>NC_136063.1:1353643589-1354268589 GCF_964261635.1 Lissotriton helveticus
AGCCAAGATCAGGGCAACCTAACCTATATACAAAGTGCACCCATTTTGTATCTACAAATCAAGAGCCAAGTATTTGCGGGTGTGACTAACACTCCATAGAAATCTACTGACACAAAATACTGTAAGGCGACCTGTGTCTGTTTTAATGATCTTATAAGCTTCCAGGTGTGATCGTATACCTAGAGCTTTACACAAGGGTTTGATCCATCTTTTCCTTGCTAGATCGTAGGCAGTGCAAAAGAACAATATGTGGTTGTCGTCCTCTCTTTGTTTTAACTGACAACATGTACAATTTGCACTTTTTGTTTGCCCTATTGACTTATCCCATCTAGCTAATACTGAATTTGATTTGAGTATACCATATCTAAATTTTAAGTATAAGCTTTTTGCAAGGGGTGGTTGAATCTCATTTAAGAAATCTTCAAAATGTGGAGAGTCCTTAAAATCAAGAAAGCTACGTGTAATGGATCCACATGGCTGATCGTTTGGGTAAATATGTGTTATATACATTGTTATTGTTGATATTGTCGAGTATTGCATTTGGATGATTAATTGAGGTTTATGTGCTTATTGTGAAGAATGTGAAAAGGTTATTGAGCTCCATGTAGCCTAAGATCCCAGGATATAGATACGGATATTAAGAAAAGTGTCGAATACACTTTATGGTCTTTCATGTTTGCTAGAGATTTATGGTGCAGGTCGTGTGGTACTGTTGACTGCATAGTTGAGACAGGGATTATAAAGTACTGTTAAATATCGATTGATGTTTGCAGCACCAAATTGTGCTAAAGGTGAAGCTACATTGATTTTGGCAGCAACATATTGTGTTAAAGGGGAAGCTACATTGATTAGGGTGATTTCCTGCCAGGTCGAGATTTTATTTGTGAGTGTGAAATTCTTTTTGTGTGAAAAAGTTGGAGGGTGTAAGAACCTTAATATTTCGATTGTTGAATTACTTTATGTTTTCTTTAATGGAGCAAGCAAAGATTGTTTATTTGTGTTCATTTAGCAGCTGGAAGGAGCAAGTTTATATGTCATAGTGTGCAGTGCTGCGATTAGTTGGTTGGTGTACAGTGGCACTGTGTTTGGTTGATGATGACACAGATTGCTGCGCTGTTATAGTTCAATTGTTGTGTAAGAGCTGCATTGAGATTAGTTATTGAGTCTTCAATTGCTAAAGCTTTTACAGGAGTGGAGATAAGAATCTGATGTTTACAGAATGCACTCAAAACACTTGCGAAGTAGAATTAAGTTATTTGCAATTTTTTGAATAATATGGAATGTTTTAAAGGTCTTAAGAGTGTTGTGATTTAAGATGTAACAATTCAGGTATTTGGAAGGTGGAGAGGCAACCCCCAAAGGTACACATGCAGATTAAATGACAACAAATGACAACAAATGTGGGATTACATACATGCTTGAGGCACGCTCAGCCTGCCCTCCCAGACCCTCCAAAACACAGCGAGTCCCCGCTGTCAGAGGGGGAAAACGCCCACACCGCCAGCGCGGTCAAAGGCGAAGCCACGCCCACTGCGAGGCCACGCCCACCGGACTACTTAAACGCTCGTAACAGCGCAACACTCATTTCTGATTAATTTCCCTCTGAGGCGGAAAGCCGGAGGTTAGCACGCTGCACCTGAATTGTATTTTAAACTCTGTCACTATTGTCTTCACTTACTGTTGATTTTAAAAACTGTAATTGACCACGAAGCTCACCTGAGCAAAAGCGCCGTACTCACGCGCTCAGCCTGCCCTCCCAGACCCTCCAAAACACAGCGAGTCCCCGCTGTCAGAGGGGGAAAACGCCCACACCGCCAGCGCGGTCAAAGGCGAAGCCACGCCCACTGCGAGGCCACGCCCATAATACCTACTACAAATGTGTCGGCCATTCCAGCGCAGCGGACGAGCGCAGCGGGAGCGCCGTTTGCGCGCCGAAGGCGCGCCTAAGGCAAGCCCGTCTGCGCCCGTCCGCGCACGACCGGGCCTAGGGCCAGACCCCCTGGCACCCAGAGCCTCCACCAAAACCACATACTCCCGTCGTGACCTTTTAAGCCTCAGACCTTCCATCGCCCCCTCATGCAGATATATCCATGATATGAATGGACCCTTTGTCAGCTGCACGAACTGCCAGCCAGCCCAGCTTAAACTCCCCACACGAGTGCTGAAGCCCGCAACCCTCAAACTTGCCTCGCTGAACTGTCGCTCCCTCCCTAAACATGCGACACCAATCCACCACTTAATAGAAGACTACGAGATTGACATTCTCTTCCTAACGGAAACGTGGCTCACCCCACACTCTGACTCGGACATAGTGTTAGCCACACCACCTGGATTCCTCATCCAGTCTCTCCCTCGACCACTAGGTAGAGGTGGAGGTATTGCCATCATCTACCGAGACTCTTTCATCTGCAATTCCAGCGACGCACAAATCTCAGACTCTGAAAGCCTTCAATTCTCAATCAAACTAGACCCTACGAATTCCCTTTCAGGGATTCTAGTCTACCGTCCCCCCGGCCACCCTGGTTCCTTTCCCAATGCCCTCTTAGACACTGTAGCTACACAGGCTCACTCCGTCACGAATTTTATTTTAGTGGGAGACTTGAACATCCACTTCGAAGACACTTCAGATTCTGGAGTAGTCGACCTGATCACTGAACTAGCGGCCTCGGACCTCCGTCTCCTTAACTCAGGAGCCACTCACATTAAAGGCCACCTGCTGGACCCAGTCTTCACCAGCTCCCCCGCGATGCAAGCAATAGACTCCATCCCCCTTCCCTGGACGGACCACTTCTTGGTCCTATTCCAACTTCCAGGTTCCCTTAGGAAACCTCAGAAATTGCCCACTTTCACCAGAGGCAGGACTTGGTCCAAACTCCCCATTGAAGAATGGGCCAATACCCTGATATCTACTGCCCCGATTCATGAAGATATCCCGGACAACGCCGATAGTAACTTCAGAAATTGGATCACGACCTCCCTTGACTCCGTGCTCCCACTCAGAATGCGCGAAGACAAAACCAACAACACGGGTTTTGCACCGTGGTTCACCCCAGAACTTCGTCAGCTCCGCAAAAACTGTAAAAGAGCCGAACGGCTTTGGAGAAAAGACTGGCATAATGCCAGCAAAGAGGCCTACCACTCCTCAGTCAAAATCTATAAAACTGCTATTAAGCTCTCCAAAGCCTCCCACTATGACACCCGGATAAAGGAAGCCTCAAATTCCTCTAGGGAATCCTACCTCATCGTGAAGGAGCTATTGAAAGTTCCCATCTCTCCCTTGTCCACCACCCCCCAGGTAGACAGAAGCAATGACCTAGCCACATATTTCAACAATAAAATTGCCCGTATCCTCACATCCCTCCCTCTTCCTAGCTCCCCCACCCGCAGAAATATTACTCAGCCCCCCGGTCAGACGGGAATACGTCCCCAACTTGAGACATTCAGGCCAGTAACGCCTAACGAGGTGGAAGCAACCCTGAATAAAATAAAAAGCGGATCTCCTTTAGACCCTGCACCCTTGAGATTTCTCAAAAACGTGGCCCCCGCTATCACCCCTACACTCACGGAGCTTATCAACTGCTCACTTGCACAAGGATCAGTCCCCGACAGCTGGAAAAGTGCAGTGGTGAAGGCACTCCTTAAAAAACCTCAGCTTGATCCAACTGATATGGCAAACTCCTCCCGGGGATTAGCAAGATTACCGAGAAACTGGTGAATAGTCAACTCTCCCGATTCCTCGAGACAAATAACATCCTACGGCAATCCCAAACCGGGTTCCGTCCGGGACACGGTACAGACACCGCCCTTCTTGCCGTCATCGAGGAAGCAAGGCGCATTCTAGACTCAGGAGGATCAGTGGCAGTGATCCTCCTGGATCTGAGTGCCGCCTTCGACACGGTCAACCACCGTGTCCTCCTCCATCGGTTGGCGACAGCAGGGCTCACCGGGATGGCACTCAGCTGGATAGAGTCCTTTCTCACCGGACGCACGTTCCAGGTCTGGGACGGTGAATACCACTCGTCCACACTTCCACTCACCAGCGGGGTTCCTCAGGGCTCCTCCCTGAGCCCCACGCTTTTCAACGTGTATATGGCCCCTTTGGAAGATGTGGTATCACCATTCGGGATAAAAATCGTGAGCTACGCTGACGACACACAATTGGTCGTCTCCCTATCCCAACTAGACGACCACCCAGACAAATTACCAAACTGTCTCACCGAAATTCACGGGTGGATGTGCGAATCGTCATTGAAACTTAACGGTTCCAAAACCGAAGTGATGCTCATGGGCAAACAATGGGCGACCATCCCCCCGGCGATCTGGCCAGACGTGTTCGGGGAAATCCCCACCCCGAAACACGAAATCAAGACCCTCGGAGTCTGGCTAGAACCCGATCTCTCAATGAAGACCCAAGCGGCCAAAACGGCCGGGACCTGTCTTGGGCTTCTGCGGACTATCCGCAAAATCTTCCCCCTTCTACCGCCCGTGTCCAGGAAACTTCTAGTTCAGGGCCTCATAATGTCACGGTTAGACTATAGCAATATGGTCTACCTGGGTGCGCCGGAAGCTACCTTAGAGAGACTGCAAAGAGCCCAGAATGCAGCAGCTCGCCTAATCATGAGCGTACCTCCCAGAGTATCCGCCAAACCCGCTATTAAGGCTCTGCACTGGCTCCCAGTCCGCCAAAGGGTGAAATTTAAAGCCATGTGCACGGCCCATAAACTAATCAATGGCTCGGGACCTGCGATTCTCAGCGGCTTGGTCACCCCTTACATAGCACCGAGAGCTCTACGGTCTGAGAACGAGCACCTGGCCAATATCCCCAAATTCAAGAGGACACGTACCGGAGGCCGACGTTTCTCTGTAAATGCGTCCACTGGTTGGAACTCCCTCCCACGCTCCCTCAGACTGGAGCCCAATTACCTGACGTTCAGGAAAAAACTTAAAACCCTCCTGTTTCCTAAATAAACCCTTCTCCCTTATCCCCCTCAGCAGGATTTAATCTCTATAGCGCGGGGATGCCCTCGGGTCACCAGGCGCTTTATAAGTTGCTAAAATAAATAAATAAATAAATAAATAAATAAATCGTCATTGGTTCAAGATCACTGAAAAGGAAGATACTTTGAGCTTTCCAAGGTATGGTACAGTTGAACTTAGAGTAATGAAACATTGAAAGATACAATATATGAGATGAAGCCACCACCTAGGCCCACACAATATGAAGCACTAAACATTTGGGAGAAAACAGCACATGGTAAAGAGAAAGAGAAATACCAGTATAAAACTGGACGAGCAGTACATAATTTAGCACATGCACAATAGGATCAACAACAACAGAGATGGTGAAGAGCTATAGTCAAAAGGACTAGGCTGTATCCAGCAATTACTACTGACAAGCCTGAGAAGTTGAAAAAGAATAAGAAACAGGGAAAAATGAGGCGGGAGTTGGAAAGAAATCATATTCTGGGAGTGAATCACGTGAGGAAATTTTGGAGGCATTGCTAGCCTTGCATCCACTACCTTATGTGGCCCCTGTAACAAATGCTGAGTGTACTTTGAGATTTAATGTAACAGTGGCGAAAGCCCCTGTTGACCGGAATACAATTGGGATTGAAAGATCATTACAGATGACAAAGCCTGTTGTACAATCTGTTATATCAAATGCTGTGCCTGCACCAATTGAGACTGTTCCTACAGTAATATCTCAATGTGTTACTGCTGCAGTTGTAACTGTACCTGCACCCGTTACTAGCGTGAAAGCACAGCCATTAGAAATTTGCATAATGACTGCTCCAATTAATGTTTTTCCGAATACAGCAACAGAAGGAGCTGATGGAGGAGCCCCTGTGACAAGGTTTATTCGAACATCACAGAATTCTCAGATTGTTGCCTGGACACCACCGCAAAAAGTTCACTCATTGATAGAAGGAAGCATTGTCTTTATGACCCCAATAGCAAAGGGAGATATTCAACAATTTGAGGATGGGATTTTTCCCCTATAGTTTAAAGAATTGAGTGAAAGACATAGAATTAGGTTCCCACTACCCAGCAGACAGAGAAGGAGATACTATTGAATGTCCAGAGATTAAAAATAGAATTAGAAAAAATGTTAGGTGTATGTTTAAAGCTTGAGCATGTCAACCAGAACCAATAAATGGTGTTGATATAGTTGTATGAAAAACAATTACCAGCTGTGCAGACGCTACTCATGATAAACTGACAGAATTAGACAGCAAATATGAGGTTGATATAGCAAAAATCTTTCTATTTTAGAAAGGTTTTATGGTGCGATTGGATGATGACGCTACTGAGACAATGCATTCTTTAGGAATGAAATTACAAAGCATGGGATTAGCAAAATTGTACATCAATGGAGTAAATTTGATAAATTAGAGAGCTGATTGACAAAGAAAAATGAGAAGAAAAAGAAACAGTCAGAGGTCGATGAAACAAACAGTAAACCACTGACAGGTCCCCCAGCTGGAAGAGAAGTTTTGGCATATCTTTTGTGAGAAATACCACGTGGAGGATTTGCTCATGTACCATGGAGTTAAAGAGATCTGCAGCATTTACAAAAAAAATTCAAATTTGAGAGGTGTGAGAGCTGGGGTCTCTAGTTGGCAGAGGTAGGTACCACTGTCCAAAAAGGGACCCTTGCTTCTAGTCACGGTAAGGAGGAACCACTCTTTAGATAACCCCTGCTCACCCGCTTGGTAGCTTGGCACGAGCAGTCAGGCTTATCAAAGGTAATGTGCTGAGTATTTGTGCAAACACTCACATTAACACAGTGAAAACACCACAAACTGACCCCACAACAGTTTAGAAAAATAAAGGTATTTAATCTAAACTGCACAAGACCAAAACAACAAAAATCCAACATACACAGTTCAAGAATATGGTTTCAAATTAGTTCTTAAGGTTGTGTTAAAATAATCCACAGTTGCATCACGTTTTAGCCAACAGTACCTTTAGATACGACAAAAGTTCAAAGTGAAAGCTGTAGCGTTGAAAAGCAAGCGATGCGTCACTCCTGAGACCCTGGGGAGGCGATGCGACAACTCCGCTGAACGCAACGGGCATGTTGCGGTGACTTCAGACTTTATGGGGAGGGATGCGATACCTTGCGTGGATTCCGGTGCACAGGTTTCAGTGGAAGCGGCTCGCAAAAGGTACGATGCGACGATCTTCAGGGCGGCGACGATCTCCGGTGTGGTGACGATGCGCGGTTCAGTGGCGATCTTCTCCTCCCGCGGCCCCTCTATGCAATGGCTCTGTGACGACTCTCGCAGCAACGTGATGCAGTCCGCAAGCAAGCTGTGCGATGATCTCACCCAGTGACGATATGCTCTGCAACGATACTCGCAGCGATGGTAACCTTTCCGCACCGGACAGGTGCGTCCCGCAAACGAAGGATGTGACAACTCTGGCAGCGGTAACAGGTGCTGCAACGATCTCGGCCTTCGCAGCAGCGAGAATTTCCTCACACTGACGGGAATGCTCTCCGCAAGCAAGCGATGCGATAAAACTTGCACAAAGTCTTTAAAATCTTGGTTTCCAGCTTCCCAGCACAGGTACAACTTCCAGAGGCACCACAACTGGCCCAAGCACTCTGGGAAGGACATATCTCTGTCAGTAGAGTTCAGGGAAGCTGGGGGTGAAGTCCATTTGTTCCTGGGACTTCTTAACAGGGAGCCAGCTCTTCTTCAGGCCCTTGGAGATTCCTTCAAGCAAGGGGACACAGCACAAAGCAAAGTCCTTCCCCTCTCCTTGGCAGCAAAGCAACTGCAGGTCAATCCAGCAAAGCAACAGAAGGACAGGCTGCCTTCTTCAGTCTTCCAGCTTTCTCCTTGGCAGAGGTTCCTTCTTGATTACAGGATGATCTAATTTTCTGTAGTCTGGGGTCCTATACTTATAACCCTAAAAGTCTTTGTTCCCTTTGTGCAGGAGAGCTCTGAGCCCGGTCTGAACCAGTTCTGCGTGTTCCTTGAGCACTTTGTTTATCTGGCTTCTTCTTTCGTTTCAGAGAGAGGGGCAGGGTCGTCAGCCCCCCAGCAGGAGGTGGAGCCAGCATTGTGGAAGGCAGGAACAGCCCTATTCAGGCCCAGGTGCTATCCCCTCCCACCACTCAAGATGCAGATGCAGTCATTCAGCCTAGGGCTGACTCAGTCAGCCCCCTGGGGGCTCCCCAGTCCCTGTCACTCTCAAACTAGACAGTCAATTCACAAATAGTCCAAGGCACACAGAAAGGTCAGACAAGAGAACAGCAACTTTCTAAAAGTGCTGTTCTCAAACACAGGATTTAAAAATCACCTTTCCTAAAAGATGTGTTATTAAATTCTGAGTTCAGGCATACTATACTTTTATGTCCTACCTTGCTCCTATGGGAAGATATGCTGGTAGCCACTGTAGCCAGCATTCCTTATGATAGCCTATGGGCAAGGTAGCCTTACAATAGTGTAAAACGAAAATGGCTGTCATTCACTATCAGAGCATGTCACCTGCACTAGTACATGCTCTACCTTTCACATACACTGCACCATGCCCAAGGGGGTACCTTGGGCCTTCCATAGGGGTGACCAATGTGTACTGAAATGGAAGGGTCAGGCCTGGTCATTGGGGACACTGACCAGGAGGACATGGCAGTTCACAGACTGCACACAGGCACTGCGGTGGCAGGTGTGGGACACCATTTTAGGCCTACTCGTGGGTGGCACAATCAGTGCTGCAGGCCCACTAGTAGCATTTGTATCACCAGCCCTGGCACACTCAGTGCACTTTACTAGGTACTTCTTGGTGATACAAATATGCCAATCATAGATAACCAATCACAATAACAATGTACACAGGGAGCACTTGCACTTTGACACTGATCAGCAGTGGCAAAGTGCCCAAATCATCTAAACCAGCAAAAACGAAATCCAGCACAGTGTCAAAAATACAGGAGGCAGAGGCAAAAAGACAGGGGAAACCACGCCAGAGATGCCAGGTCTAACACGAGGCATGCCTGTACAGTGGTACACACAAGTTGGAGGATTTGCTAACATTCCTAAAGTGTTGTGGATTGATATGAGTATATTCTTTGACATTGTGTTGCCAAATAATTTGTTGGCTGAATGTAAAGTTGCTGTACAATGACCACATGCAGAGCCAACAAGAGATGCTCGCACTAACGCACCAACCCCTGGAGTCTTGGAAAAATATGAAGCAGTGATTACATTTCTGAAGGGCAAGGTTCCGCCAAGGGATTTTGATAGGGTAAATATCAAAAGAACCTCATAAGAACCAAAAGAATCACTGCATGAGCACTATGAGCTGTGCTTCTGGTGTTTCAACAACACAGTGAAAGGGAATATCCCAAAATAAGAGATATAGGGTCTTTTGTGTCTCAGTTTCTTTTTGGGTTGAGACCAGAGATCAGTACGCACATACATCAGAGTGTGAATTGCTGGCAGACAAAATCATTAGAGGAGATTTTGAGGTATGCAAAGTATTGAAGTGATGAACATGAAATGAAGCAGGAAAAGGCAAAGCCGATATTTATGTTTGCACAGACAAAGCTTGCTCAAAAGGTTTGCAAAATCAGTCATTTGGAAGAAATGAAGGTGGTTTTGGGATGCAGACTCAAAATGCTCAAGGAAGATTTTGGTGTTTCACATGGAAGATGCTTAGATGTTGCAGCACGGAAGCATGGCCCAGTGTCAGAAATGTCCAAATACGGGGAGATAAGCAGACACAGATGCTGAATGTACCAATGGAGAAACAAGACCCGGCGATGCAGGTTCTCAAGCCCAGATGGTCCCATAGAATATGGGAAACCTCAGATGTAATCTCATAAACCATCATTGAAATAAGTATTTAACTGTGATGCAGCCAATTGGCTAAATATTGTAGGAGCATGGACAAAGAGAGCTCCAGGTACACAAGTTGGGAATTATTAGAAAACATAACACCAATGATTGGGAAAAAAGCATGGTCAGCCAAAAATGACTATAAAGTGTAAAACATAATGTGTAAAGTACAATTATCTGTATAATACCTAAGAGTAGATGTCATATATGTGCAAATAGAGCCATAAAATAGCCATGGCCTTGGAAAACCCCTTGGACATCATTTAGAGAGACCTCCTTACAATTCGTTCAAAATATTTGCCCGTATGGTCCGGCTCCATTGCAAAACTTAGCAACCACACACACAAAGTTCTCCAGGGTTTCAGCACACAGCGTTCTACATGCAGTGTAAAACTTTTTAAGGCCAATCAACTTATAAATTGGAACAATCCACAGTTTACTTGGGCGATCAACTTATAAATTGGAACAATCCACAGTTTACTTGGGCGATCATTGCTCGGGCAGAAGAAAAAATAGTATAGGAGTGTCTCATCTGCCTGAAGGCAGACAGGGCAAACAATGCTATGATCATGGGAACCCTTACACTTGTTACAGAAAGACTTAAAAGTGAGTGTTCCAAACAGGCACTTAATATAAAGTTTCCTTGCTAAGGGAACCAAGATGCAATCAAGGAAGTCTTAGAACTTACACTGAATATTAAGATCCATGAACTCTACAGAAAGTGTTCCTAAGTTCTTGCAGCTGACTTCCAAGACCAATGCATTGGCTCAGTATTGTTCTTTTGCACAGGCCTTAGCTAGGGGTTTCATATTAGGCTCAATGTCCCAATAATCATCTAAGCCCAGTTGTGTCAATTATGCCCTGAGGTTATTTAGTCTTTTATCATGTTTCCTTCATCTAGGTCAACTATATCTCTAAAGGCTCTATAAAGTCTGCCTGAGCTGGGGTTGACCTCAATCTCTGCCAGTATACTGTGGGTCTGTGTTTGACCATGCTCACAATAGACTTTGCAATAACATCCCACAGTAATGGTAATGAGGGGGTACTCTGGGGTAGGTTCAACAATGATTTCAGAAAGTTGTTCTCGGCAAAGAACAGAGATGGAAGATAGCCCAATCTGACCCTAAATTTCTGCCCCATATAGGGCACTCCTTACTGCCTTTGCCTGGTGGATGTTAAGTGCAGGTGATATCTGACTCATTGTGGATGACTTGTACAATCTTAGAATCCTAGGGACATAATGACACAAACTATGGCCATTTTTTCCAATTTGTAGAAGCCAGGATATATTTGCAGTGAACCTAATTCCTAGAGAGTCAAAGTCAAACACCCTATCCAGGTTGCAGCCTCTCAGAATAATTGACCCTTGAAAGCACCTATGAGGATTAATGGTTATAAACGTGGCTTTGTTCGAGTTAATTTGCGGCCATCAATTTTTACAAAAGGTTGCAAACTGGTGCAACAGGAACTTTATGCCAGCTGGAGTTTTTACACCAACGAGGTGGTGTCTGCAAGTATAAATTTATATTGGGGCCTGTAAGATCTTATGGGGCCACAGTTTCAGCCCTTTAGGTCAGAAAGCAGCTCGTTTTTGGTAGCCCTCTACTCTTTAATGAACCATATATTTTTTGGGTTAGTAGTTGGCTGGGACCTGCCATGATTTCTTTGAAAACACTCCCCCGCAATATCATAAAGATCCCTGTACATAACAAGGATATCAGAATTTCTAGCCTCAGGGTTATGCAGACTGTGTACGTCCTCTATGGCGAAGGTAAGGCCCATGATAATCTCTTCCAAAATCTTAGGCTGGGTCAAAACTCTATCCCATTTCAATATGCTCCTTTTATTTGTGAGCCTACTGAGGGACAGCGGCACATCCTTCACTTGAGTTATAATATTTACTAATATACAATAAATGGAATTTTTGTCGCTGTCAAACCATGCAGCCAACTTCATATCTGCCACAGTCCTCCACAGAGACAAAGAAACAAGAACATAGTCAATTCTACTGGTATAGCCTAGCTGGTTATAGGTGTGGTGATCTTGGTTCTCTGAACTGGTATGGCTGTTACAGGCCCATAGACCATTGGAAAGAGGGAGTGAAAGCAATAGGTAGGTGTTGTCCGTGCCTTCGCTTCACAAGGGGCTTCACCAATGCATGGATGCCCCATTCTTCATCCTCAACCTCACTAGGGGCTTTCAAAAGATGTCTAGTGGCTCAAAGGTAGTGTTGAAGACCCCCACAATGATCAGGTAATCATAAATGTTGAATTTTCCCCTCGTAACATATAAATGCTTCATTGTTGTTGTTCCTCCACCCCTCTCATCCCTCTATCATAGATGTTGTATATATATGTTGTTCAGACAGTCTTACCAGTGAATAAAAAGCACTGTGCATTGGGAGATACCCTTTCAAGAGCCCTATATCTGAATTCAATGGGGAGCAAACCTTGCTTGTTTATCCGCAAGAAGGGCCACTTAAGTCTGAGTGGTGGGCAGGAATGCAGAAGTTCAAAAAGCCCCCCCCCCATACACTGGTCCAAGCACCATGTCTCCTGAAATTGACAGATGTAAAAAAGTTCAATAAAATTATCCCGTTCCAGAATTCAGGCCTACCACATTGCACATTCCAGGACAAGATGTTAATGTTAGCATGCTCTTTAACTATTTCAGAATGTGAGACAATGAGTAAGGGAGCATCTGCAAATACCCCATGGACCTGCCCAGACTCCCGGCCTGGACCTTTGTGGCAAAACCCCACCCCCTCTATTGCTTCACCTGATGTAGGGTAGGGTGGACTTGGGCTGAGTCAATCAACAATTGATCTCCGTATTGCCGCTCTACAATTTGGGGTGGCAAGGTGGGTATGAGCACCGTGCAATGGTGGACAAGGGGTCTTAATTTAAATATAATAAAGGAATCAGGAGGAAGACTTTTTTATAGACCTTAACCCACTAGACCTGCCACTAGGTTTGAATGTCTAAGTTTAGGTTTGATGTAATCATAGTTGTTTGTTGATGAACCTTGGAGTCTATCTGCTTGAATGATATCAGAGTGCATTAACGAGCGGCATTTGTGAACCTGTCTGATCAAGTAAGCACATTTAATTTTTAGTGAAGCTTCATTTTCTCCTGCCCCCACAGTCAATTTCGACATGATTCTCAAATGGACACTAGCAAAGCCCCACTATGTTATGAAACGTAGCCCTTTCCAGGTGTGAATAGCATCTCTCTGATGAATGTGCACTAGGTCCAGGTGTATGTATAATGGTAATCATTGCTAGAACATTTGATCCATCATAACCTGCCCATGAACGTCTTTTATCAACTGTTAAATGGACTTGAGAGTTTGAATCAAGGGGTGTGTTGGATTGAATCATGGTCCCCAGACCATGTGAAATCTTATCTATTGCACATTTGTGCCTGTTGTGCTTGTCAATGAAGGTGGTATAATTGCTGTTGGGGAGATTGGTAGATTGGTAGAAGTTCTACCTTTCATTAGAGTTACAGACAGCTGGGATTGCTTTAATCTCCCTACTTTAGCCGGTAAAACTTCTAATTGCACTCTCAGGTCAACCACTTCAGACTAATCAACTGACCAAAGTAACTACGTCCTCATTGCCAGAAACCACCTTACAACAGCCCATGACAGATTACCCACCAGTTTAGCCGATGGTCGGAGTTCTGTAAGACCCAAGTAATTTTTTGTACAAGAAATGTGTGGTTCCAAAGCAAATGGTGGACAGACCAGAACATGCAGAGCTTCAATAATATCCAGAGTCTCCTCCCGGGATACCCTGGTCAAGAACCCTTCAAAACTGCAGATCTTTAAATATATCTTGGCAGTTAACATTTTGGCTCTTTAACAAACAAAGGTGCACTCTTCCAAGCTGCTTGACCTAGATTGTGCGACTTCACATTGGCGAACCACAGGATTTGACACCGGTGCTACCAGATCCTCTGTTAGGACATCGTAAGTCCTAGACCTACCCCTCTAGGGAAAAAAGTTCCACATTACAGGAGTTTCAATAAATAGGTTACTAACTCAATTTCAGGAAAGTTCCCCATACACTTTGGCTCATTTGAAGAAAATCATCAGTTTGTTGTTTGTGAATCTACTCCGGTATACCTGTTAGGGAGAGATATACTGTACTAGTTAAATTGCACTATTTACTGTACACTGGATGGTGTTGAGTTTCAAACACATAATGAGGACATGGAATTTAAAATTGCACAACAGGAAATAGCTGTAGGATTATATCCAGTGAGAACAAACAAAGACAGTAAACTCAGAAGTATGACGGACATTTTGTGAAGGCAGCCAGTGTGCTTCTGCATTAGGCCTGTAAGCCTTCATTGTGGTGCCCATGCCTTGTTGTTGATTTGCATGCTTTTTTTTCTTCTTTTACCCAGCAGAAAATGAAGCACAGTTCCCTATATTTTCTAATAAATTTGCAATTTTATTGATTTGAATTGATTCACTGTGTGGCCTAGTCTGCCAATGGGGTTTTCAACCAATAGGCCCAGAGCTACTCATTAGGGTGCATGAAGCAACTATTTTTGTGGTGTCTGTTGAATTTAAACATCATTTAGGTCATGGATGTCATTGGATTGAATTGAAAAATGTGTTTTTTTGAGGTATTTCACTTTTTTTTGTGTGTGTTAAATAAATGCCTTTGTTAAATGTGTGTGGTATTGTTATTGGGTAACTTGCAAACCTGTTTTAGTCCTGTGGATTTTCGTTTTTGCATTGTGGTTTAGCATGCCTCCTTTGTCTGGCCATATAGGCCTGCTTGAGTTTATTGTTTTCCAGGCCTCCTGCTTGTGAATGACCATATGGCTGGTGTCCATTTTGTGGTGGAAGTTAGTGTGCGGCTTTTGCCAGCCCATAGAAGTGCATGTCTATTCTTTGTTCCTCTTCGCTTACTACTTCCATCCCCACTACCAGCTGCAGCGCCCTGAGTGCTGCATCTCGCGTGATTCACAATGCCACAGCCAAACAGGTTCCATCCATTACATTTGTATTTTTGTGTTTGTTCTTCTTCTTTCCTATCCTTCCTCAGTGTACACAGTACACCCTGAAAGCCCTTGTTGTCAAAGTCTCACAAATAGCTACACTGTTGGTATGTTTTCTTTAAATAACTGAGTTAATAAAATGTAATAATAATAACATTAACAAGTGTGACCACAAACTAAGTTATATATTATATTTGTTTGTTTGTACTAGTAGTAATTGAACCACAACTTCTTTCCTATCCTTCCTGAGTGTACACAGTACACCCTGAAAGCCCTTATTGTCAAGGTCTCACAAATAGCAACACTGTAGTTATGTTTTTTTAATAACTGAGTTCATAAAAGTTAATAATATTAATAATAACTCTAACAATTGTGACCACACACTAAGTTATATATTATATTTGTTTGTTTGTACTAGTAGTAATAATTGAACCACAACAATAAATGCCATGTTTCACTGATGTTCTTCTTGCTTCTTTGCTTTCAGGTGCACAAAAGAGGATGAAGCATCATCATCAGTTATCGCCCGTTGTACTGCCAGACAGAAGTTCTGCTCCGCACAACATCACATGACATGTTACCACAGACATCTCTTCAACTTGTGCCACTGCATTCTGCAGACATCTTAAGAAGTTGGCCCCAAAAGAAAGGTACCAGGTCCTCCAGTACCAAGAAATTTGCCAGTGAAAAGAGCGAACTGCCATCTGCCAAGACTGGTGTGCCGCCCAAGATCTTTTTTGGGAAAACAAAAATTGCGCTTGTAGCAGCGGTGTCTGGGGAGCGAGCTGGGAGCAGCACCCCTGCATCAGTGGATCCACCCCACCAACCTAGGCCAATGTCTGTTGCAGAGGCAGCCAGTCTAATCACGACAATGCCAATGAGCAGTGATGTTAAAATTGACTTATCGTTATCACAAAGTATTTCCCAATCAACTCAGGAAACACAGATAAGTGGACAACAACAGCCGTAACCACCTCCCTCAATAGTAGTTGTTTCTCCCGAAGTAGGGGCAGTTCAGGAAATCAAGCTTCCTGCAGAGAAGAAGAAGAGCTAACCACTCTTTCTGAAGATCCCCAGCTAGGAAAAGGAGGGTTAGTCCATTGAGTTCTTCTGCAAGTCCCCCTTCTGATGATCTAGACACCACTTGGAAGCCAACACCTCAGTACGAGAGTGAGACACGCCACAAGACAAGGCTAGGGAAGAGGAAGGTTCCAGAAAGCCTTAGAGTTATGGAGGTAGATGTAGAGGAGAAGGATGATAATGATGATGATGATGAGCCAGTTATCATGGACATTAGTCCCTCCCCAGTGGAGACTGATATTACCCCATCTCAAATTGCTGTGAGGGATGTGACACAGATACCACCAACACAGAAACATCACCTTCAGCTTTCATATTTGCATTTGCAAAGCCCAAGCAGGGACCCACATCAAGCACAGCCACCGCAGTAGAAGTAGGTACTGCAGAGAGTCAAACTCCATGCCCACCTACCAGTTCATCCGGCGTTGAAAGTGGCACTAGCTGCTCCAGAAAGTTCAGCTCCCCAGTTTGGGACTTCTTTTCGGTTAGCAGTAAGAAGGTGAACATTGCGATATGCTCCATTTGTGGTCAAGGTGTTAGTCGGGGTGAGCTTTGTACAAACTATGGTACCGGAGGTCAAGCAACCCATCTGAAAAAATACCACTGGATCCAGTGAGAGGCGCACCTTAGCGGCCCAAAGGCTGCACTCGTTGTTGGTGGGGATGAAGGAGTAGAAGATCCAATCACGAGGAAGATAAACAAGAGGGAGACATTTTCTCTGGTACATTAAGGTGCCCTGTCCACAACATTTCAATGGCACTGGCCAGATCCGTATCAGCAACATCACAGTAGCACAAGAGTAAGAGTCAGGCTGAGACACCAAGGGGTCCCAGGCAAGAGAGTACCGCAACAAAACATGTGTTGAGTCTAACAAAATCTGGTCTCAAGAAACTTTCATCTGTATCAGTGGCACCAGAAAAGAAAAAACCCAGGCTACCATTGTCAGCATGTTTAGGTTGGTGGGGCAGTATGAACGCAACCACCCAACAGCATGTTTGTACAATGCAAAGCTGGCTAAACACTATCCACCTGACAACAGACATGTGGACCAGTAGCCAAGGCACTTATTACATGTGCATCACGGCACACTGGATCTCTTTTGTGGGAGTTAGAGAAAAGATATCTGTAGGTGTTGACACTGCTGAGATTTGTAATGCAATTAGGAAACATGCAACTGTCACCATGTTCACCATGGAGAATTCTCACACTGTTGCAAACATTTTGGAAGAGTTTAACAGTAAGGTCTTTGAATGGCTGCACCCAAGAGGGCGTAACATTGATTTTGTTGCCACAGACAATGGCAGTGATATAGTTAGGGCCATCTACGAAGGTGGCTATTTCAGGGTCCTGTGTTTGGCGCACTGTATTAACATTATTGTTCAAGACTTTCTGAAAAAAGAAGATCAAGTCAGCAACCTACTGTCCACCTGCAGAAGAATCTGCACACATTTAAGCCATTCTTTTATGGCCCGGAAGCAGCTGAGGGTCATTCAACGTGAGCATAGAGTGCCAGTTAAAGCGCTCATCCAGGACGTGCCAACACATTGGAACTCAACTTATTACATGCTTAAAAAGTCATTTTAAGTTTGAGAAGTACAGACCAATCAATGAATATGTCATGCAAAGAGGGAATGCTACTGTGAAAGGCATGGCCATTGAGATGGACCAATGGGGCCTAGGTAAATGCCTGACAGAGATGCTACTTCCTTTCAAGCTCTTCACTCGTGAAGTCAGCAAAGAGGACTACACTATGGGCCAAGCTACCCCATTGTTGCGCATGCTACAGGAACAGCTGCAATGTACGCAGGTATGGAGGAAAAAAGAAGCATATGAGTTGGTAGAGAGCTTAACCCTTTGCTTATCTGAAAATACAAGGGTGCAAAGAGACATTGTGTCATCCAACCATTATATTTCTGCCACAATTCTGGATCCACGGTACAAAGCAGTACTGAACACTAACACACTGATTCCTTTTTTCTGAAGTGGATGTTGCTAAGTATAAAACTTGGATAGCTGCTGAAGCCAGTCGCTTTGATAAAAGAACGGCTGGAAATTAGATGTCTGCTACTCCAGCCCTCAACAAGTACTGCAGGGCAGCCGGCGTCAAGTTCAACTTCAGAGCCTGAGGGCAGTGCGGTTGGCTCACAGCAGTAAAAACCACCAACAACACCACGAACAACATCAACAACAGCAAGAACAGGATCATCAGCCCCAGTAAAATCAGCATAGGCATGGTATGTATGGCAAGGGCTAGTTAGGTCCAGTGCTAAGGCAAAGGCAAAAGAGGCAGTACAAACCGGAGCATCCCTGAGCATTGAGCGGATGGTCCAGGCCTATCTGAATGACCCAACAGAGTTCTACACTGATCAAACCCCACTGGTGTATTGGTTAGGGAAAAGGGGCCAATGGCCAGTGCTCAACAGGCTGGCAATAAGCTATCTGGCTTGCCCTGTCGCAAGTGTCTCTTCTAAGGGTGTTTTCAGTGCTGCTGGTGCCATTGTAACAGTGAAAAGGACCAGTCTCTCACCCCAAAACGAGAAGAGGTTAACCATGATCAAAATTAATCAGCACTTTATACCACAGGATTACACCATAACTGAAGTAGCAAAGTAGGAAGATGATGACAGTGACTTAGGTCATGGAAGTAATGTGTTAGATGAGCTACTTCAGCGTGAACAACCAGAGTTTGAGGACGAGCTCTACTTCCCTGACAACTAGGCTTTCAACTTGTTACTTTCTTTTGTTCTTAATTACTTTCAGTATTTGTTTGCCTCCCTGTCTTTCTGGTTCGATTTCACAACAAATCCATCACCAAAGTCAACCTCTTTTATTGCTGGATTGGAGTTGCAACTGTGTGCAGTCATTAAAGAAGTAAGTCCACTCCTCCGAGTCCTGCTCCAGTCCACTCCTCCTGAGTCCTGACTCGCCTTAAATCCATTTCTCTCAATCCAGACATTGGATGTAAAATAGTACAAGAAATGTGTGCTAGCCTCAAGTCCATCCAAAGAACATGACTAATTGACTATAGCTCTCCTCCTTTCTGAGCCGAGAGGGAATGCCTCTTAAGAACAGTTAATGATGATGGCATGCATTGGACGCTGACTCTGACTGATTGGTGTTTGTGTTGTTGTTGTACATGAAGTCTACTAGTATTTAATCTATTGTACACACAAAAAAGGACTCAAGTAAATGTTTCCTTTCTTTTTGTTTAATAACAAAATTGTACTTCTACTGCAGGTTGATCCATTGCATTTTTTCATTTGGAATCTGGACTCACTCAGTACACTACAGAGTTGGACACCATGATGGCCATACTATACTCATTGCAGTCAGTCAGTATGATCGGAGAAGAGTGATGGAATAACTTAAGGAGTTGTAAACAAGTCAACAACAACCACAGCAGACCTACATGTCTGTGTAGTGGTGGAGGTGAGTGTAGTGGTATGACTGACAGCGGTGCATTGATTTAGTTACTTAATTTCGAAAATGCTATGTTGCTGTATATGTGTGCTCTATCTGGCTCAAAAAAATCTAAGCTACGTGGAGGTTGGGTGGGCACCGGGGGCCTGCTCGGTCCTGCTGTTGTTGTAGGTTAATGCTGGAAACAGAGTAGACATGATTTAGCCATGACGCCTCTGAAAGTGATCTTGTTGCAGTCCTCTGTAATTTATGCTTTTTAACTTTACTTTTCTCCTTGATTTTTCAGTATCCCTTTTGTTTTTCCATCTACACTTACAGGCCAGCCTTTACCCTCTTCTGTACTGGGAAAAACATCTCACACTTACCTTACCAATCCGCATCCGCCAGGCAGGCAGTGGCACCCAAGATTGATGGACAGAGTGTCAATGGAAGGAAGGACCAAGAGGAATGCCAAGCTGCAACTCCCGATTTGGCATAACATAGCAACTTAAAGTATCATCTTCTTTTATTTAATTTGATTAATTTTTTCTCTTTAACAAGTTTACAACTGTGTGTGTTGTTGTTTATTATGTTTGCTTATGTATTTGACCCTTACAGCTCTCTTTTTTAATTTTCTTTGCTAGCTTTAAAAGGAAGCATGGTACAACAGAACATAAAATGTAGGTAATCGGGGTCTCTCTGGGGCAGACAGGCAAAGCAATTATATTACTAATTAATAATATACTGCTGCCCTGGCCTGTACTATTAGTCTAGTACTACTCATTATTAACTATCAAGTCATCATCATGCATGCATTTCCTTTTTCCCCCCTAACTGATTTATGATATTTGTCTGCCAAGTTTTTGTGTTGTCCATGTGTAGTGTTTGTCTTTGTCAAACCTTTTCTCTCAAATACCCCTTCTCAACCATTCATCAAACCTTAACCCTCTTCCCCTGGGCAGTGTGATTTATATTGAGGTGTGACTAAATTAAATTAATGTACCCCAATAATTGATCACACACTTGCTGGGGCTGATATGGTGAAAGTAACACTAACTCAGGGTGAGGATCTTCTTCTGCTTGCCCACCTATGCTCAGTATTTGGAAGTAAACGTTTTTTCCAGAGGCACAGAATCCATCATAATTAATTGCCGGCATTGATTCATCCTCCGTACACAGCACTAAAGGTTACGCTTGTCCACTTCATAGGTTTAGTCAACTACAGTTTGTAACTTGTATTAGGCTATCCCCGCCACCATTATGCTTTATTTTACTTCATCATGGTTTCTTGTTTAGCAGTCTTCTTGTGTACTGTACTTCGTTCTACTACTACTTCCTGAGTCTTCCTCAGGTGACTGACTGTCTCATTTTCTTTTTTTGCAAATGCTACTGCCAGTGTCTACTACTACTACCACCACCACCATGGCATCTCGGGAAACCAAACCATTTTTACCATGCAGCCATCGCTTTTCCAACGTTTAAATACACATCAATCACAGGTAAGAGAAGAAGTTTGAGGGAGGCATAATTAATAATATGAAAATTAATTAATTACTTCACACACCCGCATCCTTCTGAGTCCAGATGCAGACTGCATAGACTAGGAGGAGAAACTGACAGTAGTAGTAGGACAAGTCACTCACAAGTGAGGGTACCACAGCTATATGTTCATGTGTTAAACTATCAGCAGATTATTTAAATCAAAAACTGGCTGTGGTCCTGCAGCAGCAAAGGAAACCATGTGAAGTAAAAGAGTTACTTTCCTACAAAACATTGACATCATCTTTTTTAAAACAGATTTTATTGATTTTTCAAATGACATAATCAAACAAATCTCAGGAATTATTAGGAATGTACTTTAGCCCCTATGCATAAGGAAGCAGGTAACTACAATAAACCCAATGTTTCCAACTGCAATTGTCCATCATTCTCGCTTGTGCAATGGGAAAATATTATTTGTCTTAGTCCCTGGCTGTCTTCTGGACCACTGTCCTTGCTGGATGCCAAAATAATATACTATTTAAGAAACCCCTTGGGGCTCTTCTTCCAGTGCAGTGTGTCCTTCACATCTCCACCCCACCCCAAACTCCCACCGTCCCCACCCCCCCAAGGCATGCCACTTATGGTCTAGTCAACTACATATGGTATGAAGACGAACTCATGTTACAAGGTATGTACTACTCCATATAGCATGAATAATTGGTAGTGCAGTGTGGGGTGCATGAGATAATAGTCAGGCCTCCTGTGGGAGCAGCAGTCAAAGATGCTAGAAGCATCAGGTGATCAGTCGCCCGCATTAGGGCCCTCCACATCAAGGCTTTCCTCCGTATCTTCAGCCGGTTGTAGCAGGAGTTCCACTAATGCCACCCATGCCTTTGCTTCTTCCAGTGTCTTCTCATTCCCAGTCCTTCTGGCCATTTGCAGTGTGAATGTCCCCTCGCATTCCGCCCACTTCAAAAATTCACTCATCCATCTTGGAACATTAGGACCACTTCTCGCCCTCCAATGGCTAGTGATCTCTCTTTGAGCCAACACCAATCCCAAATCTATGAATTTGCTAGTGACTTTGTTCCTGGCTTTGTGAGGAAATCAGTGTAGCAGACAACACCCTGGGGTCAGCACCACTTCCTTCGCCATTGTAGCCGCCAACACTAAAGTGACCATCCTCCAAAATTCTCCCAAGTGTGGACAATCAAAAAACATATGTAAAAATACCACACCCTCTATGCTATATTGCGGGCAGGCGGCTGAGACACCAAAAAACTTGTAAATCTTACTCGGGGTGATGTATATCCGGTGCAAAACATAGAAGTGGATCAGCTGGAATCGTGCATTCCTGGAGCTCATCCAGGCCCTTTCCACAAGCTCCCCCATGGTTTCTCATCTGTAGCCTCACCCAGATCCCCCTCCCACTTGATGCACAAGGCAGTCAGAGGTCAACGTATTTCCTGCGCCATGTGCCTATATAGGCAAGTAACAGCCTTAAAAGTTTCAAAAGGGGGTGGCGATGGACGGAGCATCTGAACCAATCAAACACTCACACCCAGACAACAGATCTGGGTTGAATCCATCACCGTTCTTTAGCCTACTCTGCCACCCCAGTTCAGACATGGCCATATGCAAATCAGTCTGACCCTGTGCCTCATGGGAACAGTACAGCCCGAACTGCCAAGTCATGCCTTCCCTGGACCGGAAACAAGCTTCCTAGGACCGGTTTCTGGCATTTCAGCCGTCTTCAGCCCGGCTTGCTTGAATCCAGTGGCAAAGTGAGCAAGGATCTCACGTCTGAGCATACCCTGCCAACTTATGGCGAACAAAGCGGTACAAAAGGGGCTGGTGATGGACGGAGCATCTGAACTAATCAAACACTCACACCCAGTCAACAGATCTGGGTTGAATCCATCACCGTTCTTTAGCCCACTCTGCCACCCCAGTTCAGACATGACCATATGCAAATCAGTCTGACCCTGTGCCTCATGGGAACAGTCCAGCCCGAACTGCCATGCCATGCCTTCCCTGGACCATAAACAAGCTTCCTAGGACCGGTTTCTGGCATTTCAGCCATCTTCAGCCAGGCTTGCTTGAATCCAGTGGCAAAGTGAGCAAGGCACTCACGTCTGAGCATACCCTGCCAACTTATGGTGAATAAAGCGGTACAAAAGGGGGTGGCGATGGACGGAGCATCTGAACCAATCAAACACTTACACCCAGTCAACAGATCTGTGTTGAATCGATCACCGTTCTTTAGCCCACTCTGCCACCCCAGTTCAGACATGGCCATATGCAAATCAGTCTGACCCTGTGCCTCATGGGAACAGTCCAGCCCGAACTGCCAAGCCATGCCTTCCCTGGACCGGAAACAAGCTTCCTAGGACCGGTTTCTGGCATTTCAGCCGTCTTCAGCCAGGCTTGCTTGAATTCAGTGGCAAAGTGAGCAAGGGACTCATGTCTGAGCATACCCTGCCAACTTATGGCAAACAAAGCGGTACAAAAGGGGGTGGCGATGGACGGAGCATCTGAACCAATCAAACACTCAAACCCAGTCAACAGATCTGGGTTGAATCCATCACCGTTCTTTAGCCCACTCTGCCACCCTAGTTCAGACATGGCCATATGCAAATCAGTCTGACCCTGTGCGTCATGGGAACAGTCCAGCCCGAACTGCCAAGCCATGCCTTCCCTGGACCGGAAATAAGCTTCCTAGGACCGGTTTCTGGCATTTCAGCCGTCTTCAGCCAGACTTGCTTGAATCCAGTGGCAAAGTGAGCAAGGGACTCACGTCTGAGTATACCCTGCCTACTTATGGCGAACAAAGCGGTACAAAAGGGGGTGGCGATGGACGGAGCATCTGAACCAATCAAACACTCACACCCAGTCAACAGATCTGGGTTGAATCCATCACTGTTCTTTAGCCCACACGTGCTAGTCAACAAGCTTCCTAGCACCACCACCCCCTTTTGTACAGCTTTGTTCGCCATAAGTTGACAGGGTATGCTCAGACGTGAGTCCCTTGCTCGGAGTCGGAGGGTGGCGCTTAATAACATACATAAACAATATTTATGCTGTGCTTGTAAACTACTGTGAGTCAAGGAAGTATTCTTAAAATACAACTTTGAATCAAAAACCTTGCAAACAAACATTCCTGTTGTTTCTCTTCCCAGCTATTCTTTTGTTTTTTTTTATTTCTTTTTATTGTTGCATTGGAAGCATCACAAATGAAAAATGGGTGCACGGGCAGGCGTCAACATTCGGCCATGACCGTCAAGTACGCAACTTTTACTTTATTTTCATTTCCCCTGAATTCCACGGGTGGAAACAGAACGCGTGTATCTTTAACTGACATCATTGTGGAAACTTAAGAAAGAAAACAGCCCCTAAAACAGCAGTCCACACCTCCACCACTCCCCTCCCCCCCGTCCCCGATCCCACTCTATCCCCTCCATTACATTCCCTCTCACCTCCCCTGCCTGATCTCAACAGTTATGTCTGAACATGGCCTTCCCAAGCTCCTGATATTAGGCCCGCCTCAGGGGGGTTTACTCCGGGCTCTCACACAAGTCCCTTGGGGCTTCACTCCAGCCCATGGTATTGTCGCCATTTTGCCCACACTCTCCGAAACTTTTTGGGACGGCCCCTGGCCTTGTAAGCCACTCTCTCCGCCGCCATGTATAAATCCAGCCCCCTCCTCCAGTCCTCCTGATCCGGCGGCTCAGGTGCTCCCCAGTGTCTCGCAATGTCCCTCTTCGCTACCACCAAAGCAAGTACCAGAAATATAACCAAGGGGCGCGCCAGGTCTACTTCGGTTGTCATACCCAACAAAGCCAATCTAGGGTCGCGAGGTAGGTTCACTCCCAAGACCTCATCTAGTTCTGTGAAGATCGCATCCCAGTAGGCTTGTATCACCTCGCAGCCCCAGAATGTGTGAAAGAAGTCGCCGTCCTGTTGACGACACCTAAGGCACGCTGTGTCTGTTATCCTCCCCATTCTAAAGAGGCGCACCCTGTCAAAATAAGTCCTGTGGAGCACCTTCAGTTGTATGAGTCTAAGCCTTGACTTAATCGCAACCTCGCGCGGGTGCATGAGAACTAACTCCCAGTCTAGATCCTCCATGACCCCCACATCTGCCTCCCATTTTGTCCGTAGTTCCCACAGATCTCCTAATATGTTGTTGGTCAGTGTTTTATATGTGAGGGATATCGCCCCGCCCTGTATCTGTTCCTGCAGTAGTCTCCCCTCCAATGGTGCGTACTCTGGGACGTCTCCAAGTGCAATGTTCTGTGCCTTCCATGCATGACTCAGCTGCGCATACTTATAGTACTGGGTGTTGTGCAAGCCAAATTCTTCCCTGAGTGCCTGGAAAGTTTTCAGTTCCCCCCTTGCAATCACATCTCCCACAGTTGAGATGGAGAGGGGTTGGCCTAACGGCTAAGGCGCTCGACCTCGGACCTGGGGTTCGAGTCTCGGTAACGACACCAAAAACCCCCTGTGATTCTGGGCAAATCACTTAATCTCCCCGTGCCTAAAATGAATGTGTGTCCTCATGTAACGTAACTGGTGCTATGTAAAGCACTCTGATAACTGATTCTGTTCGGTTCTAGTTCGCGCTATATAAAACTCTGCAAAAAAAAAAAAAAAATCCCACCGTTTGAAGCCTTTCAGTTTGTTGAGTTCTCCCAACCATTTACAGTGCCATAGAGGCGTCTGTCGGGTGGGCCGCCTGTCCCATCCCATGCGTCCCGTCGCCTTGCGCCAAGCCACCAATGTGATCCTTGTGGCCGGTAAAAATTGCTTCCCTACCGTTCCACCGTACAAGTAATATAATATGCTGGTATTAGACCACTTAGACCTTTCTAGTGCGTAGGTAGGGTGATCTGCTGCCGCATGGAGCCATTCATTAATCGGGGCGAGATGTTCCGCCCAATAATACGCCTCCAGATTGGGAAGAGAAATCCCTCCACTGTACTGGTGGCGCTGCAGTGTGGATAGGGCCACTCTCTGCTGTTTCCCCAGCCAGAGGAATGCACGCAGGTCCGCATGAATTTTATTCAAAGTTTTTGCCGGCAACGGATAATATTCGTTTTGTAGTGCATATAAAAATTTCGGGAGCAGAACCATTTTATAAAGCGTTGCGCGGCCTAGCAAAGTTAGTGGGAGCTGTCGCCACCTATCCATTTCAGTCGTAGCGCTGGTCATCACTCTGGCCACATTATTGGCAAAGGAACGCGTCCTGTCCAGAGTTATGTACACTCCCAAGTATTGAAAACCCTCTTTGGTGTGTATAAGCAGTTCTGGCAGGCATTCCCCACGCTCCTGGCCTTGTGGGTCATAGAGGACCGATTTGTACCAGTTAATAGTGTGGCCTGCCCTTGCACCGAAGTCAGCCAGTTCCTGAAACAGTATCGGGATTGTTGCATCTGGGTCGGTGACAAACAGCAGGACGTCATCGGCGTACAGTGATATTTTCTCCTGCGAAGCGTCAGAGTCTCCCCATGTGAAGCCCCTGATCCCCTGGTTCTGCCTAATCCTGATGGCCAGTATTTCTATTGTAAGTGTAAAAAGAAGGGGGGACAACAGGCATCCCTGGCGCGTTCCCCTACCGATTTGGAATTCTCTAGACAACCTCGCGTTGACTCTCACTCGTGCTCTCGGGGCTGAATATTGGAGCCGAATCCACTGCAAAAACTTGGGGCCAAAGCCAAATCTCCGCAGTGTCTCTAGCAAGAAGGGCCAGTGGACTGCATCGAAGGCCTTCTCTGCGTCTAGCGAGAGGAACCAGTGGGGTTCCCTCCTCCCTCTTACCTCCTGTAGCCAGTTATGTGTGCGGCGGAGATTTAATTTGGTTGCCCTATCCGGCAGGAAACCGGATTGGTCCGCATGGACCAGATCCGAAATGACCTGCCTCAAGCGTTTGGCCAGGACAGTGGCTAGTATCTTTGTCTCAATATTTAGGAGGGATATCGGGCGGTAAGATGCACAATCATCTCTAGGTTTGCCCTCCTTTTATATTGGTACAATCGTAGCCAGGGCGAGGTCTGGTGGCAAGCTCTCCGCCCTATAGGCCTCAACAAATAACGTTTTTACGTGGCGTTGTAATAGGTCAGCCGTCCGCTTGAAGAATTCCGCCGGGAAGCCATTTGGCCCCGGTGTTTTCCCCGGTTTCAGCGATGCTATCGCTTCCGATATTTCCTCTAGTGACATCTCCGTTTCCAATCCCGTAACGGCCTCAGTTGACAGAGTCGGTACCTCCATGTCGCACATGTAACGCTGCGCGTCTTCCTCGCCACCTAGGTTCCTGGCCCTATAAAAGTTTTCGTAGTATGTCACAAATGCCTCCGCTATGGCCTCGTCCGTGCACGCTAGTCTATTCTCTTGTAGCGCTATCTTATCCACCCATCTAGCTGCCCTTTCTTTCCTGCTCAGCCATGCCAGGAGTTTGCCTGATTTATCCCCTACATCGTATAATCGGTGGTGCGTCGCCAGCGCCTGCATGCGTGCCTCGTCAGTAACGAGTTCTCTATAGTGTCTCTGTGTGTCTAACAGTTTCCTAAGTATTGCCTCTTCCTTCCTCTGGTGCTATTCTGATTCGAGGGCTAAGATAGACACCTCTTCACTAAGTACCGTGTCCTGCAGCTTCAGTCTAGCCTCACCCAACCTGCTCTGTATGCGGTCTCTCAGGACCGGCTTCATTGCCTCCCATAGGGTGATCCCTGAATCCACCGTGCCCTCGTTTTCGGCCACATACACCTTTATGTCTGCTCTGATGCCCCTCAATAGTTCTGGAATTTGGATGTCCCATGCTGCTAGGCGCCATTCCGCTCTCCCCTCTCTTCTCCCCCGCCCTATTTGTGCATATAGTGGGGAGTGATCTGAGATTCCCTGTGCTTTGTAATCAGCCAGATCTCTCACGGAAACCTCTTGTCGGGACACAAAGATATAGTCCAACCTTGAAAATACCCTGTGGGCCCCGGAGTAGTAGGAGTAGGCCTTCTGTGTAGGGTGGAGCCATCTCCAAACATCTGTGAGGCCTATGATCTGCATCTGTCGCGCTAGTGCTGTGTCGTGCCCTGTTGTGGGTGGTGTCCCCGATCTGTCCCTCGTGACACACATCACATCGTTAAAGTCACCCCCCACGATTTGAATCGTGTCCGCCGTGTCTATAAGGATTGCGGTGATTGCCTTAAGGGTGCGTGCCTGTAGCTTTGGGGGGGCATAAACTGAGAGGATCGTGTACCTACGCCTCTTCCATACTCCCTGTATTCCTGCGTAGGTCCCCTGTGGGTCGAGCCAGGTATGTGTGATAGTGAATGGTGTCGTCTTTTTTACGAGTATCGCCACCCCCCTGGAGTCTGTTGTGTAGCCTGCGTGAGCTAGTACTACATATCTGCCTCTTGCTATAAACGCGCACTGATTGCCTCTCAGGTGAGTTTCCTGGAGAAGTATAATATCTGGCGCTAACCTCTTAAGGTAGGCGTTTACCGGGCTCCTCTTTACCTTGGACCCAAGGCCATTCACATTCCATGTTAATACGGTGACTCCTGTGTCACCAATGTGTTGGGTATCTAGTGTATCTGCCATTGTGTGTGACATTCCTCTTCCCTTGTGGGTCCCCGGAACTGGAGTGGCTCAAGGTGTGGCTTGGCGTGTGGCTGCTGCTTCTCAACTGATCCCCCCTCCCCCCCACAACCCCCCGGTACCCCAACTTGAGTAGATAAAGAGACCATCCCCCCTACACCCCCCTCCCCATCTCCCTCCCCTTCCAGTCGCGTCCCAACCTGGGACCAAACTATCCGTGGGAGAAGGCCTGTCGCCCTCCCACACATTCCCCCCATCACGCACAAAGCAACTGTATAAACAACTCAAACAACATTGAAGGGCGTGTCAACTTGCGTGCTCCAGGTGGCCGGGCTGCTATCTCACTGACCCTAGAGATCCACACTCATGAGTGTGAGTCCTGAGTGTCTGCTGCGGGGTCCTGCCCCGACGAGTCTTGTTCCAGTAGCTGTATTTCTGCGACTAATGGGTGTACTGAATCTCCAAGACCATCGTCCTCATCCTTTCCTGATACCTGTCCCTCCGAATCCTCTTCTTCATCTCCTTCAGATCGGATGCCATTCCGCAGGCAGCTAAATCTGGATCCCGCCACAGATTCCTTGCCCGGAGACGTTGATCTACCGCCCCTTCTTCCGCTAGCACCACGGGTCTGATAGGGCGTCGCTGGTTTACGTGTCCTCAACTTCCCTGAGCGTCTACGTTGTGGTTTTGGCAGCTCCCAGCGTGTCTTCTCCCTTACTGACTTGTCCATGGCTTCCCTTCCGGCTGCCTCCCTGCTATTGAGGATAGGGCGTTCCTCCAGCCATTGCCAGGCGTCCTCTGGGCAAGTAAAAAAGATGGATTTGTCTTTGTAGATGACTTTGAGCTTCGCCGGGAATAAGAGCATGTAGGCTATATTCAAGGATCGCAGTTTAATTTTTACTGAATCAAAGGAACGGCGCTGTTTTGTTACCGCCTGGCTATAGTCCGGAAATATCATTATTGTGGCATTCTCGAAGCGGATCTCTCCCCGTTTCCTGGCTTCTCTAAGGATCAAGTCCCTGTCCGCATAGTTCAAGAATCTTGCAATGACTGGCCTCGGTCTTGCCCCTTCCGGTGGTTTGGCCAGGAGCGCCCTGTGAGCCCTCACGATGACGAAGCACGTCGAGAACTGAGTCTCCGGGAAAGTAGTCTTTAACCACGAGTGGAGGAAGGAGGCCATATCCCTCCCCTCAAGTCCTTCTCTAAAACCTACAAAACGAAGGTTATTGCGTCGTGATCTATTTTCAGCATCGTCCACCTTCCACTGGAGGTTGCGATGTGAGGCCTGAAGCTCCGCCATATCCTTTTTTAACGCCGTGATCTCTGTCTCATTGTCCGTGACTCTATTTTCAGTCGCTGCCACCCTGTCCGTCAGGTTGCGAAAGTCCTGTCGCAGCAACGTTATTTCGGAGCCCACTTCTCCAATCTTCACCTCCAAGGCCGCTCGTGATTCCTGGATATCACTCCTAGAGGCTTGTATGGCAGCCAGTAGCATCGCTGTTTCGGATTGCAGTCCATGCGTCTCCGGTTTGTTATCCATTATCGGCCGTGAAGTCGCAAAATTGTCCATGGGGCCCTGTTTAGTCGGCCTAAGGACCTGATCTCTCTTCCCCATGATAATCCACTTGGTGGCGGTGGCTGCGGCCTGAGCGGATTGTCTGTATTGTTTGAGACTCGGTTGTTATGGGAGATTTCGCTCAGGGGGGCTGCCGTATTCGGGGTCCTCTGAACTCCAACCTCTGCGGCCCGTGCAAAGGTATTTCTAAGGGCCACAACCCTGTCAGGACCCTCCCAGCTCCGCACCTCGATGTCGTAGGTTCTCACCCACTTCCAGGCTCTGTGTAGACCTCCCGAGCTACCCTCCTTGTGCCGGTCCTCCAGTCGCGCCGAAAATCTGCACCCTTTCTCCCGGGCCCCAGTGTGTTTTCGATGTCAGTGGCCTTGTCTTTATCACCTCTTCCACGGTAGGGCGTCCACTGGTGTCAGAACGCGCGAGGGAGGTCGCCTCGTCAGCAATCAGTTGTGTGTGCTCTCCCGGACTTCACCCAGACCCCGGTGTCCCCGTCGTCTGTTCCTCTCCGGCCCTATAGGTATCAGGGGGGCACTGGTTCCACTCCTGGGTCTTACTGGGAGGATCTTTCCCCCTGCATGGGTGTGTGCAGTTACTCCCCACAAGTAGGCCTTCAGCCGGTGTTCTGGCCCCGAATCCGCCCCGTTCCCGGCTATTTCTCTGCTCCGTGCTGCCTGGGCAATCTGGTTTGTATCACCCAGGGTGTCGTCCAGTCTTTGCCTCCTTTTGTCCCTCTTAGCCGTCGGGCTCCGGTCCCCTCAATTGCCCCATGCGGGTGGTCTATGGCGTGCCTGTGGTGAGCTGGGCGAGGGGGGGGGGGCGCGGGTGTCGTGGATCCTCCAGATGCGGGCACGGGGTCATGTACAGTCTCCCCGGCTCTCAACAGCACTGCTTCTCCCCCGACCTCCCTCTCTGCCAGCGGATCTCCCCTCCGGCTCACCTCCGTCTCCGAGACCACTCCCGCTCCGTTTTCGTGGGCGCGGACATGCGTCGTCTCCCCAGGCGCCCGTCTCCCGCGGCTCCTCGTCCTCCGCTGCGAGCCTCTGCCGCCTCACAGTGCCGCGCCGTGTCTACGGCTGACTCCCGGGCATCGGGTAGGAGATCAATCGGCCGCCATCTTGGTAAAGGCGGCCGGACGTCCAAACTGACCTGCCGCTCTGTTGCAGGCCCTACCGTCGGCTCTCCACCGGGGCTCAGGCTCCGTCCAGGCTGTGCCGAGGTTCCGACTCCGCCTCAGGGGCCAAGCAGTGGCGCGGGGCTGCTCCGCTCCGTCTCTGCCGCCGTCTAGGCTCTCGCCGCCATCTTGATTGGAACGGGCGCTCCCGGCTTGCCAGCAATTTTCCTTAATTTTGGGCAGCTCCGCATCGGTGGCAGTTCCGCTATGCTCCTACCAGTTTCTTGTGGCATTCACACACCGCCCGACGAAGTGTGCGGTCTCCGGGGTGTTATTTTAAGTCGGATTGTTATGCAGCCCTGCCGGAGCTCCGGCGAGGCACGTCCTAGCCGGCCATGTTGCTGGCCACGCCCCCTTCCCAGCTATTCTTAACTTTGTCATTGCTCTTCTAGCCTTATATTTTTTTTATTATAATCCTTTATTCTCCTTGGCTTTGCTACTCTGGCGCAGTTTATTTTTCTTTTACATTCTCTTCAAAGACTCCAGTGACAGTCTCCACCTATGCTATGATGATTGAATACCATCCAGGCATCCAAAGTAAACATAGCTATCATTCTGCTTAATCCCCCAACAAACCTTAGTTTCACCAACAACATACATTTGTTATTTTTTTTAAACCACCACCCATGCTTCCTTCTTTACTTGCCTTTGAGTTTGACCTATGAAAACCACCGGAGGATTCTTCCTATCACCCATACAGTTTCACCTACCCAAACAGGCATCTTTTCTTTCACCTTCACCCATCCTTCAACCACCCATGCATCCGATTCATATCAGCCACCTATTCTACCCCCAAACATCCACCTCTGCAAGTCATATATTACATATTGCTCGTCATTCCTCCTTCCATCCATCTTTCCCTTTTCATACAACCCATCCATCAAGGTCATCTAACTCTTTGTCTTCTCCATAAAACTTGTCCAGCTGAGTGGAAGGCATTAGTTACTCAACTCCCACCACTAATGCTGTTGCTAATGCTAAGTAAAGAGTGTCATCTTCTTCAACCGTTGTTCACAACAACTTAGTCCTTCTCAAAATACAGTGTACACCATTGCAGCAAGTGTTTAAATGCTATAGTCAATAAGTAAGAAATATAAGTCTAACTTACCACCACCCACCACTGCTGCTGGCTCACCCACCCCTGCGGCAGCTGCCACATCTGCTGCTCCGTCCTGGCAGGCGTTGCCTGCCCCCCCCCCCGCTGGCCCCGTCACCGGTGGTCGGTACACCTAGAAAAAATATTACACATTTGTTAGATGCCATAAACGCCTCCCTCTGGTTATTCTTTTTCACTAGCAAGATTGAAAATAGTTAATACAATACATACATACACCACATATATCACTAGTACAAATCGGGTACTAGACAGAGTAGAGTAGACAGTAGTAGTATGTCCTATCCTATCAAAAATAGTAAAATATCTGGTTGGGTATTTTGTTGGTGGCAATTGTCAAAAAGCCTCTCAAGAGTAAGAAGAAGGCAACCCCATATACTGGACTCAGTGGCTAGCGTTATTGGTGAATCCGAGTTTTAAAAGTTTTTCAAAATAAAGAGTGAACAACTGGGCAAGCTACAGACAGACTAATAGTAGTAGTACAGAGTCAGAGGCAGTTAGAACCAGGGATAACAAGAATCTAGAAACAGATAGTTTGAAGAAGATTTGGTAAAACATAGAAGTAGGAAACTGAAATAATAGTTCGGAAAAAATAAGGTGCAGCAAGTTAGGGAAATATCATTATTAATATTAACAACAGGAAGACTTACTGGGGCTAGCAGCAGAGCACTCGGTAGAGGAGCATTACTAGCCATGGGAGGCATCACCAACTCCTGCCTCAGACCCTGTCTTCTTCTATCCCCTGGGTGCTGATCATGTCAGATATAATGAAGAAAGAGACAAACATTGATGATTACTGTGAACAAAATAAAATATTAAAAAAAACGCTCTAGAAACATATTTAGAAACAACGATTGCAATAACATTGACCTATCTATTGTGTTTGACTAGTAGTTGTAGTGTAGTTCCTATATTCCCAATAGGCTCAGCGCATTGGAATAATATATACTATAGATTTGACGTTGGACTGAGGTCTACTAGGTCTCTATCGAATATATTAGACTTAATTGTGAGTGCAGCTAGCTCAGAGGTCACTAGAAACTTTCTCGAATAAACAAGAAGGGATTAGTTTCTGACAACTGCATAAACATGACAACTTTGTTTCCCAAGAATAAGAAATGTATCACTAGAGTCGCCGAAACAATTGATAGTTATTTCACTCAGTCAATCCTGCATGCTTCGTTTCACCCAGAGGTGCAGAGAAATATATAGAGACGGTCGTTTTCAATAAAAGGTATTTATTGAACAGTCTTCTTTCTCATGCAGAGGAAATGAACTGCTAGAATTGTAATACTGGTTGCAAAGTACAATTCGTACAGTATGAAGAGTATTATAAAATACTACCGTAAAAGCATGATATGGTTTTTAAGCCATAAAATACATAGAATACATACATTGATAAATAAAGACTAAAAGTACTTAACTGGTGCTTCTAAAATACGCCTACCCAAGTGTACCTAACCTAGGTCTAGTACAAGGAAAGAAGTAAGTGAGGTGTAGCTTAGTTTCAGTAATCGTTAGCCAAGAATCTCCCTGAGAATTCTCTAAGGATCTAATCAGCTCCGCACCTTGGTTTTGAATGAAGGAGGTCTGGTATCTCTCTCTCTCAGGACTCGATTTCCCAACAACCCATAAGGGTAGCTTGGAAACACTGGAGCTGGATTTCTCGGCAAGATAAAAGTTAGCGTCTCTCTTAGTGCGTCTGCTGGAGGGTCGGCTTCCTTCGAGACTTGCTGCGGCGAGCAGTGTCGTGTAGGTAGATGCTCCAAACCACCGTGTGTTTGCCTGGGCAAGTGTGGGCATAATTATACCTTGAAGGTGTCGAGTTTGACGTAAGGTTGGACATAATAACGTCATCAAAGACTCAGGGCCAGATGTAGGTAATTCTATTTTACCGTCTCATAAATACCGAATTTTACCGATTCGGTATTTATGAATCGGCAAAATAGAGGGGGGGGATGTAGGTATTACAGATTCGGTAAATATCGAATCGTTACGATTCGGTATTTACCGATTCAGTAAATACCGATTCGTAATGCCCATTGATTCCTATGGGCATTGAAGCCCATAGGAATCAATGGGCATTACCGAATCGGTATTTACAGATTCGGTAAATACCGATTCCAGCAAGGGTGCAGGGGTGTCACTTTGACACCCTCTAGCACCCCAAATACAGGCATGTGTGCCATGTGGCACACAGACATGCCCTAAGGGCATGTCTGTCGGTCACATGGCATAGGTGTGCATGCACACATGTGCAAGCACACCTGGATTCGGTATTTTACCACCCAATTGGATTGGGTGGTAAAATACCGAATCTGAAAGGCCTTTGGGAGTCAGAAGAGTCCCACCTACATCTGGAAGTTACAGAATCGGTAAAAATACATATTCTGTATTTTACCGATTCTGTAAATTTACCGATTCGGTAAATTTACCGAATCGGTAAAATTGGTCCCCTACATCCCAAATACCCATTTACCGGTCGGTAACGGCCGAAAACGGCCGTTACCAGCCGGTAAATGGCCACCTACATCAGGCCCTCAGTTCTTTGAAAACTCCTTGTTTTCTTGGTTAAATCAATATTCAAGCAAGGGGAAGTCCCTGACTGCTGAAGGCGGGTTTTTCCAAGAAATCGTTGTGGATTTTCAGAACTAGTGGAAGTAGCCCTACCGTATTTGGACTGCATAGGCTAAGTCTAAATATGGTTATGATTTATATGCCTATATAAGGATAGGGTGATTTATACCTATATATGGGCATGAATCTGGAAAATTACACTAAGGTCCTAAAATCATATACAACATAGTATCGCAGGATTTGTGGACCGTCTAGGTATTATTTATTAATCCAGTGTTCCATTCTGATTCCAGAATCCTAAACCTAAGTACCACTTGACCTAGCCCACCTATTCCAAAGACATTGGAAATGAATTGCCAAAACTATATCAATCTCATTCGAAATCATCAATGAATCAACCCCCTTTGACGGGCTAATTGTTCACTAAGTCTGCATTTCCATTTATTTAATGTAGTCCTCACGCATGCCTAAATTTGCATATAACAAATTGATGTTTGGTTGCTGCTGATGTGCTGATGACCTAGTTGCTGCATTACTCACTCTCTACAAAACTACTAAAGGTTCTACTAAGAAGGACTGGAGTCAGCACTAAACAGCACGTGAGTGACGTGAAGGAGGACGAGTCACGCAGACTGCTAAAAAATTACCAACTAATAGTAAGTAACTAAACTACCTGTCAATCCACCACTATCTTAGTGGCAGGAGTACAAAGGAGAGGACTGGAGTCTCTCTAGCATTACCTAACTTAAGTTCTCTAAACTCTCGTACATAATGATCAGCCCAAGCGAGCGCAAAATTGCAAACAAGTAAGATTAGTAGCGCCCAGTAGCTGTCTAGTGTCTAGAAGAAGAACAATCACATAAGATTTTTAAAGTAACTTACTAGCATGTAAGTAGCAGCATTCTTGCTATTTGGGAAAAAATAATATTCGCAATAACACGGAACAGAACTCACAATGGTAAAAAATTACTAACTACTCACCAAGCCCCATAACCTCAATACCTAGCAGGTCCTGCTTTCGGTCCAAGATGTCTGACCACTGGTGAGTCAGCTGGTTATGGGTGTGCTGGACCCCTGAGCAGCAAAACACTGCTCAGCGCACCCTCGCCCACCGTCGGTGATGCTCCTGGGTAGCGTAACCTGAGCTGGGCCTGCTGCCAAGGTTAAGGGGAGGTGGTGTTGTATAACAAAAACAAGTGCAGCCACCTCCCCCTCGGTGAAAAGGGCCTGGGGCTGCACCCCTTCCGGGGGCCGTCTGCCACAAGGAAGGTGGCTCTTGGGTGCTGGCAACTTCCGCTTCCCCTTAGTACCGGTAGAGGTAGCCTTGCCCTTAGCTATGGTTCTGGGTGGGATGGTGGAAAAGAAAATATAGGAGTAAAAAATAAAGTCAGGACAAGAAGTAGGAAAGTAAATAAGCAAGTGAAAGAAAAAAAGTCAAAAAATGCAGTAAAAGTAAAAATAAAACACAAAATTTTCACTTAGGGAGAAAGAGGGATAGATAATAAATAAAAAGAATCAGAAAAATTGTTTAAAAATCAAAGGATTGGAAAGATTAGAGAGGGATTGAAAAACAGGCCCCAGAACCATGCAAAGACTAGGAAAACAAGATGGCCGCACCCATTGGCAACCATGTGGTGAAATTTGCATAATATTTCCACCCAAACACGCAATCTGTGTTGCCGAACGTCGGAAACATCTAGCGAGCATGCTCCAGCATACACAAGCATGCGGAATAAGCAACTCTGCATGCTCGCGTAACTCCGCATAGCGTTGCAGAATTTTTTGCGTAGCCTCACGTAGCGCGGCTAAGCAAACTCTGCCCGGGTTTAGCCTTGTGCACATTTCGCGTGTTCTACACTGTCATATTATACATTTGTATTTTATGCGCATTTTATTAAAAACATGCATTATGGTGAATTACAGTGAGCAGATTTTATTTACAAAAATTGTGCTCCATCAAGAGTGATTTGCATGTGGCTGCGTGTAAACTGGAATGGCATAATGAGCAAAATTACGATGGAGTTATGCCCAGATCTCTGTACTGGGGGTGAATGTTTAACATTGTAACATCATTCTGTCCATCAATTGTTCTTTTTACGCTTTCTAAAAAAGCATTTGCGAACCCAACTTAAAATACACCTTTATTAAACTATGTATTTTTAAATCCGGAGCTCAGGGAACCCAAACACCAAAGCTCTAGCTATTCCCAATTGAAAGGCACACTTGTAAGATGTTGCAAGCAGCTCCAATGATAACCTTTGGGAGAGCTAGTCCTTGCAATAGTGAAAAACAACATTGGCAGTATTCCACTATCAGGACAAGTAAAACACACCAGTAAATGTTCTATCTTCCACATACTCTGCACCCTGCCCATGGGGCTACCTAGTGCCTACCTTAGGGGTGCCTTACATGTAGTAAAAGGGAAGGTTTGGGCCTGGCAAGTGGGTGCACTTGGCAGGTCAACTGTAATGTAGTTCCTATATTCCCAATAGGCTCTGCGCATTGGAATAATATATTCTATAGATATGATGTAGGACTTAGGTCAGTAGGTCTCTATCAAATATACTAAACTTAATTGTGAATGCCAGCTCGCTCAGAGGTCACTAGAAACGTTCTTGAATTCACAAGAAGGGATTCGTTTCTGACAACCGCATAAACATGACAACTTTGTTTCCCTAGGACTGGAAAATATCTTCAGAGTCGTAGAAACAATATATAAGTATTTCACTCACTCAATCGTGCATGCTTCGTTTCTACAGAGTTTGCAGAGAAATAGTGAGACCAGCATTTTCAATAAAAGGTTTATTGAACTGTCTTCTTACCCATGCAAGAGAGGTGAACTGCTGCAATCATTAGATAGAAAGCAAAGTATAATGCGTACAGCGAAATAGTATTATGAAATAATACTGTAACTGCATTGTATAGTTTCTAAGCCATATAAAAATACATACATAAATAACACAGGCTAAAATACTCAACTGGTGCTTCTAAAATACGCCTACCCCAATGTACTTAACCGAGGTCTAGTACGAGGGAAGAAGTAAGTATGGTCTTTAGCATAGGTTTAGTTTTTCCTAAAAATCTACCAAAGGTTTCTCTAGGTTCTAATCAGCTCCATACCTTAGAATGAAGGAGGTCTGGTATCCCTGTCTCTGGACTCGATTTCCCAACACCCCGCAAGGGGAGTCAGAAATACTGAACCTGTGATTTCTCAGCAGAGGAGGGCAGCTTCCTGATCAGTGTGTCAGCTGGAGAGTCGGCTTCCTTCGGCACTTGCTTTAGCAAGCTGCGTCGGACAAATAGGTCATCGAACTGCTCCGTACCACCGTGCTCTGCCATAGCAAGTGAAGGTATATTTATACCTTGAAGATGTTTAGGAATACCAGTATTGACGTAAAGTTAGGCATATGAACGTCATGAATGAACCCCTAAGGAATAGATTTTCAATGTAAAACTAACTGAGTTCTTGGAGAAATCAATATTCAAGCAAGGGAAAGTCCCTAACGGCTTAAACTGGTTTTCCAAGAAATCCTTGTGACGTTTGGTGAACGGATGGAAGCAGCCATGCCTGTATTTGGGTTGCATGGGCTATGCCTAAATAAGGGCTTGATTTCTATGCCTATATAAGGGCAATGTGAATTGTACCGATATAAGGACATGAATCGGGAAAATCCATTCGGAATCTAAAATTTCATACAACAGACATGGCAGTTTAAAACTGCACTCACAGACACTGCAAAGGCATGTCAGAGACAGGTTTACAGGGCTACTCCTGTGGGTGGCACAACCAGTGCTGCAAGCCCACTAGTAGCATTTGATTTACAGTTCCTGGACACACACAGTGCACTTTACTAGGGACTTACCAGTAAGTCAAATATGTAAATCATGGATAACCAATCATAATCACAATTAAGATATTGAGCACTTACACATTAGCACTGATCAAACGTGGTAAGGTGCCCAAAGTACACAGTATACAGGAGGTAGAGGTAAAAAGACAGCAGAAACCACCCCAAGGATTCCAGGTCGAACACATATGTTGTTTAAATAGAAATAGATGCAAGATTGTCATGGGTATTACATTTCTAGTAACAATATTAGTGATCATAACATCATTAATAGGGTTTTATTTTACCACAGAGACAAAGAAGTCCATGTCTATGCCTGAACCTACAACAAACAACAACATACACACTAGATGAGACAAAATCAATAGCTTCATTCAGAAGTTAAAAAAAAGAATATTACTCTACTAGCATTTATTCTAGATTAGTGCAAGAATACTCACAGGCACTAGATGCAAATGGTTGCTATGTTTGTGCCATCTTACCTCCAGCAGCTGCAGAGGAGATGACTTATCACTGTATAACTTTATCAACTGCAAAACCACGTAGCATTTACCTACTTTAGTATATAACACTGAATATTTGCAATTAAATTATGACTTAGTTTTTTCCAGAGTTCCATTCAAGAAGGGCAGGAATTTACACCCGCAAGCAAAGAAATGGACACAGCTTGGTAATATTTCAGACCATCCATGCATATAGATAGTGTTAATTACAAAACAAAGGGTAAACCCGGATCACTGGGACCTGGGTACTTAATGGTATACAAAAGAGGGGTCCCAATGTATTGAAATATTTACATATTAAGGGGAAAAATACAATACATAAATCAAAGAGCTTTAAAATAATCTCAAAAAGGCAAGAGAATGATGATTTACAACCAATGTTATTTAATCACATTGGTGGAAGTACTTTTTTTCAAAAACGTATTCACAAGAGAACAATATCACTTAAATAATCAATAATATGAATGGTGCCCAAGAGGGGAGGGAAAGTGGAAGGTAGTTAGTGATGGGTAGGGTAATTGAGTGGTGGTGACAATAAATCACAAACAGTTCAGGTATATAGAATCATATATACTACGCAGCCGAGATCTGAACATCATAGAAAAAATGCCATATTACAAACGGAAATGTTACAGTTATTAAATCACTGTTGAACAGTTGTTGGCAGGTATTCCAAAAGTCGACGTTTCGACCCCTTGTCCGTAGGTGCCTTATGACCTTGCTAATGGGGTCTTCATCAGGACTAATGTGACATGTGAGGGACGGGGGGCACCATGAGGGGGGTTTTACTTCACTCTCACAGTCCAACCATTGAGAGGAATGGGGCTCCAAGGCTCTCCAGAAAGTGGTATTGGGTAGGAGTGAGACGTCACTGATTGTGCGACAAGATAGTGCACAGAGGCATTCAAGGTCCAGTGTTCCTTCATAAATGGACACAACGGTCTCAGCGGGTCCGTCGGAGATTCGTAACAGCCGGAATAAATCCAGGGGAGGAAGCAGGCGTACCTGAAGTGTTTGTGATTTGTTGTCACCACCACTCAATTACTCTACCCATCACTAACTACCTTACACTTCCCCTCCCCTCTTGGGCACCATTCATGTTATTGATTATGTAAGTGATATTGTTCTCTTGTGAATACGTTTTTGAAAAAAAGTACTTCCACCAATGTGATTAAATGACATTGGTTGTAAATCACCATTCTCTTGCCTTTTTGAGATTGTTTTAAAGCTCTTTGATTTATGTTTTGTGTTTTTTCCCTATACATGTAAATATTTCAATACATTGGGACCCCTCTTTTGTATACCATATAGATAGTGTTGAGGCATAGAAAAGTAATCTAAAATGCTTAATGAGGTGATACCATTAGAAAAGGTATTCATCTTGACATTAGACGGAGGAACACAAACGTATCATGCATTAAAAAACATAGAGGAATACATTTTGAAGAACGTTTAGAAGAAAGAAGATTAATTTAAAAAGACAATAATTTATCCAAAATTGAAGCTAGATAGAAGCTAGATAGAAGAAAAAAAGGGAAAATGTGTGTTACAAGAAAAGAACACAAAGTAGAAGTAGACATTTAGGGACCAGTAGTTGTGAACATACCTTTACAATTATTGGATTTACATAGAAACATTTACAAAAAGGGACAGTTCACATTTTTCATATAGATTTTTTAATTCCCAAGGTCTTGATAAACCAATTGACAACTTCTTGGTAAACTTAAACATAGAGGAATATAAAAGAAAGGGTTTTTTACTCCTGTCCAAATCATCCCAAAACATAAGGTATAAATTGCTAAGAAGGCTTTTAAAATAAAAAAAACAATATTTTAATATACCAGTTATTAACGGTTCCTCTCATTTCACACCTCTTCTTAAAGGATCACATTCCTTATTTGATTGAAATGCTGCTCATATAGGGGGGATGAATCACTATCATCGATTTGATGATTTTTTTTGTGTGTGGATACATGAAAAGAATGGCCTGAAATTTAGTCTAATATTAGATATTGGAAGACCTCCCTTCAATGGTCCTTTATTCATGTTAGATATTTTCTAAAAGAATTGGATTTCATAACAATTAAGGCCAGTCTGGAATTAGCGGAAGAACTGATTGAGTGTAGTACATGCAGACCAGTCAGACACTGGATAACCACCTACCGGAAATACAAGGAGGCTGATATCTTCAGTAAAGCTAGAAAGAAATGACAGTCAAGGGAGGTAGTGCAAATTTCATCAGAGGGTTGGCACAAGATCAAACTGTCGGATTTTTCCCTCTGCCTCAGATGCAGTGCTTGCAGCCTGGTGGTTCGACATCGCCACCGTGGAACCAACGCACCGTGCTATGTTATCTATATATCATCAATACTGTGTTACATTCATGACCCGAGGTCTCACACTTGCAACCAAGGCATCATCTCCCCTGCACCCAGCATCATCCCAGGGCATTATCGGCTCAACGCCCTTGCACCACCTTCAGAAACGGACACATCACTTAGTCACAGGTATGCCTCACCTCCTTTGCACAACTCATCATCCCTGAGAGCCAACGTGCCACTGACTTGCATAGCAGTAAGGAACCGACGCATCAACTACCTTTGCAATGCCTCACTTCTTCTGCGCCTTACACTGTCTTTGACTTTGTAGCGCATTCAAGATACTGTACTAGGGTCTCGGAGACTCCTGTAGCACACCCACACTCCATCCTGGTTGGACTGAACTTGTGGATTTGTCCTGGTCAAGTATGACCAGGTAGCCCAAGTTGGAGCTATTGTTTTCTAAGTGCTATAACCGCATTTAATATTAAAGAATTCATATCTTGACTTGTATCTGTTGTATTTTTATCGTTCTGGTCTTGTTTTATTCAGATAAGTATTGGCTATTTTACTAAACTGGTGTGGACTACTTTAGTAGTGTTTTCACTGTGTTACTGTTTTCTCAAGTTTTCGCAAATTCTTTAGACATTGCCTCTTTCATTTAGCCTGACTGCTCTATGCCAAGCTACCCGAGAGTGAGCACACATTAACGTAGTTGAAACCAGTGCCAACTAGATACCCCATTTCCAACAGAAAGCTTTGCTCTTCAATGATGAAAAATGACTCAATGGAATTATACCACATTTATCATGAAGTTAGAAGTCTAGAGAATGCCATTTTTGGACTGGTGCAAATCCAGTCAATAATGCTTGAAAAGGGACTGGGGCGGTCCATGAAAAGATTACATTTTACAAATGATTATGGAAATTTAAATTGTTAAAGATCCACAGATATGGATGTATGACGGTACAACGCGTGGTATTACCATGCGTACCAATACAACGCAGGTTTTTCAACGCAAGTCGTTACAACGACTTGCGTTGGGGGGCGCTGGATAGTGAATAGTTTAATTTACTATTCCAACTCCAGTCCCCGGGGATAGTAGGGAAGGTGTTGGATAGTAAATTAAACTATTCCCTATCCTAGAGCGCCCTCCAGCGAAAGTCGTTGTAATGACTTTTGTTCTAAAACCTGCGTTGTAATGGTACTGCGTTGTTAGGGTTTCATTGTAAAGGTTGTTCCCCACAGATATCCTTTAATTCAAAGTTTAATAAAATACTCAAATCCTATCGGCAGACTCATGTTTGTCATTTTGGATTGGTGGATATAAAGTTGGATCCATGTATTAGAAAGGATCTGATAGGCTGGCTACAACATGAGAAAAACGTTTGTGGCTGCCATTATAGGACTCTGGAACTTGTTCAATGAGTACTCTAAAAGAGTTTAAAATATAAAGAGGCAGGTTGAGCACAGCCTGACCTCCAGGTCCATGTTGGGGTGGACCCAAAGGGACCGACCAGAAGATAAAACGATATACTCTTACCCATTGGATGTGCAGGGTCCAGAACCTGAATACACATATAACAGTATGGCCATCTTGTGTGGATTCACAGATCAATCCAGAATTCAAAGATCAGCAGATATTTCATGCATCAAAACAATAAAGAAGAGTCTGAGCATAGAGCAGCCCATGAGGCCAACCCCTGTTTCTCAGGAGGGAGCTAGCTGTTCCTGGAGGGTTTTGCGCAGGGCCTGGCGAGAGTCTGAAGGCCATGTTCAGCGGTGGTTGCATGACTATCACCAGGCCTTGCATGAACTTTGCTTCATATAGGATACTAAAGAGTAGCTGTGTAATATGGTCCAACATTGCCACAAAAAGATCTAGTTACATCATAAATCACAAATACAAATGTCAAGTGGTTTGTAAATTTAAATGTAATCCTGAGATGGTAATATAGGATCATATTACATGTGGAACTTGTTATGTGTTTTTTTTAAATTGCATACTTATTTTGAGATAGATAGCTTGAAATGGCTGTTTTCTTCAAAGTGCAGCCAAATATGGGCACTGGTTGGAGTTAGAAAGATGAGGTTTTGCTCACCTTTCACAAATAAATTGTTGTTAAATCAATAGACAATGGTGAGGTCAGTGGATTTATGTGATTCTGGTGGTGACATCGTTTACCACATCACTGTGTAGTTACTGCATTTGCGCCATAATTTGCTACGTAAGTTTCAAAATTTGAAAAATTTCACCAAAATGTTGGTTTTAGCTGAATTTGATAAAAAATAATACTACCATTGTATGTTACAAATAATTAGCATTTTGTGCTGCATAATTTAGATACCCTTGACAAATAATTTGGTGCTCAATGCCACATAATCCTAGCTGGCCCTCGTAAAGTTAATACTCTGCAGGGCGGTTTAGAAATGACATATGGGACAGTCCCAACCAAAGTTAGCAAAAAATGTAATTTTGATTACAGTTTGGTTTTCCTCATAGGAACTGCTACAGCCATGTACAGTAAAAATAGCTTTGGAGGGCTCGGCATTGTAGGAACATACCAACATGAAATTCTTACATGTTTCACTTTTAAATAATGTTCATCCTTGTTGGCTACACGACTTACTTGAGGGTCACTTGGAAAATACTTAACATGTAGGTTCTTTTCTGTTAAAAGTGTTATTTGTACAGGTTTGCCTGCAGGTGTAAAAGTTGTAGCAGGCAGGCTACACAGATAGGCCCAACACCATGTTTTCTTTGTCAGCCTAGAGAATGGCACAATCTGCTGCAGTCCACAAATGCCATTTAACTTTCTATGCCGTTGGTGTATTTTGCTGATCCACTTTCTATACCCTTACTACAAAGTTACATATGTCAACTGTGGAGTTGCCAATTTTACAATGTTTCAAGGTCAGAGCATATATACTGAACATGGATAACAGTACAACAGTGTGCAGAGTTAAAAAAAACTGCATTAGCAATCAGCAAAAAATGTAAATAATAACACAAAGCGAGAATTTTCTCAAATTATAGTGCTGATGTTGTTTATGCACTTTGGCTCCCTTGTGAATGTATTCATACCAGACAGACAACATAGAAGAGTCCTGAATACATAAGGAGAATTAGAAGCTGAATGGAAAATGCACTGCAAGTGGTCATTTTATCAGGGTCAATCACAACACAGACCAAAATGGAAAGCAATTGAAAACATCACAATGAATGCTAGAGGTGACAATCTGCAGAGGCAAATGGATTGACCTTTTTAACTCCAGAAAAATGGGTCTCAGTGTTGTTGAGGACTTCAATTTTCTGACTGTGAATTAAGAGACTGCAATAACGATTACCTCCCAAACCTTATTGCATAGAACTTCCTAAATGACCGATTGTCCTGTAGGTTATTGCTAATGCATGTACATAACACGTACATTGCAACTGTATCTAAGTGCGAGCATTAACGTACCATTAAATGTCATATATGACCTTTGGTCTCTTCATTATTTATTTGAATATTCACATATTTCTATGTATTTACCATTGTACAAATATGATTTTAATGATCATTATTTTATTGTGAGCAACCTTTAATGATGGTTATTTTTATTTTTTAGAATTTGAGTATAGCTTTATATGTCTCTCTTACTGACATGCACTTGAATAACACTCCACCCCTTTCTGGTAGAAGTCTGCACTTCACTGTCTTCCCTTATTAGGCATAGATGGTCCTTTCACCCTTTACACAAACTCCAAATTTTGTGGCACCACTCATATATTTTCCACTTCCCAGATGTATAGTCTGCTTAGCATGCCAGCTCTCTGTAGAGTGCCTTAGTCCATTCATTGTACCACCTCCACGGGAACACAGTGTCCAATACATGCTTCTATATTAGAGCGTCATCAGTCCTCTGGTGACACAACTAACCCAGGGTAGAGTTTGCAGAGTTGCACTATGCGGAGCTACGCGAAGTGCAAAATAAAAGTGTATCGCACTACACGGAGCTCAGAAAGTGGCAGCGTACGGTAGAAAAATGCAGTTTGCTTGTCCGTACGGTGCAATCATTGCAAACAGCACTATGCACAGCACAAGCTTACCTTTTCTGCCGCTCAAGTAGATTTTTACTCGAGCGGCAGCTTTCTCAACGCAAACTGGCAGTTTCTCAACACAGTGGTCGCGATCATACGCGACCACTCGCATTGAGAAACATGAACCCGCACGTTGAGAAATCTCACCAGGAGGTTTATTTTCCAAGCTCTCGCTCGCCAACTTGACAATTGCGAACAAGGAAAAATCTTGCCAGAAGGTGGATTTTCCTCGCTCGCGCTCATCAACTTGACGTTGGTGAACGCGAGCGGGGGAAAAAAATCTGCTCCACGGTGCGAAGCAGAGTTTTTCGGAACTCTGCGAGGGAATGTGTAAAGTATTTGGGCAACGCTTAAAACAGTAAAATAGTGAAAACACCACACAAAAATATTCCACATCCAGTTAGAATAATAGAACTTAATTTATTGAATAAAACAAGTCTAAAATGACAAAAATCCAATAAGTACTACCTTTAGTATCTGAGTTATGAATTTGTAAAGAATGTCTTGAAATATAGGGCTTAAAAGCATAAAGTTTCAACTGGGGCTCTGGTCGCACTTCAGCAGGTCAAATCTGAAAGATCAGGCTAATCATGAGGGATCCCTCAGTGGGGACAGGAATCAAGTTGGTCCCACTGAAAACTACTTTGGTTGAGCAATCGATGGAGCAGAGATACATGGAGCAGGAAGCGATGCATTAGTGCCTAAGTACAGGATTCATAGGCCATGCATCGGAGATGTCTTGATGTCAAGTCGCAGACTGCAGGCCATGTATCAGGAGCTTTAGATGAAGGGCTGTGCAAACAGAGATCTGATGTCCTCAGTTCTTGCGATGGCGACAATGTGTCGATGTCAAGGGAGATGAGTCAGTTCTGACAGGTGCAACATTGTCAATGAGTAGGCTTTGAGTAGTTGTAGCACTTCTTACTCACTTCCAAGGGCCCAGGATTGGATTTGCACCTCTTGGCAGGGCAATACTTATAGCAGGCAAAGTCCAGGTGCTGTTGCAGGTGAAGAAGAAGAGATTTTGATGTCCCTGAGAATCAGAAAAGGAGGCAAGTCTTTGGAACAACTCTGGGTTCAAGCCGTTAGGTTCAGTCCTTTTCACCCAGGCAAAGAGGGCAGCAGGCAGGTCAGTACAGCAAAAAAACAGTTCTTCCAGGGCAGCAGTCCAGCAGAGTGGCAGTCCTTCAGCAACACAGCAGTCCTTTGCTCCTGGTAGAGTATCCACAGGTCCAGAAGTGGCGTGAGTTGGTGGTGTTAAAGGTTTAGTACGTATACCCAGTTGTGCCTAAGAAATGAGGGAGAATTCAGAGAAGGCATTGAAGTACACAGAGGTCCTTCCTTTCCAGGTTTCCAGACTCACTACAGCAGGTTGACCAGTCCTTTGTGTGTGGACAAGGCACAGACCTTTCAAGTTCAAGTGTGAGGCTGAGCCCAGCTCCGTCCAATCCTGCCCTTGATGGCCCATCAGGATTTTGATCAGAAGAGGCTCATGGAGGGAGTGCTGCAGGGTGGTGGGGCGGAGGTGGGGCAGGGTGGGGGGTAGTAAACTATGGAATATGGCAGAACAGAGGTAAGTATACAAGTAAATAATGAATACAAATGTAATTGCGCGCCCTGCATTTCCAAATGCAATGCAGGGCGCACAACAAAACTTGTTTTATATATTTATTTGTTTACTTACCTCCATTCGGCCATATTTCGTAGTTTACTATCCCCTAACCTGCTCCTCCCCCGCCCCGCCCCGCCCCACCACCCCACAGCACTCCATCCACGAGCAGCTACTGATGTTGATGGTCCATCAGTCACACCTAAGCTCCATTTGTGTGTGTATTTCAAGAAGGAATGTACAAGGCCCAACTGAGAAGACTCACTCCAGTCATGAATTGGAGACAGGCACACAGAGCTTAAGTGTAGAAAAATGGCAACTCTCTAAAGCGGCATTTTTAAAGTTGTAATCATACATTCAACTATACCATTAAATATATTTATTATTGCAAGTCTATAGGTACCAAACATGACAGATCTACCACCTCTCAATCAGGATTCGTACTCATTATATGTAATAAGAAATCTGTAATGTTAACCTATGAGAGGGGTAGTCCTCACAGTAGTGAAAATCTAATTTTGGGGTTTCGTACTAACAGGACATGAAAAACTTAAAAGTACTTGTCCTACCTTTTAGTTACTGCTGTGTGGGCTACCAGGGCCCTACATTAGTGGTGCCTTATATGTAATATAAAGAGAGTTTAAGGCTTGGTAAGGGGTTTTAAATGCCAAGTCACCATGGCTGCAAATCTGGACACACAGGCTCTGCAGTTGCAGCCTGAGACATGGTTAAATGCCTACTTAAGGAGGAGGCACAGTCAATGTTGCAGTACCAATAGTGGCGAGAAAGGACAAGACACACAAATGATGGACTAAATGCAGAGCAAATCAAACATTAACCCCCAGTCAAGAGATCTGGGTTAAATCCATTTTTCTTTTTGCTCACCATGCCACCCCAATTTAGATCCAGCCATATGCAAATCAGGCTTGACCCTGTGCCTCATGGAAACAGTCCAGCCCAAACTGCCAAGCCAGGTAAATCAAGGATCAGATACAAGCCTCCTGGGAATGGCTTTAGGTCATCACCCCTCATCAGTCAGGATAGCTTTAAACCAGTGGCACAATGAGCCCAGGACCCATGTTTGGGCACACCTGGCGCACTTGGGGCGAGACAGCAAAAGACACACAGATGATGGATGGAATGCAGGGCAAATTAAAATGTCAGCCCCAGTGAAGAGATCCGGGGAAAATCCATTGTTCTTTTGTTTACCATACCACCCCTGTTTAGCGACAGCCATACGCAAATCAGTCTTGACCCTGTGCCTCATGGCAACAGTCCAGCCTGAACTACCAGGCCAGGTCCTTCTTGGGCCATAAACAAGCATCCTGGGACCGGTTTTTGTGACATCACCCCTCATCAGCCAGGCTAGCTTGAATCCAGTGGCAAAGAGAGCCTGGGACCCATGTCTGGGCATACCCGGCACACTTAGAGTGAGAAAGGAGAAGACACACAGATGATGGATGGAATGCAGAGCACATCAAACATTCAACCTCAGTGAAGAGTAATGAGTTAAATCCATTGTTCTATTGGTCACCGTGCCACCCCAGTTTAGAACCTGCCATCCACAAATCAGTCTTTACCCTGTGCCTCATGGGAAATGTCCAGCCAGAACTGCCAAGCCAGGTCCTTCCTGCACCGGAAACAAGCATCTTGGGACTGGTTTCTGGGCATCACTCATCATCAGCCAATCTAGCTTGAATCCAATGGCACAGTGAACCCGGGACCCACTTCTGGGCATACCCAGGGCAGTTAGAGAGAGAAAGCAAAAGACACACAGATGATGGACGGAATGCCGTGCAAATCAAGCATTTACCCTGTAGGAGAGTACGGTCTGCTTCCTATGGTTAACCCACTTTTTGCTGTGATTCTCTGGTTTTTCGACTTTAGTGTGGCTGTGGACCAGCTAATCAGGCACACAGCTCAGCTGTTCTCTCTCTAAATTGATACCATATTCTTTAGGTACATACCAAATTGGTTACTGGGTCACCCTTGTGAGCCCCTGTATAGTGTACCATAGGTACCCAGGGCATAGGTGCAACCTAGGCCAACTAGGGGCTGCAGCATGTATTGTGCCACCCCTGGTTTGCCTGCCACACTGACACCACAGGTCAGTTCTTACAGCCTGGGTAAGGTGGTGTAATCACCCCTTACTTAGATATAGTATACCTATATCTATATACATATATTGACACATATACACCTATAAGCCACTCCTAAGGCAGACCTCGACATTCCTGGAGGCAGAGTGCTTGGTTTTATGTGAGAGGGTGCCCTAGCATGAGCTGAGCCCCTCTGCAGCTTTCGGAACCATCTCCTTATAGCTGTTCTATGATATAGCCATACCATATACTCTTAAGTGCATTATAATCCTCGCGGTTAATGCTAACTTTGGTTTGGCTTTATCAAAACATCTCGTGTAAGGTGTCAAACACTTTGGAATACTACCCTCCTGCCAGTCCTGGTGGCGGGAGTAGCATTCCACCCTTCTAGAGGAAGAAGACATGTAGTTACTGGTTTACCCGGTTAAAGTTAAACAGAGCCTCAGCCTCACAAAATGGATGCTGCTGCCACAGACACAAGTCTGCCCTCCTGCTGCTGGGTGAAACTCCGACAGGGGAGGCCTGGACAATAGGTTTCCTGTCCAGGGAGGTGCTGGCACCTCCTCAGACAGGCTCTTAGTGTACTGGGGCAGGGAGGGTTGCATTCAGTGAATGCTTTCCAGACACTGCCTAGGGCACACAAGGTGCTCCATGCATTTCCCGGTTCAAACCGGTTGCTGGGGCACTCAGCCCCAGCTATGGCGCAAAACCGGACAAAGGGGAAGAGGTGTAACCACCCCCTCCCCAGGTCCATCCATAGGAGGGACCTTAGAGTTAGTCCAACCCCTAAACTTACTATAAGTATAGAACCTCGGTCCCTAGGACTTTAGATTACCCTGGACGAAATGCTGCAACATATATCCTGGACCTTCGACATTCCATTTTGACTGGAAGACTTGTGGTCAAGGAGTGACCACCCTGTTCAAATAGGCATCAACAACATCTTTGCTGGTCTGCATTTTCGAGGCTCCCGCTGGAAACTGAAAATCTGCGACACAGGACACGGAGTTCCAGACATCCCTGACCCCGACCTTCGCTCCCAGAAAAGCTGAGACCCGTGGAGGAAATGAGAGACGTGGGACCGGAACTCCTGGATATCCTGCATTTTGCTACCTGCATCAACTTCCTGAGGTATCCGGAAGTTGTGCATTGGGGTGCTTAAAGCCCCAGCCCGAGCACCATTTGCACTGAAGCTTAGAGGCCCACACTCCACGAGTGTCCCGTGGGCCCGCTTTGTGCATTTCCACTTGGCGTGTCTTTGCGGTTCCTAGTGCATTGACTAGTGAGCACCCAAGAATACCAACCTTTGATTTAACTTGCTTTCCTGGTTGGTCCAGGCTTGCTCCAACTCCCCTGCAAAGGAGAAGTTACACAGACCTTGTTGGTTTTCACAGAAGCCAATCTTGACATTCTGCATGGGTTGCGTTTGCCAAGGCTTGTTGGGTCAAAATCCAGATACTGACACCGCAGTCAACTAGATCTTTTATGTGACAGCTTGAATCCAGGTCTTGGTCATCGTCGACACCTCCTGGACCTCGTGGCTGAAGAGACAAACTTCACCTTTTAACCTTTTCAACTGAAATCACCCAACACCTGGTGGCATCGTTCTATTGCCGCCCTGGTCACTGGCTAGTGGCCCAGACTCTGTCTCCTCTGCTTTCAGGTTCTTCACATCTCCAATCCACCCTTGGTTCCACCCGGACACTTTTCCTCTGGTCACCTGCAGCACTTCTTCGCAGCTCTCCATTGGAATGGACGATGAAACCCGATACGAAAAGACACCTATGCACCTGGAATCCCTGGGTGAGGTAACACGAGTACTCTGATGCTCCCATGGGTATTGACTCTCCAAGTGTCCTAGTCTTAAAGGGTTTCATCTTAGTTCACCTCCTTGTACCCTTAATCTTTTAAATTGTAACTTGTTCATTTCCCATAGAAAGTCAATGGTAATCCGCGGCTGTGTTTAGACACTGCACGTGTCTCCCGTGGGCCTCCTACATCCTAACTCCAGCAATTCCACAGGCCCTAGGCCTGCTTTCTAATTCCTACATGTTTCTTATACCACTATTTTAGTATATGGTTTGTGAGGCCCCTAGGGCAAAAAGTATACTGTGCAACCTATCGTATGCTAATTAAGTTCCTTGTATTATACTTTTACCTCTGACCTCATAAAGAGTGCAGGGGGGTTGTGTTTAGAATAAATACATATATATTTGCTATAGACCTTGTGTGGTGTGCTTTCATTTGGTACTCAAGAGATTATAAATGGTAAAACAACTTGCTTAACTCATCTCCAAGTCTTAGCCTGAAGGCTGCTCTCCACAGCTACCACTAGGGTAGCTTTCTGTAAGGTTGACTTTATAACCTACCATCAATAAGGGTTGATTAGACTGGTGCAAGGTGCCCACTAGAATAGTGGACATCATATACCAGGCTAACACACAGTAAAGAGATCTAGGTTAAATCCATTGTTCTTTTGCTCACTTGCCACCCCAGTTTAAACCCAGCTTTCTGCAAATCAGTCTTGACACTGTGCCTCATGAGAGCAGTCCAGCCCGAACTTCCAAGCCCAGTCCTTCTTTGACCATAAACAAGCTTCCTGGGACCTGTTTCGTGGGCATCCACCCTCATCATCCAGGCTAGCTCGAATACAGTGGCAAAGTGAGCCTTGAGCCCATGTCTGGGCATACTCAGCGCACTTAGGGCGAGAAAGCAAAAGACACACAGATGATGGACAGAAAGCAGAGCAAATCAAACATTCAAACTCAGTCAAGAGAATTAGGTTAAATCCATTGATCTTTGGGTCACCATGCCACCCCAGTTTAGACCCAGCCATACGCAAATCAAGCCAGGTCCTTCCTGTACTGGAAACAAGCATCCTGGGACTGGTTTCAGGGCATTTTCCATCATCAGCCAATCTATCTTGAATCCTAGTGGCACACTGAGCCCAGGACCCACATCTGGTGCATACCCGGTGCACTTAGGGCGAGAAACGAAAAGACACACAGATGACGTAAAGAATGCAAGGCAAATCAAACATTCACCCCAATCACGAGATCTGGGTTAAATCTGTCATTCTTTTGCTCACCATGCCACCCCAGTTTAGACCCAGCCATATGCAAATCAGTCTTGACACTGTGCTTCATGAGACCGGTCCAGCCTGAACTGCCAAGCCAGATCCTTCAAGGATTGGAAACAAGCATCCTGGGACTGGTTTTGGTCATTACCCCTCATCAGCCAGGCTAGCTTTAATGCAGTGGTACAGTGAGCCGGGGACTCATGTCTGGGCACACCCGGCGCACTTAGGGCAAGAAAGCAAAAGACACACAGATGATGGACGGAATGAAGAGCAAATCAAATATTTACCCCCAGTCAAGAGGTCTTGGTTAAATCCATCATTCTTTTGCTCACCATGCCTCCCCAGTTTAGACCCAGCCATCTGCAAATCAGTCTTGACACTGTGCCACATGAGAACAGTCCAGCCTGAACTGCCAATCCCGGTCCTTCTTCGACCAGATACAAGCTTCCTGGGAATGGCTTCAGGTCATCACCCCTCATCAGCCATGCTAGCTTTAATCTAGTGATTCAGAAAAGGGGGTGGTGATGAACAGAGTGTCTGAATTAAGCAGACCACTCTTACCCAGTCCAAAGATCAGGGCTTGATCCATCACCGTTATTTAGCTCACTGGCCCATCCCAGCTCAGAACCTGGCTATATGCAAATTAAACTGTCCCTGGCCCAGTGCATCATGGGAACAGGGCAGACCAAACTACCAAGCCAATTCTTCACCAGAAAGGAGACAAGCTACCGGGGACCGGTTTCTGGCATTTCAGCCTCGTCGGCCCGGCTTGCTTGAATCCTGATGGAGCAGTGAGCAAGGGACTCATGTCTGAGTATACCCTGCCACACCTATAGTGGCCAAAAACGATTCAGAAAAGGGGGTGGTGATGAACAGAGTGTCTGAATTAAGCAGACCACTCTTACCCATTCCAAAGATCAGGGCTTGATCCATCACCGTTATTTAGCTCACTGCCCCATCCCAGCTCAGAACCTGGCTATATGCAAATTAGTCTGTCCCTGGCCCAGTGCATCATGGGAACAGGGCAGACCAAACTACCAAGCCAATTCTTCACCAGAAAGGAGACTAGCTACCAGGGACCGGTTTCTGGCATTTCAGCCTCGTCAGCCCGGCTTGCTTGAATCCTGATGGAGCAGTGAGCAAGGGACTCATGTCTGAGTATACCCTGCCACACCTATAGTGGCCAAAAACGATTCAGAAAAGGGAGTGGTGATGAACAGAGTGTCTGAATTAAGCAGACCACTCTTACCCAGTCCAAAGATCAGGGCTTGATCCATCACCGTTATTTAGCTCACTGCCCCATCCCAGCTCAGAACCTGGCTATATGCAAATTAGTCTGTCCCTGGCCCAGTGCATCATGGGAACAGGGCAGACCAAACAACCAAGCCAATTCGTCACCAGAAAGGAGACAAGCTACCGGGGACCGGTTTCTGGCATTTCAGCCTCGTCGGCCCGGCTTGATTGAATCCTGATGGAGCAGTGAGCAAGGGACTCATGTCTGAGTATACCCTGCCACACCTATAGAATAGTGGACATCATATACCAGGCTAACACACACCCCAGACTAATGTCTGGGCACACCCGGCGCACTTAGGGCAAGAACGCAAAAGACACACAGATGATGGACGGAATCAAGAGCAAATCAAATATTTACCCCCAGTCAAGAGGTCTGGGTTAAATCCATCATTCTTTTGCTCACCATGCCTCCCCAGTTTAGACCCAGCCATCTGCAAATCAGTCTTGACACTGTGCCACATGAGAACAGTCCAGCCTGAACTGCCAATCCCGGTCCTTCTTCGACCAGATACAAGCTTCCTGGGAATGGCTTCAGGTCATCACCCCTCATCAGCCATGCTAGCTTTAATCTAGTGGCACAGTGAGCCTGGGATCCAGGCCTGAGCATACCCAGTGAACTTAGGGCGAGAAAGCAAAAGACACACAGATGTTGGATGGCATGTAGAGCAAACCAAACATTCACACCCAGTCAAGAGATCTGGGTTAAATCCATTGTTCTTTTTGCTCACCATGCAACCCCAATTCAGAACCGGCCATACGCAAATTAGTCTTGACCCTGTGCCTCTTGGGAACAGTCCAGCCTGAACTGCCAAGCCAGGTCATTCAAGGACTAAACTCAAGCATCCTGGGACCGGTTTCGGAGCATCACCCCTCAACAGCCAGGTTAGCTGGAATCAAAGTGGCAACCGAGCCCTGGACCTGTGTCTAGGCATACCCGGCACACTTAGGGCGAGAAAGCAAAAGAAACACAGATGATGGACCGAATGCAGAGCAAATGAAACATTCAACCTCAGTCAAGAGATCTGGGTTAAATCCATTGTTCTTTTGCTCATCATGCCACCCCAATTCAGAACCAGCCATACGCAAATCAGTCTTGACCCTGTGCCTCTTGGGAACAGTTCAGCCAAAACTGCCGAGCCAGGTCCTTCCTGCACAGGAAACAAGCATCCTGGGACTGGTTTCAGGGCATCACTCATCATCAGCCAATCTAGCTTGAATCCAGTGGAACAGGGAGCTCAGGACCCATATCTGGGAATTACCGGTGTACCTAGGACGAGGAAGCAAAAAACACACAGATGATGGATGGAATGCAGAGCAAATCAAACATTCACCCCCAGATAAGAGATCTGGGTTCAATTCATAATTCATTTGCTCACCATGCCTCCCCAGGTCAGACCCAGCCATATGCAAATCAGTCTTGACCCTGTGCCTCATGGAAACAGTCCAGCCCAAACTGCCAAGCCAGGTAATTCAAGGACTAGAAACAAGCATCATGGGAACGGCTTCAGGTCATCAACCCTCATCAGCCAGGCTAGCTTTAAACCAGTGGCACAATGAGCCTAGGACCCATGTCTGGGGACACCCGGAACACTTAGGGTGAGAAAGCAAAAGACACACAGATGATGGATGGAATGCAGAGCAAATTAAACATTCACCCCCAGTCAAGAGATCCGGGTTAAATCCATCAATATTTTGTTCTCCATACCACCCCAGTATAGAACCAGCCATACGCAAATCAGTCTTGAGCCGGTGCCTCATGGGAATAGTCCTGCCCGAACTGTCAGGCCAGGACCTTCCAGGACCATAAACAAGCATCCTGGGACCGGTTTTGTGGCATCACCCCTCATCAGCCAGGCTAGATTGAATCCAGTGGCAAAGAGAGCCGGGACCCATGTCTGGGCGTACCTGACGCACTTAGTATGGGAAAGGAGAAGACACACAGATGATAGATGGAATGTAGAGCAAATCAAACATTCAACCTCAGTCAAGAGATCTGAGTTAAATCCATTGTTCTTTTGCTCACCATGCCACCCCAGTTTAGAACCAGCTATACACAAATCAGTCTTTACCCTGTGCCTCATGGGAACAGTCCAGCCAGAACTGCCAAGCCAAGTCCTTCCTACACGGTAAACAAGCATACTAGGACTGGTTTAGGGGAATCACTCATCATCAGCAAATCTAGCTTGAATCCAGTGGCACATTGAGCCCGGGACCCACTTCTGGGCATACCCAGAGCAGTTAGGGCAAGAAAGCAAAAGACACACAGATGATGGACGGAATGCAGTGCAAATCAAACATTCACCCCAGTAAAGAGATCTGGGTTAAATCCATTGTTCTTTTGCTCACATGCCACCCCAGTTTAGAGCCAGCCATCTGAAAATCAGTCGTTCCACTGTGCCTCATGAGAGCAGTCCAGCCCGAACTGCCAAGCCCAGTCCTTCTTGGACCATAAACAAGCATCCTGGGATCGGTTACGGGCATCTGCCCTCATCAGTTAGGCCAGGGACAGACTAATTTGCATATAGCCAGGATCTGAGCTGGGATGGGGCAGTGAGATAAATAACGGTGATGGATCAAGCCCTGATATTTGGACTGGGTAAGAGTGGTCTGCTTAATTCAGACACTCTGTTCATCACCACCCCCTTTTCTGTATCGTTTTTGGCCACTATATGTGTGGCAGGGTATACTCAGACATGAGTCCCTTTCTCACTGCTCCATCAGGATTCAAGCAAGCCGGGCCGAAGAGGCTGAAATGCCAGAAACCGGTCCCCGGTAGCTTGTCTCCTTTCTGGTGAAGAATTGGCTTTGTAGTTTGGTCTGCCCTGTTCCCATGATGCACTGGGCCAGGGACAGACTAATTTGCATATAGCCAGGTTCTGAGCTGGGATGGGGCAGTGAGATAAATAACGGTGATGGATCAAGCCCTGATCTTTGGACTGGGTAAGAGTGGTCTGCTTAATTCAGACACTCTGTTCATCACCACCCCCTTTCCTGTATTGTTTTTGGCCACTATAGGTGTGGCAGGGTATACTCAGACATGAGTCCCTTTCTCACTGCTCCATCAGGATTCAAGCAAGCCGGGCCGAAGAGGCTGAAATGCCAGAAACCGGTCCCCGGTAGCTTGTCTCCTTTCTGGTGAAGAATTGGCTTTGTAGTTTGGTCTGCCCTGTTCCCCTGATGCACTGGGCCAGGGACAGACTAATTTGCATATAGCCAGGTTCTGAGCTGGGATGGGGCAGTGAGATAAATAACGGTGATGGATCAAGCCCTGATATTTGGACTGGGTAAGAGTGGTCTGCTTAATTCAGACACTCTGTTCATCACCACCCCCTTTTCTGTATCGTTTTTGGCCACTATAGGTGTGGCAGGGTATACTCAGACATGAGTCCCTTTCTCACTGCTCCATCAGGATTCAAGCAAGCCGGGCCGAAGAGGCTGAAATGCCAGAAACCGGTCCCCGGTAGCCTGTCTCCTTTCTGGTGAAGAATTGGCTTTGTAGTTTGGTCTGCCCTGTTCCCATGATGCACTGGGCCAGGGACAGACTAATTTGCATATAGCCAGGTTCTGAGCTGGGATGGGGCAGTGAGATAAATAACGGTGATGGATCAAGCCCTGATCTTTGCACTGGGTAAGAGTGGTCTGCTTAATTCAGACACTCTGTTCATCACCACCCCCTTTTCTGTATCGTTTTTGGCCACTATAGGTGTGGCAGGGTATACTCAGACATGAGTCCCTTTCTCACTGCTCCATCAGGATTCAAGCAAGCCGGGCCGAAGAGGCTGAAATGCCAGAAACCGGTCCCCGGTAGCTTGTCTCCTTTCTGGTGAAGAATTGGCTTTGTAGTTTGGTCTGCCCTGTTCCCATGATGCACTGGGCCAGGGACAGACTAATTTGCATATAGCCAGGTTCTGAGCTGGGATGGGGCAGTGAGATAAATAACGGTGATGGATCAAGCCCTGATCTTTGGACTGGGTAAGAGTGGTCTGCTTAATTCAGACACTCTGTTCATCACCACCCCCTTTTCTGTATCGTTTTTGGCCACTATAGGTGTGGCAGGGTATACTCAGACATGAGTCCCTTTCTCACTGCTCCATCAGGATTCAAGCAAGCCGGGCCGAAGAGGCTGAAATGCCAGAAACCGGTCCCCGGTAGCTTGTCTCCTTTCTGGTGAAGAATTGGCTTTGTAGTTTGGTCTGCCCTGTTCCCATGATGCACTGGGCCAGGGACAGACTAATTTGCATATAGCCAGGTTCTGAGCTGGGATGGGGCAGTGAGATAAATAACGGTGATGGATCAAGCCCTGATCTTTGGACTGGGTAAGAGTGGTCTGCTTAATTCAGACACTCTGTTCATCACCACCCCCTTTTCTGTATCGTTTTTGGCCACTATAGGTGTGGCAGGGTATACTCAGACATGAGTCCCTTTCTCACTGCTCCATCAGGATTCAAGCAAGCCGGGCCGAAGAGGCTGAAATGCCAGAAACCGGTCCCCGGTAGCTTGTCTCCTTTCTGGTGAAGAATTGGCTTTGTAGTTTGGTCTGCCCTGTTCCCATGATGCACTGGGCCAGGGACAGACTAATTTGCATATAGCCAGGTTCTGAGCTGGGATGGGGCAGTGAGATAAATAACGGTGATGGATCAAGCCCTGATCTTTGCACTGGGTAAGAGTGGTCTGCTTAATTCAGACACTCTGTTCATCACCACCCCCTTTTCTGTATCGTTTTTGGCCACTATAGGTGTGGCAGGGTATACTCAGACATGAGTCCCTTTCTCACTGCTCCATCAGGATTCAAGCAAGCCGGGCCGAAGAGGCTGAAATGCCAGAAACCGGTCCCCGGTAGCTTGTCTCCTTTCTGGTGAAGAATTGGCTTTGTAGTTTGGTCTGCCCTGTTCCCATGATGGGCCAGGGACAGACTAATTTGCATATAGCCAGGCTCTGAGCTGGGATGGGGCAGTGAGATAAATAACGGTGATGGATCAAGCTCTGATCTTTGGACTGGGTAAGAGTGGTCTGCTTAATTCAGACACTCTGTTCATCACCACCCCCTTTTCTGTATCGTTTTTGGCCACTATAGGTGTGGCAGGGTATACTCAGACATGAGTCCCTTTCTCACTGCTCCATCAGGATTCAAGCAAGCCGGGCCGAAGAGGCTGAAATGCCAGAAACCGGTCCCCGGTAGCTTGTCTCCTTTCTGGTGAAGAATTGGCTTTGTAGTTTGGTCTGCCCTGTTCCCATGATGCACTGGGCCAGGGACAGACTAATTTGCATATAGCCAGGTTCTGAGCTGGGATGGGGCAGTGAGATAAATAACGGTGATGGATCAAGCCCTGATCTTTGGACTGGGTAAGAGTGGTCTGCTTAATTCAGACACTCTGTTCATCACCACCCCCTTTTCTGTATCGTTTTTGGCCACTATAGGTGTGGCAGGGTATACTCAGACATGAGTCCCTTTCTCACTGCTCCATCAGGATTCAAGCAAGCCGGGCCGAAGAGGCTGAAATGCCAGAAACCGGTCCCCGGTAGCTTGTCTCCTTTCTGGTGAAGAATTGGCTTTGTAGTTTGGTCTGCCCTGTTCCCATGATGCACTGGGCCAGGGACAGACTAATTTGCATATAGCCAGGTTCTGAGCTGGGATGGGGCAGTGAGATAAATAACGGTGATGGATCAAGCCCTGATCTTTGGACTGGGTAAGAGTGGTCTGCTTAATTCAGACACTCTGTTCATCACCACCCCCTTTTCTGTATCGTTTTTGGCCACTATAGGTTTGGCAGGGTATACTCAGACATGAGTCCCTTTCTCACTGCTCCATCAGGATTCAAGCAAGCCGGGCCGAAGAGGCTGAAATGCCAGAAACCGGTCCCCGGTAGCTTGTCTCCTTTCTGGTGAAGAATTGGCTTTGTAGTTTGGTCTGCCCTGTTCCCATGATGCACTGGGCCAGGGACAGACTAATTTGCATATAGCCAGGTTCTGAGCTGGGATGGGGCAGTGAGATAAATAACGGTGATGGATCAAGCCCTGATCTTTGGACTGGGTAAGAGTGGTCTGCTTAATTCAGACACTCTGTTCATCACCACCCCCTTTTCTGTATCGTTTTTGGCCACTATAGGTGTGGCAGGGTATACTCAGACATGAGTCCCTTTCTCACTGCTCCATCAGGATTCAAGCAAGCCGGGCCGAAGAGGCTGAAATGCCAGAAACCGGTCCCCGGTAGCTTGTCTCCTTTCTGGTGAAGAATTGGCTTTGTAGTTTGGTCTGCCCTGTTCCCATGATGCACTGGGCCAGGGACAGACTAATTTGCATATAGCCAGGTTCTGAGCTGGGATGGGGCAGTGAGATAAATAACGGTGATGGATCAAGCCCTGATCTTTGGACTGGGTAAGAGTGGTCTGCTTAATTCAGACACTCTGTTCATCACCACCCCCTTTTCTGTATCGCTCATCAGTTAGGATAGCACGAATCCAGTGGCAAACAGGGCCGGACTGGCCGTAGCGGGCACAGGCAATCCCCCACTGTGCCGCCTGGGTGGGGGGCCGGTTTTGGGCCCCTGGGGGCCGTTTTTGTCACAGGGACGTTTTTGCAATATAGCTGCAAAATTGGCCCTGTAACAAAATTGGCCAAAAACCGGCCAGGGCAAAGAGCTCGGCGGCACCCACAACCCCCGGGGTGGGGAGGGGGGCGTCCGAGCACTTTGCCAGGGCCAGTTTGGTTCCCAGTCCGGCCCTGGTGGCAAATGGAGCTCGGAGCCCATGTCTTGGCCTACCCACCGTACATAGGGTGAGAAAGCAAAAGACACACAGATGATGGACGGAAACAGAGCAAATCAAGCATTCAAACTCAGTCGAGAGAATTGAGTTAAATCCATTGTTCTTTGGCTCACCATGCCACCCCACTTTAGACCCAGCCATACGCAAATAATTCCTGACCCTGTTCCTCATGGGAACAGTCCAGCCTGAACTTCCAATACAGGTACTTCCTGTACCAGAAACAAGCATCCTGCGACTGGTTTCAGGGAATTAACCATCATCAGCCAATCTACCTTGAATCCTGTGGCACACTGAGCCAGAACCCACATCTGGGGCATACCCGGTGCACTTAGGGCGAGAAAGCAAAAGACAGACAGATGACGTAAAGAATGCAGTGCAAATCAAACATTCACCCCAATCAAGAGATCTAGGTTAAATCTATCATTCTTTTGCTCACTATGCCACCCCAGTTTAGACCAAGACATATGCCAATCAGTCTTTACACTGTACCTCATGGGACCAGTCCAGCCCGAACTGCCAAGCCAGGTCATTCAAGAATAGGAAACAAGCATCCTGGGACTGGTATCGGGTCATTACCCCTCATCAGCCAGGCTAGCTTTAATCCAGTGCCACAGTGAGCCCAGGACCCATGTCTGTTCACATCCGGCGCACTTAGGGCAAGAAAGCAAAAGACACACAGATGATGGATGGAATGCAGAGCAAATCAAATATTTACACCCAGTCAAGAGGTCTGGGTTAAATCCATTGTTCTTTTGCTCATCATGCCACCCCAAATTAGACTCAGCCATCTGCAAATCAGTTTTGACACTGTGCCACATGAGAACAGTCCAGCCTGAATTGCCAAGCCCAGTCCTTCTTCGACCATAAACAAGCAACCTGGAACCGGTTTCAAGGCACTACCCCTCATCAGACAGCCTAGCTCGAATCCAGTAGCAAAGTGAGCCTGGGGACCATGTCTGGGCATACCCGGTACACTTAGAGTGAGAAAGCAAAAGACACCTAGATGATGGATGGAATGCAGAGCAAATCAAACATTCAAACTCCGTCGAGAGAACTGGTTTAAATCCATTGTTCTTTTTCTCACCATGCCACGCCAGTTTAGACCCAGCCATAAGCAAATCATTCTTGACCCTGTGCCTCATGGGAAAAGTATAGCCAGAAATAAGCTTACTGGGACTGGTTTCGGGGCATTACCCATCATCAGCCAATCTAGCTTGAATCCAGTGGCACAGTGAGCCCGGAACCCATATCTGGGAATACACGGCACACTTAGGACGTGGAAGCAAAAAACAGTCTTGACCCTGTGCCTCATGGAAACAGTCTAGCCCAAACTGCCAAGTCAGGTAATTCAAAGACCAGAAACAAGCATCCTGGGAACGGCTTCAGGTTATCACCCCTCATCAGCCAGACTAGCTTTAAACCAGTGGCACAATGAGCCCAGGACCCATGTCTGGGCACACCCGGCGCACTTAGGGTGAGAAAGAAAAAGACACACAGATGATGGATGGAAAGCAGAGCAAATTAAACATTCACCCCCAGTCAAGAGATCTGGGTTAAATCAAGTGTTCTTTTGTTCAACATACCACACCAGTTTAGAACCAGCCATAGGCAAATCAGTCTTGACCCTGTGCCTCACAGGAACAGTCCGGCCCAAACTACCAGGCCAGGTCCTTCCTGGACTGTAAACAAGCATCCTGGGACAAGTCTTTCGGCTTCACCCCTCATAAGCCAGGCTAGCTTGAATCCAGTGGCAAAGGGAGCCCAGGACCCATGTCTGGGCATACCCGGTCCACGTAGGGTGGGTGTTACATTTGGTGGGTCTCTAGTTGGGACAGGTAGGTACTTGTGACAAATAGGGACCCTTGCCTCTAGTCAGGGTAAGTGGATACACTCCTAAAATAACCCCTGCCCACCCCCTTAGTAGCTTGGCACGAACAGACAGGCTTATCTCAGTGGCAGTGTGTAAAGCATTTGTGAATACATACAGTAACCCAGTGACAACACTACAGATATACACCACGCCAGTTGCATATTAAAAATTAGTATTCTTTATATAGATATAACACGACGACAAAAAGCCACAATACTGTGCATAAAATGGTAGTATTAGCTTAGTTCTCTTTAGATCTTAACAATTTCGACACTTTGAGTCAATTTACCTTTAGATGCGACACGCAGGGCAACGAAAGTGTTGCAAAGATGGTGATGTGTAGAAATTTTGGTGCAAAAAAAAGAAGGATGTCGCCTTCTTGATGAGGCGCACTTTTCCGATGTTGCAAGATGCCTCGACTCGAAGCGTCAGCTTCAGCGGCGACACCCTTGTTCAGAGATTTAACAACAGAGGCTTTGGCGGTGACCCTCGATGCAAGACACTCTCGCTGGACAGCGGCTCCGATGGCGGCACGCTTCTCCGTGGATGCGAGGCGCTTCTGCGGTGCTATGCGTCAGCTACAGCGATGACATCCTTGTTCAGAAATGCAACGGCAGCGGCTGCGACGGTGACACGCAATGTTACGAGACGTTTTTTGTGATGTGGTGCAATGCATCAGCTACAGCGGTGAAACCCTTGTTCAGAGATGCCACAGGATTTTCTGAGACGGCGACACGCTTCTTCTTCGTGAGGCGCGCTTCCAGCTCCTTGCAACACGCAGTCCCTCATTAGGCTCAAACCAGCAGCAGGCACTTCCAGAGAACTCTTGGAAACCTGGTGGTTGAAGTCTGTTGTCCCTGAGACATGAGCAGGAGGCAAGCTCTTCTCTCAAGCGCCTTGGAGATCCTTACAAGTTGATGAAAGTACACAAAGTCCCTTTCTCCTTTCTTTGGCAGCCAGGCAACCACTGCAGGCCAATCCCCCATGCAGCACTTCAGCTTAGTCTCTGCTCAGTTTCTTCAGGTTCTTCTCCTCAGCAAAGGTTTCTTCTTGTTTGTCGAAAAGTGATCTAAATTATTGGAATCAGGGTCCCACTACTTATACCCCCAATCCTTTGTCCTCTGAGGGCAGAGGGGCCTTTGCCTAGTCCAAACCAGTTCTGCTCAGTCCTGGAGCACTCTGTTGACATGAATCCTTCTCTCCTTTCACAGTGCAGGGCAGAGACATCAGACGCACCACAGGAGGTGGAGCCAGCATTGAGGAGGGAAGGCACAGCCCTATTCAGGTCCCTGGTGCAACTCCTCCCACCCATTTAGATGCAGATCTATCTATTCACCACTGGGCAGACTCACCCTGTCTCCTGGAATTCCCCAGCCCCTGTCACTCAAATTCCAGACAAAGAATACACCACCTAGCAGAGGCAGGCTTGGATAGTTAGACAAGAAAATACCTACTTTCTAAAAGTGGTATTTTCAAACACAGAATGTTAAAACCAACTTCACTAAAAGATGTATTTTATCATTCTGAGTTCAGGCATACTAAACTCGAATTTCTACCATGTTCCCTGAGTCAGTCAGGATTATAGGATGTAATAATCTAACTGCCCATTCTGGCCTAGAGAGAAGAGGTAGCCTTGCATTAGTGAAAAACAAAAATGGCTGTAATTCACTATTAGGACATGCCACACACACCAGGGCATGTCCTACCTTTTACTAGCAATGCACCCTGCCCTTGGGCCTACCTTAGAGGTGTCTGATATGAAGAAAAGGGATGGTATAGGGACTGGCAAGTGGATGCACGTGCTCAGTCAACATGGCAGTACCAGACTGCACACAGGCTCTGCAATGGCAGACCTTAGATATACTTTTACAGGCTGGTTCTATGGGTGGCACAACCAGTGCTGCAAGCCCACCAGTACTATTTGGTTTACAAGCCCTGGGCGCTCATGGTACACTGTACTAAGTTCTGACAGGTAAACTAAACCCACCAATCATGGAATCACGAATGCATACATTAATTTATAAAAGGGAAGCATATGCACTTTAGCACTGATCAACAGTGGTAAAGTGCCCAGAGTCATATAATAGCCAACAACAGGTCAGAAAAAATGTAGGAGGAAGGCAAAAAGTTCAGGGATCACCCTGTAAAAACGGCCAAGTCCAACACAACCCGATTCCAGCCAAAACGCAGGGTAGACCAATCACTACCTTGATGGGCTTCCCTGCTTTGGACGATAGAACATGGGCCTAGCCCGCAACAGCATGGGGCATATTCCATTTCTATGCCAATCTGAACCCATTTCAATTCCTCTGTCCATACTCTCAGGGCCCACCAAGCTAAACCATGTGGTACTCTTCTCCTCCTCTATGCCTCTATGGACACCACCTGTGCAGCGCCTAACCTTAGCTTTCTCATGTGTGTCCCAACAGACAGACAGCAAGCCACAGTGGCCACTGACAATAGTCGGTGATGAGACGCAGGCCTTATGCCTCCCAGAGCTCTCAAACCTCTGTGGCGTCCGAGAGCGGGGGGCAGTAACCCCAGGTGCTTGGCACCCTTTGTCTACTCTCTCTCCTGTCAGGTCAGGTATGACATCCTGACACTGACCCACCAGCCCTAGGCTTGTAACCGGTGGCTGGACCAGATACTGGGGTGGCCTCTCCCGCACCCGGTCCTCCTCCTTGGGGCTCTGTACCCTCCCACCTGAAGCAGTACCCCCTTCCAGAATTGCCAGGGTGCCTGTAACAGGTGTCCTGCACAATTTGCCCACCAGTTCAGGGGTTCTATCCTGCCACTGGGCTATCAGGTCAGGGGGGACACCCTGAACCTAGCCCTCCAACCCAGGGTCTGAACCTTCTAGTTGAACCGGGGTCAGAGACGAGGACTCCCTCCCTCTGAACCCCCTTCCAGAGTGCTGTACCCTCCCACCTGGAGTGGTACACCTAGAAGCTACATCGGTCATGACACTGATTACAGTTGTTCTTCACTCCAGGTCAGACAACACCTGAACCTGGCTTTCCCACCCAGGGACCAACCACTGTGGTTGAACACTATCCTGGCGCACCAGGACTTCCTTGGGAGCATGCATGCCCCCCTGAGGGTAACACATAACTCATGTGTTGTGTGATAGTCTGCCTGGCGCAGATCTCTAGATCCCTGTCCATCTGACAGTGCATGAAGATCCCCCAGGACAGAAGTGGTGTCACAATGGTCCTTCACTCGTGACGCAGCCCTTCTGGCTGGCCCCTGACCCACTGGTTCTTCCACTGAGGATTCTTTCCCCCTCTCACCCCTCAATCTGGACTTCTGCAGCTTCCCTTTAGGAATGGCACTGCCAGACACCAGACCTGATATAGGCCTGCTTACAGACATTCCAGTTCACCAGACAGCAGGGGATCCCCCTCAACGGGCGGCCCATCAGGACAGCCTAGGCTCCCCACCTGGTGTTCCCTTATAGAACCACCCAGGCTTTGAGACTGTGTTTTGGGCACCTGGGGACACGCAGCCCCACACTCACTCCTTCTCCACTGAGACAGGACATGAGCCCCTACACCCCTCCCACTACAACAGGACCTAGCTGGGCTACTTTGAGCAACTTCCACCACTCTGGGTTGGAAGATACCTGAGCCACTCCCAACAGGGTCATTCCCCAATGCCTCTCCAGACCCCCTGGAATCCACCAAAAGGTCTGCCTCCAATGTGTGCTCCCTGGGGTCAGAGAACTCACTCTCCAACAGGTGTTGGCATAGCTCTGGAAAACAGGGACTTACAATATGCTCTCCCACATTTGGATCACACAGCCCCCAACAGGAGTTAACCAAACTATCCTTCACCTCACCATCCAGTGCCTTGCACACGTACTCCACACCACTCTCCTGAGATTGGCAAGACAGTATCTGACTGTCTCTGTCATTCAACCCACACTCTTCTGGGCGGTCTTCACACTCACATAACAGGACTTCGACCTTGGGGGAACCCGTCCCCCTGCCCCTTCATCTAGAGTCAGTAGAGTGTCCCTCCCACCACTAGGACCATGAACCCCTGCACCAGTTACCTTATTCTCCTCAGGGACGCTGCGCACTACTGGAGCTACCTCATGTCCTTGAACCTCCTGGTATATGTTAACCCACTCCTTCAAGTCAGGCGCCACATCTCTGGGTGTATGTACTGCTCCCTCAGCAGTAGATAACTCAATTGTGCTGCCACCATCTGAGCTGGACTCCACCACCAACTCAGCCAAGCCCATTCCTGAGCTACACACTTTTTCTTTTCAGCTAAGGCTCGCTCAATTTCTTCACACTCCCGGTCTAGCTGCCTCAGCCACCGGTCACAAGCACAAATCCGATTCCTCTCTTCACGAGCCAATATTTCCCAAAATGTTTCCTTCTCAGGGCCACTGCCCTCTTGGTATTCTGGCTGGGGATAGTCCACCTCAGACTCCTCCTCGGAGTCATCTGTTAGTGTTGCTTCCCAGTGTAGCACCTCATAGCTATACAGGGCTAGCTCAAGATCCTGCCTTGTGGATCTCCTCTTCACAGGCAACCCCCTCTCCTTGCAGAATACTTTTAGCTCCCCGGTCTTGTAGATGTACAGGTGAGAACATTTGACTTCATTTTGGCAAGGTCCAACAGGTGCAACAACTAACTAGAGTTCCAAAAACCAAATTCCAAAGGGAAACAGGTAAAAATAGTACGTGGTTGCGTTTTGGTCTGCTCTCACTAGTAGTGTTCACCAATCACGGTACATGAGTCACAAATTCAAGTCCAGAATCCCACCGCTTCCACCAATGTTAGATTTGGGGGTCTTTAGTGGCACAAGTAGGTACTAGTGGCAAATAGGGACCCTTGCCTCTAGTCAGGGTAAGGGGGTACACTCCTAAAAAAAACCTGCTCACCCCCTTGGTAGCTTGGCATGAGCAGACAGGCTTATCTCAGAGGCAGTGTGTAAATCATTTGTGAACACAAACAGTAACCCAGTGACAACACTACAGATGTACACCACACCAGTTGCATATTAAAAATGATTATTCTTTATATAGATTTAACACAAGACCACAAACGACAAACATCCACAATACTGTACTAAAAATTTTAGTATTAGCTTAGTTCTCTTAAGATCTTAATATTGCCTCACTTTGAGTCAATGTACCTTGAGATGCGACACGCATGGCAATGAAAGTGTTGCAAAGATGGTGATGCGTAGGAATTTTGGTGCAAAGAAATAAAGACGTTGTCTTCTTGATGCAGTGCGCTTTTCCGATGTTGCGAGATGTCTCGACTCGATGCATCAGCTGCAGCAGTGACACCCTTGTTCAGAGATGCGACGACAGTCAGAGATGTGACGACAGCGGCTTTGGTGGCGACACTCTTCTCCCTCGATGCGAGATGCTTCCGCTCGACGCGACAGCTGCAGTGGCTTCACCCTTGTTCAGAGATGCAACGACCGTGGCTCCGACGGTGGCACGCTTCTCAGTGGATGCAAGGCGCTTCTGCGGTGCATGAACTCATACATTAATTTATAATAGGGAGAGCATATGCACTTTAGCACTGATCAGCAGGGGTAAAGTGCCCAGAGTTATAAAACAGGTCAGACAAATATAGGAGGAAGGCAAAAAGTTCAGGGATGACCCTGCAAAAAAGGCCAAGTTCAACAGTGAGACAGGAGAAGACACACAGATGATGGATGGAATTCAGAGCAAATCAAACATTCTACCTCAGTCAAGAGATCTGAGTTAAATCCATTGTTTTTTGCTCACGATGCCACCCCAGTTTAGAGCCAGCCATACATAAATGAGTCTTGACCCTGTGCCTCATGGGAACAGTCCAGCCAGAACTGCCAAGCCAGGTCCTTCCTGCACCAGAAACAAGCATCTTGGGACTGGTTTCGGGGCATCACTCATCATCAGCCAATCTAGCTTGAATCCAGTGGCACAGTGAGCCTGGGACCCACTTCTGGGCATACCAGTGCAGTTAGGGTGAGAAAGCAAAAGACAAACAGATGATGGATGGATTGCAGTGCAAATCAAACATTCGCCCCAGTAAAGAGATATGGGTTAAATCCATTGTTCTTTTGCTCACATGCCACCCCAGTTTAGACCCAGCTTTCTGCAAATCAGTCTTGACACTGTGCCTCATGAGAGCATTCCAGCCCGAACTTCCAAGCCCTGTCCTTCTTGGACCATAAACAAGCATCCTGGGACCGGTTTCGGGGCATCCGCCCATATCAGCCAGGCTAGCTCGAGTCCAGTGGCAAAGTGAGCCCGGAGGCCATGTCTGGGAATACGCAGCGCACTTAAGGGGAGAAAACAAAAGACAAACAGATGATGGATGGAATGCAGAGCAAATCAACCATTCAACCTCAGTCAAGAGATCTGAGTTAAATCCATTGCTCTTTGGCTCACCATGCCAACCCATTTTAGACCCTTCCATACGCAAATCATTCTTGACCCTGTACCTCATGGGAACAGTCCAGCCCGAACTGCGAAGCCAGGTACTTCCTGCACCGGAAACAAGCATCCTGGGACTGGTTTCAGCGCATTACCCATCATTAGCCAATCTAGCGTGAATCCAGTGGCACTCTGAGCCCAAGACCCACATCTGGGCATTCCCGTTGCACTTAGGGCGAGAAAGTAAAAGACACACAGATGATGGACGGAATGCAGAGCAAACCAATCGCTCACCCAAGTCAAGAGATCTGGGTTAAATCCATTGTTTTTCTGCTCACTATGTCACTCAAGTTTAGCCTCAGCCTTATGAAAATCAGTCTTGACCCTGTGCCTCATGGGAATAGTCCAGTCCAAACTGCCAAGTAAGGTCATTCAAGGACTGGAACAAGCATCCTGGGACTGGTTTGAGGGCATCACCCCTCATGAGCCAGGCTACCTTGAATCCAGTGGCACAGTGAGCCTGGATGCTAGGTCTGGGCATACCCGGGGCACTTAGGGTTGAGAAAGCAAAAGACTCACAGATGATGTCCGGAATGCAGAGCAAACCAAACATTCACCCCCAGTCACGAGATCTGGGATAAATCCATTGTTATTATGATTACTATGCCACCCAAGTTTAGCCTCAGCCTTATGAAAATCAGTTTTGACCCTGTGCCTCATGGGAAGAGTGCTGATGTGGCCGCGCAGCAGTTAGTAGCAGCGCGTGTACCTCTGTAGACTGTTTTAAAGTTTTGCGCACAGCGCTGTCAGCATTTTGCATCACAATTTTAATCCATTTTAATCTGAGCATTGTAATTTTTAAACCGGAATTCCACACTTGCATTTGCACTTTACCTTCTGCCTGTCCCCGTTCCACCGCGTCTGTTGTGCCGATCGTTGCAGAGGGACGTGGCTCCTCCCCTCCGCTTCCTCATTTCCGGGGGTGGAATTTATATATAAGAGCCATGCTGAAGTGGACACGCAGCGGTGAGTAGCAGCGCAAGTACCTCTGTAGACAGTTTTAACATTTTACGCACAGCGCCATAAACAGTTTGTATCACTATATTAATCTATTTTAATCTGAGTATTGTCCTTTTTAAACAGGAGTGCCAAACTAGCATTTGCCCATTGCACTTTACCTTCTGTCTGTCCCCATTCCGACGGGGCTGTTGTGCCGATAGGCGCAGAGGGACATGGCTCTTCCTTTCGGCTTCCTCATTTCCGCGGGTGGAATTTGGATATAAGAGCCATGCAGAAGCGGACGCGCAGCGGGTGCGCCTACGGCAAGCCGTCTGCGCCCGTCCGCGACCAGACAACGGCCAGCGCCAGCCATGCTGCCCGGGGTACTCCTTTGTCGAAAATGGTCCTGGATATAACTCACGACACAATAGATGTACACCCTGCAGTTATTTTAAGCAAGTTCAGTCTTTGGCAAAGTCAATTTGCACTTTAGGAGATGTATAATTTTGGACCAGCAATATTAAATGCATTAAACCCAACATGTAAATTGCAAAACAAAATTGTTGTATATCACAAATTTATTTACATACTAAAAAAAATTTTTGACGATCCAGAGCAACTATAGATAAAATATGAATAAATGATAGATTCAGAAAAGGGGGTGCTCAGGTGAATTGAAAAGAAATGCAGAATAGATTAGTACAATCAAAAGGCGAGATTTGCCATTTAGAACACAAAGAGCCTACCCATACATTATTATATACAAAATTTACAATGGAAATGGGGAGCTGGGTGTAGGCTGGGGTAGGAAAGGTTGTAGTCGTCGACGTTTCGACCCTAACGCAATACGGGCGATTTCAAGGCCTCTGCTACGGGTCTTCTTCAGGACGGGGAGGGGGGACGGTAAGGGCTGGATCGATTAACCTATAATTAATAATACAGATTCGTGTGAATAATCATATGTACATGTAGTAACAGTTTGTCATAGATCAAGTTGGGCTGATATTACCATGAAAGGTTAATGGCGGACGTCAGGCCAATGTTGGACCACCTAAACAAAATAGGAGAGACAAATTCAGTGCCCATCTCCAATAAGCACTGAGTTTCAGTGCTTATTGGAGATGGGCACTGAATTTGTCTCTCCTATTTTGTTTAGGTGGTCCAACATTGGCCTGACGTCCGCCATTAACCTTTCATGGTAATATCAGCCCAACTTGATCTATGACAAACTGTTACTACATGTACATATGATTATTCACACAAATCTGTATTATTAATTATAGGTTAATCGATCCAGCCCTTACCGTCCCCCCTCCCCGTCCTGAAGAAGACCCGTAGCAGAGGCCTTGAAATCGCCCGTATTGCGTTAGGGTCGAAACGTCGACGACTACAACCTTTCCTACCCCAGCCTACACCCAGCTCCCCATTTCCATTGTAAATTTTGTATATAATAATGTATGGGTAGGCTCTTTGTGTTCTAAATGGCAAATCTCGCCTTTTGATTGTACTAATCTATTCTGCATTTCTTTTCAATTCACCTGAGCACCCCCTTTTCTGAATCTATCATTTATTCATATTTTATCTATAGTTGCTCTGGATCGTCAAAAAATTTTTTTAGTATGTAAATAAATTTGTGATATACAACAATTTTGTTTTGCAATTTACATGTTGGGTTTAATGCATTTAATATTGCTGGTCCAAAATTATACATCTCCTAAAGTGCAAATTGACTTTGCCAAAGACTGAACTTGCTTAAAATAACTGCAGGGTGTACATCTATTGTGTCGTGAGTTATATCCAGGACCATTTTCGATATACAAATTGCTACCCAGGTCCTGTGACTAATTGGGTTAACCCCATTGATTCAATGGCCCGGGGTACTCCATCAGCAGAAACAGTTTGGTCTAGGGAGCAGCTACTTGCATTCTCATCACCGCACTGCGCTAAGCCGTCAAGCCTCGATCATTGCCTACTGGGAGGAGGGGGGTGTGATCAGGAGCTATGCTGCAAACTTTGCTCATTTACAATGGGTAAAGGGCTGATGGAGGAAGGAAGAAGTAACTCGGACCCCACAGCACTGCCTCCTGTAGTATGTACATCAACTCCTAGGTTGGATATTAGGGCCTGTTTAATTAATTGCAGATCCCTCCCCAAACATGCGGATGACATCTTGCTCAGCCTAGAGTCATATTCCTGGGATCTTATGCTCTTAACCGAAACCTGGTTAATAGAAAGTTCAGACCCTGATGTACTCCTGACTAACCAGAAGGCTAAAGGGTGGCAGCGGTCAACCGGGCTGGCAATAGAACGGGGGAGGGGCTCGCTGTGATCCTTCGAGAAGATTGGGAGATCTAATTTACAAGAATAGAGAGTACAGGGCTGATTGAGGGGCTGTCCTTTTGTATTAAAATGTCTCCTACCTTCTCCTATGCAGGTTTGTTAGTCTATAGGCCCCTGGACTCTCTGTCCGCTCATTGGTCGGAGCTATACGACATTATCGCTGATTTATCACTAAAACATGCCAATTTCATAATTCTTGGTGATTTCAATGTCCTTATGGACGATGACAACTGCCCCCTGGCCTCTCAATTGGCCGATACTCTAAAGGGGTTTTAAATTGTAGTCAAAAGGTATCTTCAAGCACTCATGTGGTTGGCCATATGCTGGACCTTATCTTTACTAATGACCACACCTTGAGAGTGGAGGAACCTATGCCTTCTGACGTGGTCAGATCATTTATTAGTCCCTTTTAACTTGACTAGCACTCCTTGCAATGATCAGGCTAGGTCAGAGTATGAGGACAGGAGGATCTGGAGGAAGGTCTTGCCTGAGTCCATAGGTCCAGAGCTACAGAATACCCTCCCTTTACTAACTGGAGAGCACAGTCATGATGCTTGAGCCTTTAACGGCTGTATTATGTTGGCTCTGGACAAAGTAGCTCCAATGAAGACTATGAAACTGGCTAGGAAGAAACCCTCAGCCCCCGGGTTTATGACTCAATTTTACTTGGAGGAAAGCTTATGTAAGCAGCTTGAGCGTGCCTTGCTGAAATATTATAACTCAGAGGCCAAATGCATATACAGAAAAGCTCTAAAAAAACTCCATAGACTAAAACGCAACACTACTAGGGACTACGTTGTCAAATCAAAACCTCTGACAACTCGATGAAAGAAAGACGTTTTTAAGATTGTCCAGGGCTTTATGAAGCCACAAGCCATAAAGAGCACTATTCCCCCTTCAGCTTCCTTATTATGTGAAGATTTCTCTAGCTTCTTTCAAGAAAAAATCCAGATGATTTACTCCTCCTTTCCCTTGAGAGGGACATCAATTATGGCAGCTATACCATCTCACAATTCCATTACCATTACTCTGGCATGTGGTCTGAATTTCGTCCTTCTTGTCTAGAGGCTTCTCTTGTGGAACTGAGCAAAATCAAATCTCGCTCTCCGGCTGATCCCTGCCCAGTCAGGTTTCTCAAACTGCTGGCCCTTGGCTCAATACCCTATTAAATTCAATCTGTAATTCTTCCCTGAAATTGGGTATTTATCCAGCCTCGTGGAAAACGGCATTTGTCCAGCCAATTCTTAAGAAAGAAGATGCAGACCCAAGAGAACTTAGAATTTTAGGCCTATCTCTCTTCTTCTAGCATCAGGCCAAGGTGCTTGTGAAAGAAACTCAGAAACAATTGGCTGAGTTCTTGGACTCTAATCACCATCTTCATGACTGCCAGTCTGGCTTTAGGTCAGGGTACAGCACAGAGACAGCTCTGCTTGAAGTGGCAGAAACCATACATGAAACTGTGGACCATGGTAGCTGTGCGATGTTAGTGCTGTTGGACTTGTTCGCAGCTTTTGACACTGTGTCACACCGGAGTCTCTTAGATAGATTTGAGCTCCTGGAAGTGACGGGAACTACTCTTACCTGGTTCAGTTCCTTTCTTGAGGGGCGGTCTAAGAAGGTGTTACTTCGTCCTTATGTCTCCTCCTCCAGGCCTCTTGGGTTCAACTTTGAGCCCCACTCTTTTTAATGTTTACCTTACCCCCTTGCCCGGCTGAATGAGCAATGTGGTGTGAAGGTTGTCTCGTATACTGACGACACTCAGCTGGTGTTCTTGTTTAAGGAACGCACAGTGGCAGCTTTCACTATTTTCAAGCAGTGTCTGCTTAAAATCTCGACCTGGATGACAGACACCTGTATGAAGTTGAATGCTGATAAAACAGAGGTTCTGTTTTTTAATCAATCCTCTCCCCCAGAGTTGGAACTTTGGTGGCCAGTAGAGTTAAATCCTCCTCCTCTTCCAGTGGTATTGGCTGGGAACCTGGGGTTATAGTTTGACTCATATACCTCTCAGGTGCTCATGACGAGCTGAGCTCGTCATGACCACACCCATTTTATTACGGCCCAGCACTGCAGGGGAATCGCTCCAGCAGCCATGAGGTTAATAAAACATTTGCATCCTTGACAGGGAAACCAGTTGGTTTTATAGAAGAACCATCATCCACCAACCTAGTTGGTGGCATGCTTCATCATCGGGTTCCCATCCAGAAGGCAGAATTTCTCCTAGGTGGGCTTAGATGCCTGATTACAGAGGTGCTGTTTTTTTTGTTTGTAGTATGTGAATAGTGGATACTGTGAAAGTAAAACGTTAAAACTACCTACAGGGTTCCTGATCCTTTATTGTATGGTCCCTGGGGTAGGATTAAAAAGAATTTAAATGGACGTGAGTGAGACACTGGTCTTGCACATCTCCTCAAATTATGTGAAAAGTGAATTTTACTGAGGCGGTCTACATTTTTCACCCAAAAGTGTCAAATCGAATTGCATTCTTCAGAACCCGTAAAGTTACACAAACTTGTACATTCACCTTTGTGATTCAGGCCCTATGTTGCTATGTGGCTATGGTTTCTTGCTTAAATTTATCATTAAGAAGTCTCACTGCTAATTGTCCCGTTTAAAAGGTTATTGATACCTTTGATGTTATCCCTCTTAAAAGGTTATTGCTCCCTTCAATGTATTGCTTGGGTACATCAGTTTAGGGCTACCTTCACTAACAAATTTCCTGCCCGAAAAAATAATAATGATCTGCTTATTCAGATCCCAATGACCTCAAGAACTTCCGGCCTATCTCCCTCCAGTTTCCGTCGAAGTTCATCGAGAAGATTGTCAACAGGCAACTGACCTCCTTCCTTGAAAAGAACAACATCCTGGACCAGTCCCAATCCGGATTCCACCGCAACCACAGCACCGAAACAGTCCTCATCACCGCCAACGACGACATCAGGGCCATGATGGACAACGGAGAAACCGTGGCCCTCATCCTCCAGGACCTCTCGGCCGCCTTCGACACTGTGTGCCACCATACCCTCTGCACACACCTCCACAACGCAGGGATCCACTGCAAGGCACTGGACTGGACCACCTCCTTCCTCACCGGCAGATCCCAGAGTGTCTACCTCCCCCATTCTGCTCCAAAGACATCAAGATCATCTGCGGCGTACCCCAAGGATTGTCCCTCACCCAACACTCTTCAACATGTACATGGCACCGCTCACCAACATCGCCCTATCGCACGACCTCACCATCATCTCATATATCGACGATACCCAGCTGATCCTCTCCTTCACGAAGGCCCCACCACTGCCAAATCGGACCTCCATAAAGGAATGAAGGCCATTGCCGAATGGATGACGAACAGCCACCTGAAACTGAACTCGGACAAGATGGAGGTCCTCATCATCTGATCCACCCACTCCGCCTGGGACGACTCATGGTGGCCGGCCGAACTGGGAGCTGCACTGACACCCAATAACCATGCATGCAACCTGGGTGTCATCCTGGACTCCGCATTGTCAATGACCCAGCAAGTGAATGCCGTCTCCTCCTCCTGCTTCAACACCCTCCGCATGCTCTGCAAGATCTACAGATGCATGCCCACCTGTACCAGAAGGACAGTCACCCAAGCCCTTGTCAGCAGCAAGTGGACTCCGAAAATGCTCTCTACGCAGGAACCTCAGCCAAACTCCAGAAACGACTACAATGCATACAGAACACCTCCGCATGCCTCATCCTCGACATCCCCCACCACAGCCACATCTCATCCAACCTGAAAGACCTGCACTGGCTCCCTGTCAACAAGAGGATCACCTTCAAGCTTCTCACCCATGATCACAAAGCTCTCTACAACACCAGACCAGCATACCTCAACGAATGACTCACCTTCTACACCCCGAACCGCCAGCTTTGCTCCACTGACCACGTCTTTGCCACTGTCCCCCCGCATTCATTGAGTGACCTTAGGTGGCAGATCGTTCTCCCATCTTGCGGCAAAAACCTGGAACACCCTCCCCATCTGCCTACGACAGACCCAGGACCTGCTAGCCTTCTGGAGACTCCTCAAGACCTGGCTGTTCGAGCAGTAGCAGCACCCCCTCCAGTACCTTGAGACCCTCACGGGTAAGTAGTGCACTCTACAAATGTACTGATTGATAAGAACACTAGGCCTGTCTGTCTGAAATCTCTTACTCTCAGTTCCTATTTTCTTATGTCCTCCTACACAGTTGCTCCTCCTCTCACTGTTCTTGACATAATTTGTGATGATGACCTCAACGTATTGCTTGGGGACATCAGTTTAGGGCTACCTTCACTAACAAATTTCCTGCCCAAAAAAGTACTAATGATCTGCTTATTCAGATCCCAATGACCTCAAGAACTTCCGGCCCATCTCCCTCCAGTTTTCGTCGAAGGTCATCGAGAAGATTGTCAACAGGCAACTGGCCTCCTTCCTCGAAAAGAACAACATCCTGGACCCGTCCCAATCCGGATTCCACAGCAACCACAGCACCGAAACAGTCCTCATCACCGCCAATGACGACATCAGGGCCATGATGGACAACGGAGAAACCGTGGCCCTCATCCTCCAGGACCTCTCGGCCGCCTTCGACACTGTGTGCCACCATACCCTCTGCACACGCCTCCACAACGCAGGGATCCACTGCAAGGCACTGGACTGGACCACCTCCTTCCTCACCGGCAGATCCCAGAGTGTCCACCTCCCCCATTCTGCTCCAAAGAAATCAAGATCATCTGCGGCGTACCCCAAGGATTGTCCCTCACCCAACACTCTTCAACATGTACATGGCACCGCTCACCAACATCGCCCTATCGCACGACCTCACCATCATCTCATATATCGACGATACCCAGCTGATCCTCTCCTTCACGAAGGCCCCACCACTGCCAAATCGGACCTCCATAAAGGAATGAAGGCCATTGCCGAATGGATGACGAACAGCCACCTGAAACTGAACTCGGACAAGATGGAGGTCCTCATCATCTGATCCACCCACTCCGCCTGGGACGACTCATGGTGGCCGGCCGAACTGGGAGCTGCACTGACACCCAATAACCATGCATGCAACCTGGGTGTCATCCTGGACTCCGCATTGTCAATGACCCAGCAAGTGAATGCCGTCTCCTCCTCCTGCTTCAACACCCTCCGCATGCTCTGCAAGATCTACAGATGCATGCCCACCTGTACCAGAAGGACAGTCACCCAAGCCCTTGTCAGCAGCAAGTGGACTCCGAAAATGCTCTCTACGCAGGAACCTCAGCCAAACTCCAGAAACGACTACAATGCATACAGAACACCTCCGCATGCCTCATCCTCGACATCCCCCACCACAGCCACATCTCATCCAACCTGAAAGACCTGCACTGGCTCCCTGTCAACAAGAGGATCACCTTCAAGCTCCTCACCCATGCTCACAAAGCTCTCTACAACACCAGACCAGCATACCTCAACGAATGACTCACCTTCTACACCCCGAACCGCCAGCTTTGCTCCGCTGACCACGTCTTTGCCACTGTCCCCCCGCATTCATTGAGTGACCTTAGGTGGCAGATCGTTCTCCCATCTTGCGGCAAAAACCTGGAACACCCTCCCCATCTGCCTACGACAGACCCAGGACCTGCTAGCCTTCTGGAGACTCCTCAAGACCTGGCTGTTCGAGCAGTAGCAGCACCCCCTCCAGTACCTTGAGACCCTCACGGGTAAGTAGTGCACTCTACAAATGTACTGATTGATAAGAACACTAGACCTGTCTGTCTGAAATCTCTTACTCTCAGTTCCTATTTTCTTATGTCCTCCTACACAGTTGCTCCTCCTCTCACTGTTCTTGACATAATTTGTGATGATGACCTCAACGTATTGCTTGGGGACATCAGTTTAGGGCTACCTTCACTAACAAATTTCCTGCCCAAAAAAGTACTAATGATCTGCTTATTCAGATCCCAATGACCTCAAGAACTTCCGGCCCATCTCCCTCCAGTTTTCGTCGAAGGTCATCGAGAAGATTGTCAACAGGCAACTGGCCTCCTTCCTCGAAAAGAACAACATCCTGGACCCGTCCCAATCCGGATTCCACAGCAACCACAGCACCGAAACAGTCCTCATCACCGCCAACGATGACATCAGGGCCATGATGGACAACGGAGAAACCGTGGCCCTCATCCTCCAGGACCTCTCGTCCGCCTTCGACACTGTGTGCCACCATACCCTCTGCACACGCCTCCACAACGCAGGGATCCACTGCAAGGCACTGGACTGGACCACCTCCTTCCTCACCGGCAGATCCCAGAGTGTCCACCTCCCCCATTCTGCTCCAAAGAAATCAAGGTCATCTGCGGCGTACCCCAAGGATTGTCCCTCACCCAACACTCTTCAACATGTACATGGCACCGCTCGCCAACATCGCCGTATCGCACGACCTCACCATCATCTCATATATCGACGATACCCAGCTGATCCTCTCTTTCACGAAGGCCCCACCACTGCCAAATCGGACCTCCATAAAGGAAGGAAAGCCATTGCCGAATGGATGACGAACAGCCACCTGAAACTGAACTCGGACAAGATGGAGGTCCTCATCATCTGATCCACCCACTCCGCCTGGGACGACTCATGGTGGCTGGCCGAACTGGGAGCTGCACTGACACCCAATAACCACGCATGCAACCTGGGTGTCATCCTGGACTACGCATTGTCAATGACCCAGCAAGTGAATGCCGTCTCCTCCTCCTGCTTCAACACCCTCCGCATGCTCTGCAAGATCTACAGATGCATGCCCACCTGTACACGAAGGACAGTCACCCAAGCCCTCGCCAGCAGCAAGTGGACTCCGAAAATGCTCTCTACGCAGGAACCTCAGCCAAACTCCAGAAACGACTACAATGCATACAGAACACCTCCGCATGCCTCATCCTCGACATCCCCCACCACAGCCACATCTCATCCAACCTGAAAGACCTGCACTGGCTCCCTGTCAACAAGAGGATCACCTTCAAGCTCCTCACCCATGCTCACAAAGCTCTCTACAACACCAGACCAGCATACCTCAACAAATGACTCACCTTCTACACCCCGAACCGCCAGCTTCGCTCCGCTGCCCACGTCTTTGCCACTGTCCCCCCGCATTCATTGAGTGACCTTAGGTGGCAGATCGTTCTCCCATCTTGCGGCAAAAACCTGGAACACCCTCCCCATCTGCCTACGACAGACCCAGGACCTGCTGGCCTTCTGGAGACTCCTCAAGACCTGGCTGTTCGAGCAGTAGCAGCACCCCCTCCAGCACCTTGAGACCCTCACGGGTAAGTAGTGCACTCTACAAATATACTGATTGATAAGAACACTAGGCCTGTCTGTCTGAAATCTCTTACTCTCAGTTCCTATTTTCTTATGTCCTCCTACACAGTTGCTCCTCCTCTCACTGTTCTTGACATAATTTGTGATGATGACCTCAACGTATTGCTTGGGGACATCAGTTTAGGGCTACCTTCACTAACAAATTTCCTGCCCAAAAAAGTACTAATGATCTGCTTATTCAGATCCCAATGACCCCAAGAACTTCCGGCCCATCTCCCTCCAGATTTCGTCGAAGGTCATCAAGAAGATTGTCAACAGGCAACTGGCCTCCTTCCTTGAAAAGAACAACATCCTGGACCCGTCCCAATACGGATTCCACAGCAACCACAGCACCGAAACAGTCCTCATCACCACCAACGACGACATCAGGGCCATGATGTACAACGGAGAAACCGCGGCCCTCATCCTCCAGGACCTCTCGGCTGCCTTCGACACTGTGTGCCACAATACCCTCTGCACACGCCTCCACAACGCAGGGATCCCCTGCAAGGCACTGGACTGGACCACCTTCTTAATCACCGGCAGATCCCAGAGTGTCCACCTCCCCCATTCTGCTCCAAAGACATCAAGATCATCTGCGGCGTACCCCACGGATTGTCCCTCACCCAACACTCTTCAACATGTACATGGCACCGCCCGCCAACATCGCCCTATCGCACGACCTCAACATCATCTCATATACTGACGATACCCAGCTGATCCTCTCCTTCACCAAGGCCCCACCACTGCCAAATCGGACCTCCATGAAGGAATGAAGGCCATCGCCGAATGGATGATGAACAGCCACCTGAAACTGAACTCGGACAAGATGGAGGTCCTCATCATCTGATCCACCCACTCCGCCTGGGACGACTCATGGTGGCCGGCCGAACTGGGAGCTGCATTGACACCCAATTACCACGCATGCAACCTGGGTGTCATCCTGGACTCCGCATTGTCAATGACCCAGAAGTGAATGCCGTCGCCTGCTCCTGCTCCAACACCCTCCGCATGCTCTGCAAGATCTACAGATGCATCCCCACCGGTACCAGAAGGACAGTCACCCAAGCCCTCGTCAGCAGCAAGTGGACTACGAATACGCTCTCTACGCAGGAACCTCAGCCAAACTCCAGAAACGACTACAATGCATACAGAACACCTCCGCATGCCTCATCCTCGACATCCCCCACCACAGCCACATCTCATCCAACCTGAAAGACCTGCACTGGCTCCCTGTCAACAAGAGGATCACCTTCAAGCTCATCACCCATGCTCACAAAGCTCTCTACAACACCAGACCAGCATACCTCAACAAATTACTCACCTTCTACACCCCGAACCGCCAGCTTCGCTCCGCTGCCCACGTCTTTGCCACTGTCCCCCCGCATTCATTGAGTGACCTTAGGTGGCAGATCGTTCTCCCATCTTGCGGCAAAAACCTGGAACACCCTCCCCATCTGCCTACGACAGACCCAGGACCTGCTAGCCTTCTGGAGACTCCTCAAGACCTGGCTGTTCGAGCAGTAGCAGCACCCCCTCCAGCACCTTGAGACCCTCACGGGTAAGTAGTGCACTCTACAAATGTACTGATTGATAAGAACACTAGGCCTGTCTGTCTGAAATCTCTTACTCTCAGTTCCTATTTTCTTATGTCCTCCTACACAGTTGCTCCTCCTCTCACTGTTCTTGACATAATTTGTGATGATGACCTCAACGTATTGCTTGGGGACATCAGTTTAGGGCTACCTTCACTAACAAATTTCCTGCCCAAAAAAGTACTAATGATCTGCTTATTCAGATCCCAATGACCTCAAGAACTTCCGGCCCATCTCCCTCCAGTTTTCGTTGAAGGTCATCAAGAAGATTGTCAACAGGCAACTGGCCTCCTTCCTTGAAAAGAACAACATCCTGGACCCGTCCCAATACGGATTCCACAGCAACCACAGCACCGAAACAGTCCTCATCACCACCAACGACGACATCAGGGCCATGATGTACAACGGAGAAACCGCGGCCCTCATCCTCCAGGACCTCTCGGCTGCCTTCGACACTGTGTGCCACCATACCCTCTGCACACGCCTCCACAACGCAGGGATCCCCTGCAAGCCACTGGACTGGACCACCTTCTTCCTCACCGGCAGATCCCAGAGTGTCCACCTCCCCCATTCTGCTCCAAAGACATCAAGATCATCTGCGGCGTACCCTAAGGATTGTCCCTCACCCAACACTCTTCAACATGTACATGGCACCGCTCGCCAACATCGCCCTATCGCACGACCTCAACATCATCTCATATACTGACGATACCCAGCTGATCCTCTCCTTCACCAAGGCCCCACCACTGCCAAATCGGACCTCCATGAAGGAATGAAGGCCATCGCCGAATGGATGATGAACAGCCACCTGAAACTGAACTCGGACAAGATGGAGGTCCTCATCATCTGATCCACCCACTCCGCCTGGGACGACTCATGGTGGCCGGCCGAACTGGGAGCTGCATTGACACCCAATTACCACGCATGCAACCTGGGTGTCATCCTGGACTCCGCATTGTCAATGACCCAGAAGTGAATGCCGTCGCCTGCTCCTGCTCCAACACCCTCCGCATGCTCTGCAAGATCTACAGATGCATCCCCACCGGTACCAGAAGGACAGTCACCCAAGCCCTCGTCAGCAGCAAGTGGACTACGAAAACGCTCTCTACGCAGGAACCTCAGCCAAACTCCAGAAACGACTACAATGCATACAGAACACCTCCGCATGCCTCATCCTCGACATCCCCCACCACAGCCACATCTCATCCAACCTGAAAGACCTGCACTGGCTCCCTGTCAACAAGAGGATCACCTTCAAGCTCCTCACCCATGCTCACAAAGCTCTCTACAACACCAGACCAGCATACCTCAACAAATGACTCACCTTCTACACCCCGAACCGCCAGCTTCGCTCCGCTGCCCACGTCTTTGCCACTGTCCCCCCGCATTCATTGAGTGACCTTAGGTGGCAGATCATTCTCCCATCTTGCGGCAAAAACCTGGAACACCCTCCCCATCTGCCTACGACAGACCCAGGACCTGCTAGCCTTCTGGAGACTCCTCAAGACCTGGCTGTTCGAGCAGTAGCAGCACCCCCTCCAGCACCTTGAGACCCTCACGGGTAAGTAGTGCACTCTACAAATGTACTGATTGATAAGAACACTAGGCCTGTCTGTCTGAAATCTCTTACTCTCAGTTCCTATTTTCTTATGTCCTCCTACACAGTTGCTCCTCCTCTCACTGTTCTTGACATAATTTGTGATGATGACCTCAACGTATTGCTTGGGGACATCAGTTTAGGGCTACCTTCACTAACAAATTTCCTGCCCAAAAAAGTACTAATGATCTGCTTATTCAGATCCCAATGACCTCAAGAACTTCCGGCCCATCTCCCTCCAGTTTTCGTCGAAGGTCATCAAGAAGATTGTCAACAGGCAACTGGCCTCCTTCCTCGAAAAGAACAACATCCTGGACCCGTCCCAATACGGATTCCACAGCAACCACAGCACCGAAACAGTCCTCATCACCACCAACGACGACATCAGGGCCATGATGTACAACGGAGAAACCGCGGCCCTCATCCTCCAGGACCTCTCGGCTGCCTTCGACACTGTGTGCCACCATACCCTCTGCACACGCCTCCACAACGCAGGGATCCCCTGCAAGGCACTGGACTGGACCACCTTCTTCCTCACCGGCAGATCCCAGAGTGTCCACCTCCCCCATTCTGCTCCAAAGACATCAAGATCATCTGCGGCGTACCCCAAGGATTGTCCCTCACCCAACACTCTTCAACATGTACATGGCACCGCTCGCCAACATCGCCCTATCGCACGACCTCAACATCATCTCATATACTGACGATACCCAGCTGATCCTCTCCTTCACCAAGGCCCCACCACTGCCAAATCGGACCTCCATGAAGGAATGAAGGCCATCGCCGAATGGATGATGAACAGCCACCTGAAACTGAACTCGGACAAGATGGAGGTCCTCATCATCTGATCCACCCACTCCGCCTGGGACGACTCATGGTGGCCGGCCGAACTGGGAGCTGCATTGACACCCAATTACCACGCATGCAACCTGGGTGTCATCCTGGACTCCGCATTGTCAATGACCCAGAAGTGAATGACGTCGCCTGCTCCTGCTCCAACACCCTCCGCATGCTCTGCAAGATCTACAGATGCATCCCCACCGGTACCAGAAGGACAGTCACCCAAGCCCTCGTCAGCAGCAAGTGGACTACGAAAACGCTCTCTACGCAGGAACCTCAGCCAAACTTCAGAAACGACTACAATGCATACAGAACACCTCCGCATGCCTCATCCTCGACATCCCCCACCACAGCCACATCTCAGCCAACCTGAAAGACTTGCACTGGCTCCCTGTCAACAAGAGGATCACCTTCAAGCTCCTCACCCATGCTCACAAAGCTCTCTACAACACCAGACCAGCATACCTCAACGAACCTGGCTGTTCGAGCAGTAGCAGCACCCCCTCCAGCGCCTTGAGACCCTCACGGGTAAGTAGTGCACTCTACAAATGTACTGATTGAAAAGAACACTAGACTTGTCTGTCTGAAATCTCTTACTCTCAGCTCCTATTTGCTTATGTCCTCCTACACAGTTGCTCCTTCTCTCACTGTTCTTGACATAGTTTGTGATGATGACCTCAACAAGATATACTATGTCTGTTAAAATGATGATTTATTTTAATAATATGATCCTCTATTGTAATTTACATGCCTACTAGAGGAAAGGGTCTCTACGTTTCCTCAATTACAAGTCTCATCTACCTGTCCTCCATACTCTTGGTATCTTCTTTTAAGTATTAGTCATTTTGACTAGCTTTGCACATATGTAAATTATAAGCACTGCGCCCAGTGCCGCTTTAGTGCTGGTAGCGCCCTGTGCGACTATCTTTGTTGGCGCCAACCCAAAAACCTCACTCCCCACAAATTCCCTCACTACCATGCTCCGCCAGTGCCACTCATCTCTCCATTGCCATTCTCTCACATGGTTTTAATTTGTTTTATAGCGCTACTTATACACACACATTATGAGGGCCAATTAATTATGCATGTGTAAATCAGTCTATAGGAAATGTTCCATAGGACAATGAGAATTTCTGGATGTTGGAGCCACATGTCAGCGATACTAGTAGGCAGTATATTTTAAGAGTGCTTGGTCTCGAGAAGAACAAACTCAGGATCTCAATGGTTAGCTATTTCTACCCAAATCAACTCTTTTTAGCAACAATAGGATAATAGAGGACTAGAGAAAAAAACATAATGTTGTGACTTATAAAATGCAATTCACATACAGCTCTTTGATGACAGTTCATAGGTAACTGTTCTATATTATGGTTGTATCATATGACCTGCAAGTGACCTAAGGATCTCTGTGACAACCTCAGTACCCTACTGAGTGATCCTCATAAAATACAGATTGATGACTTGGATGGCACTTGTTCTTTGCAGCAGGCATATTGACCCTCTGCCCGCCTTCATTATGAGAGGAAACTCCTACTAGATACAACTCTGAATTCTCTCCAGCAGCAGCATTAATCACCAGAGTTATCTTGAAATTTTTATTTGAGGTGGGCAGTAAACTCCGGTCCTCTGGCGGAGTTCATGGTGTGCTCCGTAAGTAAAGCAGAGTTCAGCAAAAACTGCCAACCGCCATGCAGCAGATTTTTACTTGCACGCGGCTCGCCAGTGTTAAGTTGACAAGTGAGAAAAACGTATGCTAGACAGCCTCCCGGAGACATATCTCAATGTGGGCGGTCTTGGCAGGTCGCTACTGCTCGCGCTGAGAAAGTTGCAGCTCGCGTTGCAAAAGCTGCTGCTGAAGCAGAAAATATACTCGAGCACCAAAAAGAAGCTCCCTCTGGTGCCTTTCTTGCTGATTTTACAGTATGGGACAACATCCAGCGTTAACAATCAGCGCCAGTATAAGGGCGGACTGGAATTCCACCACTTGCAGAACTCTGCGGAATCTCGCTGAGTTATTAGATAATTCTTCAGAATTCAGCAGAGTAAAACTCTGCACGTTCCTCCAATCCTTAACTTTTATTGTTGCTGGAAAACCTCTTGAAACACAAGGAACTCAGAAGCAGATGCTTAGAAAACCTGTGTATTTCTAAATACTGTGACTACCAAGGTCATTGCCAGATGCAGCTGCACAAGTCACACTGCCCTAGAGCCAGGCCCTGAAACGCCATCTCGCTACTCATGTTTGGAGCACCTAGTCACCATTTCTAACGGTTATGAATGATGTACAGTGTAGTATTATTTGATCTTTGTGATCTGTGCTAAAATGTCTTTTGTAGGCAGTTCTGTCCTAACTAGTGCAGTATGACCAAAGGGGATGGACACAGCATGGTGCAAGATAGAAAGCTCCCATTCAGGTGCAAGGAAAACGTATACCACTACTCTAAATGCAGCCAAGGTTTATTTAGCTCAGCTCGAGTCATCTAGGAAAGGCCAGGCACATCTCAAACCATCATCCACCCAGTGGCTGTCTACAGTGAACGCACATCATCAGCCCCTGTCACTCTAAAATCTGACAGAAGCTCACAGAATCGTTAAACACAAAACTGCCCATTTTCTAAAACTGGCATTTCCAAACACACAATTTAAAAACCATCTTTACTAAATGATGTGTTATTAAATTCTGAGTTCAGAGGTCATAAACTAATTTCCTCTATCCTGACCCAATGGGAAGTCATACTTGTAAGATGTCACAAAGTATCTCCGAGGCTATCCTATTGGACAGATAGCCTTTCAATAGTGAAAACGAAATTGGTAGTCTTCATTATCAGGACATGTCTCACACACCAGTACATGCCCTACCTTTCACATACACTGCACTCTGCCTATGGGGCACCTTGGGCCTACCTGAGTGGTGTTTTAAATGTAGGAAAAAGGAATGTTAAGGCCTGGCAAGTGGGTGCACTTTCCAGGTCAACATGGCAGTAAACAAACTGCGTGCCGACACGGGAGTGGCAGGTCTGAAATACATTCACAGGGCTACTTAGGTGGACGGCACTATCAGTGCTGCAGGCCCACTAGTAGAATTTGATTTACAGGCCCATGCACCCTCAGTGCACTTCACTAGGGGGTTAGCAGTAAATCAAATACGCCAATCCTGGACAACCAATCATAATACCAATCAATCAATCAATCAATCATAACACTTGTATAGCGGACTACTCACCCGGAAGGGTCTCATGGCGCTTGGGGGAGGGGGTCCGTTACTGCTCGAACAGCCAGGTCTTGAGTTGTCTCCTGAAGGCGAGATGGTCCTGGGTCAGCTGAAGGTGGATGGGGAGGGAATTCCATGTCTTGGCTGCCAGGTAGGAGAAGGATCTGCCACCGGCGGTGGCTCTTCGGATGCGTGGTACGGCGGTGAGGGCGAGGCTAGTGGATCGTAGCTGGCGGGTGGGCGTGTAGAAGGTCAGGCGGTCGTTGAGGTACTGCCGGGCCCAGATCGTGGAGAGACTTGTGTGCGTGGGTGAGGAGCCTGAACGTGATCCTCTTGCTGACGGGGAGCCAGTGCAGGTCCCTCAGGTGGCCGGAGATGTGGCTGCGTCGGGGGATGTCCAGGATGAGTTGGGCGGAGGCGTTCTGTAGCCAATTTATATATATATATATATATATATATATATATATATATATATATATACCACCAGTCCCCGCCTCTTCCCAAAAGAAAGGGTCCGACACATGCATTGAGGCTTTACCAGGTAAGATTTATTGCTGCCAAGTTGGAGGGCCCAAACAATTAAAAACACCTGGCAGACGCGTTTCGGCGTTGGCCTTAATCATTGCCAGCATTATGTTTTTTGCGTTGTATTTTGCGTGGGCTGTTCACTGCCTAAAAAACCCCCATTGGAGCTTGGTCGTTCCGATTTAGAGGCACTGCTCTTGCCACCTCAGTTGCAGTGTTTGCTGTTGCTTTCTGGTAGTTGAAGTTCCCACGCTAGCAAGTCCTCCGTACACTTCCCGCTGTTTGTAAAAGCTGACGTTCTCCATCTTGCGGACTCTGGTACAGTGACCGGTCCGGGCATACGATAATGCCCCAGCATACACCAGCAAGTGAGTTCGCCCGCTTTTCACCACGGGACACATGGCAGCAAACGTCTCCCAGCATCGCCTCAACCAGCAAAGTATTGCCGCTCTCTCCCCGATTCCACGAAGTAAATCCTGGGCGGGGGGGCGCCACTGTGTGCATTCAGCACGCAAATCAAAAGAAGAGTTGCCGGCCATCAGTGGAGCACCTGAACGAAAGGCGTGTCGGGAATGCAGAGCCGACCACTCCATTTAACACATACCACCAGTCCCCGCCTCTTCCCAAAAGAAAGGGTCCGACACATGCATTGAGGCTTTACCAGGTAAGATTTATTGCTGCCAAGTTGGAGGGCCCAAACAATTAAAAACACCTGGCAGACGCGTTTCGGCGTTGGCCTTAATCATTGCCAGCATTATGTTTTTTGCGTTGTATTTTGCGTGGGCTGTTCACTGCCTAAAAAACCCCCATTGGAGCTTGGTCGTTCCGATTTAGAGGCACTGCTCTTGCCACCTCAGTTGCAGTGTTTGCTGTTGCTTTCTGGTAGTTGAAGTTCCCACGCTAGCAAGTCCTCCGTACACTTCCCGCTGTTTGTAAAAGCTGACGTTCTCCATCTTGCGGACTCTGGTACAGTGACCGGTCCGGGCATACGATAATGCCCCAGCATACACCAGCAAGTGAGTTCGCCCGCTTTTCACCACGGGACACATGGCAGCAAACGTCTCCCAGCATCGCCTCAACCAGCAAAGTATTGCCGCTCTCTCCCCGATTCCACGAAGTAAATCCTGGGCGGGGGGGCGCCACTGTGTGCATTCAGCACGCAAATCAAAAGAAGAGTTGCCGGCCATCAGTGGAGCACCTGAACGAAAGGCGTGTCGGGAATGCAGAGCCGACCACTCCATTTAACACATACCACCAGTCCCCGCCTCTTCCCAAAAGAAAGGGTCCGACACATGCATTGAGGCTTTACCAGGTAAGATTTATTGCTGCCAAGTTGGAGGGCCCAAACAATTAAAAACACCTGGCAGACGCGTTTCGGCGTTGGCCTTAATCATTGCCAGCATTATGTTTTTTGCGTTGTATTTTGCGTGGGCTGTTCACTGCCTAAAAAACCCCCATTGGAGCTTGGTCGTTCCGATTTAGAGGCACTGCTCTTGCCACCTCAGTTGCAGTGTTTGCTGTTGCTTTCTGGTAGTTGAAGTTCCCACGCTAGCAAGTCCTCCGTACACTTCCCGCTGTTTGTAAAAGCTGACGTTCTCCATCTTGCGGACTCTGGTACAGTGACCGGTCCGGGCATACGATAATGCCCCAGCATACACCAGCAAGTGAGTTCGCCCGCTTTTCACCACGGGACACATGGCAGCAAACGTCTCCCAGCATCGCCTCAACCAGCAAAGTATTGCCGCTCTCTCCCCGATTCCACGAAGTAAATCCTGGGCGGGGGGGCGCCACTGTGTGCATTCAGCACGCAAATCAAAAGAAGAGTTGCCGGCCATCAGTGGAGCACCTGAACGAAAGGCGTGTCGGGAATGCAGAGCCGACCACTCCATTTAACACATACCACCAGTCCCCGCCTCTTCCCAAAAGAAAGGGTCCGACACATGCATTGAGGCTTTACCAGGTAAGATTTATTGCTGCCAAGTTGGAGGGCCCAAACAATTAAAAACACCTGGCAGACGCGTTTCGGCGTTGGCCTTAATCATTGCCAGCATTATGTTTTTTGCGTTGTATTTTGCGTGGGCTGTTCACTGCCTAAAAAACCCCCATTGGAGCTTGGTCGTTCCGATTTAGAGGCACTGCTCTTGCCACCTCAGTTGCAGTGTTTGCTGTTGCTTTCTGGTAGTTGAAGTTCCCACGCTAGCAAGTCCTCCGTACACTTCCCGCTGTTTGTAAAAGCTGACGTTCTCCATCTTGCGGACTCTGGTACAGTGACCGGTCCGGGCATACGATAATGCCCCAGCATACACCAGCAAGTGAGTTCGCCCGCTTTTCACCACAGGACACATGGCAGCAAACGTCTCCCAGCATCGCCTCAACCAGCAAAGTATTGCCGCTCTCTCCCCGATTCCACGAAGTAAATCCTGGGCGGGGGGGCGCCACTGTGTGCATTCAGCACGCAAATCAAAAGAAGAGTTGCCGGCCATCAGTGGAGCACCTGAACGAAAGGCGTGTCGGGAATGCAGAGCCGACCACTCCATTTAACACATACCACCAGTCCCCGCCTCTTCCCAAAAGAAAGGGTCCGACACATGCATTGAGGCTTTACCAGGTAAGATTTATTGCTGCCAAGTTGGAGGGCCCAAACAATTAAAAACACCTGGCAGACGCGTTTCGGCGTTGGCCTTAATCATTGCCAGCATTATGTTTTTTGCGTTGTATTTTGCGTGGGCTGTTCACTGCCTAAAAAACCCCCATTGGAGCTTGGTCGTTCCGATTTAGAGGCACTGCTCTTGCCACCTCAGTTGCAGTGTTTGCTGTTGCTTTCTGGTAGTTGAAGTTCCCACGCTAGCAAGTCCTCCGTACACTTCCCGCTGTTTGTAAAAGCTGACGTTCTCCATCTTGCGGACTCTGGTACAGTGACCGGTCCGGGCATATGATAATGCCCCAGCATACACCAGCAAGTGAGTTCGCCCGCTTTTCACCACGGGACACATGGCAGCAAACGTCTCCCAGCATCGCCTCAACCAGCAAAGTATTGCCGCTCTCTCCCCGATTCCACGAAGTAAATCCTGGGCGGGGGGGCGCCACTGTGTGCATTCAGCACGCAAATCAAAAGAAGAGTTGCCGGCCATCAGTGGAGCACCTGAACGAAAGGCGTGTCGGGAATGCAGAGCCGACCACTCCATTTAACACATACCACCAGTCCCCGCCTCTTCCCAAAAGAAAGGGTCCGACACATGCATTGAGGCTTTACCAGGTAAGATTTATTGCTGCCAAGTTGGAGGGCCCAAACAATTAAAAACACCTGGCAGACGCGTTTCGGCGTTGGCCTTAATCATTGCCAGCATTATGTTTTTTGCGTTGTATTTTGCGTGGGCTGTTCACTGCCTAAAAAACCCCCATTGGAGCTTGGTCGTTCCGATTTAGAGGCACTGCTCTTGCCACCTCAGTTGCAGTGTTTGCTGTTGCTTTCTGGTAGTTGAAGTTCCCACGCTAGCAAGTCCTCCGTACACTTCCCGCTGTTTGTAAAAGCTGACGTTCTCCATCTTGCGGACTCTGGTACAGTGACCGGTCCGGGCATACGATAATGCCCCAGCATACACCAGCAAGTGAGTTCGCCCGCTTTTCACCACGGGACACATGGCAGCAAACGTCTCCCAGCATCGCCTCAACCAGCAAAGTATTGCCGCTCTCTCCCCGATTCCACGAAGTAAATCCTGGGCGGGGGGGCGCCACTGTGTGCATTCAGCACGCAAATCAAAAGAAGAGTTGCCGGCCATCAGTGGAGCACCTGAACGAAAGGCGTGTCGGGAATGCAGAGCCGACCACTCCATTTAACACATACCACCAGTCCCCGCCTCTTCCCAAAAGAAAGGGTCCGACACATGCATTGAGGCTTTACCAGGTAAGATTTATTGCTGCCAAGTTGGAGGGCCCAAACAATCATTTGAGATGTCATCAGTGATGTCATCAGTGATGTCACTGACCATGTCATGAATGATGTAATATGTGACATCATCAGCAGTGGATTGCAGGTGCGCGATATATAGTTAGTGCAACTAACTATATATGGAATTTCAATGGTTTTGTGTGAGTAAAATAAGGTTTTCTAAATGCTAATTCCTAACTATATATGGTCTATAACCTATGGTTTTTTCAGTGAATTTTCAAGGTTTTGTAAATGCTAATTCCTAACTATATATGGTCTATAACCTATGGTTTTTTTCTGTGAATTTCATTGGTTTTTTAACAGCTAATATCTGTAGCTGTAAAATGTATTCTTCTTTAAATCCAAAAATATATTTTATATGTTTATGAATATTTTTTTTTTAAAATATTTTTTTTTCTTCGTTCCCGCTTCGCGAATCGGGAAGCTTCCCGTTAGCTGACCTTGATGCCGCGAAATAGACCGCGAGCCGGTAAACGTTTCTTTACCGCAAGTGCCGCGTTAGAAAACAACATCGTGACGCCTCCCGTCCGCATGACGTTCCACGTTGTCGCTTGATACGTCATATGACGTGCTACGTTAGCGAACTGGTACGCGAAGCGAGTGCCAAAGCGCAGGTTTCTGGAAGCAAACCGGGAGGCCCTGCAAAGCGCTTAACGTAAACACAGCAAGTCATGTGACTTGGTAATAACACTTTTCATTGGTTCATTTCACTTTTGGTTTCCTAATGATGTAAGACTAGGTCATATAATCTAAAATGAACACTTTTGATTGGTTGAGAACTCTTGTTTTTCCCAAATGATGAAAATCCCTCCTTCTTTCCTCACTCTGACTTTCATCATTGTGAGAGAAAGACCCTTTGTGATCACTGAGCAATGGCTTCTTTAGTAGCTTCAGCTGGTGCTTCCCCACCACCTCCACCACATCCAAGGAAGAGTGGACCACCTGCTCAAGTTGTAATTCAACAAGAAGAAGAAGAAGAGGAACAGGAGGACGAGCACGAAGAGAGGCAGTTTTTGCCTGAGCAGCCCAAGACGTCTCACCGGAAAGAAAACTTCATTTGGCAATTTTTTAAAATTCCCAAAGGTCAGAAAAAAGTAAATGCAAGATACGTAACTTGCCTTATATGTCAAGATAGACTGTCCAGAGGGACCGACAAAAAATACAGTTTCGGAAACTACACAATGCATCGCCATATGACTAGGTGGCATCCTAACAACTACAGTGCTGCACAGTTTCGGAACGACCTAGATAATCTCCCTATTATGGCCAGAAGATCTGTTGTACCGGAAGTAACGGGACCAGAGGGCAGGGAGATGGTGCCAAATATACAAATGAGATTTGGTGAAGTAAAACACACCTGCGTATTTTGCGATGGATTCATTTCCTACGGAGAAAGAAGCATCACTCTGATCAACAGAGCTATTGACTATCATATGCAAGTTTGTCCGAAACGCCCAAAATAATAAATACTTCTTTTTTTTGTTTTGTTGCTCCTGTTGAGCCCTTTACAATGAATCGTTTTCATTGCCCCCTCCAAGAAAAACCCAAAAAAATATAAAACTGTTCCGAAAAATTCAAAAACAGTAAAAAAATGTTCAGAAAAAAAAAAAAAAAAGTTCTTTTCAGAACTACCTCCCCGTTATTAAAAAATTGGTACAATATTTGGAACTGTGCCAACCTCTATTTCTCTTAGTTCGCTTCCTAGTTCGCTCGCTGGTACGCGAACTGGAAGCGAACCAAAAACAGTAAGTATAAGGGAAGGAAACACACACTTATGTTAAAAGAAAGACAGCGATAGGGGAGTAAACTAGAGATACTATTACCCATAATCCACTACTGATGATGTCACATATTACATCATTCATGACATGCTCAGTGACATCATCAGCAGAGGATTGCGGGTTTTTTGGCAACATGCCTTATCCACGGTTTAATAACGCTGCCTTTTGCTTTATATAAGTTTTCAAATTGTATGAAATATATACCAATAGGTCTTTATGAACCTTTAGGTAGTGCTTTTGTTCATGAGGTCTGGTCGCTTCCATACACATACAGATGTTTCAAAGATGATCAAGAAGTTTATCTGAATGGAGAGGAATGCACTGAGACGCCAGATCATTCACTAATGTGTAGGCACATACAGCTACACGATTCATGCAACAAACACCGACCAAATATGGCTTGCGTGTTGCAAGGCACGCCAGTTCCTGCTATCATCCCCACGTTCAAGTTGTTGGAAAATGGTAGTTATTTGATGCTCAATAATGAAGATTGTTCTGAGTTAATTAAAAGTATTCCTTTTATCGTAACAGTAAGTGAACGGGTTATTTGCTGCAGAAATGTTCTATTTCCTCCCACACATGAACATAGGGAGTTTTCAATCTGGCCACAAATACCAACCTTGGGACACGTTTCAACGGCATGACAAGAATAAGAGCTCTTTTGTCTCAGAGAGAGGTGGCCTTGAGTTCGGCCCGTGAAACTTTCGTACTTCACATAGCGAACACCCGTACACAGGTTTGCCTTTCAATTTCAGCAACATGTTTCCGACTATCTTTAACGCATCCTCCACAAAATCCCTGGCACACTTTTTTAAAGTTGTTACCAGTGGTCTCGTGACTTCATTTGAGAAAATCTTTGGAGTCATCCCTGCTCCCTTTCATTCCATTTTCTCCACTCTGGTTCGTGGATTGCATTTTTACTTGCATTACCAGCGGACGCTCTTGTGCTTTTTTACATTTTTAAATATGGATGTCCCTCCTATGCAACCTCCGACCCTGCAGCTGCTGACACTGTTCCGCAATCGCATGCTAGAATATTATGGCACAATGCCGTTGGCGATATTAAGCACGGCATATGGATTATCTTTTCGGTTCTCCTACTTCACCTGTGTCCAGCCTGTATTTCACTGCCTGACCTGTGATTTCGATTGGGCCATTGATTTGTGTCTCTGCGGACCGGTTTCTCCTGACGTCGACTTTAATCAGCTGATGACTCCTATCATTACTCACGAGTTGATTTGTCCTGGCGAAAGGATTATGGCTGTGGCATTGATGCATGGACTACTTGGTCCCTGGAATTTACTGGCGGCAGCACAGTCTTTCTTGGAACACAGCTTTCTTGAAAACCCACCGAGCTGTCCTCTGATGGTGATAGAGGATCCGGTGCTGGGAGAGCACGTATGTTCTTTTCCGCTTTTAAATTGGATGGCTGAACTGTTTTCGGATGAAGACGGTGACTTCCTATTGGAGGCTGTTGCAGCTTATTTTGCATACACAGTTATGTCATAGACCTTTTTCATGTTTGATATGCTGAGTACTAGCATTTCATTGACAATTCATTGACTTATTTGTCAAGTTTTTATTATTTACCTTGCCTATTGGCTTAAGACTCGATAAAGTACTTGGCTGTTTTATTTTTCTTTAGCATTGAATTTTCCTAGTTTTTAATGCTTTACCTTGCGGACCGTCCACATATAAACTTGCAATCTGCTCTCATGAGATGGCACTTCTATTATCTTATTCAGTTCGTTTCCGGATCATGAGGAGGTGTCATCTAGGTCCTGGATATCTTTACACCGTGTTAAGTTAGCATGGGCTCATTACCGGTTTAAACGCCATTTTTCCTTTTTTGCAACTTCTGCACACAACACTTAGTTGTTGCTTTAGCTTTCCACCTAGTAGTTCCTCGTGGTTTACATGAGAATAATATGTTATTGGTCTACTATCTGCTTTACTTGTTAAACTATATCTGTACAGCGAGTGCTAAAGTTTCAAGAACAACACGATACAGAATTGTTATGAGGTCTGATCTCCACGACTTCATACTCATAACATAAGTGCAACTTCTGCCAATTCTGGGCATGAGGCGGGTTTTATATTGCTTTGCCGAACACACATACACAACAGTTGATGCGGTTCACATGAAGAGAGAGCTGGTGTATGCTGATGTGATTCCTTCAAATCTAAGACACTAAAGTATGGACACGCCCTAAACCAACACAAAGAGACCTTCTTAGCAAATAATATAATATGTGTATTAGGGAGGGTGAGATATAAGCAGCCGCGGGCCGTGGAGGGAGTTACGATGGGGCAGGGAGGCGGGGAGGGGGAGAAGCAGGGTGGAGCCCTCTCTACCTTGCCCCTCCCCCTCCCCGCCTCCCTGCCCCACCGTAACTCCCTCCACGGCCCGCGGCTGCTTATAAGTGTTGCTAACTCTTATTCATTTACAGCATGTTAACATACTGTCACCATTCGCTTTTTATGTACTAGTAACTATGCTGGTAATTTTGCTACTGATAATATGTGTACTTGTATTCTCCACCCTGCTTCTCCCCCTCCCCGCCTCCCTGCCTCACCGTAACTCCCTCCACGGCCCGCGGCTGCTTATAAGTGTTGCTAACTCTTATTCATTTACAGCATGTTAACATACTATCACCATTCACTTTTTATGTACTAGTAACTATGCTGGTAATTTTGCTACTGATAATATGTGTACTTTTATTATCTAAGGTACTACGCCTGAGAAGACGGCATTAGTAAATAAACATTTCAAATACACATGTGTTCTTCTTAACTCCATGTTCTGGTTTCTAAGAAATATATAACGACCGACTGTTCATGAGTTCCACGTATCCTGAGGTACTATAAGTTCATATTCTGGATTGTCTAAACATTGAGAGTTTGTTATATCCAATGTGACACTGTACCTAGCTTGCTAAATAGTTTTTGATTACTAACGTGAGTTTTGGGACACCCTAATTCGCCGAGGTTCCAATCCTCTGTCCACAGTTCTGTGTGAGAACAGAAACCCTGCGACAGGGGCACCCCCGACCCTTGCTGGAGCTTCATCACACTTGCGATACAACTCCAGCAATGCGCCACCTTTACGGCACAGATACATCACGCATCTGTGCTGTTTTTGCCCCATGATGCGCCGCATTGTAAATGCAGCACACCATAGGTGACGGAACAGCGGCACAGAATGACTAACACATCCCTGGTGATGCGCCAGTCATCATAAATCTATCCCTATGCTTCTTATCTTGTTAGAGATGAACCGCCATATGTATCATCAAAGTTATTTGCATTTCCTAAATAGCGAACTTTAAGGAATAAATAGCGATTCTTTACCATTCCTAGTTTGCGATGAGCTATTTGCTAATTAGCCGAATGTAGCCCAATGAAGCCCAATGTAGCCCAATGTAGCCCAAAGATGGCCGCCAGACACACAAAAAAACAAATGTAGCCCAAATATCAGCCAGATGTAGCCCAACTATAGCCCAGTGACAGAATGACCAATCAGCTTCGCAAACCTCCGTTACGCGAAGCGGAGCGCTGTTACAGATATATATCTTTTTTTGAACGTTAATTTCTCAAAATCCACTGGAGCACATATATTGAGACCTAGCAAAGGCACATCGGGCTACCAGTCCCTAATATTTTGCCAAGTTTCGTGCAAATCCATTCAGCCGTTCAATTATTATTTTTATTATTTTTTTTTGCCCCGCGGGGCCCTTTTAAAACCTCCACATCAAACCTAGGGGGTCAGCGAGGATCTACTATGCCCCCTTATAGTTATTTCCCCCTTTGTTTTGACCTCCTCTTGTCTCTCGATCCTACCGAGAGACAAGATGGCGGCCGCTACGGACTGTTTGGAATGTTGACAGACGCCGGAGAACCAATCAGCTTCGCTTCACAAAGCTCCGTTGCGCGAAAAGTCCGCGAACCAGAGCGCTAACCGGTCCGCTGTTACAGATATATATCTTTTTTTAAACGTTAATTTCTCAAAATCCACTGGAGCACATATATTGAGACCTACAAAAGGCACATCGGGCTACCAGTCCCTACAATTTTGCCAAGTTTCGTGCAAATCCATTCAGCCGTTCGGGCTAAAAGTGAGGCCAACCGCCCTATGGAAAACTCAATGTTAAAAACACGTTTTGGGACCCCCCTTTTTTCTCGGCCCCCACTGGACGAACCCCCCCCAAATTTTCAAGGGCTGCTCAGAAACAAAATGTGCCATTTTCCTGAAAATTTCAGCCAATTCCGTCCACAAACGCCAAAGTTATTAGACATAGAATTTTCAAAAAACCCATAGAGAAAAAATCCTAACTATATATACCTACTGGCGACCGCCAGTAGGTAATATATATATATATATATATATATATATATATATATATATATATATATATATATATATATGTAAATACCAATTTACACAGGGAGCACTTGTACTTTGACACTGATTAGTTCCCAAAGTATCTAAGCCAGCAAAAAATTAATCCAGCACAACATCAAGTATACAGGAGATAAAGGTGATTTTGATGAGGGTGAAATCTGACACAGTGTATAGAATGAATGGGCACCTATGATATAAAACCCAACATGGTGAAAAGATGGCTTGAGTTGCTTCTATTTCTGGATAAAGGTGATGTTGCCTAGCAGTTTAGGTGAACGACTGCACTGCGGCAGAGAGTTTGGTTTGCATACAGTTGGCCACTATGGAGCCTATTCACAAACAGCATCTTCTAGTACATTTAGGGGCCGATTCCGATTCGGTAAAATCCCCTACGAATAGTTGTATATAGCGTATTTCCCATACAAATCGTACACCTTCAATGTCCCCGTACGTACGATCAAGTACGATCCAAACCCAAAGCAGATCTCCGTACGAATCGTACCAAACACCGTACGACCAAAAAATACATATGATTTGTATCCAGTTCACGCAGTACGCAACGTCCGTACATAAACAAGCAGCATTTCCCGGCCCAGCAAGTACGATTCGTGTCGACGACACTCCTTTCGATGGCAGCTGAAAACGGCTGTAAAAGCAGAGTCCGGGCCGAACCGCATCCCGGTACGCGACATACACGCCATCAACCCCATTGTCCGTGTCATCCCAGTCCTGCATGCCTACGACCTGGTGCACAGACACCGACGACGCGCAGACAGTGAGTACAACGTACCGCAGCAACTGAAGTGTATTTGTACGCTGCGTCTAACACGCTCGCCTATACCACCACTGCAATAGTGATACGAGCTGCACACACGTCATGAATATTGGGGTACGGTGCGTCACACGCTCGCGTATGGTACCAGTGGAATAGTGATAAGAGCCGCACACCCGTCATCAATGTTGGGGTACGGTGCGTCACACGCTCGCATATGGCACCAGTGCAATAGTGATACGAGCCGCACACACGCCATTAATGTTGGGGTACGGTGCGTGACATCTGAGGGGTGGGTGGAAATGACTCCCAACAGTGGCGAGACATCTGATGGGTGGGTGCAGAGGACTTCCAGCATAGGCCAACAGTATGGGGGTGGGTGCAGTGGACTCCCAGCAGTGTCCAGACATATGAGGGGTAGGTGGATATGACTCCCAGCATAGGCCTGCAGTATGGGGGTGGGTGTATATGACTCCCAGCAGTGTCCAGACATATGAGGGGTGTGAGGATATGACTCCCAGCAGTGTCCAGACATATGAGGGGTGGGTGGATATGACTCCCAGCATAGGCCTACAGTATTGGGGTGGGTGTATATGACTGCCAGCAGTGTCCAGACATATGAGGGTTGGTTGGAGAGTACTCCCAGCAGTGTCCAGACATATGAGGGGTGGGTGCAGAAGACTCCCAACATAGGGCAACAGTACGGGGGTGGGTGCAGAGGACTCCCAGCAGTGTCCAGACATATGAGGGGTGGGTGTATATGACTCCCAGCAGTTTCCAGACATATGAGGTTTGGGTGCAGAGGACTCCCAGCATAGGCCAACAGTATGGGGGTGGGTGCAGAGGACTCCCAGCAGTGTCCAGACATATGAGGGGTGGGAGAATATGATTCCCAGCAGTGTCCAGACATATGAGGGGTGGGTGCAGAGGACTCCCAGCATAGGCCAACAGTATGGGGATGGGTAGATATGACTCCCTGCAGTGTCCAGACATATGAGGGGTGGTGGATATGACTCCCAGCAGTGTCCAGACATATGAGGGGTGGGTGGGTATGACTCCCAGCAGTGTCCAGACATAAGAGGGGTGGGTGGATATGACTCCCAAAATAGGCCTACAGTATGGGGGTGGGTGTTTATGACTCCCAGCAGTGTCCAGACATATGAGGGGAGAGTGGAGAGGACTCCCATCAGTGTCCAGACATGTGAGGGGTGGGTGCAGAGGACTCCCAACATAGGCCAACAGTATGGGGGTGGGGGCAGAGGACTCCCAGCAGTGTCCAGACATATGAGGGGTGGGTGGATATGACTCGCAGCAGTGTCCAGACATATGAGGGGTGGGTACAGAGGACTCCCAGCATTGCCCTACAGTATGGGGGTTGGTGTATATGACTCCCAGCAGTGTCCAGACATATGAGGGGTGGGTGGATATGACTCCCAGCAGTGTCCAGACATATGAGGGGTGGGTGGATATGACTCCCAGCAGTGTCCAGACATAGATGGGGTGGGTGTATATGACTCCCAGCAGTGTCCAGACATATGAGGGGTGGGTGGATATGACTCCCAGCAATGTCCAGACATATGAGGGGTGGGTGAATATGACTCCCAGCATAGGCCTACAGTATAGGGGTGGGTGTATATGACCCCTAGCAGTGTCCAGACATATGACGGGTGGGTGGAGAGGACTCCCAGCAGTGTCCAGACATATGAGTGGTGGGTGCAGAGGACTCCCAGCATAGGCCTACACTATGGGGGTGGATGCAGAGGACTCCCAGCAGTGTCCAGACATATGAGGGGTGGGTGTATATGACTCCTGGCAGTGTCCAAACATATGAGGGATGGGTGCAGAGGACTCCCAGCATAGGCCTACAGTACTCCCCGCAGTGTCCAGAACAATGAGGGTTGGTGTATATGACTCCCAACAGTGTCCAGACATTGAGGGGTGGGTGCAGAGGACTCCCAGCATAGGCCAACAGTATGGGGGTGGGTGTATATGACTCCAAGCAGTGTCCAGACATATGAGGGGTGTGTGTATATGACTCCCAGCAGTGTCCAGACATATGAGGGGTGGTTGCAGAGGACTCCCAGCAGTGCTCAGATATAGGGGGGGTACAACATCATCTGCATACCACAGCTACATGAGGGTATTTGCACATGCCTAACGTGTGACTTTCATGATAGCAACACATCACTTACAGCAGTCTCCCACTCCATGGAGGATGGATTTCTGTCATATACTGCGTGACACACCACATGTGGGTGTGATGTCAAATTCCACATGCATACCCACCTATGGAGGTTGCTGCCTAAATACACACCCTACCATCATGACAGAATAGTGTATAGTGATGTCCAAGCCCACCAAACAAAGAGAGCGAAAGGGAACACACACTGTTACGTACATCCCTGGGCTGATATGAATGTCCAGGTGGTGGTCAGACCACCAAAATGTAGTCTCTCATGGAAGCAATAGAGTTGAAAACCCTTAGATACAATGCTAAAAATTGTGAGTCAAGTGCCCAAATACCCTGCAGAACAATTCCCAACATAGGGGTACGCTGTGATAACACACATGCATAGTGGTAACAAGGGTGAATGTGTCCATGAAGGCATTTGTACATACTCAAAACACAAGAACAGTGAGTAGCATGGATGGCACAGACAAATGAGCAGTATCATCTGTGAGAAGGCATGGCCATTGCTGAAGGGACCCGTCACCAAAAAAGAAAATGTGCACACATGTCAGCAAAATAATTGTGCAACTGTCTGCAGTGAAGATGTCAGGTGTCACAGAGGAAGGAACACTCCTTGGGACAATGTCTCTAGCCAAACGGAACCCACACAACCAATGATTATTTGCAGAGACATTGTGATGGCACACAGATACCATGGTCCACCTCATGACCATCAACAAAAAACATCTTTCAGAACCCCAAAACATTACCATGACACCAACTCAAGGACCCTCATCTCCAACAACAAAAACCTGAAAGGCAATAGTGTAGAATGCAAAATAAAAGGCTTTATTCAGCTTGAAATGAAAAGAAGTTAAAATATGAGTCCAAGCTCTAATAAGGCCAATTGCCAGTCCATAACAAAGTTCTGTAGGGGGACGTTGGGGAGGTCCTCTACCCCAAACTTGCCTGCACAGGAATGACTAATGGGGTGTTGAGCCTTGGGGGGCATCATCGGGTTCTCGACCAGGCACAGCAGGGACAGTAGTGGGAAGGGTAGGTGTGGTGGGTGCAGGGTGGGACGTATTGTCCTCGGTGGTTTGTGCAGTGCCAAAGGTGGAAAGATACTTAGCGCTGCACTGCTGCCAGTTCGTCAAGACCACCCCTGCACCCGGGGACACTATCGGAGTGGAGATAGAGGGCTGTGCAGGTTGCGGACTGTGACTTTGGCTGCGTGCCTGTGGTCTGACCCCAGTCCCTGAGGGTGTGCCTGCCGCCCTCTGAGTTTGCGTGCCAGGAGGTGTGCACTTCGATTTCTGTTGGTGTGTGCTACTTGTGTCCATTGGTGTGCGTGATCGGGCCTTCCTGTGTGTGCTTTGGACAGGTATGGGAGAGGGGGTGTGGATTGGTTCGAAGGAGGGGGGGATGGACCGCTGCAGGAGGGAAAATGCTGCCGTCAGTGAGGAGTCCATGGACGTGAGAATATGACGTTGGTCAGACATTATAGCTGACATGCCCTCCATGAACGACAACAACTGGGTCAGTATTTGAGTCTGGCCATGTCCCACCAACCTGAATCTGGCAGAGTAGGTCCACAGACTCCGCATTGAGGGCAGCAGGGGAGACAGGGGCAGGGGGTGCAGTGCCTGCGCCGAAGGAGACATGGGGGGTTGCACGGACAGAAGGGACCGGAGGAACTGGGATGGTGGAGATGGGTCGGGAGGAGACGGGGACAGACACAGTGCTGCTGTCAGGTGAGTCAGAAGCAGACCCATCTGCATGGTAGGAAGTGTCACCTTCCAAAAGGTCCGCAGGCTGACTCCCCTCACCCTCCGTGCCACTGGCTCCCTCCGACTCCACAGCGATGGTGGCACTGTGGCTGGGTCCCTCCTCTTGGTCCGTGCATGTGTCTCCTTCTGTCTCTGTTGATGATGCTGTGGGCAAGTAGAAGAAACAGAAATGCATCAGTCACCTGTACACATCTGACACATGAGCACAAAATCAGTAGGTCACACTACAAATCATGGCATGCATCATGAGTAACAGCCATATAGCCCTGCACAGATTTGAGACTTGTACTGCCCAGTTGGCATAGACACAATGTTACTTGGACACAAGGATCCAAAGTACACACCAGGCCACAACTTGAATGAGAATTACACAGAGAGGCTACTGTTTGTTCACAGGGGAGCAGATCAATACAATGAAGAGATGCCACCTCAAATACACAAAAAAATTAAGAGTAGTGGTGCCCCTCTGGGAAAACTAACCCACCTCACTCCCCAACGTGATACAACACTCAGAGCCCTGTAAGTACATTGTTGAAAAAATCAATGTAAATAAATGTTTGCATCTTTACACAATCGACATGTATTGAATGTGGTAATTCCCCAACTTGTGAAGACAACACATATGTGCCTGCATGACAGATGTCTCACAATGAAATGCACACAAAAAAGATTTACACATTCTTTGAAACAGCTGGCACACTTTAAGATAAAACGCTGTTAGAAACAAATGGCATAGCAGATTTGCCATATACATGGTCCAACGGAGGTCTGGATGTATTGACACTCATTAGTTTGTACAATTGACAACAAAGGAGTTTCAAGACCTCAAGACCACTGTGGGGAAATGTATATGGAGATCAAGGCACACCATTAATCACTAAAACTGGCCTCTTTCAAAAGCTGCCTGCTTCTTTCAAAAAATTGGAAATGTCATTTTGTGTGTACTACCTTGTGAGACAACTATCATGCAGGCACATAAGTGTCCTTTACACAATTCATCATATTAACACATTCAAAACGTGAACAACTTTTAACAAGTCTTGTGAGTGCCAAGGTACAATCATTTATGTGACACTAAGTGAAATATGACAGTCCTCACTTGGGCATCCATTCCCTGATGACACAGTTGCTTACGCATGAGACCTACTGGCTGTCATGTGAAGTTGCACACATGTCTCAACTCAGGACAATGCTTCAGCTAATGGACCTGCAATTGTGATGACAATAATCATTGCTGCATTGTGGACACACCGTTATCCCCAAGCAAAATGTCAAGACAGAAGTGTGCACACTAAGACAAAACAGCGTTGCATCTGAAGTACATACATGTGCCAAAAATGTATGAGGCTGAATCATGTTTGGAACCAAATGACATTGGATGCCGAGCCCCAAATGAAATCACTGGCCGACATCACAGGGGCAGTGCATGGTGAAACATTGATCAGCCAATTCACACCCACAGGTCAGACCTGGCAGGGATAAATCAGGCAGGCCCATGGAGACCTCTCCTCCAGAACACCCCCATACCTCAGTCAATGTGACTGATACAGCTCAAGAAGTGAGACCTCAGAATCAGGGTAACAAAAAAATGTGCAGCAACAATTCCAAAAGTAACCCAAGCTCCCCTCGTGGGGCTGGGAATACATATTACTCACAAACAACTAACAACAGATTGTTGTGAATAGGCACCCAGACACTGCCCAGTGTGAGTATGCACAAGCCAAATCTTGTATCCATGTCCAGTGGACACATGTAGTAGACACAGGAAAAATACAAACTATGCCAGGGAACAATACCACAGAGGCAGACCCATGCTGAACCCACATAGAATGGGCACAGTGTTGGATGACACACATGATTAGGAGGCCATGGTCTCAGGGGACTGTAGGGGGCACACTGATCCGTGGGTCTGGAATAAGATGACTGTACCATGAGTAACCGTCATGGCACTATGCATATGTCACACTGATGTACATCATGTCTGAGAACACAACATGGGTCATGCATGCTGCAAGGGTGTGCAGTTGTAGACTCACACTCCTATGTTGAGACTCATCATCAGTGCAAACAAATATGAAGCCCAAACACAGTGCACAGGTCATGGCACAGGCAAGGTCCAAACACATGTCACAGACCACCCTCCCACATGATGTGGAAATCAATGTGCAGCCTTATTTTCTTACACCCTAGATGAGCATGTGCAAATGTGATTACACACAGACCAGGGGACACATGATAAGGAGGGGAAGGGATGAAAATGAGCACCAGGTGACTATGGGGAATCGAAAAGACACTGCACATATAACCTGTCTGACCAGACACCCCAACTGTGGGAGTGTAGCCAGGCCTCAGAGCACTTCAAAAAGCAGTTGACACACAACACTACAAACAGCCATGTACCTACCCCTTCCTTGCTGCTGTCTTGCATGCAGCTGCCTATTGGGGTCTGGAAACACGACTGCCAGGACCCGGAGCATGTGGGGGGTAATGTGACGTCTTCCATCATGCCGGCGTGGGGGCTCATTTTCAGCTGGACCAGGACGATACGCCGGGTCTAGCACCGGATGTCTTGCCACCTCTTCTGGATGTTGTGCAGCCGCCGGCGATGCCTCCCCGCAGACCTGACGGCCCTGACAATCTCCAACCATATTTCCCCCTTCTCGTAGGCAGTTACCTGTCAGGAAGACAAAGTGAAACAACATCACTACACCTGCTCCATGTCCCAGACACACACACTTGCACACCATTGATAATGTGAACAGGGCATAGTATGGTGACAGGACTTGCATCATTGTCCATGTGAATTAGGCCTGTGGGCAAGCCCCAATGCACTACATGGCATTGAAAGGCAACAGATGGCGTAACTGGTGCAACAGACTCACAGATCATGGCACACACTGGGCAACACATGCAACTGCAGGGTTTGGGACAGCATGTGCCAAGCAGTCACATATCCCACTCCACTTAAGAACCCTCAGCAAACCAGACAGACACACCGTGGCACAGATCACTCGCCTGTCGGTGACAACAGCGGATACAACCCTCACTTTGAACATGTGCCACTTGACAATGGGGTGTCACAGGTGTCGTGCTAGCTTTGCAAGTCAGGCGCACAGCACTGCTTACTTGTCACATCAGATGGCAGAGCTGCTGCATACACCATGCTGCAGAGGTGCAACACATCACATACACACTCACCCAGAAGACAAGGAACATTCACACACTTCAATGTCCATGAGGTCAAACACATCCTTTGGACAATCTCACCACAGGTCCCATCAAGTCATAAACATCTGTGAGTACGTTCACCTGTCACTCCTGGGTGAACACTGTTTCAACTCAGAACATTTGAGAACACAGCCACCAAGGTCTGGCATGGCTGAAAGTGTCATTGACTATACAGTGAAGGTCACATTAAGCCCAATGCAAGTGAGGAGTGAACACACATGAACTACATCATGCTCTGCATGAGGAACATACACCACCATGTACACCCACGGGACTCACTCACAACCAAATTGCATGTCTGTCCCATCAATACACAATGCCTGTTGTGACAATCACACAACAGGTGCACACTCAAAGGTAGAGCAGTCAGCACTCACCTGCTCCTCTGGTCTCCCATACAACTTGCTGTACTGTGGTAGAAGGGCATTCAGCAGGGCCTGGTTTTCCTCCTCACTGAATGCTGGGGCCCTCTCCATAATACGAGACATCAAATTCCAGTGGATGCAGAGACAGCAGCAGTGTGGTCCACTCCAATGCTGTGCAGGCAAGTGCCCTCTCAGGGCTTCACGCAGCCTTAAATCAGTGCTGATGAGGGGCTTTCAGTTTGAGAAGTACAGAGTGATAGGTCAGATTTGTTCGCATCGTACGTTTCCTCCTATCCCTTTAAACATACGGCTCTGACATGCATTTGCATCGTTCAAAATTAGAGCTTCAGCTCCACAATCATTTTGCAACATTGAATATTTTTGCCCAACTGACTTTTGCAGGGCACCTGTAACACACACTACATTTCAGTATCCATGACAACCAGGATGCATTCAGGACCTTCAACTTGTGCTAGGTGTCCCCGAACTTTTTTAGAGACCCACACACGTGTACGGTGCTTTTCACGCGCTTGCGTATGCCATGATTATAAAAGTGAGACGATGCGCACACATGCACGGAAAGTAGGGGTACGGTGCACTCGCGTATGGCACGATTGCAATAGTGAGACGATGCGCACACACGCACGGAAAGTAGGGGTATGGTGCGCTCGCGTATGGCACGATTGCAATAGTGAGATGATGTCCACACACGCATGGAAAGTAGGGGTACGGTGTGCTCACGTATGGTACGTTTGCAATAGTGAGACAATGCGCACACACGCACGGAATGTAGGGGTACGCTGCGTTTCACACGCTGTAGTGAATGTAGGGGTGCGGTGCGTTTCACCCGCTGTAGTGAATGTAGGGGTACACTGCGTTTCACATGCTGTAGTGAATGTAGGGGTACGCTGCATTCCACACACTGTAGTGAATGCAGGGGTATGGTGCGTTTCACACGCTGTAGTGAATGCAGGGGTACGGTGCGTTTCACACGCTGCAGTGAATGCAGGGGTACGGTGCGTTTCACACGGTGCGTTTCACATGCTGATGCCAATGCAGGGGTACGGTGCATTTCACACGCTGTAGTGAATGCAGGGGTACGCTGCATTTCACATGGTACGTTTCACACGCTGATGCCAATGCAGGGGTATGCTGTGTTTCACATGCTCACGTATGGCACCATTACAATAGTGATACGAAGCGCACACATGGCAGGGATGTAGGGGTACTTTTCTAACAAGTATGTCTATCAAGTTCTTGTCATTTCCTACTTTCATGTGCAGACCCTAGGTGTGGCAGGCAGTGATATGGCACAGGGCATCTGATCTTGTTGCACAATCAATGTGTGATTGTCGTAATTTGGCAGCACCTGAGTTAGCGTTTAGCTCAGCTACACGACCTTTTCTGTTAACTTGACTTAAGTGTACGGGGGCCATTTTGTATTTTGTGGCTTCCATTTTGTATGAACATGCGGCCTCGTGGTCAGCGTGCCCTTTCGTCCTTCCTTCATGCCAATGAACCTTTACCCTGCCCAGCAACAGGCTATTTTTAGCGATGGTCAGTTTTCACGCATGCGGACACACGATCTCTGGACTAGTGAGTGGTCACTCCTTAGGAATGTTCCCCCAACTGACCAGTGGTATTAAGCCCCTCCCACATACTGGCTGTGTTCCAAAAATGCCCTTATATGTACCTAAAACTGTTCTAATGTATACCGCCTACCTTTTTATTACCTTTAAACTGTATAAAAGAGGTCGCGCACCGATGTTCGGTGTGATACTTCTTGCATTGCCGAAGGGTGCTGTAGGAATGTACCACCACCCCATGGGGTCCTAATAAACTTGTCTCTTTGCATTTCCAGTTTCCGTGCCAACTTCTGTGTATGGCGTTAGAGTGTTTTTGCAGAGTATGTAGGCCTGACAGAACCCGATACCTCATGATGACCTGTTGACACATGTCATGTGTGATGGGGCACTATGTGGTACACATGACCTTTACACTTGTCCAATATGTATCATTATGCACCTGTTGTCATGCACATCAACACTGGGATGGCACAGTCATCACTACGGTCACCTGTCTCATGATGGCAGGGACCGGGGCACTTTGTCGCGTGACATTTCACGCTCAGTATGACCCTAAGTGACAATGTCATGTGTGTGTCATGTTAAACATTGAGCTTACTGTTTGTGTTCCGTGAACTGCATCTGCTGTTGGTGCATCTAACATGGGTCTGTGTTGAGATTGGAATGGTTTCACATCTACGCACACCATGCCACATGTGCATTCCCACTGCTTTTGGGTCAGATGGCATCATACATCATTTATCCCCAGGCATACATGTCTGCATCGTGACAATGGCTGTGTTGTTTTGTTGTCTCATGCACACCTTAATCTCAATGTGTTTGATATGTACATTTGACATTCCATGTGACCTGTGCGTGTGCCTTGCAGTCAGCTGTCTGGATGGGATGACAAACTTCCAATGCAGGTTTGGTGACGTGTCACTCCAGTGATATCTCGGCCTGTTCATTCAGACCAGCCCAGCAGCTCATGGTTATATGTCAGTCAACAGGTGTATCTGGGTTTGGTAGGAGGGCCAGAAAGCCGGCATATGTGTTCTTGATGTATTGCACACGCCAGACTCCAGTGACCTGATGTGTAGTAGGAGTTTTGCATGTGCTACGTACATTGATATCGATGTTGGCTGACAGTTATTCTTCATTCTCCCAAAATATGTACTGCAGGGTACCGCCTCTACCAAGGCCATTTCAAGACTTGGCTACCATGAGGGAACGTGCCTTCATCCGACGTTACAGATTCACTCGACAGTTGATTCAGGACTTGACGAACAGGCTGGAACCACATCTCCAACTGCAAAACAGGTATCCTACTGCGCTGACCCCCATGCTAAAGGTGATGGCAGCCCTCCGTTTTATTGCTACAGGTACGTTTCAATTAACCATTGCTGATGTCCGTGGGATGTCCCAAACAATGTCCAGCCGTGTCCTGCATGATGTTTTAGCAGCCATGTTGAAGCACCTTGATGAATTCATCAAATTTCCTACTCCTGAAGAGTTGACAGATATCAAGGGTGAATTCTATGCCCTGGGAGGGATGCCACATGTCATTGGGTCCATTAATGGGACACATGTGGCTTTGGTGCCACCACAGGCTCAGGAGCAGGCTTACAGCAACAGGAAACATTATCATTCAATAAATGCCCTGGTAGTGTGTCTTGCTAGCATGCTGATTTCCCATGTTTGTGCATGTTTTCCAGGATTGGCATACGATGCATTCATCGTGAGGCGTAGCAGGGTGCCACAAATGATGCTGCAGCTACGCAACAATCGGCATGTCTTGTTGGTGGGTAAACTCTGTTTGTCCTGTGTGTTTCAGTATCTTTTGCTCTGACGGCATCTCCGGAACCACTTACTTACATGATGTATCTTTGTAGGCGACTCGGGATAGCCCAACATGCCATGGCTAATGACACCTCTACGCAACCCAAAGACAGCAGCAGGTCAGCGGTACAATAATGTACACGGGCAGACCAGGCGAGTGATTGAGCGGACATTTGGCCTCCTGAAGAGCCGATTCTGGTGCCTCAATAAGAACGGCGGATCCCTCCCATATGCCCCGGCCAAGGTCTGTAATATCTTCATCGTGTGAATGCAACATGGCAGTTGAGAAGGCAGTGCCACTCATCCTGGATCCCGAGAAGCAGGAACATTCACCCGTTGAGGATGAAGGGCTTGGTCACGATGCAAGTGAGGGGGAGGAGGATGATATCCGGAGTCAGCTCATACGCAACTTCTTCTCATAATTGTGAGTCACTGGGAATGAGTGTGCAAACTTGTAGCATTGAGTGTCATGTGTTGCAATGTGTGTGTCCAGCTGACTGTATGCAAATTAACTTTGATTTGTGTTCTGATGCGTCACTCAGGTGCTGATGTCATGCCGCACAGAAATGCGCAATGACTTAGCTTCAAATGTACATGTGTACTACATTGTTCCTGTTTTGTACATGCCCATGTCTTCAGCAAAGATTTTTAACGGTGAGCCCTTGTGTGTCTGTCATTCCCAGGTTGCTCTGCCTGTTGTCTGTTCGTGTCATCTTAGTCCTCCTGCCATTCCTCATGATGATTGCAACGTGGGCCGAATCAGCGTTCCATGCAAGGACATGTGTAAATGTCAGTTCGGGTAAGAGATCCAAACAGGCTGTTTGGGGTTGGTACGGTTTGGGAATGTGTGAGAACTGTTTCTGTGCATGTTGTAGAACCATCCATACATGTCTCATCACCATGGATCACATTATATGTTGCACCACTCCCATGGCAAGACAGTCACCCTTCTTGGCAGTCATCTGTTGTGGAGTTTTGACTCTGGTGAATGCATCAATGTGTGTAAACCTTGACCCTGACAGATTGCGGATACCACCGGTTGACATTGTGTGGGACATCACAACCACAGGCTCTTTGGTGCATTTCATCCTCACTGTGTGCAGCAAGATGTGTTTGGCTCATTCACTTAATCTTGTGTGCCAGTACAGTTTGATTTCCAATCAACCATGTTGTGAAGGTGTGGGCCAGGGTATGTCCCACATGTTCTGTCAAATGTCCTGTGAGTCTGCTCGTATGGATGCATTGCCCCATGTGCCAGTATGTCATGTCACTGTCACGTCGCTTCCTCAGGGCCGATGGAGAACACTGCTTTGCAAGCCTTCTTGGTAAGTGGATGTTAACTTTCTATTCCCATGATGCCAGGAATGTTGCGCAGATGATGTCACAACGTTGTGCTGTAGCAAATGTAAACGCTTCCGTGGCACCAGTCTGGTGACTTCAATCCCAGGATTATCTTGTGGCGTGCTGTATATTCTGGTCACGGTAGGGGTGGTTTTGTGCCATTGCTCCTCATTACTCTCTGTTGAGTTCTGGCCCAGCAGCTTGTTATGTTAGGCATTTCAAAGCCCAGTTGGACAAGCCAATGACTGGCTCTTGCGGGGCTTCCTTGTGTTTACCTAATTCCCTCCCTCGTTGGATGAGCTTCTTAATGGTCTTGCGGGTGATGTGTAATTTCCCTTCTTGACCCTCACTGATTCCCAGGGGTAACTACGGATTGTTGACTTTGTGTGAGTAGCATTGCAGCACATTGGAATTTCTGTATATTTGAGCCTTATTCATACACTGGGATTTCCTTGATAACCGCATGGCTCGAATTGCATTGAAGCAGCCTGCAGAGCATTATAGCCCCTTCATTTAGTTCCAAAACTCTGCTACCTTTTATGTGTCTGTGTTCAATCCTCAGATCTAGTATCATTTTCATTACTGTGATCCCAACTACAATACAGTGGTTGTTGTTTCCCTTTACAGGTGTAACTATTACAGTGTAGGTCCTGAGGTATTCTGTGATTCAGTGACAAGAAGTGTTGAATCCTTATGCTTGTTTACCTTTGTTTCAGATCTTCCTCCCTGCTGTTCCCTTCCTTTCCTTCCCTCGCCTGATCAACCTTTTGAGTCAGTCATTTCTACTCAGACCAAGGGGCTATTGGGAGATGGACCACTTTGAGCATCGCACAGTTCTGAGGATTCAAGGAAACGACAGTCCCAGGCAGTCGTGTGCAGATTGTTTCACCAGCATTACAGGTAAACTCATTGCATGACTGTTATTTTCTTCAGAGCAATAGCACTGGCCATGGACATTGGCTAAAGCAGCATGGCCTCAACACATACTTGATCCATTTGTGTAGAAAATGTGTTCCCCACAGTACAATGTGCCTCATTGCTGTCACTGCAGATCTCTTGCCAGTTTGCATGCGTCATCTATGGCATAATTTACAAAGATTGGGCATATGGGAGAATGTGTACGGTGGCAATATGCATGCAGTTTATCATGGATAATGATCCATATTGTGCATGAAGTACATGGTTGTGTATGTATTGTTGCAGCTTGCTACCAACAACGGACAGGCAACACCTGCTGACGCTGTGTGTCCTGTGCGCAGCTTGGCCTTTTTGGTGCCTGATCCTGTGCCCGTCATAGCTGGTGATAGTTCTTCCATTTTCTTTCAGGGAACCATGAATAACCAGACACTCCTTCCTTTCCAAACACCTGTTACATTGTGCCTTTCAAACCACCTTGTCTTTGTGTGCTAGATTTTTTCATGGTGTCTCACCCCTTCCTCCGTCATCTGTTCACTCATTCCTGCTGCTGCCTCCCCTGCGGCACTGCAACACTGAGTGCCCTGTTTCTGCAACACACACGCCTCCCAGATGCCCCTCTCTCCCTCCACCCATTCTTAATGCAGGCAGCAGCTTGTCAGTGCCACTGTTGGGCCACCTCCGTACCACAAAGGCAGGACTGTCAGCGTCTGCAACGTGCACAGTGCAAGACCCTCTGGTCCTTCCATGACGCAGGTAACACAACAGACTCATGCTCCAGCCACCCTCTAAACAGTGAACACCAGACAATCAGCCACCTGCTATCAGGCAACACCTAAGCACACCCATGACAGCTTTGCAGGCTGTGTGTGCAACTCCTACTGCCACACCGCACTGCCCCGCATAACAGACCATGTCCGTACAACCAGGTCATGTGTCTCCTACTGCACACCAGCTACATCCGCCAGCACGCCATTGGACTCTGTTACCTCATCAACAAAACAGCCCTACATATCGCCTTCATTATAGTAACCTGGTTGAACGCATCCTCAGCACACTACTTCAACATTGCCATCACAGACGGATACGAGATCACGCGCAGGGATTGCACCAACAATCCAGGAGGATGTATTGTAATTCTTTCTGAAGTACACCCTCAGAGTCACATACAAAACCAAGGACACACTCAGCATTGTCTAACATCAGCACTTCAGGTTTAACACCAACCACTGACCACCCTCAGTCTAACTATCATCTACAGATCTCCGGGCCTACACCCACGATTCTGCTAAGCCATCGACAATTATATTAATAGTCATTTATTGAGCGCACATCGAACCCAACGGGGTGTCCCAGCGCAGTGGGCAGAAAATGAGGCAGCATACGGAGGAGCAACTAATCAAGCAGGCTAAATAGCCAGGTGTTGAGGGCTTTGCAAGACTCACATTCAGACAGAATCATACGCAGCGGAAGAGGTAGCTTAGTCCAACATTGGGTGGTTCCTACCTGAAAGGTTTCACCTCCTGATCTAGGTTTTGCAAACCAAGGACCAATAAGCAAGTGCTTGTCATTGGCACGTGCAGATCATGATTGACAATAGGGACAGAGGCTCCTCCTAAGGTAGACCGGACCACGGCCTTGTCCTGCCCTGAAGGCGAGTGTCAGCGCATTGAAGTAAGTAAAGTAAGTAAGTAAATCCACATTTGTAAAGCGCACAATCACCAGTAAGGGTCTCTAGGCGCTGGGGGCCATCAGGAAGATTAAGCAAGCTATTGCCCAGAGTCACATGGTGCTGGGCTAATCTGCCGCCGGTGCTGGGGATCGAACCATGATCCCCAGATTTCTGAGTCAGTCGCCCTGGCCGCGGCGCCACACCTCTTCCTTGAAATCTATTCGTGTAGCCATGAGCAGCCAATGGAGTAGTCTAAGATACGGGGAGATATGTTGTCAAAGTGGAACTCCACATACCAGGCAGGCAGCAGCGTTTTGGACCGTCTGCAGTATACGGAGCAAGCGTAATGTGAGACCCACGTATGAGCCTTTCGTGTAGTCTAAATGGGAGGTGATCAGTGCGTTAACCACCGTTTTCCGGTTTACATTGTGCAGATAGTTTATAAATCTCTTGATGATTTAGATCTTGCCAAAACAAGCGGCGCACGCCTCTTGTACCTGTGTGGCAAGGGATAGCTGATTGTCCCATCTAACTCCCAGATTCCTCACCAAGTCCTTGTGTGCCGGAGCAATGGCCAGTTCCTCTGGCCACCACAGATTGGAAGAGAGGGGAGAAGATTGGTTAATAAAATAGGACCTAGGTGTTTCAAGTTTCAAGAAATTGTGGTCCATCCAGGCCGCAAAAATGAGGAGACAATTTTTGAGCATGGTGGAGGTGGCCGCACTGATTTTCCACGTCCAGCGCCACCTCCCCAAGACTGTTGCAGCAGGGGGCAGGCCTGGTTCAGGGTATGAATCAAAAACACACGAGGGTCCCTGAATATAGATGCTAGGCGGAGGAGGCAGGGAAAACACTATAATCAAGAACAAAGGAACCTCCCCTAGAACAAAATATATAGTCAGGTAATCACTCTAATCTCTTTCAAAACATCATCATTGTCCCACACGGAGAATATTAATTTGAAAAACATATATCTATTTTTTATTTTTTCTGAAGAGTTCATTCATAGATCCAAAAGCAATAAAGACATCAATATATATACAATCTATTTACATTTTAAAACATATGTGAAACCGCCCTCTCCTAACTTCAATACATCCAACACTCTCACACCCATCCAGACCATCATCAATCATACCACTAGACAATATATACAGAAAATACAAAATAATTACAAATAATTAACATTCATATATATACATAAAACCAAACAAACAAGAAAAAAGGAGGAAAAAAGCGCTTTTATTGATTGATGATGGTCTGGATGGGTGTGAGAGTGGTTTACCAAATAAAATGAAAAGGGTGTTAGTTGGTTGTTGAAAAAAGTAAAGTTGGTACAGTTGAGACATTAAGAAGAATGATAGACGTTTACTTTGGAAGCATGGATGGTATCTTCTTCCTCATAGATAGCAGAGGTGTATGTAGAGCAGACGCTCAGTGGATAAAGAGTGTTACTTTGATTGAACAGCATGTCCATGCCAGAGTAGCAAAGCAGAGGAAATCCAAATACTAGAAGTTGTGATTGTTCAGAAATTCTCCCTTGACTAACAGTACAGTAGTTTACTTTGCAAGCACAGCATATATTGTGTATGTATTGTATAGTCGACATTATATCAAGTCAAGTCCCTTCCTCCGGCAATTATGGGTACCACACTCACTCCCTATGTTAATAATTTTCTTTCAGCTGTGTCAATCATGGGTGGATTATCGCTGTTGTTCACTCAATCTATCACAACAAAGCACCTAAAATCATCCATCATATAAGCAAGGATCATGTGATCGGCTGGAAACATGATCAGAAATGAATAATCTTAATTTTCCTTTTGAAGTACTGAAGTACCGGGGGAGGGGGGCAGTGCGAAATATAAATTACATTGAGCAGTAGCCCTTGATGTAACCGAGTATGGCCAGTGCCACCCCTATAGAAAAGTAAAAGCTTCCCTATCCCCACCTGCATGTACTGCTTAAAGTAATGCGTGTCTGTGTCATCATGGCTTGTGTCTGTTTTTCTTGGGTGCAGGCTGGCTGAGCTGGCATTATGCCGGCTACCACAAGTTCACATACAAGTAATTTCTTTCGCAAAACCAGAGAAAAAAAGAAGAAGACTGGTGTACTCTCTGACTATGTAGTGAGCCCATAGTGCTGCTGGTAGAATTACTGAAACTCCCACTAATGTTACAGGCCTACAAAGACGGCGGAAAGATACATGCCAAAATGTTATACTGTGCTTGCAAGTTGCTAGTGTTACTGTGAGACAACTTTCTGCTGAATTATTTTGTGTTATTGTTAAAGAGTACTGGTTACAGTAGTTTTCTTTCTTTCTTCATATAGATGCCCCAAAAAAGCTCACCAGAAAGGAGATGGCTGTCCGGGCCAGGGCCCGGAAGCTGGAGGCAATTTGTGCAGAATATCGCCGGCTGTGGGCTCGCGAACAGAAGAAGCAGGCGGCAACAGCTGCATCCTCCTCCAGTGCCCCCAGGTCCACCAGCCAGCAGCTTCCAGTACAGCGCTGTGGTCCGACAGCCTCCCGCCGCCGCGGCTCAGCTGCAACAAAACCAGCAGCTGTCCCCCCCAGGGCCTGGATGGCACGCCTGCGCCGGCTACGCCGCAGAATGGACTACCTGGAGCGCACGGTGGAGAAGCAGAAGCACCAGCTCCATGACCTCCGCAGAGAGCTGCGGGACCACCTGTCCACAGGACACCGCCGGAAGTGACTGTGTCCCTTGCCCCTTTTTTAAAGACTGTTGGGGGGTGGGTATTGGGAGTTGGGGATTCTGAGGGACTTTTTGCGGGACATTGAAATGGACATTTGTTGAGGTTAGGGAGGGGGTGGTTTGGGTCTTTGGACTAGTTTATTTTTGTTAGGGTAAATATATAATTATTTATTTTACATACTACAACATAGTGTACGCGTTCATATTACTTTGTGGGGTGGTGGGTGGGGGGTTACTGCACGTTTGATTTCTTCAAATTTACCAGCATGAATTATCTAAAATGTCCAAAAATTTACAAAAGTGCCACTAACAGAGTTAGTGAATTCATTTGGCCTACTAGTACTTTACTAGTACTACTGTCAGTCTCTCCTCTCCTCCAAGTCCTAGCTCATTATTCTACCTCCCCAAAATGCTTATCTTACCTGTGATTTGTGTTTCAGAATAGAGCTAGGCACAGCGCTGGCTGCATGGCAAATGGCGATTATGGTTGCCCATGAAACCCATCCAGGACAGAAATTCCATTGTTATGGTGGTAGTAGGAGTGGTACCACACTAGCAGTAGGAGCATATGAAAAACAAAGGGAAAAAAAGAGACATTGAGTGGCCTGAGAGGAGTATTAGAAGGAACAGTATATTTGTAGCCTAAGCAATGCTGAAGATAAGTATGGGGAAAAAAAATTGCATGGATGATTATGGCTACAACAAGAACAGTAACACAGCGGCGTAACAAATCTTGACATGTAGGAGGATGATGTTGACAATGGATCCAATCGATGGTGGGCATGAAATTCAGAATTGATTTGAAAATACTCATTGGTGTTATTTTAAGCAGAATTACAATATCCTAGGATTCATCTAGCTGCCTTAAAATTGATTGAAGGAGGTTGCGTGCACCTTATCCTCCCCAGCAAGTGTGTGGAATTATTGCTGTCATTTAGTTACACCTCAATGAAAACCACACAGCCCGGGGAAGAGGGTTAGGGTTTGAAAATTGTATGGGAATGGGGTTTTTTGGGAAGGTTTTGTGGAGAGAGGAAAAAAAAAACAACATGGACAAACAACAAATGAAGAAAGACAAATCTTTGGATACGAATATCCATAAATCTTTTAAGGGACATAAAGGAAGTGCATGCATGAAGTTGTTTGCTAAATGGATGGTTCAGTTACTGAAAAGTAGTACTAACTACAACTTACTAAGTAGTACTAAACTATTAGACAATACAGGGCTGCTGTAATTACGCAATTGCACTCAGAGAGAGAATGACTTAGTAGTGCATTACATTAGTTTTAAAAATAGCAAAGAAAGTTATGAAATAGCTGTAGGGATGAATTTGAAGCAGAGAGTCGCACTCATAGAAGTTCACAACAATGAGTTATTTAAAAGATAAGGAGAAGTGAAGAGGAAAGGATACTGTAACTGTATGTTGTTGTTGTCCTGTTCAATTTGGGAAGTTGCATGCATCCAGCCATTCCTCTTATTCGCGGTACCCCTCTATTCCATCTGACGCTCCGTCGATTAATCTTGGTGACCAGACACACTGTCCACTGCCTGTATGGCAGATGCGGAATTGCGGATTGATGTTGTTCCCATGGGACAAGGTAAAAGCCGGCCTGCAATTGTTGATGGAAAAACAGGAAGGGTTATTAAAACAGCACTGAGTGAACCACCCTGATGATGGAGCATACCTTTTTGACACAGACAGACAAAGCATATCTAATTTTATGCAGCAAGCCATAAAGCCACCATTTTACATGAACTGCTGTCTGATCTCTGGCATACACTACACTCGACCACTCCCATGCCACGACTAGACAGACATCTGCTGTGGTTGTTGTTGGCTTGTTTACCTGTTGTTTGCCACTCACGAATCGGCCATATTTATTCCGTAAACCGACAATGATGATGATCCATCCCAGTGAGTGACTGTGTAAAGAATAAAGATAATATGTAACTTTAATCATCAAGACTCATCATCATCATGGTATGTTATTGGCAAACTCAATGTTGTCTACACACTGAATCCAACAACATTTTCCATATTGAAAAATGCAACGTAGTGGCTGGCAGTAGAAGTACAATTTGTATTAAACAAGGTAACAGAGTACACTTGAGTTACATTTAGTGTGTAAAAGATTAAATAATAATACCAGAACACATAGATAGGATTCACTTCATGCACAACAAACAAACAACAATTGCTTTAATCAGAGCCAGACAGCCAGTGTTGTCCACCACTGCATGCCATCTCATCATTCATTACCTGTTCCACTTGTCATCATCTTATTCTTAAGTGAAGGGCCACAGGGCAGCCTCTCGTGTCAAATTCAGAAGGTGCAGTCAGCATAGTGAGTCATTCCAGTGCCAATTCTTTTGAGGGGACTCGTGTACGGACTGAAGCGACAGTTTCTAGATTCTGCATAATTTGGCCATCTGCCTTGAGGGAAATGGATAGGGGGAGTCTGAAGGAGGATAGAGGAGCATGACTGAGTTGTGAACTTCAGGAATGCAGACAGCGGCACCTTCAATATGGAAAATAAGACGAAGACATTGCTGCTGATGGATTTGTTGTGATTAAAGTTTTGTTGTGCTAAAAGTTGCAAATCAAAGAAAGACACAGAAATAAAAGTAAAAAAGGACAGACGAAAACAAATAGTACGTTTTTCAAGCCTAGTTGTCAGGGAAGTAGAGCTCGTCCTCAAACTCTGTGAATTGAACATGGAGTAGGTCAGCGAACAGAGAAGAGCTTCCGTCACCTAAGTCGGTGTCCTCTTCTTCCTGCGTGTATTCAAGTATTTTGTAATCTGGTGGTATGAAGTGCTGATTCATCTTGATCATTGTTAACCTCTCCACATTTTTGGGCAAGAGGTGGGACCTTTTTGAAGTGACAATGGCACCAGCAGCACTGAAAACCCGTCCCGAAGACATGCTTGCGAGTGGGCAAGACAAATAATTTATAGCCAGCCTGCTGAGCAGTGGCCAGTGAGGCCTTTTCCCATACCAATACACCAATGGGTCACGATCAATGTAGACCTCTGTTGGGTCATCCAGATAGGCCTGCACCATCCACTCAAGGGCCTCCCTGGGTGGTGGTCCACTTTGCGTACAATGTGTTTCCTTTGCACCAACACTGGAGCAAGCAAACCCTTGCCAAGTTATCCAATCCGCTTCCAACAATATTATGGCTGGGCCTGGTGCAGGTGATGATGACAAGGATACTGTTGCTGCTTCAGTAGTACTTGTGGTGTTTCCTTCAATTTCCTGCCGCTCTTTTTCGAACCGAGTGGCTGACACAGCTAGCCAATGTTTGTACTTTGAAACATCTTCTTCAACAAAAGGAATGAATACTTTGCTGGTCAATGCCTTTTTGTACTGTGGATCCAGAATAGGGGCGCAAATGTAATGTTGTTCTGGATGTATTTTTTTAAGCCTTTCATTGACAAGTAGGCGGCTTAATAATCTCTCCGCCAACCGATATGCGCCTTGTTTGTGAACATCAGCTCGGAACGTTAAAGACACCGCCTTCAGTTGTTGCTCTAGCATGAACAGCAATGGGATAGCTTTGCCCAAACTACAGGGATGTATGACATTACAACGCATGCTTTTACATCGCATGCCTTTACAACGCGGTTTTTACAACGCAAACCTTTACAACGCATAGCGCTTTGGGGTGCTGGATAGCGAATAGTTTAATTTACTATTCCAACTCCAGTCCCCGTGGACACTAGGGAAGGTGTTGGACAGTAAATTAAACTTATTCCCTATCCTGGAGCTGCTTGTGAATCGCCAGAACGCTATGGACCGCTACGGGCGCGGTCACCAACGCCATTACTGTTCTGCCACGGAGGGAAATACGGAGAAAACAACGAAAATGAAAATCGGCAGTAGGCGCAGGCAGGCGCAGGCAGGCGCAGTGGAAAAGACGGGTTACCGGCTACTAGATATGCCGCCGGTCCCTACTCACTGCCTATCTGCCTGACCGAGAAGCCGTTTCTCAGCCCCGCTGGGTTGCCGTCTTGCAGATACTAAGTGAGGAGCAAGAAGAACCCCCCCCAACTCAGCCTGAACATCGCCACTGGGGTTTTACACCACGCCTCTCCCCAGAGAAAAGATAAAAGTGCACCAAGATGGTGAGCCCCTGCTAGGCTACCGCTGGGATTAAAGACTACAGATCCCACAACCCCGCTGACAGCAGCCGCATAGTCCATGGATCACGCCGTGTGAGAGGAGCGTGCAGGCGGCGATCTTCAGAGCGAGTACCAGCATTGGCTCAACCTCAGTGCGGATACGCCGTTTCTCGCCGCCGCTCTTTCCTGCCGTCAGGATCAGCCACTTCAAAGAGGTGAGGTGAGACTGTAAAGACGTGACGTGAGCGCAGCTGCCGATAGAGGCGTCCGCCAAGTAAGAGCCGGGGGATCTGACCTAGGCAGGTCCGACTAGGTTTGACTTTGCCAGCAGGTCTCCCCTGAGTGCTCCGCTCACAGCCTGCTCCGCTGACAGCCCTATTTTCAGCCTTACTTTCAGCCTTGCTTTTCAGTCCCTCCACAGCCCTCTCACAGCCCTCTCAAAGCCCTCTCACAGCCTACTCCAACGCCCTCATCGTCCTGGGGGGCCACTCTTACAAATCTTCCCCTCTTCATCAAAATCGTACCTTAAAAAACACCCCATCCTTCTGTGTTCGTCCACCGGCAGAGGAGCAAACGCACTAGCAAGGGGGGGCAAATAAGGAGGGGGGCAGCTATCTTCTACCTCTCCTTGGTGGCCCCTGGGCGGTTCACAGCCTGCAAACATCATCATGAGGTCGGGGAAAGTCAGGGGCCCCCCGTAGCCCCCGGAGCCAAAACCAAAGCCCACAGCAAAAATGAATGATAAAACTGGAAATGGGAAAGGACATAAGAAAATGAAAATGAATGTAAATCCTGCCCTTAGTACAGAGGCAAACTTTTTGCCATCAGAGCAAGTATCGGGGCTGAACCAAAGCTCAACAGAGCAGGGCTCGATAGCAGTCCCAGTGATCAGAGTCTGCAGTAAAGGCGTTACAATCTACTAAAAAGTCCTACCAGCCCAAAATATACACAAAATTTGAATTCCTAAGGGACGCAGGCTCAGTCATCTTTTCGAGCAATAGCCACTTGCAGGGCTTGCAAACACCACTACTCCCAGCTGCTGTGAGCCCAGCATGCCCGCCATCATCCATGCCAGAATCTACAAGCCCTTCTCTCCAGGGAAATCATTCGATAGACTTTACGCAAGCTAGCATTTCAAAGGACAGGAATGCAAGCACTCCTTTGGAGATTTCAAGCGCAAGCGCAAGCAAAGAGTCACTTAATTCTGCTGTTGAGCTCAACCGGAATCAGAATTCTTTACCTGCTTACTCAGACAGCATGGCCCCATACAACAGTGAAATCGTGCTACCAACCCCATTGGACGATCTCAATGCCAATGCGAATGTGAATGAGATACTCTTCTCAGCACAAAAATCAGCGAATAGAACAGACATCTGCCCAACCGATAGGACTCCTAGGAGAGGCCCACAGACAGGCCTACATACACAAGAGCAGAACCTAATCAAGGAAGCATCACTTAGCTCGGTGCTGGCTTTACAATCTTTGGGCCAAACCCACAGTACCCCTACCAAGTCTCACTTAACGGCTGGACGTGCAATACCACCCACAGACCAGGGAACTCACGAGGCAGTTAGTCCACATGACCTCAGCCGCAAAGCAGAAGGCAGGGCTATAATGTCTTATCTCAACACACAAGAATGGGAAGACATGTTAGCAACCTACACACCAGATCACAAAGATCCCCACGCCCTCGATCCATCTTTGGCAGTCAAAAATATAAATTCTCATTCCAACACATCCAAGGAGAACGGGCGGGGAAAAGAACAAAACACCGGAACTTGGAATTCATTGCTAAACACCATTCAGCTAGCAGTAGATGCATTAGAATACCAATCTGAAAAAATGGAGCTCCAACTCACTCTCCTTAACACACTGGCAGTTTTTACAGCTGGCATCGACAACAAGTTAGGTAATTTAAACCTACTTAATAGTGAGAGCACAAACAAATATCTACCCAAGTTGCAATTGCAGTCAGGCATTAGATAAAGTAGCCACACTGCCGACTATGCTAACTGACCTAATAGGAGACCTAAGGAACCTACATAGAGGAAACGCAACTGTAGAAAAGGGCCTCACTAAACATGACGATGAAGCGCAAAGGAAGGAGGAGTTACTCGGAAATAAAGCAGAGTTAATTATCGATCATAATCCCGCATACGAAGAACTAAGTCAGACGGGACAGGAACTTCCAAAGAAACTTAACGCCAAACAACGGCGTCAACTAAAAAGGAAAGGGCGGAAGCAAAAAATTGAAACTGAAACATCTACCTCCAAATACTCTCCTAACATCATCAATGCCCATTCCACAGAGGGCAAAGATCGCTCATCCCCTAGTTCAATCCAGCAGCAGCATAATACAATTCATAACCTGCCGAATCAAGAAGGGCAAGGACCCCAAGGACTACCGGCAAAGGACCAACCGGAACAAACAGTCACATGGCAGTAAAGACCAAACAGCTCACACAGCCAAGCTGTGACAAGAACAAGACAACGAGGGACCTCGACGGCCACTTGGGAGCTCCAATACTGCACAATATGGATCCTCCACTTCAAAGGGAAAAGGAATCACTTGAAGCAATGATCAATCAAGATATACCATTAACATCAGCAAGTAACTACCCACTCAGGCTAAATCCTGAGGCTGGGGATAGGAATGGAGAAATAGGCCAAACGTTAAGCCAAACTCATGCAGTCCACTTTAGAGATACACTAGCTAAGACTATCTATCTGGATCCAAGCCAACTTGAGCATCCCCAAAGAAACTGGTCTTCCGAAACACACATAACATCAAAGCAAATCCTCCCTCTCAAAGCAACAACACACATAGCCAACCGGCAAGGCGAAGACACAACCCTGGCAACCCTCGAAGCTCCCTCAGCTCAGGGCTCGTCAGCTCCAGCACTTTATACAACAAAAAAATATCAGGAGGAAAGAAGCACCAATCAAGCAACGGAGATGCTCGTCTTCCTTCCGGAGTATATGTCGCAAGGGCAGCATGACACGCTAAATCGCGGCAATATTCTCAAACTAATGGAACACATACCCAGTCTGGAGGGAATAAGTTCGAATAACTTAATCTCTGTCGAATTCCTGCCTGCCACAAATCCAAATAGCCCGGTGGCAACCAAAACCACTTGGTCCTCTAGCATCGTTGCAGACTTAATTGCAACAGAAGTGGAGCAATTTAAGTCCTGGGGAATTAAGCTAGTTCCTCTACCAAAACCAGCTTATCCCGCACCACTACAGAGGAGTACAAGCCCAGAAGCAGTGGCAATACAGACAAACACTCTTAGCGTCTTTAGAGGTGACTTGGGTAGCTCACCCACAAAAAGAGAGAATATATCATGGCAATGCTCGGAAGACAGACCGAGGGCAGCAGAAGCACATTCAACAAGAGGGCGACGGCCATTGCCGAAGGTCTATCAGACCCATACCCTTCCCACGACTAAGCTTTTGAGAGGAAGCCAGCCAAATAACAATACATGCAGACCTTGGGGACGGACAGAAGCAACATTGAGGGGGGCTTCTCACCAAAACCAAGCATTTACAAGATAAATATTGTCTCGAACAATCTTCTTACGCCCCGAGGAGGCCTGATGCCACCAACAGACAATAGAGGATATTAAAGGCAGGGCGCCACTTATAGGCATCTGCTCATGGAATATAAATGGCATCTCATCAAAAATGGATGACCCGGACTTCCAAAAGTATATTTCTCGATTTGACATAGTTATGTTACAAGAAACGTGGTTAACATCTACACATCACGGGCTTCACTTGCTTTTCATCAGCAGCAACTAGAGTCAACAGATTTGGTCACCAGTCAGGAGGCTTGGCTACATACATATCTAACACAACAATCTCATCGGCAGCGCTTATGAAATCTTCCACATCGATAACTTTATCAGTAAAGATAAAATGACACCTCGGTAACAAAGAAGAAGAGATATGCTTGGTTAACGCATACGTCCACCCCAAACATAGAGTCAAGGACTCCAACTCAATTTTAAACCAACTAGTGGAGTATGTCTCTCAAATGGAAAAACCACTCCTCCTCTTGACTGGGGATTTAACCAAAACATGCTTGGTTCATCAGCAGAAGAAGAGGCTCTGGCTTTAAACAAAATTTACACCATACCTACACAAAGCTCCCCGCTACACAGGAAAAAGTATCCAAACAATGCTCTACTCAAAGATCTAGAACATCACAACCTTCGGGCACTAAACGGAAGATTCTCCACTGACTCCCCGCCTGTAGAAACATTCTACTCACAAACAGCGAGCTCCATCCTGGATTATACATTCGCCAGTCTGGCCCTATTTCCCCATATCCTGGGATTCAGAATGGGGGACAAGGGCGAAAGCGATCACCGCCCCCAGGAATGCCATTTAACGGCAAAGACGCCCACTGCATTTAAGCCAGACAAAACAATAGGGGCTATTTATTCCATCAATCAAAAAAGACTTAAATGCACGCCAACCAATCTAACAACTCTGGCAGAAACTGCCCTTCAACTACATAACACTCTACAATTAAATGTGGTCGGGCATATCCAACACTGGGAGCTATACACTGAGTCTCTGCTACGAAATCTGGGAACCAAGCCTGCCCAAAAAAGCAACCTTCCTAATAAGGGCATCAAATCCAACTGAAAAAGAGGACAGAGAGCCCAACTAAGCGTACACAAAAAACTAATCAACTCAACCTTACGGAAGCTAAGATCATCCGCCGAGAATGTAAACCTTCGGACAGAGCTGAGGAAACAAAGAGCGGAACTCAAACGCACAAAATGGAACATAAAACAAGAGGCTGAAAACGAAACATGGGCAAAACTGCTAAATGATACGAAAAGCAGTAATACCGCACGCTTTTGGCAATCGGTGAACAGGATTCTGCGTCCACAATATAAAGAACCAGGCTCGCACATTATGGAACAGTCATGAATTAACTATCTCTCCAGCCACTTCAACGACCAGCTGGAACAGGCAGGAGCACAAAAATCCGACAAAAAAGAGCCTGACCACACAGCGCCCTCGTCGGAGTCTCAGATTAAGATGGAGCAAGGCCTACCCGAAAGCACCATGGTTGCATCAGCCTCTCAGCAAATAACACTAATAACAAAACAGATTCGCAAGGGCAGGAAAGAAGGCGCACCAGTTCCTAATGGCATACCGCCAGCTCTTTTCAAGGCAAAGAGCATAGAATGGGCTACTATTATGCAACTGCTATTCTGGGAAGTTAGACTTCTAAATAAAATCCCAGAATCCTGGAGAGGGTCGACGATTGTCCCCATATATAAAAAACAGGCGATAAAATGGATCCATACAAATATCGTCTAGTAGCCCTCCTTGACAATGAGGCAAAATATTTTGCGGGTACTATCTTAGAGGAGATTGTATCATGGGCGGACTCTAATGAGATCATACCATTGAACCAGACCGGCTTCCGGAAAAATACTGGAACAACTACAAATATTCTGGCTATCTCACTAATGATCGATGCAGCAAAAACAAGAAAATTGCCGCTGCACATGTGCTACATTGGGTATACAACCTTTACCACGCATTTTTTACCACGCACTACCATTACAACGCAGGCATTACAACGAAAACCATTACAACGCATTGCGCTGGGGGGCGCTCTAGGATAGAGAATACGTTTAATTTTCTATCCAACACCTTCCCTAGTGTCCACGGGGACTGGAGTTGGAATAGAAAATTATACTTACCACTATCCAGCACCTCTAAGCGCTATGCATAGTGAAGGTATGCGTGGTATAAAACCGCGTTGTAAAGGTATGCGTGGTAAAAGTATGCGTTGTAACTTCATACATCCGCTACATTGATTTCAGTGCGGCATTTGATAACATTGCGAGAGACAGACTCTGGAGGAAACTGGCACAATGGGGAATACCGCATCCCACTTTAAGTATACTGAAGCTTGTCCATTCTGATACCTGGGTGCAGGTGAAGCTAGGAGGCGGCACACATCTGTCATCTAAAGTCCGCACCACCAAAGGCCTCAAACAAGGGTGCTTGCTTGCCCCAATATTGTTTAATTTTTAAATGGCGGAACTACCAGGCATATTAAACGCATGCAATTCCCATTCCCCGAGGCTGGGAGGGAAATCCCTGAGTAACCTTCTGTACGCAGATGATGTCGTGCTACTGAGCCATACCTACATCGGCCTCAAGCAACTATTAATTCAAATGCATAGGTATGCCACGGAAAACAAACTAAAAATAAATTTGAGCAAAACCCGCACCATGTCGATAAACATACATAAAAAGCCTCAGAAGACTTGGACACTGGGCGGCCAAAACATTGAGTCAGCTTCGGACTACAAATATTTGGGAGTCATCTTCGACCAAGACGGTTCATTCTCACAGCAAAAGCTGGAAGCAAAAAGAAGAGGGTCTTGTATTGCCTTCACATTAAAAAGCATAGCTAACCAACTAATGGGACCAATTCTGTCTCCTTATCTAAAAATCATCCAGGCTAAGATACTATCTTCCATCTGCTATGGCAGTGAGGCTCTACGTGGGAGAGACTCCAAGAATCAGGACTCAATCCAGACAAAAGCTTACCGAACAATGTTTTCGCTCCCGTCCTATACATTGCCCGCCCAACTCAGGCTGGAATTTGGATTACAAAAACAAGCTCTTGCAAGACAGGGAGCTTATATCATCTGCTGCCACAAACTTCGTTCTGCTACTACTAACACTTTAAATATGCTGCTATGGCAAGACATTCAAAGCAGGGACGTATCTCAGGCAAGATCTTATGCAACTCGGCCACAATGCGTTCAAAAAACTGGTTTGGAAAACTGTTAAAACTCTTTCACTACTAGAGGATAAAGAGTCATTTGCTAAAAGAAATCATGCATGGATGACCATAAACTCATATAAATCCCTGACACCACAACCATACTTTAGTCAGGGTTATTCCAAGATAATAAAACTGAAGTTTTTGAAATACAGACTAGGGGTTTTGCCCACTAGAGAGCATTTGCCACCATGGCTCAGGAGCAATGGACACGATGCCTGCACCTTCTGCAACACAGAGAAGGGCGATATACTTCATATGACTTGCCTCTGCCAAGAGCTTCGGCCAGCACGCCAACAGCTCTTAAAGGACCAGCTTAAACAGATAGGATCTCGCACTAGAAGGCAAGCAGTGCTGGCTTGCCTAAACCCTGCAAATACGAAACTGAACTGCAGGTATGTAAAGTTCCTTGCGCTAATTGAGCAGAAAATGTCAAAAAACATTACACAGGAAAAATACAGACGCTAATCAAAACTCAATGATACCTGCTCTTCTGCCTCAAAAATAATGTATCTGGTCATTAGATCGGGCCTTTACTGCTTGTTTTTTTAATGATGTCTTAATGAATCAATTTTTCTTATGATATTTGAATCTGTTTTGTAAAATGTTTGCACTGGTTTTAATTAACTATGCATAATAAATTACCTTACCTTACCTATCCTAGAGCGCCCCCCAGCGCAAGGCGTTGTAATGGTTTGCGTTGTAAAAGTTGCGTCGTAAATGCACTGCGTGGTAAAAGTTGCGTTGTAAAGGATGTTTCCCAAACTACAGTCCTCCCTGCTGACTTCACGGGTGAAGAATTCAAAAGGATGAAGCATGTCTGTCAGGCTTTTAACTAGATCCCATTCCTCTGGCTCTAGCCTCATGTTTTTCATAGCAGCAGACCGTATGTTAATGCTATTGACATACTCATTGATTACCAAGTACTGCTCAAACAGACGTTCAAGCATGTAGAAGGTTGAGTTCCAACGTGTTGCCACCTCCTGGATGAGTCCTTTGACTGGTACTCCACGGCTACGTAAATTTGATCCTCATCTCCTTCCGGGCCTTAAAAGAATGGCTGAAATGTGTGCAGATTCTTCGGCAGGTGGTCAGTAACTTGCTGACTGTGTTATCTTTTTTCAAGAAATCTTGAACAATGATGTTAATGCAGTGCGCCAAACCATCATCCATGGCCTTAACTATATTACTGCCATTATCCGTGGAAACATAACCAATCATGCGACTTCTTGGCACCAGCCATTTAGAGACCTTACTCTTAAACTCATCCAAAATGTTTAATGCAGTATGAGATATCTCCATGGCAAACATGGCTACTGTTGCATGTTTCCAACTCGCTTGAAGAATTTTGGCATGGTCAACACCTGTAGACCTCTTTTCTCTAACCCCTGCAAAAGAGACACAGTGTGCAGTGATGCACATGTTATCCACGGCTTGGCAATTGGTCCACATGTCTGTTGTCAGGTGGATAGTGTGAACAGCATTCTTCTACCAAGCTGACCCAATCACTTCCAGCATATCTTCATGTAGTGCTGGAACCGCAACTCTGGCAAAATAGGACCGGCTAGGAACCTTCCATTTAGGGCAGACTGTTAACATAAATTCTAGAAAACCCACCCCTTCCACGAAAGAAAAAGGGAGAAAGTCCAGCGCTAGCATTTTAGCCAGCTTTGCGTTATACAGACGTGCCGTTGGGTGGTTGCGTTCAAATGGCGCCTCCGGCCAAAACATGCTTTTAATGGTGGTCTGGACCATTTTCATATGTGATGATGATGGTCCAGACTTCTTCAACTCAAATAGGCTCATTGATGTACTTTTTTGCATTGGTGTCTCTCCCAGACTCTTAGTGTGCCTCATACATGTTGCTGGGGTAGAGGGTGTGGGCGCTACCACTGCAGTGTTGCTGCCAGGGGTACTGGGTGTACCAGAAAAAATGTCTGTCGCTTCTTCACTTACCCTCTGCATGATCAGCCCCTCGTCATCATCAGATGCAATATGAATGGATACATTTGGATTTGTTGTACTTTTGGCCTCCCGGATCTTCCTTAGGTGCGCCTCCCAAATGATAGTGTGGTGTTTTTGGAGATGACCTCTCTGGCCTCCGGTACCATAGTTGGTACCAAGCTTACCCCGACTAACTACAGTTTTACAAATCGAACAAGCGACCATGTTTTCCGCCTTTTTACTAACACTAAAGAAGTCCCAAACTGGGGACTGGAGATGTCTGCTGGTGGTGGAGGTGCTACTTTCAATGCCAGATGAAGTGGAGGATGGGCGTGGCTGAATTTGACTCTGTTGTGCACTTACAGCACCACTACTTGAGGTAATGGAGGTCGAGCTGGATGGAGATCCCTGCCGGCACTTCTGACGAAATATATGGAAGCTGTAGGTCGTGTTGGTGTAATAGTTAACTGCATTGGTGGTGGTACCAGTGCCACGCCGCCCACATCACGCTCAGCAGCAATTCGGCATAAGGTCAAAATGTCTATCTGCTGCATGCCCGCTGGGTCTGGAGTGACGACTGTGATGACTGGGTCGTCGTCAGACTGTTCATCAGCAGCAGAATACACCACTTCTTGTTCGTCGTCATCACTCATTAGTGGAAGCCTTGCGGGAACCTTCCTTTTAGGCTTAGCTACCTTTGTCGTCTCATGGCGTGCCTCACTCTCAGACTGCATTGGTGGGTTCCAATCAACATCAAGATCATCAGAAGGAAGGGGGCTTGAAGAAGAACTTGTAGTAGCACTCCTTGACCTTTTTCTTGCTGGAGATCTGAAAGACAATGGATCATCATCAGGAGTGGCTTCCTCGGATGATACCTCCGCTTGAATCTCAATTTCCTGATGTAAATGTAAATGTAAATGTGGGTGTACTTGTAAAGCGCACTGTGACTCCATGGAGTATCCTGGTGCTGAAGACCGCTGGGGAACCAGCCCTGGTTTTCCCTGTGAGATGGTCCCTTTCTGGGTATCTCAAAGGTGAAACCAGGCATCCCCGGCGTCTGTGGGGGGCCGTTGTAGAGATGAGGCAAGCTTAATGCCCAGAGTTGCCGAGTGTGTTCCCTGGTTAGAGTAGGCACCGAGGCGAGAATTATCGAGTCCGTTTTGACCCTGGTCCACGACCCTGCCGCGTCGGGAATTGAACCCTGGTCCCGGGCCGTTCTCTGCTTACGGGTCTGCCGCCTCTAACCAGTGAGCCACACCACTCCACACAGTGCCCCTACTTCTGGAGAAACAAGCATTGTGGGCAGTTGTGCCGCTCCATGCGCCTCTAGTTGCGCCTCTCCATGCGCCTCTCCATGCGCCTCTCCTTGCGCCTCTCCTTGCGCCTCTCCTTGTGCCTCTCCTTGCGCCTCTCCTTGCGCCTGTCCTTGCACCTCTCCTTGCGCCTCTACTTGCGCCTCTACTTAGTTTTTACTATTTGGGAAAAATAAAGTATGTTGAATGCATTGCTTAGCAAAAAGTTTTTTACTTGAGTGATGGAAGGTGCCATCATTTTGTTCCTTTATTTCTTTTTTTCTTTGCTGTTGGATGATGTACGGGCCATTGTGGCATTACATATTTTAAGGCGTAATGTTTGCGCATTTTTTGGGATGTTGGAGGACTCAGTCTACAATATACATTTTCTCTGTTTCATTGGGTTATTTTGTGTAAATATTAACAGATTTGTTAATCCTTTTACTGTGTTGTTTTACTGTTTGGGGTCTGCTCTACCCAGTAATAAGCTTTGGGAATAATTTCAATGCATTTTTCACGTTTTCATTGCTAGTGACTATGGGCTTTTTAAATCATTGTAGGGACTTGTGGATGGCCTTGTATTAAATACAAAATACTGAATAGTTTTGTCTGCACGTGGCTCTTTGTGGCTAAGGTCAAGATAGCTTCTGGAGTCCAAACCATGTAGCCAGAAATGTTTCATTGTTCTCAGCTACACCTTCTTCTCCATATGTGTGCATGTCATTTTCGGTGATTTGTGTTTGTGTGACATGGCTGCTATTGTAATTTACTTTTTTAATCAACTTTTACAATTACTTTGGATGAGTAAATGATGTTGTCTTGAGCTGTCTGTGATTGGGGAATTTTTTAGGTTTATTTTCTTTTCTTTTATCACATATCTAATTTACTGAAAAGGGCAGTCCCATTTGTATGCTCAGAACACTTTGGGTAAATAATTTACATTTGTTAAATCTTTTCTCTGCAATGCTACAATGCTATAAATGTTTTTGGGTGGAGTAAGGTGCTTCAGGTAGGATGGGACAACCACAACCTTTGATCTCTATGATTTTCTGGCTATGCGGCTGTAGCCATTTTGTGTAGTCAGCGTATGTATTTCTCAATGGCAGATATGTTTTGTTTGCTCTCCTTGCCTCCTTCTTTGCTGGCCACACAAGAGTGGAACTTCTTTGTAGTCTATGTGTTTATGTGTTGTGAACCTCTTGTATTTGTTCTCTATACCTCCTTCTTCCCTGGACAAGTAGAGACCATCATTTTAAGGAGGCAATGTGTATATGGGGTAGGGCAATTGTATCTTTGTTTTCCATACCTCATTCTTCACAGGCAGTATGGAGGATGAGCTAGCTAACCAACATTCTGAGGTGCCAGTGTGTGTTTCAAACCATTTATTTCACTTTTAAAATCCATTTTCTATGAACAGTGACATAAAAAGTCTGTAGCATTTGTGTTTATTTTTTTTCCTTGTATATTTATTTGTGCTTGTGGCTGATTGCAGTATACAGTTGTTGTTTTTTAAACATTTATTCAGTTTTTGCCTGTCTTCTGTCTCCAGTTGGGCCCCCATGGGCCCTGGAGGGTCACTAGTAATTATTTAATTAATGTATTCAATTTTATACTGTCCACGCCTCCCATTGTACATGCATTGGCCCTGGAGCAACACCAGTATCCATTTTATATTCTTTATATGACAATCATTGAAATATTTATTTGATTTCGTCTACCTCTCCCACTACCTATCATAGAGGTCCCATGGGCCCTGGAGGGACATCAGCAATTATTTAAAAGTTGTTTACTTAATTGTTTCCTTCCCCTACCAACTTTAGGGGTCCGATGATCCCTGCTGTAACACCAGAACTTATATAATTAGTTTATTTGTTTTGTGCCTAACCCCCTGCCTCCCATATGGTACCCATGGGCTCTGGAGAACCATCAACAATTACATAATGTACTTATTCATTTGTTGCTTGGCCTACTTCCTGACTCTCATAGAATACCCATGAGCCCTGGATGGGCACCAAATGTGCTTATCCTGTGTAATGTCTGGCAAAAAATAGCTCTCCTCATTGTTCTATTAACACAAAGTAGCTGATACAGTTTTCTCTTGGCAGCAAGAGGTTGGGAGGAGGAACATCCCTTGCTCAAGTGCACAACTACCAAAACAAAAGCCCAAGCCTAACAGTGCTGCTCTAGTGACAGCATGGAGAGCAGTGGCCCTAAAATTTAATTGTTCTAGTAGCAAACCATATTTTCTGAAGAAAGTCAACAACAGGTACTACAGCTTGCAACACCTGATCTTCCAAAAAAGGAACAGAGCAGGAGTTTAAGCCTGCTGCAGAAGATGTTGTTGTGAAGCTCTTTACTATTTTTCAGCAAGGAAAAGGATGAGCACTCCCCTATCTTCTCCAAACCCCCTTCCAATGATACGAGTGAGACCAATAATGAAAGAGAAAGGGAAAAGAAGGTTCCTTAGTCTTGGAAGTAAGGAAGGAGATGATGAGCGGCTGATTGTTATTATGGAGAGAGGCATTGAAGAAGTACTGCTCTCCTCCATTCAACCTGCCCTGGGCCATGTTGTTTCCCAAACATCTCCTTCTTCCAGACCAAAAACCTACAGCAACCCTACCACAGTAACATCCTATCCTAGAGAACGGTCAAAACAACCACTTAGCTTCACCTCAACAAGTTTTTCAGGATTTGGCACAATAAGAAAGCACTCATTCCCGTTTAGGGACTTCTTTACACTCATGCCACAGGAAGAACACATCGTATAATGCTCAATTTGCAAAAAAATACTTGTTTTTGTAAGCTAGATGGACATTATGGTACTGGTAGCCAACTGGATCATCTGAAAAATCAATGTGCAATAATTTGGAAACAACACCATACAAAAGTAGCAGGGGTTGGGGAGAGAGACTTAGGGCCTGATTTAAATCTTGATGGTAAGGGTCCTGCAGTCCCTTTTCCAACAGTTTCACCATCCAACTACTTAGCGGTCCATCTGCTCGATTTAGATGTTGGCGGGTCCATGCTTAAAAGACTTTCTGAGAGGCAGCAACACTGCCAAGATTTTCCTCCAAAGTCAATGACGTCATAGGTAAAAGCAGCTGTTGAAGGGAGTCCATCCAGGATTCCCACTGGCTAACCACAATGTGCCTTTCCATTGAGGAAACTGGCGAGGAAAGCTCCACACTTGAGTTGGCAGTATTGAAGGAAATTAGATTAAAAGCTTACTTTTTTTCTGTTTCCCACTTCCATTTCCATCAAAGGTATGTTACATGACACATGCCTTACTATGATTCGTATGTTAACATTTGCTTTAGCCTTGTGTATTTTTACATTCTCTTACATGCAATTGTTTTCTCATGTGTAATGCATTAGTGTTCCTTTTACTTCTTATTAACGAAAAATGAACGCACCTGTATAGACAATGACATTATCTTTTTATTGTGGTGTTTGTTGTGCATGTGGGTGTGCATTTAATAGTGTGTGTATGTTGTATGTGTGCTATGCTAAATGTACAAAAAGGGACATGACAATACCTACATATATTTTTCAAACAAACACAACTTATATGTGTAGTGACACATTATAAAAGAGGTCCTTAGCAGTCTCCATTCCACCAGGAATCAGCTGCTAGGACAATGCCAGGACAACGGGGAAATCTAAATCGGCTTGGCGCACACCTGCCGGCTTGACAGTGACGGAGTAGAGTTAGCCAGCAAAGGAGTCCCCCGTCAACCCAGGTAAGCCGCTTACTCAACAGCAAATATTCTGTTGATGTGGACGGCCGTTCAGCCATCCCACATATAAATACAGCGGGTGGGACTCAGTCAGCTCGACTGAGTACTTGTAACCACCACCACAGAGGGAAGACAGGAATCATGCTCTAAGATGTTTACTTGAGGCTGTGAGAAAGAAGAAGACGTCAGAGTCCTATTAACCAGCCGTATGACTGTCACCTGCAGCAGCCTCAGAATGGGCAAGGAAAAGAGAGATAGAGACACCCCAAAGTGCCAAAACAGCCTACCTGCTCCCTGTAGGTCACTTGTGGAGGTTTCACAAAGAAAACAGTCACAACAACCAACTAAGTTCACCAAAGATTCGCTATACCACCAGACCGATGCAAATTCCGGTAACTAGACATAATATCGAATACAAAATATAGAATGTACATAATATCGAAGTAAAAATATAGAATGGACAAAATATCAAATGGACACAATATAGTGGTTAAAAATATCGAATTGAAGTTAAGTGATATAATATTGATTGTCAAATATAGAAGTTTAAAATATCGAAGTATATAATGTAGGCATTAAAATATATTGACTTTTTAATAATATCGAATTTTTTAAAGTGTTTTGTATGTTAGTATATGTGTGAAAAGTGTACATTATTTTTGTAATGTATGTTTAATTTATTTTAAGTAATTAATTTTATGTTATTTAAGTTTTGTGTACTTTAATTCTGTAGCGGGTTTTGGATTTATAGGGGAATAGGGTGGGAAGTAATTTAATTATATTAATTAAATATTATTTTTTAGCAATTATTAATTAGTTTTAATTTAATTTTGCTTTTTAGTTCAATAGCGGGTTGTGGGTTTTTAGGGGAATAGTGTGGGAAGTATGGATTTATTGGTATTTATTTTGAATTTATTGCTAATTAATTTTTAATTGGTAGTTAATTTTTATTAATTGGTAATTAATTTTTATTAATGGATTAATTGATAATTATGTTAATGTTATTAATTTATTTTCCGTAGCGGGTTGTTGGTTTATAGGGGAATAGGGTGGGAAGTAATTTAATTGTAATTAAGTAAATGTATTATTTGTATTTATTGGTATTGATTTTTAATTTATTGTTAGTTAATTTTTAATTGGTAATTCATTTTTATTAATTAATTATTTGATAATTATGAATATTTTATTAATGTATTTTCTGTAGTGGGTTGTGGGTTTATAGGGGAATAGGGTGGGAAGTAATGTAATTGTATTTAATTACATATTAAAAATACTTATTGTGCATTGATAATTAATTTACTAGTAATTATTAATTGGTAGTAATTTTTATTAATATTTTTTTTGTTATTGGAATTTAATTAGCTGTTAATTAATGATGAATATGTAATTATTTTTTAATAACTAATATGTATTCATATTTCTAATTAATTAAATATTAAATCATATTAAATTGGTAATTGTTTTTAATTAATGTTTTATTGGTATTGACATTTAATTAATTTGTATTAATATATTAAATCATTACTTTCCCTACTGTTAACTTACTGCAGTGGGAATAGTCATTTTTACCATCACGCTATCCAACGCTTTCCCTACTGTTGCACTCTCTGGAGTGGGAATAGTAATTTTTACCCTTCCGCTATCCAACGCTTTCCCTACTGTTGCACTCTCTGGAGTGGGAATAGTAATTTTTACCCTCCAGCTATCCAACGCTTTCCCTACTGTTGCACTCTCTGGGTTGGGAATAGTAATTTTTACCCTCCCGCTATCCAACGCTTTCCCTACTGTTGCACTCTATGGAGTGGGAATAGTATTTTTTACCCCTACGCTATCCCACCTTTTCCTTACTGTTGCACTCTCTGGAGTGGGAATAGTAATTTTTACCCCTACGCTATCCAATGCTTTCCCTACTGTTGCACTCTCTGGAGTGGGAATAGTATTTTTTACCCCTACGCTATCTAACGCTTTCCCTACTGTTGCACTCTCTGGAGTAGGAATAGTAATTTTTACCGCTCCGCTATCCAACGCTTTTCCACCTGTTGCACTCTCTGGAGTAGGAATAGTCATTTCAACCCTACGCTATCCAACGCTTATCTACTGTTGCACTCTCTGGAGTGGGAATAGTAATTTTTACCCTCCCGCTATCCAACGCTTTCTCTACTGTTGCACTCACTGGAGTGGGAATAGCCATTTTTACCCCTACGCTATCCAACGCTTTCCCTACTGTTGCACTCACCGGAGTGGTAATAGTAAATGTTACCCTCCCGCTATCTTACAGTAAAAATATTGTATATGTTTTATTAATATTACGTTAACATATATATGTATTAAAAAATAAAATGGTATGTTTTTTTATTTTAAATTAATTATTTCTTAATTTTAAGGTTATTTAGGTATTTTAAGTATGTTTCAGTTAATTATATCTATCATTTAATTCATTTTAAATTACTTTTAAGACATTTAGAAAAATTCGATATTTTGACGAACTATATCTTTTACAACAATATTTTTGATTCGATATTTTTGTACTTACCTTTTTGTAGATAAGAATTCGATCTTTTTGCATTCTATATTTTGTCAACGATATTTTGGTAAGTCCATATTTTTGTATTCGATATTATGTCAGTGATCCGCAAATTCCATTTATAGCTGGCCAACATGTTAATGTTTGACCTCCCCCTTTTTATTCATGGGAAGAGAGGCATTTTTTGAAATTGCAGAGATCCTCTGACCCAAATGGAAGGTTCTCAATCGACTTATTTTCCCACTTTTTCTGTATCATCACTGCACCAGCACTGCACCATCAAGTGCTGCAATTGGTTCACAATGCTATGAAGGACGGTGCTACTGGGACCACACACATCACATCAGACATGTGGACCTGTTGTTAGGCAACAGATTACATATGCACACTCCATACTGCATCTCCTTCATCAAAGTGAAGTAATGGTTAACTTCTAGTCTCACTGATTGTGTTTTTGCTTTGGGCATTCAGCAGCATGCAACAATTGCGAAGTGCACAATGTAGAAATCGCATACAACTGCCAATATCTTGGATAGATTTAATACCAAAGTCTATGAATAGTTTCAACCCAGACGTCTCAGCATTCGAGGTTAGGCCAATGTGAATGGCAGTAATATTGTCAAAGCCATAACTGATAGAGGATACTTCAAAGTGTTTAGTTAATTGCTTAAACCTATTTGTGCATGATGTCCACCAAAAAGCATAAGTAGTCAAAAGTATAATCGTCACCAATCAAAGAATTTGAAGCCATTTTAGTCATTCATTCATTCAAAGCTTGGCACCAGACAAGGAAGATTTAGCACTCCTAGTCTTAATACAGGAGGAGCCAACACATTGGAACTCAAGCTACTGCATGCAGCAATGCCTGTTTGAGTTGTGGAGGCCTATCAATGATTATGCAATTCAAAGGAAGGGGATGCAACTTCCAAAGCCATTAGGATGGAGGTAGACAAATGGGGGCTACTAGAGGACCTGATCCAAATCCTACTCTCTTTTTAAATTAAAATACAGGAAATCAGCAAGGAGGAGTGTCCATAAGTCAAGTGATCCTGTTATTGCACCTATTGCAGGAACATTTGCAAAAGGTCTTTCAGTGATTATGTAATTCAAAGGATGGGGATGTAACCGCCAAAGCCATGATGATGGAGGTAAACATATGGGGCAAGTGGACTACAGGATTCAAATACTACTCCCTGCTGAGATTAAAACATAGGAAATCAGCAAGGAGTAGTGTACCGTGAGGAAAGCAATCCTGGTGTTGCACCTGCTGCTGGAACATTTGGAAAAGGTGGAACAAACATTAAACAACGTAAATGTAGAAGCAGCCTAACCCTCTTCATTGATATTAACCAAAGGCTGCCAAAAGAGAGTGCATCCAACCAAGAGTACACCTGTGCCAAGATAATGGATCCACCCACGGGACAAAAAAATAGACTTTCATTCCTTCATCAGAATTGGATGTTTCAATTTACATGACTTAAATGGTAAAGGAAAGTGAGTAATCTATAAGATGAATGACTGCAAATTTATGGATAGGGCAGAAGTAAAGTACAGTCTGCAACCTCCAGAGAGGACGTGCTAGTTTGCTCTCAGTCTCTGCAGCAACAACCAACACCATGGGTTGGTTTCATATGGCAGGACTTAAGTCAAGTGCACTGGTGCAGGCAACGTAGGCAACGCTAGTGGTAACACGCATGACAATTAAGAAAATGGCCCAAGACTATCTGGATGACACAAGCGAGCTATACCAGTCTAGATTCATTGACCTAAGCACATGAGAAGAATGAAGAGTGAATAGAACTCTGCAGACTGTCAAAAAAAGTATCTGTAGATTCCAGTAACCAGAGAGCTTTCAGATAGTGTTTATCCGGAACAGTGCACCTGGAGCAGTGTTCACAGTCTGAAAGACCTGTTTCTCTCCTCAAAACATGGATAGATTGATAGTGATTAAAATGAACAAATATGTCATGTCATAAAATTATATTGCTCTTGCAGACACAACCTTCATTGAGGGTAATTAGTTTAACATTTTAGTTTAGTTGATTTTTGATTAATTAAAATCTTACAATATTGGAAAGAATAAAAACATCATATAAGAGATCAATTTAACCATAATTGTAAAATCACTAGCATGGTTAAAAAGAGTTATTACATATTTACATTTATGAGGAACTGAAAAAGAATGATTTACTTATATGGTTCTATATCATATTAAATACGAAAACATTCAATGCTAGGGCTAAAAGTATAGTCATATAATATATGCCATTTTCATTTCCACTGCTCTCATAAAGCTTACAAATATGCAATTCGGTGCTGTATCAGATGAATTAAGACACGCTTAGCAACCTGCGCCTTAGATCCAATAAAGCCGGGCATATACAAATTAAATGAATGATGTCCTCTTCGCTGAGTTTATACAGTCTACAGGAGGTAGGTGTCGTTTGTCTCAACCACTGCATTGCATCCACGAGGCCTGGAAGTATTCCAAATTGTGCTCTTATGAACCTTCTTTTTTGTAGCAGGAACCATCCAGACTTCAAATAGAACAGTGGTGTTAGGATTTTATATTCGTTTATTACCATCCAGGCATGTGACCTAGATACAAATAATTTTTCATCCTTTAACATTGATGTTTTTTTCATTAATTCATTGATGCTTTTTTTTATTGCTGGAGTCAGAGGATTATTCCATAGAGAATAGATGGACACATCTTCTATTGTGTCAGATAGTACTTCCATGTTCGTGAATTAGGATTTGATTGAACTTCATGCACAGGGCTTGATCTAACTGGTTTGATGTATTTGATTTTATTATTTTCCAGGTTTTAATGTACAATCCTTTTTGTGCAAGGACTTGGTTTAGCAGACCAAATTCTAATCTTATCTCAGCTGGTGTGTCATTGCATGGTAGTTTTAACAGAGATCTGAATATTTTAATATAATTTTATTTAATATTACTGCATCTTAACAGCGCATTTGATCTCTAGTAGTGGTTGTTGGCTGAAGCCTCTTAGAGACCTCTGTAAGGGAACGAAATGGCAAAAATAAGGAATTTCCTTTCCTTTGTAAATCCATTTTATGTGGGTTGAAAGAGCCTGTTTCGTCAAATATTACTCCAAGATATTTATATGTTTTAACTTGTTCTAGTTGCAGAGTTTGGAGAAAAAAACTTATATTTTTTATTAATCTTATTAACTCTGTTTTCTTTTCATTTTCATTCTTTTAACATTACTAGTGTGGCGAACGATCATCCTCCAGGCGATTCCTCTGAGTTTGAAGACAAACTGTTATTTCCTTATTAAATACATAACACAATAACAGAAAAGATATGACTTCAAAAAAAGAAATGGTTGAGTGATGAAAGGAGAAGAAGACTAATTCAAACTCCAGCTCAAGCATTGAGTCTGAAAAGACCCAAACAGACAGTCTACAATAGAAGCCTCTATTTCATAAAATAGAAAAAGAAAATGCCTCTCATCCCTATCTTACTCTGGGCTGCCAGTGAAGATTTTAGAGGATGTACCGTATTGCATATTGTTTCCATTGAAATGAGAGACAAATTGACAACACACTTGGAACCAGTAACTTAAACCAATGAATATCTAATGCTGATAACTCATGTGGTGACTGGAAGGGTCTGTTAAACTACACTTGAAGTGTAAGGAAACGGGTGATCATTCTGGATCAATGGTTTCCTTCCATGTGTCAATGAGATAGCTACTTTGCTTAACTGCTCTTTCGTGTAGCTTAAGCCATCAACTCTAGGTTCTCCTCAGACCACTCAATTTACCTAGAGTAAACTAATACTTAATTTCTTTTACCTTTCCTGTTCAACGGGTTGATCTCTTTTTGAATGAAATCCAAAAGTATCATTGACAACTGATAGAAAAAGAACCAATGCCCAGTTACATCAATACAATAAGCTTCAAAGAGGTCTTCCCTGTCAACTGGAAGGAGATGCATTGGTTAAGGAAATGGAGAATAATGCCAAATTATCTCTAGTTGGCCGTGGCCTGAGAATATCATAAGAAGAAGACAGCTACATTTATTCGTTATTTCGGTAATCACTAATCAGCTGGGCACAAGCAGCTAGTTACGTGTCTGGTTGTCTGAGATCTGGGATCAATATGATATTGGTTCTAAGTTAATGGTACACCACTATACCAGCCTTTATTCTCTCTTCTAACAGCAACTTCTTATGAACTATGCCTCCCACGACTCTTCGAAATTGTAATTTTTACTTTACATTCCAAGCCATTTTTGTGCAAGCCACCTACATGGGGCTCCGGCTCAGTGATTCAGCCCAGCCTGAATCCAAGGCAGACAATGCCAGAAGCATACAGATACACCATCCATTTGTATACAACCTCCTTATTCTTTTATTATACATATTTTTGAAATGCGTGGATCCTCCCTAAGTTGCATTCTTCTAGGCTAGGAAACAAAAGCTAACTTGCGGTCCTTAAAGAAAAACACTGTTTGAATCTGAATTGTCATCTTCTTTTCATTATGGATATGATGATCCTTGCTGCTCATGGGTTTGAAGAATGTTCTGTGCGCTTATTTCTCAACTTTCCCTTATTTCCCCTACCAATCCACTCATCAAAACCACTAACCTTCTTCCCCAGGTTCTGTGATCTGTTGTGCTGTTAATTTCCCCCATCAACAGACCTTACGCATTGTGGAGCGAATGTGGTGAAAGCAACACCAAATGTTACTGGAGGAGGAGAAGATTTTAAAAAATTGCAAATTTGTCCACGCTATCCTTCCTACCCATGCAAGATGGAAATTTGTAGTGCAGAAAATAAATTACAACAATGGTTGTGCCTGGATAGGTAGTGTTCACTTCATGTTCATGATTTGCTGGAAAAAGACATCAGGGCATTGAGGGGAAGGGGGGTGAGTGTCAGCTAAGAAACTTGGCTCATTTCTTTCTGTGTGAGGCACAAAAGGTATATTTTGCCTTATTGCATGCAATCTCATGTAATATTGTGGTCATTTTGCATTATGACACAAACGGTAATTGTACAAATTTTGCACTTCTTCATCTCTTCCCCTGTTTTCCAGGAGGCCAGCAGATCTGCAAAATATGCCTGCAATTCAAACACTGACAAGGACCCTTTAATTGGCTCTAAGAGTTGCTGGCCTCATGTAAAGTACTTTAAAAAGGCCAGCAAGACATCTCATTGCATGCTGGAGCCCTCCTTCAATCCTGCATCAGGAAGAATGATGTTGATAGGGAAACCACTGTACTGAGACCACCGCATTAAACAATAACGATACTAGAGACCTCTTTTATCCCACGCACTGTTAGCATACTGATTCATTCTAAATTGTTATCTTCTTCCTGGCATTATCTTCCTATTCTAGTTCTCCAAAGCAAATCACAGCTCGGCCCACTGGCTGAGACATCAAAAGGCTTCCTCTCACATCATGGGGTGCCCTGCACTTGCCTCAGAATATTCTCAACTTTCTTCTCTGTCTTGATCTGCATTATTTTGATCTTTATATTCTGTCATTTTTGACACCACCCAGACTGGGTTCCTGCAAAGACATCAATCTTATGTTAAAGAATGGTCCTGGCAAGGGCCTGATTGTCACCGGCGACCTTACCCATGATGCTACTCGAATGACACCTTGCCAATTCCCACTGGTCCTGGCTACTCTGTTTTATTTTGAGGGTCTCATTTTCCAAAGAATCTGATCTTCCCTCCGGAAGTTTTGATTTTCCCAACTCATTTGCACTTTGCTTCCTGCCATTTGCTGCTGCTCTGAGGGTTTTTCTCCTCTCATCACCTTTTTTTCTTTTCAGGACTATTCACTGACCTTAGTCTCTCCACGCAAACTTCAGCATTTAGGACAAGGCACGCCTTCTGAGCCATTTGTCCACGGTTGGGGTCTTTTCCACCTCATATTAGGTGCGACCTCTCCCTCTTGTTCTTACTGGTATTTTGCTACGAAGGTCTTTAGAAAACAGAATGCAAGTGAGTTCCTTGAAGCCAAAGTTAACCAAAGGCATTTTACTTGACATGGTCCCACCTGACAGTTATATTTTGTTTCCCTGTTCATAGTATGCTCAAAGTTTTCCTTTGGAATTATGATCTCCTGCCCGCATTGCTCTTTTCATTCATCTGCTCCATGTTCATTTCTCCTTCAGACTGCATTCTTCCTTTTCAAAATCTTCCGCCTTCTGGACATGGATGTTCATTTCAATCCTGTTTGTTTAAGCAAGGCTATCGTAGGCTGCCTTTGGATTCAACGCCTTTTGCTCAGCAGAGCTTCCTCTCAATTCCGTTGTTGTTTAACTTCCGGTTTGCTTTCAAGGGCTTAGTAAAACAATTGACCCTCTTGTGGTCCTTGTCAGCATGGATTTGTTGTCAACACTGCTGTAGACAGAAGGTCCAAGTTAATCTAGAAGCCCTTCCCAATCGTCCTGTGGATGTGAAGAAAGACTCTGATAATTTCTTCAGTAGTGGCTGGCAGGGAATGAGGGTGGGGGGGCAGAGGGGAGGGTGGTGACAGTGGACAAAAAAATAAAATTAAAATAAAACTTACCTGTTCCGCTGGCTGCGTCTCTCCTCCGCTTCTAGAGTCCCGGAACTAGGAATCACCCAGGTTCCCCATAGCCAATCACAATGCTGCAATGCAGCATTGTGATTGGCTCACCTGGCGGCGCTCAGATGGGGACTGGGGAGCTGGGCATGTTCCCCAACTGGTTGTGTAATGCAGCCTGGTGGGAACATGCAATGTGTGCATGACTGTTTGGGCAGGCCCAAGACGGACGTCCAAGCAGTCATGGGTACTTGGTTTGTGCAAACCACTACCCCCCCCCCCCATGCCTCCAGTCACAGCCTGCCCTAACCCAGCCCCGAACAAGTGAAAAATAAAATGATAATAACTACAATATTATCATTTTATATTTCCAGCTCAAAGAGCAGTGGGGTGACGCTCCTCTGCCTTAGTGGAGGAGCCTCCCCTGAGTTTCTTGAAGATCATCTTCCCGTTCTTTCTAAATCAATCCTCCTAGAAGTCCCTTCCAAATATTATTGAGGTCTTTTCTGGTTAGGCCTACACAGATCTACTTGCTGTATAAAGACAGCAAGGTCATATTGTGGTACGAACGCTTAATGGGCTTTGAGCGTGCATAATATGTTTCTTCATTGTCTGGCATTAAACTGGGCAATCTTCTAACTTTATTGCAAAGAAAATGTAACATTTTATAATAGATAATATTGCACGCCTCTTTAGTTTCCTCTTAATTGTTGTATAATGTTTTCTGTTCCTCTACATTTTTCTTTCTTCTCATGTTTGTTCACTCACTATTCCAGTTCTTTTACTTTTGGCCCTGAGACAGGGGTCAGCTCCTGTTCTCCTTCCCCTTATTATACCATTTTAGTATGTGTAAGGCTATTATATTTTGAATTGCCTTTTCTGTAATTACTTCGCTTTTGCAGATCTTTAGTAGTGGTCCATGCCATTCTTGTTGCTCATGAATTTCTTCCTAATTTGTGCTTTGCTACTGAGGGCCATCTGTCTGTCATGTTACTTTACTTCACATGTCCAGCCTGCTCCGGTATCATACTATCCTACCTTGTGTTTCAGTCTATTGCTTATCCACATTTCTACATAATTGTCTTCTTCCAATATCTTGCTATTCTTTCTCTCTAGGGACTGTCTCTGTGTGCCTTCCCATTTGTTTTATCACCCTTAAATAAATTCACCTGTTTTCTAGCAAATATTTGCACTTGTATGTGTTTTGTTTATGGTCTCGCTTTTTCTGCCCTTTTTCTTTATGGCCATTGTACTTTGCCCCTCCTTGGACTCTATCTTGTGGCTCATGCTGAACTCTTAGGGCCTCATTTATGAAAAGTGACGCATTGCTGCGTGAAAACAGCGATGCGTCACTTTTCATTGCGCCCTCCTTGCGACACCAATGATGCGTCATATTTACAGTATGACCCATCATGGCGCAAGGAGTTACAGATATGTCCGTTTTTCTGACGTATCTGTATGCCGCAAAAGTGACGCATTGCTGGAGTGTGTCACAAAAGTGATGCAACTCCAGCAATGTGTCCTTTCACATGGGGCAATGGGGCAAGCCCCATGTGAAAGGGCCTGCGTCAGTCTTACGCCTGCTGTGAGGCAGGCGTAAGAAATTGACGCATTTACGTCCTAGAAGTGGCGTAGTGAAATCCTATAGATTTCACTGCGTCACTTCTATGACCCTTTCTTGCGTCAGAACGCCCCCCTGCATACATTGTACCTGGTGCAGGTATAATGTAGCGCAGGGGTTTACAAAGTGACGCATCTACCTAGATGCGTCACTTTGTAAATATGGTGCAACAAGGCACATTTTTTACGTTGCTGGTGCGTCACAAAAAGTGATGCACCGGCGGCATAAAAGTGACGTACAGCCTCATAAATGAGGCCCTTAGAGCTTTGTTTAATCAATCTCATTTGATGGTTATGGCTGTTTGTAAATATGCTTTCCTCATTTCCTCTCGTTTAGTGCCTGTAGTGACCTTTTATTCTTGGCTCCACTCACACCTCTTATCTTGCAGATGTCTCAAGATCTTCTTTTCATCTGTCTCAAACTAATTTCTGCTTGATGAATGTTTCCTGTTTGAATTGCTTTTCCTCCTCCTTCTATGCATCCTGCATTGGTTGTTTGGACACAAGGCCTTGTAACTTACTTTAATACGTTTTTGCACAACATATACCACCATTAGATACCTTTCTTCTTGAGTTATCTACCAATTTTTCTCTGTCTTGTTTATTTTATTTATTCGAACAATTTTGCACAGTTTTTAATTTATGAGTAATGTGCTTTTTAATTGTTATGTACAAATCTTGTTAAATGCAAATCTGCGCTTTTATGGTATATTCACCAAAATAAAGATTTTATGATGATGATGATTACCTTTGCATGCTGTGCTCTAGACCAAATTCAGGTTTGGTGCTTCTGGCTGCTATTTGAAGTCTCAGTTGAATGCCACTCCTGGGACTATGGAACAAAAAGGCTATTACTGTGGTAGTTTGACCTCTGTCCCTTGGTCGCTTCCTTTCCAAGTAGATCCTACCCACCTTCTGTGTAGACTCTTCCTTGTAAGAGTTTTCTTGTCCCTGGATGATTTATACATTGGCTTGATACTGCTATGCATCCCTTATGGGATCAATGTTCTATATGTTCCACTGTTTGCAATAAGTAAGGAGGTTGACTAATGTGCTATGCAGTCAGATCACAATAAATTGTTCACTTTTCAACTCTCAATTGCTGCTGCTGGAATCAGTATTGATAAACGCTTACATTTTCTTCAAACTACAGCTAGGAAAATGCTTAATATAGCAACATACTGCTGGCAGTTATTCCGAAATCTTATCTGGCCCATTTAAAGCCTGCCCTCATGCAGCTGCAAGGAGTGGACACACCACATCCATTCTGACCGTCATGTAATGGATTCCTATTGAAGATAATAACATATTTAAGCTAATGAATACAGTACATAAGGCTCAGAAATGTATATCTCAAGAAGTGGTGTTCACTTCAAAGCTCAGAGAGCCTCCTAATTGAAACCCCATCCTTCAAATCAAAATACCACTCAAACAAGCCTTATATTAGAGTTCTTCTTTTCGGTGGACTTGGAACTCAATTTCCTGCAATTACAATCACTTACCCCTTGTGCATTCTAGAAGGAACTTCACCATACCTTACCTCCTATATTATTCTAAAGTCTTGATCTGTGCATCACCCTGCAAGTCTTGCCCTACTAAGTGGTGCCAACCCAGTCCTGTGCCCTTGGAAGTGGGCATTAAGTGCTGCTTCAACAAAAATCAATGCATCAACGCTGGTGCACTGCTCAGACCCAGTGCATCGCCATAGACGATGGTGCATTGCTGCAGCTACGAAGATCGAGTACATCTCATTGCCTCTTTTACCAAAGCATCTTCGACTTTGTGTGGCATGGAACCAACGCTTGACCTCCATCGTAAGGATTGACGATGACGCATCGCCTCCTTTGCACCCCGCATTGTTCTGGACATCAACACATTCAACATGCTTATTCAGTGGGCCAAGGCAGGTCACTGTATCAGACCCAAACTCCCTCACGGTCCGCATTAACTTTCGGATTTGACCCGGTCTAGCATGATCAGATAGCCCCGGTTGGCGCTTTGTGCTTTTAAACACTACATTTAGTTTATTGTTCAAAAATTCATAACTCCAGTTCTGCTTATTGGATTTGTGGTATTTTGTTCTTGTTTTACACATACAAATATTTGCTATTCTCCTGAGATGGTCTTTTTGTGGTGTTTGCACTTTGTTACTGTTTGAAGAGTTGCACACATACTTTACACTTTGCCTCCTAAGTTAAGCCTGACTGATCTGCACCTAGCTACCAGAGGGTGAGCACAGGTTAACTTAGGTTGTGTGGTAACTTACCCTGACTAGGACTGTGATATCCACTCAGACAGGGTGCATACCAATGGAAAACAGAAACCCATGTTCTAACAACTGTACTCATAAAAGTTATTTTTTTTGTAAGTTCTATTGTTTAGAGGCACTAGAAGTATGCGTAGTTAGGCTATTGTATATGTGTAAAGTTATCTGTTGCCCAATATGGGTCTGATATGCAGTAAATAAAGCTTTAAATAAATCAAACAAGTAATACATAAATTATTAAGAAGTGCTTCAAAGTAAATATAACTAAAACAAACGTTTGATACATATATATATATTTTTTAATGAAAGGGCTTTGCCTAGAATTCTAATGATCCCAAGCAGTGATGTGTATACTTTTACAGCTATTTGAGCATTGAAATCAACAGGACATTACTTTTCACACACATTTAAATAAATCTAAAGAGTTCAATGTATAACCTGAGGTCTGCAAGTCTGTAATATGTATGGTTGATATCTAATACCCTGGTATTAAGTGGATTATCAGGTAACTCTATTTGATGCTGTTAGGCTAGGTAAAATGAAGACAAACAAATACATTTCTTTATGTAGCACTGTATGTCGCACTTTTATCATTCCTAAGCAATGCAAAAAAAGAAATTGCTAATACTTAAATGATGCTACTCAATTCACTGAATTCAGATATACATCTAAAGCTGCTTTGCTGTGCTTCTACACATGACAGTGAGATAAGCTCATGCAGGGCCGGCTCTAGGGCAGTGCGACTGGTGCCACTGCACTGGGTGCTGACTCTTCGAAGGCATGCCTTGTTTGGAGGTATTTTATCGTTTAAAAAGCACCTGCTGCCTCCTTCCTGGCCTCCAACAATTTTCACTTAACAAAAAAAATGTCAAGATAACTCCAGTAATTAATGTTCTTCCTGGAGAGAGAAGGAGTTTTGTCTAATGGAAGTTTTTCCTCATTTTATGGTAGCACAGAGAGTTAATATGCATGTTGCAAAGAATGTGTACCATGCAGATCACAAAGTGCATATAGTTTGAATAGGTCAGTGCCTTTGTCGGAGAGATACTTTTGTTACTAGCAGGGTAGTTGTTAAAATACTAACATGGAACAGTGAGCTAATAACTGTCATCAAAGAGCTGCATGCAAACTGCATATATATATATATTCACTAAAAAACCATAGGTTATAGACCATATATAGTTAGGAATTAGCATTTACAAAACCTTGAAAATTCACTGAAAAAACCATAAGTTATAGACCATATATAGTTAGGAATTAGCATTTAAAAAACCTTATTTTACTCACACAAAACCATTGAAATTCCATATATAGTTAGTTGTACTAACTATATATCGCGCACCCGCAATCCACTGCTGATCATGTCACATATTACATCATTCATGACATGGTCAGTGACATCACTGATGACATCACTGATGACATCTCAAATGACATCACTGATGACATCACTGATGACAACATCCAGTGACTGTATTTTTCTGTAAAGTTAAAATATGTCTTACATATTGAAGAATGAGTGGATGTATAAGTGTCTGGATGAAGGATTTAGTAGGGGCATGACTGACTGTATGAGTGAGTGATTAAATGTGTCTCATTGAGTGCATGGGTTAGTGACTAAACTGTCTTAATTTGTGCATCATTATGTCTGTTGTTCTGTAAACTGCTGCATGTGTTCATCAGTAGCTATATGAGTAACTATATGGGTTATTGATTGGTTGCCCAAGCATTTGTTTTGGAGACTGAGTGTGTGTGTGGGTGGCTGGGAGGTGTATGACTCTGTGCATAGATGTGTGAGCAGTTGATTCACTAGATGTATGGGTTCAAAAGTGCATGTGGAAACAGCTGTATGGGCGGTTGACTGTGTGCATGAGTGTATTGGTGAGTGAATGGATATCTCAGTGCTACATGTCAAAGTAAGTACATATGTAAAATACAGTACATGTGAGAGTTGACATATATAAATAACTGTGCATAAGAGCCAGTGAATGTGTGAGTGGCTGTATGGATCATTGTGAACTTGTATCCAGGATTGTATAAGTGAGTAAATATGTTTTAGTATATGTTTGAATAAGTAAGGTGTGTATAACTGTATAGTTGAGGAAATGGAGGTGTGATTGATTCTTTGCATGACTGACTAGGTGTGTGAGTAACTCCATGGATGAGTGACAGTCTGTGAGTGTATGTTTACACTGAGTGTATCTAAGGTTATATAAGAGTCTGAAGAGGTTCATCATAATATCACATGAATGATGTCATCAGTGATGTCATTTGAGATGTCATTTGAGATGTCATCAGTGATGTCATCAGTGATGTCATTAGTGATGTCATTTGAGATGACATCAGTGATGTCATCAGTGATGTCATCAGTGATGTCATTTGAGATGTCATCAGTGATGTCATCAGTGATGTCATTTGAGATGTCATCAGTGATGTCATCAGTGATGTCATTTGAGATGTCATCAGTGATGTCATCAGTGATGTCACTGACCATGTCATGAATGATGTAATATGTGACATGATCAGCAGTGGATTGCGGGTGCGCGATATATAGTTAGTACAACTAACTATATATGGAATTTCAATGGTTTTGTGTGAGTAAAATAAGGTTTTTTAAATGCTAATTCCTAACTATATATGGTATATAACTTATGGTTTTTTCAGTGAATTTTCAAGGTTTTGTAAATGCTAATTCCTAACTATATATGGTCTATAACCTATGGTTTTTTCAGTGAATTTCATTGGTTTTTTAAAAGCTAATATCTGTAGCTGTAAAATGTATTCTTCTTTAAATCCAAAAATATATTTTATATGTTTATTAATAATTGTTTTTTTAATATTTTTTTTTGTTCGCTCCCGGTTCGCGAACCGGGAAGCTTCCCGTTAGCTCAATTTAATGCCGCGACCCGGTCCGCGAACCGGTAAACGTTCCGTTTGCGCAACTGCCGCGTTAGAAATCAACATCGTGACGCGTCGCGGAAGCACGACGTATCACGTTGCCGCGTAATGCGTCTTATGACGCGCCGCGTTAGCGCACCCGGAAGTGCTCCGGAGCGCGAACCGAGGCGCGAAGCGCAGCGACCCGGAAGCGATCCGGGGCGCGTTCCGCAGCGCGTAACATAAGCGTAACAGGTCATGTGACTTGTTAATAAAACTTTTCATTGGTTCATTTCACTTTTAGTTTCATAATGATGTAAGGCTAGGTCAGGTGACCTAAAAATAACACTTTTCATTGGTTTAGAACTATTGTTTTTCCCAAATGATGAAAACCCCTCCTTCTTTCCACACTCTGACTTTCATCTTTGTGAGAGGAAGACCTTTTTTGATATTTGAGCAATGGCTTCATTGGTAGCTTCAGCTGGTGGACCCCCACCACCACCACCACCTCCTCATGGGAAGAGAGGACCACCTCCACAGTTCATTAGCAACACAGAGGAGGAAGAGGATGAACAAGAGGAAGAGGAGACAGAAGGACCACAGTTTTTACAAGAGGAGCCCCGGGTTTCTCATCGTAAAACCAGTTTTATTTGGCAGTTTTTTTCAATCCCTGAAGGGCAGAAGAAAGTTAATGCTAGATATGTCACGTGCCTCATATGTAAGGAGGACTTATCTAGAGGCACCTTAAAAAAGTATAGCTTCGGCAACTACACCATGCATCGTCACATGAGCAGGTGGCATCCATTAAACTACAGCCGGGCAGAGATGCGTGACCTGCAGGACAACCCACCAACTCCTGTGGCCACGACATCAAGACAGGTATTTTTGACAGGACCAGAGGCAGGGGAAACCGTGCCAAACATTCAGGACAACTTTATCCATATGAGGATTACCTGTTTGTATTGCGGTGAATTACTGTCATGTGCCAATATGAGCATTACCTTAATCAACCGAGCTTATGAAAATCACAAGTGCTCTAAACGCCCCAGACAGTAAATTTTTTTTTTGCTCCTGTTGAGCCCTTTCCAATGCCTGTTTTTTGTTGTTTCCCCTCCCAAAAAACCCAAAAAAACATAAAACTGTTTAAAAAATACAAAAAAACAAAAAATGTTCAGAAAAAAAAAATATATAAAACAACAAAAACATTAAAAAAAAGTTCTTTTCGGAACTACCTCCCCTTTCAAAAAAAATTGCTACAATGTTTAGCACTCTGGCAAACTGTATTTCTTTTGGTTCGCTTCTCCGTTCGCTCCCCGGTACGCGAACCGGGAGCGAACCAAAAACATTTTTTTTAAAAAACAGAAGAGTAAGTATAAGGGAAGTAAACAGGGAGTAATGTTAAAACAAAGACAGCTATAGGGTCTAAACCAGAGATACTGTTTAATAGATTTATTTACCGAAGAAAAGAGGGAAGAGGATATAATTGTGAAAAACAAAATAGATAAGGAAGTGAAAGAAAAAAAAGAGAGTAGAACAATAACAAAGAAGAGTTTCTTAGAGAATATGAGTGAATGTTCAAAATAAGATTAAAACATGTGGAATAACAGAGATAAAAAACAGAAAGCAGAAAAGAAGAAGTAACAGAAAAAGAATAATTGAAACAGCAAAGAAATGTAAATAACATAGGGCCATATTATCAACATAGGCAATAAAAGTTTTGCAGCTTTTATCGGCAGAAATGTGTCGCTTAAGCCGCTTTTGCGGCAGAAAACTGCCGCTAAAACCACTTTTGCAGCAGTTTTCTGACGATAAAAACAGCAATAATTTTCTTGGCTGTGTTCATAATATGCCCCTTAGTGTGCTTCAACTACACAGAAAAAGCATAATGAACAAGTAGTGAAAGAGTGATCAGTCAAAGACACTAAGAGTAATAGAGACGGAGTGAGTGAACAAGAGTGAGGAACTATGAGAAGAGAGGGACTGAGAAAAGGAGTGGAAGGAGTAGAGTAAGTAGGTAATAGGGAAAGGAATGAGGGAAGTAGCAAAGGCAGGAAACTGAGGGTTAAAGAAATGAAGCTGTGGAACTAATAGTAGGTGAATGTGATAGAAATGTAACGAAAAGACTACAAAACATTTACCTTATAATTGTCGTTAAATTACTCACTTTTTATTTTTATACTTTCAATCTGTGAAAGAGAGAACAAACATTTGAAAAATATTAAAACATGTATTTAAAAATTAGAAAAGACAAGGGAAAAGATTGAAGGAGAAACAGTTTTTCAACAACTTTGACACTTACAGAAGCTTCTGCTTCTCCAGGCCCCCTACACAGTCCTAAAGATATACATTTTAAACTAACAGTATCTTGATGCAGATGAAGTGAGGCCTATCTTAGAACATGGTGCATTTTTTGCACTGCTGTTGTCTCACAAAAGTGTCGCAAGACACTAACATTTTAAATGATTGTTTCAAGATGCCAATAAGATGTGTCCTATCCAGAGGTTTGTTTGAGGTAAGGCCTACTCAGGGTTCGAAATGAAATTTCGAGTTGTTGAAGAGAACAGAGGACATAATACATGTGAAGGTCTACCAATGAAGTAAATCATGTCCACTTCACTCTTGAACAAATGCCAGACCTCTTCTGTGTCCGTGGACAGACCTAAAGTTCATCTGCACAATGTCATTCGTAAACTTAGGAAACACAGGTGATGTAATTGAAAAATGTGGAGTTTCTTTTCCTCATTTCACAATCACATCACCTGTGTTTCCTTTGCTTAGGTATCTCATAGTGCAGATGGAGTCTAGCATATCAAAGAGTACACAAAAGTTGAGCAGTGTATACAACAATTTTGACATTTACAGAAGACTCAGCTTCTTATCTTGTTGGAGATGAAGTGAGGCCTGTCTTGCAACATGCTGCATCTTTTGCATCACTGCTGCATCGGTTTCATGTGGCACGGGTTTTTTACAGCATGACACATCTGCCTAGATGCATCAATTTGTAATTTTGTCGCCTCATAGCAAATCTTTTCCACCGCCAATGCGTCACAAAAGTGACGCACAGTGGCGCAAAAGAGGCATACACCTATCATAAATCTGTCCCTAACATTTTAAATGATTACTTCAGGATGACGATAAGGTGTGGCCTCTCCAGAGGTTTGTTTAAGGTGAGGCCTACTCAGGGTTGTAGATCAAATTTACGCTTGTTGAAGAATACAAAGGACATAATACATGTGAAAGCCTACCAATGAAGTAAGTCATGTCCACTTCACTCTTGAACAAAGGCCAGACCTCTTCTGTGTCCGTGGACAGACCTAAACTTCATCTGCACAATGTCATTCGTAAACTTATGAAACACAGGTGATGTAATTGAAAAATGTGGAGTTTCTTTTCCTCATTTCACAATCACATCACCTGTGTTGCCTTTGTTTAGGTATCTCATAGTGCAGATGTAGTCCAGCATATGAAACAGTACCCAGAAATGCACACTGCATGCAACAACTTTGACACTTACAAAAGATTCAGCTTCTGCATGCCCCCTACTCAGTGCTAATTATATACATTTCAAACTGATGGTATCTTGCTGGAGATGAACTGAAACCTATCTTGCAACATGGTGCATCTTTTACACAAAAGTGACCCACAGCGGCGCAAAAGAGGCGCACGGCCATCATAAATCTGACCCTAACATTTTAAATGATTGTTTCAAGATGCCGATAAGGTGTAACCTATCCACAGATTTGTTTCAGGTAAGTCCTACTCAGGGTTGCAGATGAAATTTAGGTTTGTTGAAGAATACAGAGGAGATAATACATGTGCAGACCTACCAACGAAGTGAGTCATGTCCACTGCACTCTTGAACAAATGTCAGACCTCCTCTGTCTCCTGGAACAGGCCTAAACCTCATCTACACAATGTGATGTGTAATGTTTGGAAACACAGGTAATATAATTGAAAAACGTGCAATTTTTTTTTGCTCATTCCACAATCATATCACCTGTGTTTCCTTTGCTTAAGTATCTCATTGTGGGAATGTAGTCTATCATATGAAAGACTACGTAGAATGTGAGCACTGTATGCAACAACTTTGACACTTACAGAAGCCTCTCCTTCTCCATGCCTCCTACACAGTTCTAAATGTACATCATAAATGCAAACAGTACAGAATTAATTATACATGTTAAATGGTTTATTTTTGCTGTTCTCAGAATGTATCAAATTTCACTAAAAACAGTGACTTGAAGGTATTCATCATATAACAGCGGGGAAAAAAACCACAATCAAAATGATTGTGTTTAAAAAACCCATACAACATAACAAATCAGAATTCAGAACTCCTTAAAGTTAACTTACTTTCCATGACGTCGAAGGATGTCCTATGAACAGCTTACACTCTGTTGTGCTGTTATTACTTTCAGCCCGCCACTTTCTGAAAGAAAACCTCCATCGTTTTGAAAAATATGTTACATACAATAAATGACTTATCGCTCTCTACCACACGTTTCCACAAGGCAAAATCATGTCAGAGCCATTTATAACTCTTGGATTTCTTGTAAGCCAATCCCGTCATTTTGCATTTCCGCAACTTTCAGAATTAAAATGTTGAAGATCATTTTCACAATCCTGGACTAGTAATATCTTCCCCTTCTTCCTCACTCATGTTCTACATTTCCTATGACACTGATACTGCTTACTATGAAGCAGACTTACACTACCTCTATGACTACTACAATTATTTAATTCTCTACATCACTTTTAATCACAAAGCAATATAAAACAGTAGACAGCATTGCAGACTTACATTCCCTCTACTCCATGTTTTGATTGGCTGCTTCAATTAGCTTATAAAAAGAAACAATTTTTCTGAACTCATTCAAAGTGCAGTTATTTTTCCATGAAGTCAAGTGTTATGGTAAGAAGTTATGTCTCTGTACTACACTTATCCTCAAGGCCAAATCGTGTAGGAGCCATTAGAACCTCTTGAAATTCCTCAGAGCACGTCCCGAGATTCTTTCCCTAAAATTTTGGTTTTAAAAACACCAGGTAAAATTTTTTAAGGTCATACGGCAATTTTTTTTTGAAAATTAAAACAGAATCGTTGCAGAATGACCAGCCATTTCTAGACTTTAAATAAGCTGTGTAATGTCCTGATGTTATTGAAGGACCGTCATGATATATAATTGCTGCAGTTACAAAAGTCCTTCCTGATATTGACAACTGTGAAGCCACAAAATTTTTCATTAAAGTTGTCAATTTTGTTCCATCAGGCCTACATCGTTGGAACATTAAAATGACATACTGGCCATATGTTCGTATAAATAATGTTGACATCATTTCAGATTTACATTGGCTACATTCCATGTTGTGATCAGCTGCTTTTACTAGCTTATTAAAGGAGACTGATTTACTGTCTGGCAAAGTTAAATATATAAATCTTTCTGAGTCTACACTACTAGTACTTGATACCCTACAGTTCTCGCAGTCATGCTGCCATTGATAAGAAAGCCCACACAGGTGATCTACATCTACACCTTCAGCATGCAATACATCAAGCATATACATTAAAAACTCCTGACAATCTTGCTGAATATTTTGAGAGAATTGTGTTTGGCCTGAACATCTGTCTAACAGATTTCGAATTTCAGACACACTTTCTATTTTTGTTCTATCAGTGCTACATTTCTCTAACACAGAATTTAACAAACTGCAAAATCTTTGATCAGAATTGACCACAATCTCTTCTTTTACATTTTCTAGAGAAAACAAAACATTAACCACTACATTAGCATAGCAGTTGACACCAGAACTGTTTTCAAATTGAAAACCAACAACATCTTCAACAGAATCCTTTTTGTTTCTGCTTATAATTTCAGGTTCATCGACTTTTCATCTTTTTGCTACAACCTCCCTAGTATTGGTCACATTTCTTCGTTTCCGGCCTACCACACGTTTCTCAAACAAAGGATATTGAGGCAAATGTGGCGCATACTCTCTTCTCAACCTATTGTATTCCTTAACACAATCTAGATCCGCACAAATGTTTGTGACATCACACTCAATCAAGTACAATCCCGATAAAGTTCTAACTCTTGACAATGCCACATATGCCATACCCTCCTTGCACACAGAACTGCCAATATTCACCAATGCACTGTCTACACTTAAACCTTGCGATTTATGGATTGTCACCGCATATGCCAAGCAAACAGGAAACTGCTTACGGCGAACATATAAGTCTTTTACAAGCAAAAATCTAGCAGAACAACGACCAATTAGCTGTACTTCCTCAATGCCATCAAATTTAATTTTTAAAAATTCAATTCCATCTCTATTTCTGTATTTCACAAAATCAATAACATTACCCATTGATCCATTTACCAGACCTCTTTCAACATGTAAATTCCTTCTTAAAATTATAAGGCAGTTTAAGCACACATTCAGATTTCAAATTCTCAGACAAAATAATTGTTGATCCCATATGCTCTACTCTGTCAATAGCTTCCAGTTTCACAATCTCTTGCTTTTCTAAATGCAACATTTTGTTGTTGAAGATGGCACATTCTGCAAGAGTTGGCATCAAACATATTCCAGATTTCTTCTCAGTAATTTTCTGAAAAATATTCTCAGGCACAACATCTTGTTCTGGATATAAATTTGACAGTAATCGTGCATGTAAAGCTTATTTCCCATGCTCGGTCACTTTTCCAATTCTAACATCTTGTAGAATATTCTTGTAAACTTCATCCTTCGCCTGACGCATATTTTCATGCAGTTCAGCATAATTGAAGTTTAACCATATATTGATGTTGCCAATGCTCCCTAGGCACTTCCTGGTATCTTCATGCATGAGCATTTTGAACACAGGTTGCCCTTTCACTGGTGTCAGCTGCAGAAGATCTCCGAAAACAATGATGTGTTTCCCACCAAATAACACATCATACTCTGTTTTGAGAACTTCTTGCATTCTCAAATACACAAAGGCAAGCATGACATTGGAAACCATGCTTACTTCGTCAATGATAAGAAGTTTCATTTTCCTCAAGATTCTTGAAACTTCACAACAAGCATCTCCAGATAGCTTGTGATATTGTAATTTGTTTTCATGCTCCACTGGCAGCATCAGTAAACGATGTAAAGTAATCCCTTTAATGTTATGTGCTGCCAGTCCAGTTGGAGCGGTGACAACACAAGACAGCGATGACTCAGTCCTTTCCTGCAAATAACATGAAATTGCTTTAATGAGGAAACTTTTTCCAGTTCCCGCTTCTCCACTCACGTACAGTCGGACAGGCTTCAATGACGTACATGAGCACTCTTTCTTCTCATGACTTAATCCATGATCAATTTGCATGGTAACTTCGTCATATATTTTCCTCTGCTCAACGTTGAGTTGTCTTTCCAAGTCTTCTAAGTTAATCGCATCCTCCTGAGCATGTGCCATGGCTCTTTCCACTTCATTCATGGAAGTGGCAGCTTCATTTTCGATAACAGGTCCTCCTAGTGGATCCTGACTCAATGAAGCAGAACTCTGACTGTCCTGAGAACTGTCTCTGGCAATCTCGGCTGCAATCGTTGCTTCCTGCTCGATTTCCGCATTCAACATTTCTACATATTTGGGAAAAGCAGGACATTCTATGGTCTCCTTGGCGGCAGTGAAAGAGTCTTCGTAACAGAGGAAATCTCCAAGCAGTTCCTCTTCTGCACGCCAAGGCTTGAAAAGTTGCAAAAGTGCTAAATAGAAAAACTCCTTTTTTTCAGGAGATTCGCCACTCAATTTTCGATGGTTTACCAAGTGGCATTTTCTTTGCTTGACCAGACATCCCTCACTTCCAATTACAGCATACACTCCTTTCTCAGTATCTTCTTTGATGTTCCTCTTGAATATGTAATTTTGAAGAACCTCATACAGACAAACATTCTCAAGGTGACTGCTTCGATTTGGATAATATGTATCCAACATGTTGGTCTTCAAAATGTCGGTACTGTTTGGCTCCTTTTCCCGCAAATACTCAATTTCCCGCACAGGTTTCAGAACTCGATTACGCGTTGCAGCAAGACCAAGACTCGCCCAAACGATACTCCTAGATTTGGCATAGAGACTTGCTGAAGACAACCGGTCAGAACATTCGTAAGCTCCGATTTCTCGATGCGACAACATCTTCAGACTGAAACTGTACAACTTCTTACTGAGGCTCTTTTCATGGGAAATGTCCTCCCACATATCCTTCAATTCTGTCTTCTCTTTTTTGGTGATGTAAGATGTCACATACCGAGCCACAGCCATACAGTTATCAGCCACAAACTGTATATCCATGTTAGCATTCCACATGGACAAAATCACTGGGTTGTAGTCGTTGATGTACTTGGACTCTTCGTTCCTCTTCAAATTGTATGTGTTTTTAGGTGATTTCTTCATCACATTATGTCGCAGCGAAGTCATCAAACTGTTTACTCTTCCTTTAGAAATCACCGGTCGTGGAAAGCCGAAACGACATTTGGTGTAGAACTTGTCCTTGTTTCGGAATTTACGACGACAGTACTTTCCACAACGATGGCTTTGGAAACGTAGAACTTTTTCTCTTAGGCTTTTCTTCTCCTTTGCGTTTGGAACAGCACACGTAGAATACTGTTGTATGAAACTCATCACTGAGTCTTCTGGATCCGTTCCAAATTTAGGTGCATCCTTGATCCACAGCAGCATATGTATATGAGGAGCACCTCTGGCTTGGTACTCCTTTCTCCAGAAGAAATCCAACACCTCTCCAAGAGGTGGATTCTTCTTATTCATGATGAAAGACATCATAGCTTCAAATCTATGATTGAAGTACCTGCATACATTGACTGGATCCAAAGAGCACAGTTCTCCGGGTGTCTTGAATTCGATGTTTTCAATGTTTCCATTTGCCTCTCGTAGAAATTCAAGTAAGTCTTCCCAGCCATACTCGGCACAGCTCAGAGTGAGGAACCATGTGGGAGTTCCTAAGTTCCTCAGCATACATTTTAAATCACCATGACGACGGTACCAGTACTCATTAGTACCACGCTGACACGCCATGAGATTAATCAGGTGAGAATCTAAAATACTGTCTTGGACATTGACTTTATCCATAAAGTCACTTGCCGAGATGTTTTGCATGTGTATACCACTTTTCAAGATGTGGTTCACTGCATATGACAGTCCAGACAGATCGCTTTCAAACAGGAGATGAAACAAATAGGGAATACATTGTCGAAACCTAGCATCTCCTGCATACAATCGCAAAGTCTGGTATTCAGAAGCAGGAATTTGATGAGGTCGCTCATCATATCTTCCTCCCTGACCTGTTGGAAAAAGCTGTGGGAAACACCGAGCTTCCAAACTTTCCTCCCAAACACTAATGGGACTCCCTTTCGCTTGTTTCATTTGAAACAACTCAATAGCATTCCCCATGACTTCCTTGGAATGCAAAGGATGAACACTATAATGTTCATATATTTCTTCACTAGTAGAGGGTTCTACTTTCTCAATTTGACCAGCACACAAATCGCTATCCTCTTCCTCACTTACTTCGTCTTCTGCAACATAAACATTCTTATAGTACTTATTATTTTTTTTCAAATACAATGTTGCCTTTTTGACTTTCCTAACATCCACTAAATCTTGCCATATTTTCTTATTCTTTGTCGGAACCCCATTAACTAAGATAACCAGAGGTTCCTCTTCCACTTTTTCTACTCCAATTGTGTTAATGTTTTTCTTCAAATCTAGAGGCAAATAAACAACTCTTCCCTTTAATACTCTCTGTAAATCTGATGGAGGCAATTTCCCTGTCTTTGGCTCCATTCTTACAATAGCCTGAAAGGGATGGATACTTTGAATCAAAATAGATTCATAAGTATTTAAATCCTTCAATTCAGAAGGACTCTCAACCAATTCCAGATTATTATGAACAGCTCGAGCAGGCATCTGGTTTTGATTTAATTTGCTACAACAATAAGTACACACACGTTGATCCGATCCCAAATCAAAACAATTTTCTACCATCAAGTATGTTGTGAAATCCTTCCATTCACTATTATTTTCCCTTTCACTTTTTGCATATAAATCCACTAACTTAGTCTGATTCTTATAATAAGTGCGTCGACAACACACACAAGTGAAATTAGGCCTCTCACTTGATTTCACCTGAAACGTCGCAATTTCCCTCTGAACATTATCTGTACTGGAAACCTGTACACTATCTTCCACATTACCCTCTTCATCTTGGTCAATTTCAACATTCTCCTCTTTACTTCCAAAGTAACAAAACTCAATTTCTGCACAAATATTCTTCACATCTACTTCTGAACCATGCAAAAGAGCAGCGCATAATTGTTTAAGCATAATTGCTGGACTCTTAGCATAATACAACATTCTAACTAATTTCCTCACTTTATTATGATGCACTGCTAGCATCCTGAAATGATGAAAAACACTCTGGCATACTCTCCTGGAAAGACAAGCCAGTGAATGACCATGCAAACCTGTCACTTCTCTCACTCTGCAAGGATCTAATTCTTGCAACAACTTCATTTTCTGCTTCAAATTTTTCTTATTAAATGTCCGTACAAAATCACAAAGCAAATTGATGGAATCCTGTCGCACACTGCAAATACTACTACACTTCCAGGTGTACACAGGACCCTTAGGACGTCTTCCTAAAACCTCATTACCTAACACCTCTTCCGTCTCTGTTGTCACAAGTTTTTCTTTTTCAACTGGACAACCATCTTTCACTTCATAAGCTCGACCACTGGTGTCAACTGCATGCACCAAATCATTATCCTGGAAATAACTCTCCTCATTAAAAAATGCCTCACAACTTGAACTATGCATCCATTCTCCGGAAAAAACTTCACAAAAATTACTACGATTAACTATTCTCTTCCATCTACTATTTCTTTTGAAATCATAAATTTCCTTGTTTAGCTTCCTAATTCTATTGATTATCAAAATAAATAACTTACGTTTAATTTCAAATGCCTGATCAATAACTTTCTCAACTTTTTTTTTTCTCTTATAAAAAACCACTTTCTGTTGACCTTTCTTAATATTTTTTAACAAATTGCCAATTATCCTGTTGCGGAACATTCGTTTACGAATGTCCCTAAACTGTTGTTTCCTTCTACTATCATGCACAGAGTTATCTCTTGCTCTAGCAGTAACATTTTTGATTGGCCTTTCCTTTCCGTTTAAATGGCTTCTCTTTTTCTGGACTGAAACATTTTCTGTAGTAATATTTTTTTTACTACAAATATTTCTTATAAATGTTTTTGTGCTCTTACCCGGTGCTTTCTTGGTGACTTGACAAGTTTTTTTGTTAGAGGACTGCTGCATTATTTCATGTACCTGCTGTCTTTGACGTTTTGCAGCCTTTCTAAGTCTTTCTTTGGTTGGCATGCTCAAATCTTGAAATGATCTGCAGTTGAATCTGTGGTAAAATATAATAAAAAATGTTATTAACCACTAATACCAAACAGTAAATCAATAACAGTCATCAAAAACTTAACACACTACTTGACATTTTTACATAGAACATTTGAATTTGAATTTAAAAACATTTATACAGCGCTCGCATACCCAGCGGTTTCATGGCGCTAGTGGTGATCAGTGGACAAACAGCAACTGAAGAGTTAGGTCAGGTAAGCTTGCGTGAACAAAAAAGTTTTAAGATCTTTTCGGAATAAAGGGTAAGAGGGTGAGCTGCGTAAAGTAACAGGGAGAGAATTCCAAAAGGTTGGAGCCAGGACAGCGAATCTCGCTCCGCCAGCCCTCTACTTTTTAAAGCGGGGGATGGTGAGAAGGGCCAGGTGGGCTGAGCGAAGTTCTCTGCCTGGACAATATGGCTTGATGAGGGAGCAAATAAACTCGGGAGCAGTGCCCGATCTGGCCTGGTACACAAGGCAGCCGAGTTTGAACAGGGCACGCTCTCTAACAGGAAGCCAGTGCAGTGTTTTGAGTAGTGGAGTGACTCGATGATATCTGGGTAGGCCATGGATCAGGCGAGCCGCCTGATTCTGCACCAGTTGTAGACGGTGAGTCAGGTATGCAGGGGCTCCGTTATAGACTATGTTTCCATAGTCTATACGGGATAGTACCATGGCTAGCATAATGATTTTAAGGGCTGAGGGGTTGAAAAAGCGAGAGACCTTCCTGATTACCCTAAGGGAGAAAAAGCATGAAGAAACCACCGAACTGACTTGTGGGTGAACAGTGAGTTGGGGGTTAAGAAAGATTCCCAGGGTTTTTACTTTGGCCACGGGGAGTGGGGGGGTTCCGAGGGAGGGGGGCCAAAAGGAAGGGGACCACGGACTGCAGCCACCTCCGGTCAAGACCAATTCGGTCTTATCCGGATTGAGTTTGAGGTGGCTGCAGCTCATCCAATCTTGAATGAGGGTCATGATAGTTTGAACGTTCAGAGCAGATGAGGGTGAATGAGACAGATTGAAGATTAACTGGAGATCATCCGCGTAATTAAACACGGTGACCTCCAGTTGCTGCAACATAAAAATGAGGGGAGAAATATAAAGGTTGAACAAAAGAGGGGAAAGTGATGAGCCCTGGGGAACCCCGCATTCTACTTTTCGAGAGGCCGCCGTAAAATCAGCCAACCGGACAGCCTGAGTCCTCCCAGCAAGAAAAGACTCCAGCCAGGAGAAGGCTAAGCCTTCTATGACCGCCGCCCGGACACGGTTAAGGAGGATGGTGTGGTCCACCGTGTCGAAGTGTCGACACGGTGGACCACACCGTGTCGAAGTGCTTTGGCAAATTTATAATACACAAATAGCAGAAAAGAAATAGAATTCTTCTTCATTTTACCTCTACTATTTTATATGTGATTCTGATCTAATTTTATGAGCATATTTTAATATTTTATTGAAGACACTAGACATAACCTGTTTTTGAAGGTGTTTTTAATTATAAATCAAACGGTTTACATTTTTACTTTTCATTTATTATAAATTTTAAAAATAAATGTTTATAGTTCCATAGGCTCAAGCACGTCAGCTTCCCAACCTATGTCATACAATTCTGACAAATCGGCATCCTCATCATGTTCTTCATCATCCTGAGAATTTAAATCATCCAAGGGATCTACTTCCACTGACGTTTCAATTACAAGTTCAATGATAATGTCATAATCAACTGATTGCTGATTGTCACTCATGGTTGATGTTGTCGTTATCTTTAAAGAAAGAGAACAACAATGAGATGTTGCAGAGTTAGAGACAAATCTCAGAGATTATAGTAGTAAAATTGTTTAACAAGAGTAACATTTTGCAGCTATCATTTAGCCATGACCAGCGATGCTGAGGAGGTAAGGCCTATGTCCAAGTTTTCAGTGAACAGGACTCATCTCTTCTTAACCTTGGATAAGCCTCAACAACTCTGTGTCCCCTGCTCATACTTAAATGTAAAGGGGCAGATTTATGTTAACTGACGCATTCCCAGGGATGCACCAGTTAATGTGCACCGCTGCTCTGCCACCCATGGTGTGCCGCATTTACAATGTGGAGCACCATTGAGTGAAAACAGCACAGATGCGTCACGCTTCTGTGCCGCAAAAGCAGCACATTGCAGGAATCACGTCGTAAGCGCAACATGTCTACTGCAATGTACAGGAGCAAGCCACACATTGCATGGTGCATCACTCCTTATGCCTGTTTCAAACAGGCATAATGATTTGATTCAGCAATGCTATAAAGCTGAGTCAGTGAAATCTTCTAAATTTCACTGTGTTAGTTTTACAGGGCTTTCTTGCAAATTAATGCATACCTTGCAACAAAACACCTATATGAAAACTGACGCAGGTTTCATGTGGCACAGGACTTTACAGCATGACACATCTGCCTAGATGCATCAATTTTTAAATATGTCGCCACATAGCAAATCTTTTGCACCGCCGCTGCGTCACAAAAGTGACGCACAGCGGCACAAAAGAGGCACACGGCTATCATAAATCTGTCGCTAACATGTTAAATGATTGATTCAGGATGACGATAAGGTGTGGCCTATCCAGAGGTTTGTTTAAGGTGAGGCCTACTCAGGGTTGCAGATTAAATGGAGATGGGGCACCCCTGAGCCTTGCTGGAGCTGCATGGCACTTGCGATGCAGCTCCAGCAATGCGCCACCTTTACGGCACAGATGCGTCACGCATCTGTGCCGTTTTTGCCCCATGGTGCGCCGCATTGTAAATGCAGCGCACCATGGGTGGCGGAACAGCGGCGCAGGATGACTGGCACATCCCTGGGGATGCACCAGTCATCATAAATCTATCCCTAAGCTTCTTATCTTGTTGGAGATGAAGTGAGGCCTGTCTTGCAACATGGTGCATCTTTTGCATCACTGCTGCATCGGTTTCATGTGGCACGTTTTTTTTACAGCATGACACATCTGCCTAGATGCATCAATTTGTAATTTTGTCGCCACATAGCAAATCTTTTGCACCGCCACTGCGTCACAAAAGTGACGCACAGTGGCGCAAAAGAGGCATACACCTATCATAAATCTGTCCCTAGCATTTTAAATGATTAATTCAGGATGATGATAAGGTGTGGCCTATCCAGAGGTTTGTTTAAGGTGAGGCCTACCTACATTCATGGGGAAATGACTTAAAATGTCCTTAAGACACATGAAAGCGTTTTTTTAAAGCCTTTGCAGCATTTTTGGGTCACTTTTAACATGGCTATGTAACTCAAACAATCAAAATCTAAATTTGCCAAGCACAGGTGGGAGCATATTTAAAAAGGAATTTGCACCACGGGGAAAGGTCTTTTAATTTAAAATGGGAAAAATAACATCAGAGACACTCAAATGCCTTATAAAGAAGCAGACACCATTATGTCCTTGTCATAAATTTTAAAAGCATTCCTTTACCTCAAAAACGATTTTCAAGTCATAATTTGAAAACACTGCACATGGGGAAATGACTGAAAATGTCCTTAAGACACATGAAAGTGTTTTTTGATTGCCTTTGCAGCATTTTTGGGTCACTTTTAACATGGCTATGTAACTCAAACAATCAAAATCTAAATTTTCCAAGCACAGGTGCGAGCATATTTACAAGGAATTTGCACCACGGGGAAAAGTCTTACATTAAAATGGGAAAAATAACTTCAGAGACACTCAAATGCCTTATAAAGAAGCAGACACCATTATGTCCTTGTCATAAATTTTAAAAGCATTCCTTTTCCTCAAAAACGATTTTCAAGTCTTAATTTGAAAACACTGCACATGGGGAAATGACTTAAAATGTCCTTAAGACACATGAAAGCGTTTTTTGATTGCCTTTGCAGCATTTTTGGGTCACTTTTAACATGGCTATGTAACTCAAACAATCAAAATCTAAATTTGCCAAGCACAGGTGGGAGCATATTTACAAGGATTTTGCACCACGGGGAAAGGTCTTACATTAAAATGGGAAAAATAACATCAGAGACACTCAAATGCCTTATAAAGAAGGAGACACCATTATGTCCTTGTCATAAATTTTAAAAGCATTCCTTTACCTGAAAAACGATTTTCAAGTCATAATTTGAAAACACTGCACATGGGGAAATGACTTAAAATGTCCTTTAGACACATGAAAGCGTTTTTTTAAAGCCTTTGCAGCATTTTTGGGTCACTTTTAACATGGCTATGTAACTCAAACAATCAAAATCTAAATTTGCCAAGCACAGGTGGGAGCATATTTACAAGAAATTTGCACCACGGGGAAAGGTCTTTCAATTTAAAATGGGAAAAATAACATCAGAGACACTCAAATGCCTTATAAAGAAGCAGACACCATTATGTCCTTGTCATAAATTTTAAAAGCATTCCTTTACCTCAAAAACGATTTTCAAGTCATAATTTGAAAACACTGCACATGGGGAAATGACTGATATTGTCCTTAAGACACAGGAAAGCGTTTTTTGATTGCCTTTGCAGCATTTTTGGGTCACTTTTAACATGGCTATGTAACTCAAACAATCAAAATCTAAACTTTCCAAGCACAGGTGCGAGCATATTTACAAGGAATTTGCACCACAGGGAAAGGTCTTACATTAAAATGGGAAAAATAACATCAGAGACACTCAAATGCCTTATAAAGAAGCATACACCATTATGTCCTTGTCATAAATTTTAAAAGCATTCCTTTTCCTCAAAAACGATTTTCAAGTCTTAATTTGAAAACACTGCACATGGGGAAATGACTTAAAATGTCCTTAAGACACATTAAAGCGTTTTTTGATTGCCTTTGCAGCATTTTTGGGTCACTTTTAACATGGCTATGTAACTCAAACAATCAAAATCTAAATTTTCCAAGCACAGGTGCGAGCATATTTACAAGGAATTTGCACCACGGGGAAAGGTCTTACATTAAAATGGGAAAAATAACATCAGAGACACTCAAATGCCTTATAAAGAAGCATACACCATTATGTCCTTGTCATTAATTTTAAAAGCATTCCTTTTCCTCAAAAACGATTTTCAAGTCATAATTTGAAAACACTGCACAGCTCCTATGCACAAAAACACCCTGTCAGTACTAATACTTCACATTTTCTCCAATTACAATTTCTCAAAGAAACAAAATCTATGTGTAAAACACTTGAGACAAAGCAACATTTTAAAAACACAACTTTCTTCATAATTTTCTCCTCAAAGCACACTATTCTCTATCTAAATTAAATAAATCTTTTCTCACCTTAGCAAATACTTTATGAGTTTCAAAACAGTCTCAGAAACACACCAATTTGTCTTTAGCAGAGCAAAAGGTATGCACACCAGAGGCTGGAACCAACAATGGCACAGAAATGCTGTAATTCATCACACATATCTCTCATGTCACCCAATCAAAACTCTTCCCTCACTTTTTTCAAATCAAAACCCTTCCCCCCTCTGCCCTCTCTGCCTTTTTTGCATAGCAACCACCTCTTGGAAGACCTCTGGTGTTTGCAATTTCACACAACAATGTTTCAATTGAACTCTGAACTCTCAGTGCACCTGCATATCCAGTGCAATCTTTCATTTAATGATTTTTTCTTGACCATTCAAAATACATCTTTCAAAGAACTCATCCATGCACCCTAACTTTCTGTTTTCAGCAATCAAAATCCACCAATCACTGTTACTGCTTCATTAACACAGAAACTCCACAGTTTTTTTCATTTTAAACTCTTATTTTTTCAACTGCCATTTCATTGCCACACTTCATCTGACTGCAGCAGAACCTTCTCTCACCATGTTTTCTGTCTGGATTGTTGGACATAGTTACATCTATTGGGCTCAGAGGTATGCTGAGAACAGAAATTTACCTAACCTCAATTTACAAGATGTGGAAATTAAGTGGTTTGGCCACAGAGGATTAAAATGTCACCAATTGATACCATTGGTGAAAACCTTTATGCATTTGCCAAAACCTGACCTGTTAATTGTGCACTGTGGAGGTAATGATTTGGGCACTTTGACTGGGGTAGGTCTGGAAATGCTTTTAAAGGACACCTTTGAGCAATTGATGGCACTTTTTCCTCAAACTGCCTTGGTATATTCAAATATATGCCAAAGACAGAAATGGAGGTGGTCGAACCAATTTTGTCCACAAATTGAGAAGTCGAGGAAGCATGTAAACAAATCTGTTTCAGCTTACATGAGAGACCATGGAATGGGCTCCATGTACAACAATAACTTGCGTTACTACATGCAAGATATCTACAGAGGAGATGGAGTTCACTTCTCAGATGAGGGCAACAGAATTTTCATTCTGAATTTAAGACTGTGCATTGGTACCTACTTATAAGTACCTAAATGTACCATAAACCCAAAAGCTCTTCTCAGAGCTACCCTACATCTGATCACTCACAATTATTATTTTACTCTAACTTTTTTCACTAATTTTCAACAAAGTACGCTCCCCGGGGCGCTACCCGGTACGCGAACCGGAAGCTAACCTCGCGAAATTTAAAAAAAAATAAATAAATTTCCGCACATATGGGCCTCCTCAGCCACCCTCAGAAAACCTAGGGGGTCAAGATAAGTCTACCTTGCCCCCTTTTACCCATTCTGAACATTATTTGCCCTCCATCTTGTATCTTAATTCGACCGAAACACAAAATGGTGGACTCCCGTAACTCTTCAGGTTCGCGTACCGGGGCGCTCGCCAGTTCGCGTACCGGGGCGTTCCCCGGGAAGCGCTCCATCAAAAAAAGGTGGGAAAGTAATTTACAGAAAAACGACTGGAGACACTTTCACCAAATATAGATTAGCTCATACTACATACCAATCCCTATCATTTTCACAAATTTGATTGAAATTCCATTTAGCCATTTAGCCTGTAGACCTCTCTAAATACCGTGAGGTAAATTACTTCACAAAACACATCTGAAGTGTTGGAATTGACAACCAATGAAAATGTTACTTTCATTTTCTACTTTTTTTACCTGACATTTGATTGGTTATATACCTGAATATATATAAAGGAAGAGAAGGAAACACAGCCATTTTGACTACTACTTCTTGTTGTACATTTCAATAGGATTTTCACTAATCACTACAACTTCTTTGTAAAGGTAAGTTGTTATTTTAAAAACTGAAGTATATTGTGCACTATAAGTTAATATGGTAAACTTTTTCTGATAGTTATATACTATCCCTCTGTAGTAGTTATAGATTTAGATAGACTTCTTTGTTATAGTTATGGATGGAGTTAGGTTTCTCTTGTATAATTATGAATTTACTTACGTTAAATCACATACACTTTTTTATATTCCTACTTCCACTCTGATACTATACACTGCCCAAAGATAAATTCACTGATAAAAACTGCCTATCTAAAATTAATCCTAACAGTGCCCTATCTCTACTAATATATTTTTTTTTATCCAAATTTCAGGCCAAATGGAAGGCGAACACAAAGTTTCATTTCAAATTGTCCTGCAAGAGAGCAGCCAAGAAATAATTGATCCAAATTATATAGAATTTATGGATGAAACTTGGGACCAAGAACTACTGCAATGTGTGCAAGCAGTAGATGACCTCCTTCAAAATGAGGACATTTTACACACTCAGAGATTACACGCTATGTTCAATGAAAATAACGACATTTCAGACAGTGAAATGTTAGAAATGTTATTAAATTTTGAAACACAATCACAATAATAAATAATTGCTTAAAAAATAAAGAAATTAAAAAATAATCAACAAAACCAACAATCAATTAACATACAGTATTTGAAAAGTCTATCATTCTTTTTTCCTTATAGTACGCTGCCCAGAACGCTTCCCGGTTCGCGGACCGGGCGCTCCCCACGCAAAAAAACAAATTTTTTAAAATATTTTTTTTTGCCCTGCGGGGCCGTTTTAAAGCTTCCACATCAAACCTAGGGGGTCAGGGAGGATCTACTATGCCCCCTTATGGTCATTTCCCCCTTTGTTTTGGCCTCCTCTTGTCTCTCGATCCTACCGAGAGACAAGATGGCGGCCGCTCCGGACTGTTTAGAATGTTGACAGACACCGGAGAGCCAATCAGCTTCGCTTCGCGAAGTTCCGTTACGCGTCAAGTACGCGAACCGGAGCGCTGCCCAGAGCGCGCTTACAGATATATATCTTTTTTTGAACGTTAATTTCTCAAAATCCACTGGAGCACATATATTGAGACCTAGCAAAGGCACATCGGGCTAACAGTCCCTACAATTTTGCCAAGTTTCGTGCAAATCCATTCAGCCGTTCGGGCTAAAAGTGAGGCCAACCGCCCTATGGAAATTAACATTGGAAAAACGCGTTTTGGGACCCCCCTTTTTTCTCGGCCCCCCCTTGATGAACCCCCCCAAATTTTCAGGGGCTGCTCAGAAACAAAATGTTCCATTTTCCTGAAAATTTAAGCCAATTCCGTCCACAAACGCCAAAGTTATTAGACATAGAATTTTCAAAAATCCCATAGGGAAAAAATCCTAACTATATATACCTACTGGCGACCGCCAGTAGACAATATATATATATATATATATATATATATATATATATATATATATATATATATATATATATATATATATATATATATATATATATATATATTACAGCATTATGAATTGTTCCTCCGTCTTTCCTTGTTCTAATGTTTCAAAAAGATTCATTTCGGTAAAAAAGAAATCCTTATTAATAAATTTAACCCCCAACCATGGGGTTATGTTTTAACGTCTGAGTTTGTGCTTCTTCAGACCAAGCACTCTCAAACTATGGATGACATGTGACTCACCTTGTAGTCTTCTGGCCTATGTAACATTTCCTATACACTGATTTACACACATATGCTTGATTGTCTCTGTGTAATGTGTGTGTGATGAAAAGTGCTCTGACACCCTACACTGGTATCTGTGGCGCTATATAACAAATTAAATACACCTGAGAGAGAGTCGTTATGGAGACTTGAGGGGGCACTGTTAAAGGGTTGTAGTGAGAGAATCTCTGGGGATGCCCATGGGGGGCGCAAACAAACATTGTCGCACAGGGGGCCACCAGTGCTAAAGCCAGCCCTGAGCTTGTATGTCAGTGTTCAGTATTCAGCTCACTGTTCTCAAATATAACCCAAGAAATGATATATTTAATTTATTGCACTTTTATCCACACAAGACGATCAGATATAATTAGAGGTGAACTGATGATCGGCACTTACAAATAGAAACATAATATTGTTTGTAATCAAATTCTGCAAAGACTTTCATTTCAAGATAATGAGTATTAAAGGGTAATTAAAAAATGAATATCTTTATTTCATAATTTCTATCTTGCAACACTCTGTGATCATTTGCTTGTCTGAACAAGTATACTATAAAGATGAGCAAAAGATAAAGAGGCTTAGTTAGATTTTTGCAGACAGATTAATCCACTAAACATTTCATGGGGTAGCCTGAACACTAAACTCGCTGTTCTCCCACTCTATTTAGACCTGATGGCAGAGCTTACCCTTACCTTTGACTGATGACCCGACTGAAACAACAAATACAATCCTGTGAGGCTTTTTCTTCTTTTTATGTGTGCTGCAGAATGCAGAACACACAGAAATAGAAAGTAATGAGGAGAAATAAATATATTTCTCCTCGTTGTACCTCACCTGGGGAGGCATATCTTTTTGGTGCATTCCCAGGTTTACAAGGTCTTGTAAATCTGGGAATACGCTTTAAACCATGGGAGTTGTGTGAGATTACCCATGCAACTCTCATGTAGCGCCTACCTACAGCAGAGTAACTCCAGGTTTTTAGAGCCACTCAAAGTGGCTTTGTGTGACTTCAAAAATGTGACTCTAGGTTTGCGTTGCACTTGCACCACGTTGCGTGGTGCAAGAGCGACACAAACCGGGTCATACATATGGCCCTTAGAACCAAATCTAAACCCAGAAGTTAAAATATATTTATGCTATTTGGATGTATTGGGGTCTTGGCAAAGCCTAAGCTTCAAGCTCAATATTGACCACTTAATTTGTATGTGTTAAACCTGTCATCCTTGGTGCGCTTCACCCCTAACTTTTGTGCCTTCAACCCTCCTGTTTTGCCAACCTCATTTTTGCTGGCCTTAGGACTCTGCTCACTCTGCCACTGCAAACCAGTGTTAAAGTGCTTGTGCTCTCGCCTACAAACATGGTAGAATTGGCTTATTATCCAATTGGTATATTTAATTTATATGTAAGCCCCTGGTAAAGTGCCACTACAAGTGCCCAGGGCCTGTAAATTAAATGCTACTAGTGGGCCTGCAGCACTGATTGTGCCACCTGCTTAAGTAGCCCTTGAGACACTGCAGCCTGTGTGTGTAGTTTTAAACTGACATTTAAACTTGACAAAATAAACATTTTAGCCGTCCATGCCTGTCATCGCCCTTAAAGAGGCTGGCCTGGGCCACACCCCTGATCTTTACTTTGTGGGGTGACCATCTCCAAAAAATCACAGAATACAGCGAGATACAGTATGACCAAGCAAAAGGCCAAAAACTGATGCAGGAGGGTGGATAGCTAACACCTTGGACTCTTTCCTGACAAGAGCAGCGGATGTGCTCTCGGACAGGGCCGGACTGGCTACCGGGCATTTTGACATTCTACAGAGCTGAGAGCTGATGTCACTGCGGTGGGGGCTAATTTCGTAGATGGGGACCTGCGTGTGCTTCGAAATCAACATTGCAAAACGAATTTCGTTTTGCACACACGCAGGTCCCCATCAACGAAATCAGCCCCCAGCTCTGCAGAATGTCAAAATGCCCGGTAGCCAGTCCGGCCCTGCTCTCGGAGAAGATAGAGCTGACGGAGCAGCGTCTCTCACTAGAAGAGGTAGGAAGCGCCATGATATCGATAGAATCAACTGTTTTATCACCTGTATTAAATGGCAATACTGTCATTGCCGCTCATCCCCCTGCCCACCCCCCTGCCACACTAGGCTCCGCTACAACTTCTGTTAACGATTTGAACTTTGAGGCAGAGTCACCAAGTAAAAGGATTACAAAATAATGGGGTAACCCAATAATTGCCACAAAACCTGGGTGCAATGCAAGAATAAAGAGAGTGGTCCGTGACTGCTTTAGAATAAACCAAATACAATATATCCTGCATATGTCGCTATATCAGTCAAACACTAGTAATTAATTGGAAATGCAACTACATACACTAATAGCAAGGCTAGACTGTTTTCAAAACATACAAAAAAATGTATTACTTAAGCTCAGTATATTTTGATTTCATATACTTAAGTTCATTCAAAATCATTTGAAAATAGGACAATGCAAAAGGGTTGCTCAAGATGGGAGTGAGGGAAGGGTGTCCTCGTGATGAAATAGGGAGAAGTGGAAGTCACTAGTTTTTTAAAGTACACAATTTTTGGTATTTAAACATCAAACTGGTAAGGAGACCAGTGCAAAAAGGCCTGCCCAAAAGGTTTATTTACCATTTTTTTTACAGTTTATCTAGATGCATAAATGTGATATCAGACGGTAGGGATGGAATGTGGTACAGGCCCTGGGTGGGTGTGGAGCGTCGATGTTCGACTCGATTAGTGCATAGAGGGTGACTTATACCTCCGCTGCGAGTTCTCTTCAGGACGAAAGGGAGCAACCTGGAGGCAAAAGATCAGCCATGTTTTAATTGGTGCTAAAAACCAAGTACAAGGGAGTTATTAGGATGAAGGAAAATATACTGACCTAATCCTGGTGTCACACAGGGTATTACAATGAAAGATGAATTTTTATTGCCAGGTAGGTATTATCTGTGGAAAACCGAACCTAAAGTTAGTTTGCATTAAAGTTTACATTAATGTGTAAGGTATGTAGTCTGCATGATTAAACACTCACCCCCTGGAGTGAGGTGAATTCCAAATTGCAAGGACCAACCTTGTGAAGTTTTCACCGGTATTTAAAACCGTAAGTCAATTATTTCATCTTGGTAAAACAAGTGATTTAACCAGGTGTGAAATAACCGAAATGTAAACAAGGAGAATCGAATATCAGTACCAACTAATCATTGACCAAGAATGCCAAACTGGGAAAAGGACGGTGTCAGCAATGATTTCAGGCAATTTACCTTGGAAAAGAAGTCTGGCGCCGCATGCCTCACGGAAGTCGTCCTGCCGAGTTCAAGTACAAGGTCGAACTGGCAGACTGCACCCGGTTATAAGCAGAAAGCCGGTCTCAGCCGGGGCAACGTGCATGTTGCACGCAAGGCGCTCAAGCATCATCTAGGATTCTGGGGAGCATAGAGCAACCTTACCTGGTGAATGTCTCCTGGCCGCCTATGTCTGGACGGCCCGGTAGGGAAACAAAAGAGCCCTCCATGAGGGAGAAGGCCTGAAATTATTCCCCACGTATACACAAAAATTAGTTCCCTGAGTTAGGCACTTCCCTTGGCCTGACAGTTACAAGGCTTGCCTAATTGTCAAGTGATATGGAGCAAATATAATGTTCTTTTTTTTTAAATTATTGTACATAGTGATGTCTCACTTCATTATTTGTCCATGAATGTCTTTTGTGAATTGTTTAATGTATTGTTTGATGTCATTTGAAAATGAAGTGTTTTCCTTCTTTTCATGCATTCTAAAAGGAATGGTTAATAACTATCTCATTCAAACAGAAAAGCTAGTTGTTTGATTGCTGCTCTAAAGTAACAAGAGCATAAGGGTTGAAGGAGTCAAGTTCCCTTTTTGTATTTGATAACTTTTATAAAGTTGGCATTTTCTTATTCTAACCATTTGGTGCCGACAGCCTATTCATTTGTTACATGGCAAGGTGTTACTGGCAGTTGGACTTTGTGTATTGCTCACAGACAATGAGACAAAGGGAAGATAGATGTCGGCAGGATAGGCCACGCTGAGTTAATGAGGAGAGGAGCTGTCACCTAGCACACATGGAAATCACAAAGGCCCTGTCTGGGCACCCTCATAAAGGGTTTAACACTATTCCATTGTGACCACAGAAAGGCTGTGGCCAGGGCAAGGAGGAAGGGGATGTCTGACACCTCGGGGGGTGTACTCTAGAAGCTTCTCCACTTTAACGCGGGCAGGATGGCCGCGCGGCGGCCGCATGCTGGTGACCGAACCGCTCCGTCACCAGCCATGGTTGAGCTGTGCTCATGACGGAGCGGTTCCGTCACGGCCCCGCCCGCTCAATAGAACGCACCGCGAAGGCGCGGAATTCGCGCCGCGCCGAGCGGGCCATGACGGAAACGCTCCGTCATCAGCACAGCGCGACCGCAGCTGATGACGGAGTGGTTCCGTCACCAGCAAGGGAGGGGTTAAAGTAGGCACCATGTAAAAATATTGGACAATTAAATCCAATTTGAAGTTCACTTCTGTGCCTATGGAAGACTTTGCCAGGAAGAAGGACTGTTGTGCTACTGAAAGGACTGACTGTCTGCTGGACAGCAGCTTTAAATGACTTCTACCCTGCCATGCTGCTACGATGCCCTCTTTCTTGTGTGAGAAGTACTGGACCTGCCTCTCTGAACCCAGAACCCTAAGGTGACTCTGAGGGCTACTTGACTGGGCTCCTGATCAGAAGCCTCAGTGACTTCAGGCTTCCAAACAATCTAAGCCCAACACCTGAACTCTGCCATCTGTGAGTCCTACTCTGCCAAGTGGTGCCTCCCCAGACCTGAGCCCTTGGAACTGGAGACCTGAAGGTGCTCTGCCAGTCCATCTGTGGACTCAGCAGAACTGACACATCACTGCCCACAGTCTCGTCAGAACTGCCGCTGAGTGACACATCTTTGATAAAGGCCCTTGCATTGCAAGCCTCTTGTCAATGGCAGCCTCAATGACAATGGAGTACTTCGCATCACATGCCCTGCAGCTTCTTCGGAACATGCCAGTGCATGAGAAATCCTCTAAGCTGGCCTTTGCATCACAAGCCCTGCACATTCATTACATACTCGATGATGATGCAGGACCTCCCATCACAACCTTGCAATTTCTCCGAAAATACACTGTGCAATGCATCTCCGACCCGAAACTTGCATCACCTCCAATGCGCAACGCATCCTTGATGCAGGACATCCGCAACTAATCACAACAAAGATTTAAGGTACTCTTGTTCAGTAGGCCTAACTGAATCCCTGCAGCTGGCCTGCGCTCCATTGCAGTCGGGCTGAACTATTTACTTTGTCACAGTCTAGTCCTACCAGATATCTACAGTTTCACGGTTTTGGGCGCTACTTTCACTGAAATCTTTAAACTTGCATATCTCAGTATTCTACTGATTAGATTTTTGTAATTTTATGCTTGATTTATTTATAAAACTGTACTCTATTTTTCTAAATTGATGCAAAATTTTTCTTTTGTTATATTTCAACTTTATTACTGTTCGCAGTTTTGCACAAATACTTTACACATTGCTCTAAGTTAAGCATCATTTCTGTGTGCCAAGCTACCAGAGGATTGAGCTCAGGTTAATTTGGAGATTGCCTGTACTGCACCCTGACAAGGACTACGGTTACAGAGTTTTATCCCTCCCTCAACCAGTAACCCAACTTTTACAATATGTCCATATTTCCTACAGGAAAGACAAATATTCCTTAGACCATTGTTTAGGATTCATACTTTACCTAATATTGATGATGAAGTACTGATCTATATATATAAAAACGAATGCATGTCTGTCTGTCTGTTTGTCATTTATGCATTACTACACTATTCATCCGATCGCCATGAAACTTTGGGAAGTTGTTGAGTACACACCCGCGAAGGTTTCTGGCATACTTTTTTTAGAAATATCGGTCCCCCGAGGCCCTCATAATCTTTCGAATTGTACACACCAGACGGAAAAACAACAAATTGTGTATCCACAAGCACTCGAATAAATCAATAGAATTAAAACACCATTCATCCGATCGCCATGAAACTTTGGGAAGTTGTTGAGTACTCTCCTGCGAAGGTTTCTGGCATTCTTTTTATTTTTAACTATCGGCCCCCCAGGGGCCTTCATAATCTTTCGAATAGTACACACCAGACGGAAAAACAACACATCGTGTATCCACAAGCACTGAAATAAATAAATAGAAATAAAATACCATTCATCCGATCGCCATGAAACTTTGGGAAGTTGTTGAATACACTCACACGAAGGTTTTTGGCATGACATTTTTTTAAATATCGGCCCTTATAATCTTTCCAATACTGAGGTACGCACAAGTTGGAAAAACGAAAAATCGTGTATCCACAAGCACTCAAATAAATAAATAGAATTAAAACGACACTTTGAAATGTTTCCGTATTAAAATGAATACATTTTAATAAAAATGACATAATGTAAATTGAATGTTATCATAACGAGTTTCCTTGAATTTCCTTTCTTCGGAGATTGCATCAACGCGCGATGAATAAGCTAGTCTCTTATAGAGGGTAGACTAAACTCAATTTGCATCATAATGGATTATGCACATTTTATAACATAGATATCACAGTTGTAAATTATCGATAATTTTCAATTTGACTACTCAAAATTCTCTTTAGTTACTCAATTTTATTGTCATGACTAATCTCTTTTAATTTGGTACTGTGGTAGACCCCGAATTATATTGGGTAATGCTATCACTTGTTAACATTTGACATCATGGCCTTTTCTTTTAGTCACTTCGGGAAAAGAGAGACTTTATTGCCTGAGTTCCAGATTCTTTCCCATTGCACTTGGTCTGTGAAATGATACCTTGCGGTTTTTCAGTCATTGGTGACTTTCTGGTGACTGAAGTAACCCATTTTCACTCTAGCCCGGGTTTTCTTCTTTTCAGTATTATTTTCACCTTCATGGAATTGTTCATGATTGGGACTTAGGATGCCCATGCATTCTCCTTGGTAGTTTAGCTTTCTCCTAGAATTAAGAAATCATGACCTCAGTCACTACTTTTCATGAGTCAGTGTGCCATTGTATGTTACCTTGCCTGGCAGGTGGTTTTAGGTTTCAATCCTTTATCAAAACACAGAAAAGGCAACTTCAGCATTCAACAACCACTGTCAGTCAATTTCCTATTGGACAATCAATGCTTATCTATATGAAAAACTAAATACGCCTGGCAGTAGTCCTTTTGGGGTAGGTAAATGCAATAGAGAACTCAAAATTATTTACAAATTGCTTTTAAAAGAAGGCAGGACAAAGCCACCCACCCAATACACCCTCTCAGGGAAGCACCCTGAAATTCTGCATGCTTCTCCAAAAGAAGGCTGACTTTGGCTCAATGTCCCTTCTCACCCACTATTCTCTAGACTTCCTATCAGTAAGTTATGTGTAAAGGCTGATGAATCTATCTTGTGAAAACATATTTGTACCCTTCCAGTCCACTCTCAGCAATGTTGGATAGACACCTGGGACAATAATGCCTCTCACTGTTAATTCTTTTCTCATTTCTAGGCAGACTCTCTTCCATGAAAGTGTCTCAAAACTTAGGGTGGGGGGAAACAGAAGAGGAACAGGACAAAGCATCACCTTGGCTTTTTTTGTTGCAAATGTTATCACTTTGTCTCTCATCTTGACATCAGACAGAGTAATTATCACTTGTTTACTGTCTTTCTGTTAGCACCTCACAGCTTCTGTGGTAGTGTATACATTCAGAAGCAGGGTTTCCAAACCTGCCTCAAGTAGTTCACATACTTCTCAGTTCAAATCCACATCTTGTATCTTCTCTTGGCCCCCCAACACTCGTAGCTGGGGTCCTCTTTTCAAATTTCCAAGACTCTACATTCTTGTTTCCAAGAGTGATAGTCTTCAATCACTGGAGGCTTGAAGTGTCTATGGATTAGAAATTGTTGTGGATGACTCTACCAGTCCTGTCTGTCTATTGAAAGGTCCTGCACCTTTATCTTCTACTGTCCTCACTATTATCTGTATGTGGCCCATGTTTACTGCCACTTCAGAGTGCATTGTAATGGATGTTATCAAATGAATCTTCTCACTTGAGTGTGAGCTGAGTTTCAGTATTTGTCTTCACTTCACGAGTACCTGTCCCCCTTTCATCCTTTTTTCAGTTGGAAATGTCTGTAATTTTGTTGGACCATTAGGCATTGAGGGCTGCTGAGAAATTTAAGAGTTTTAAAAGTTGATGTTCTATCCTCTTGCATATGGCACAGGGTTCTATATTTCCACTTGATATTGTCACCTGCAGTGCCATCTCAGCAGAAACCTCTCCTGTTGTATCCTTGGGGACTATAGAGAACTTGTAGGCACATACTCTCATATTGAACTCTTATCTGGACATATTTCCTCTCTGAATACAGTATTGGTTCTTTCCTAGGTGATGTGCTTCACTTCTGCAGCTCCAGTTTAGCCAAGGCATTAGAGGGGTAATTTTCCACATACTTCCCTGACTCCACTGTCCCTTGTACTCCCAGGCCAAACCGGCACATTCCACAGGCTGGTCCCTCTATGTGCTACCAGCACTAAGGTGATGTCACCACTCTATATGTGCTGATTATAGGCTGAAAAAAGGGCAATATAAGATATTGCTGATTCTGCTGCAGAGCAAAAAGAACTTTGAATATTCTAGTTCAGTCTCGATACATGGCCTCTCCTTGGCTCTACGTGGCAAGAGGTGGTAAGGTTCGCACAAGCCAGTGTGAAAACAGGCACATGTTGGAGCTGTAGTCAATCACTCTCATCTTTGTTTTGTTTAATATCTTTATTGCATTTTATATTTTGTTGATACAATCAACAAAAGTGTTGGACCTGCGATGGGCAAGCCCAGCACAAAGGGGGTAGCTTGGCTCAAGTGACAAGGCAAGTGAAGGCTGTAGTGTTAAGCCGGCTCTGACCCAATAATAACTCCTTGTACATCCACACCAAAAAGAAGGACACCACACCACTGCTGTAGAAAAATACGATCCTTTATATAAAAGTTCTTTGTTGTAAATAGGGTTGACTGGGAAAGCACATATACATTTCTTTTGGTCATACAGTTCTGGTAATAAATAGTATTAATAAATAGGATAACTTCAGGAATGAGTATCACAATAAATATCAGAATAAATATCAGAATAAATATCAGAATAAATATCAGAATAAATATTGGTTCATTTAAATAAACAACCACATGTTTCTTCTGGTATGGCTGCCACCAATTAAATACTTTAGAATCATTACATCTGCCATACGTTTCAAATGGGAAAGATAACTCTTACAGTTTATGCTGTTTTCAATGACCATGTATACGGCTTCTCTGAGCACAAAATAAGGTTTGGGACTCTTTAATGATCATTCAGGGCGTCTGCGCGTATATCTAAAAGGCAAGGAAACATAGTAAATACATCATTTGCACTCGGCGGTCACCAGGATAGAATCTCTGCTTTTGCCGGTGAAGTCTATGCGCGCCTACGGGCTTTAGCACCACTAGAGCACAAGCGGCACCAGTTCAAAGTCTTTAGACTGACGAACGGGCTGCCGGAGAGGTCACACAACCTTCGCGCACAGTCAAATGAATGCCGGTTCACAGTTCCTTCACAACGCTGCATTCACTATGAAGAAACGGGCCCACCTCACATCGGCTGCAATCAAAATACGATTCAGTCGGGCACAGCACTTCTCTCGTCAGCGACGGGGTTCTCGGGGGCTCCACGGACCTCCCTCCGACCTCCGCACACAGGGTGGTTCCCGCCCACAGCCACAGCTCCCGGGTCACTGGGGAGTGGCAGAGACGCTAGTCCCGCCCAACGAAGGCCGGCCTTTCCCCACCCCGGCGCACCACCTCACCTTCAATCTGCGCAGGCAGCGCTCTACGCTGGTGGGGCTCGGAGACGTCCGAGCTCCCCTCTAGAGGCACCTGTCGCGAAGGGGGCACAGCTGACGATCGCGGTCGCGGCGAACTTGCTCTCGCCTTGCGACTCGATTAATCGATCACAGTTCACCACCGGGGGGGGGGGGCGGGGAGGCACACGAATCTGGCCACAGTCTTTAGGGATAATGAGGTACTCGCTGGGCAGGCGCTGTAGGCGCTAGATCACTTCTCACGTAGCTGACTGGAACACCAGTCAGACACAACGCCAGCAACCCTTTGCTGCTCTACTGCCTGCACTACCAGCCACCTCAGGGGTCAACAGGGCAGGTGTCAATCTGGTGTCAAGTCTGGAATCTCTTAATCTCCTCTTCTCTAGTCTGAACTAAAATGGCCGCCAGGGACTGGGCCTTATATAGCCAGTGCCCTGGGGTACTGGCACGAGCCAGAAGGTTCTAGAACCTTCTCTGGCTGTGACAATGACAAGGCACTCTTGAGGGGTATTTAGGACACTCACAGCCACCGTACTGGGGTTCTAGAGCAGCCATTTTGTGTACCTGAGGAAAATAAAGGAATTCCTGTCAGAAATGCACGCCAAACAAAGGGCGCCAAAACCTCAAAAGGCCAGGGTTCATGAAGGCTCCAATGGGAGTCACTTCACATGAGGAAAAAGGGTGTCCACCATTTTAGGTTCATTTATACAGGTTGACAACCCCAGTTTGTAATGCCACAGGTTTGGGCCAGGCGCCTTGTAAATAGGTGCCACAAACCTTGTGAGCAACTGGGCGTCAAGGAACATCTAACCCCATGAGACAACACATAAAAAGTCCTGGTAGACAAATAAAAAGCGACAAATTTTGGGAGGTACAGGGGAACAAAAGAAATCATAGTGGTGAGGGGACTCTCAGAAGCAGACGGGTCTAACAAAAAGAAACACATATGGCATACAATAACCTCACACTGTGGTAGAGGAAGGAGGTAATAGACAGCACAGTCACACGTGATCAATTAGCCACTGGATACATATACATTGGGGATCTCACCTCATTCGACAGAACCCCATGGCTGAATGGGACAAAATGGTGCATTACTGGTGCCAGTTGTCTTTGATCATTCTATGGCTGTCATGAGTACTTAATTTCTGCACAGTGGGAGATCTTATTCACTGCAACTTCCTTTTGTTTTGCAAATATCTTTCAGGTTTTTTGGTATCTGTTTGCAACCTGAGGTATGACATTTGTGTCATTGACTGACCCCTGGCGACAAAAGTTCAGGGCTGGTTCGATTTTCATTGAGATGTCTCCACTCCTTTTACAAAAACATTGTTTATTTCCAATACCCTTTGGCATGGCTGTCTGCCTGCATGGGCTAGTATGTACCATTAGGACCGTCAGTACATTTTCCTCTATTAGTAATACTTGCTACCTGCAGATGGATATTTTTATGGTTTAAACAGGGATTCTGCTGGTAAGCAGAATTGTGTCTTGGGATGACAGGATGTTAGAATGTAGAGACTCTGTCTCTCTACCATGTCAGTACCTGGCGGCCCAAATCCTGGCTAGCTCAGAGTGTCTTACCCAAACTTCTAACATTCCCAGAGTAGCAGGTGATTTTGGCAAACCTAGGATATGACCCTCTAGTCCTCAAGGGAACTGCGAAACAGATCACCACCTTTCTCCTCTCAGTCATGCATGCCCTTGGTAAACAAAAGAAAGTGCACAATACATTAACTGAAACTATTGCAGTCTATTTTGAAGGATAAGTAGACAAATACAACTAAGCAAAATAATCAGCATTATTAGCAGGCTGTATACAATGAATAACCCAACCATGGCAAATTATCTATCTGTCTAAGTTTATCCTTACTGTGTAGGTAAAGGGGTATATTCGCGATCTCTGGGATTAGCAACGGACTCCATACCTGAAGTGCATTAGTTCCAGGGCAGGTCTCTATGCCAGAATGCTACTTTTTGCCTACAAAGGGACAAAATACTGTTTATATGATAAAACTATTATGTTGGAAAACTGCAGCTGTGCTGCTGTGTTATGTCTAGAACATTAGGAGCTGTTACTAAACAGTATATCAAAGTGTTATGTGTTCTAGGCAACTTTGTACAAAATGTGTAGATGGAATCCCAAGAAAAAGAGCACTGAATAACAAAATAACATGTACAGTGTATTTCGGAAAATACTTTCACAGAAACAAAAGTGTTATGTGCGGCTGTCCAGAAGCAGCCTAAAACATTGAGTCCACTAAACTAAGGAAGAACCAAAGTAGGCCCAAAAGGAACATCACTACAAAAGTATTGGCTTAGAGAGTCACTGTTTACTAGTCATTAACTGTATAGCTTATTGGAAAGTTAGGTTTATTTCTACGTGGTGATTGATTTGAAACCAGTATATGGATATGCACAGTGGAGTTGTACTTACTTTGACAACTACTGCTGATATTTGTCAGTTGAAGACTTGCTACTTATTAGTATATGTTCATAATTTAAGCAACTCTTCCTTATCACAGCAGTAGTTTATCTCACTTTCAGTCTCCTTTGCAGTGGGTGTTCTAACCTATTTTCTTGGTCTTGGGTATTGTAAATAGGATTTCTGGGTACAGTGTGTTTGGTTTTCTTTTACAAGGGCAACCAAGCAATATTAAAGTTGACAATTCTACTGTTCTCCGCTAACCAGGGCAATATATACTCAGTGTGGAACAGACAATTCACCTCCCATTAGGTAGGGGAGGATGCACAGCCAAGATGTGTTCTAAGGATATGCTCTAAGTGTATAGTACATTACAGTCAATACTGTTGCAATAACGACAGGGATGAGCAAAAACGTGGTTGTGGATTTTTATACAGACACATCATTTTAATAATGCCTTTAGACATATAAATATATGAATAGTAAAAAGAAGACAAAACTTCAAAAAAGCACATACAGGAAATGCTCAATAAATAGGAACACTACAGTAATAATGCAGTGATAAAACAGGACCACTCCAAATGCACTGCCCGGTATATTCTATATTAAGATCACTTGAGTCTGAACATTTTTTAAATACAACACAAATATAACACAATGCAGAAAATTTACTTTAAAGAGGTGGAGCCAAGCATCACGGAAAAAAAGCCTGCTCCTGGTTTTTCTCCGGTGATCCTTGCCCTACATGGCCTCTCTGTAAGAAGTAATCAAAGTCGCCTCAGTGTCAGTGACATCCACAAAGAGCAAAACCTCTGAGCCACTTACCAGAGCAGCAATTTGGCCCTCAGGATTCTTCTCTGCCACGGCACTACTACAAAGCCTTGGGAGTGGGGCCCAGGAGCCCCAACACTGGGTCCTGCTGCCATTGCCCTGGAAGGGGGGCAGGTACCTCGAGACTGAGGATAACCCTGAATCACCCACGAGGTGATGGTGCAGCCACAGTGTCTCCTGATTGCAAGCCGCCTCCCGGGGAACTTTCTCATTCCTGTGCAGATCCATGCAGGATCTGTGGGAGGCATCCTTTTGGTGATCACCAGCTGCCATCTATTGGACCCCTTCGATATTGCAACTGCTGTTTTTCCCATTTTCATCTCTTACTTGTTACCTATGTCTCCACTAATTAGCACATAGGACACCTGAGCTGCCACCTCCTTATATTACCTACTGTGGGTAATTGCGCATACTGCCGAAACTATCCTTGATGTGACTTGCATAATAGGACTCTGGTAGGGGACAGGGAAAGCACCTTCCTTGCTTCCAAACTTGCCATTATAGATGCCTGGTGACAATACTAACTTTCAACTAACTTTTACAGAAGCTACCTGACCCAAACAACCTCCAGGCCCTACAACCATGGCTTCTGGAGTGTCACTAGTCTTGATTATGGCTGAACTCAAACTTATACAATCCACATGATCTACAGTGTACAATCCACCAGAGAAACATTTTGGGCCTCATTTATGAAAAGTGACTCATCGCTGCGTGAAAACAGCAATGTATCACTTTTCATTGCACCCTCCTTGCAACACTAATGATGCGTCATATTTACAGTATGACGCATCATGTCGCAAAGAGTCAAAGATACGGCAGTATTTCTGACGTATCTGTAGGCGCAAAAATGACGCATTGCTGGAGTGTGTCACGAAAGAAAGTGACACAACTCCATCAATTGGTCATTTCACATGGGCAAGTCCCATTTCAAATGTGCCAGCATCAGTCTTACGCCTGCTGTGAGGCAAGCATAAGATTTTGATGCATTCGCGTCCTAAAAGTGGAGCAGTGAAATCTTACAGATTTCACTGTGTCACCTCTACGAGGCTTACTTGCGTCGGAACGCCCCCCCCCGCATACATTATAACTGGCACAGGTATAATGTGGCACAGGGGTTTACACAGTGACATATCTACCTAGATGAGTCACTTTGTAAATATGGCGCAACTAGGCGCATTTTTTACACTGCTGGTGCGTCACAAAAAGTGACGCACCGGCGGTGCAAAAGTGACACAAGGTCTCATAAATAAGCCCCCCAGAGAGCTCTAAAACCCTCAAGAGTGAAATGTCTCGCTCAGAATACAGACTGGATTCTGATGACAAATGCCTGGATGACTTGGATCTTAAGGTGACAGAAACTATGACATGGAGTACGGAACTCTGGAACACACAAAATAAACTCACAGATTTGTTGGATCAAAGGTTTAGAAACAGTATCAGAATCTTCGGATTCCCATAAACAGAGGACACTCAGAATGTCTTAAGCGTCCTACAGACTTATATTCCAGAGCTCATGTGATGAACTTTAACCCCACTACTGGAATTTTAACAAGCACATCAGACGATGGCTTCTAGCACCACATCCCGAACCGTGCCTGATAATAGCTAACCTCCTTCGGTCTCAATAAGGACAAGCAATTCTATCAGCGGCCAGAAAGCATGGACCATCACCCTTCAAGGATAATAGAATAATTATCTTGGCTGACTTATCTTATGAAAAACATATTACCTGCAGTATGTTTCTGGCCCTACACCCAAAGCTGATAAACTTGACTTATGGTTTGTTCTCTTAGATCTGGCACTTATGATCGTTACTGTGAATGGTCGTACAAAAGAATTTAATGGCCAGCCCAAGGAAAGGGATTGATAGGGAAATCATCAAACTGGTGGGTTGCTCACATCCTACCAACAGAGATAAACCACGATTTCCCTTTTATCTCGATGCAGAAGGAGAATGCCTCTCCACATTTCCTATGGCCCTCCTTTACATTACATTTCAGAGTGCATTGTAGCAAGTGCTCTTAAATGTGTCTTCTCCCTTGAGTTCACTTAATTTGCGAAGTAGGATGTGGATCGGCATTCCAGTGTCCCCTACTACCCCACTCAAAGGCCGCTCGTTGGGCCTCTCCATTGGGCCCTACTCTACATACCTGACTTCTATGGACATGACCATCCTTGTTACAGATGACATTACCATGATGCAGCAGAGCATCACGGACCAAGACGTATAGTCACTCATAGCAAGACCCACTTCATCAAAGGCAAAAAGACTCTTACTGTCCTGGGTTCCATATGACCTGATATTGCACTGTTGCAGGAAACAGGTCTTAATACCCTAGAATCTCCTAAACTCAATCACGATTGGGTAGGTAAAATCATATCGGGTATGGATGCTTCATCTACGTTCCTGGCCCCTCGGCACTTTCTAGGAAGAATGGAGTGGCCATAATTCTTCATCAGAGTCTGCTAGTGCGGCGCTTGAAATTGTGGACAAATGCTATGGGGCAGATTTCCAATCCCCTTGCGCCACTTTTGCGTCATGGAAAACATTATGCAAAAGTGGCGCTAGGGGCTTGTAAAAAAGCCCCTATGTTCTTGCCTACCTGCCGATCTCAGACCACTCCCTCATAGTGGGATTTGTCTATGCTCCTGCGAGAACAAGGCAACTATGGTTCATGAAATTTACTAGCTTCCTTACTGAATTCGGCTCTGCTACTGTCGGTATTGGGGTGGTAATTGGAACATGGTGCTAGACTCCCTCCTGGATTTGACTGGCCACCCTCAACATTGACGAACTCGGGGTAAAACTGTCCTGAGAAATATCATGGCCATTTATTCCTTACAGAACCCATGGCTTCAACACACCTATGGGGAAGCAATAAACTTACAACTCGCTATCCCAGGGCTCTGAATCCATATTGGATTTATTTTTGATGAACTCAGCTGCCTCATCGAAGACCTACACCTGAGAAATTTGACCTGAATGCTGTCTTTACCCTGGTGGTCTAAAAGACTCTAATGTGGATTAGCAGAACGTTATAAACAGGGTGAGAAAGTGGGCAGGTTGCTCGCTATGCCAATTCAACAAGGAGATGGCAAATCTACTGTTAGAAATGGGGGTCTCTAGTTGGCAGTGACTTGCACCCTGTCCACGTAGGGACCCTTACTTCTAGTCAGGGTAAGTGGATTACACAGCTAGGATAACCCATGCTCAACCCTTTGGTAGTTTGGCATGAGCAGTCAGGATTATCTCGGAGGCTATGTGTAAGGCATTTGTACAAAATGCACACAGAAACAGAGAAACCACTACACATGGACACCACACCAGTTTTAAAAAATAACCAATCTTTATCTAAGTAATAGAAGAGGAAAACACTAGAAATCCAACATACACAAATATCACTTTGAAAAGGTTCAAAATATTCAGTTCATAGGAAACTATGGAAGCATCACTTTTTAATGCAAAGTACCTGGGATGCTTCAAAATCAAAAGACATAAACAGGCACGGGGCAGATGAGGTGACAAAAACACAGTGATGCTTCGAATCCTTACTCATAGGAGAGATGATGCATCGATTCCTTACTGCCAGAGGAGGTGATACATCGATTCCTTGCTGCAGGTCAGAGGGGGTGATACGTTGATTCTTTGCTGTCAGGGGAGGTGATGTGTCGATTCCCTTCTGCGAGGGGCGGTGTTGCATGGAATTTTGAACAAGCAGCCTCAGTTCCATACTGGTGGGTCACATCAATGAAAACTTGGCGCACAGGTGCGATGCATGGAATTACAGGCATGCTGGGGTCTAGGCGGGTGTGGCGAAACAGGCGCTGGGGGGATTGTCTCAGCCGCAAGCAGGCGATGCGTCGAATCCTAGCTGCACAGCAGAGCCCATGTCAGAGCGGATGCCTTGGACGTCAGAGACACAGGGCTCGGGCTCTGGTGATCCTGGAGCCCCATGACAGGTGCTGCTTCAATTCCTCTGCCTCACTGCATTGATGCATGGGTTTTTCAACTACACAGCAAGCTTGCCACTAGAAATACAGGTGCTGAAGACCGGTGCATATTTTTTTTTCCTTACAGCAAAAGCCACCTCCAAGGGCCCAGAACTAGAATTTACACCACTTGACAGATCATAACTCCCAGCAGAGTATTTCAGGGACTGCAGATGAAATAGTTGATGGTCCTGAGACTTCTTAACAGGAGGAAAGCACACACAAGCCCTTAGTGAATCTTGGCAAGCAGGACGTTATGAACCCGAAAACGGTCCCAGTATGCTTGTTTCCAGTCCAGGGAAGCTATGGCTTGGCAGTTCGGGCTGGACTGTTCCCATGAGGCACAAGGTCAGACTGATTTGCATATGGCCATGTCTGAACTGGGGTGGCGAAGTGAGCTAAAGAATGATTATGGATTGAACCCAGATCAGTTGACTACGGGTGAGTGCTTGCAATGTTCAACACTCCTTCCATCATCCCCTTTGGTTTTGCTAAGTTTGCCCTATGTTAGCAGGTTATGTGCAGACATGGGTCCCTTGCTCACTTTGCTACTGAATTCAAGATAGCCTGGCTGATGAGGGTTTGGAACCCGAAAACGGTCCCAGTATGCTTGTTTCCAGTCCAGGGAAGCTATGGCTTGGCAGTTCGGGCTGGACTGTTCCCATGAGGCACAAGGTCAGACTGATTTGCATATGGCCATGTCTGAACTGGGGTGGCGAAGTGAGCTAAAGAATGATTATGGATTGAACCCAGATCAGTTGACTACGGGTGAGTGCTTGCAATGTTCAACACTCCTTCCATCATCCCCTTTGGTTTTGCTAAGTTTGCCCTATGTTAGCAGGTTATGCCCAGACATGGGTCCCTTGCTCACTTTGCTACTGAATTCAAGATAGCCTGGCTGATGAGGGTTTGGAACCCGAAAACGGTCCCAGGATGCTTGTTTCTAGTCCAGGGAAGACATGGCTTGGCAGTTCAGGCTGGATTGTTCCCATGAGGCACAGGGTTAGACTGATTTGCATATGGCCATGTCTGAACTGGGGTGGCGGAGTGAGCTAAAGAATGATGATGGATTAAACCAAGCTCATTTGACTCGGGGTGAGTGCTTGCAATGTTCAACACTCAGTCCATCATCCCCTTTGGCTTTGCCAAGCAGGACAATGAACACAAAGTCCAGTCCTTTCATTCTACAAAACAGAAGCAGCAAGTAGCAGGCCAGCCAAACACAGCAACACGCAGAGTGGGCAGTTCCCCTGATACAGCTTCGTCAGCTCTTTTTCTTGGCAGAATCTTTTTTTGTCTGGAAGTGTTCTGAAGTTATGGTATCATAGCTATAGTACTTATACCAGTTTCTGCCTTTGAAGTAGGAAAACTTCAAAGGAAAGTCTTTGTAGTGCACAAGATCGTGCTTTGCCCCAACCTGGCTCCAGACACACTACAGGGGAGGGGGGGGGGTGGAGAAAACTTTGTGTGAGGAAAGACACAACCTAATCAGGTGTCAGTGACAACTCCTCCCAACTCTCTAGCTCAGGAAGACCCATCAGTCTGATGATGGTCATCAGGATAAGCAGGTCACACCTCAGCTTCCTTTGTGTGACTGTCTAGAGTGAATGCACAAACACCCCAACTGTGAGCCTAAACCGGACGTGGATTCCACAAGCAGGCAGAAGCACAGAATGGTAAAGCAAGAGAATGCCCACTTTCTAAAAGGTGAGTTCAGGGACCCCAAACTCCAAATCTCTATCTCTACCCAATTGGAAGTTACACTTGTAAGAGGTTACAAGGGAGCTCCAATGATAAACTATGGGAGGGATGGTCCTTGCAATAGTGAAAAACGAAACAGCAGTATTTCATAATCAGGACATGTACAACACATCAGTATATGTCCTACCTTCTAGATACACTGCACCCTGCCCATGGGGCTATCTTGGGCCCACCTTAGGGGTGTCTTACATGTAGTAAAAGGGGAGGCTTGGGCCTGGCAAGTGGGTGCACTTGCTAGGTTGACATGGCAGTTTAAAACTGCACTCACAGACACTGCAGTGACAGGTCTTAGACATGTTTGCAGGGCTACTCATGCGGGTGGCACAATCTATGCTGCAGACCCACCAGTAGCATTTGAATTACAGGCCCTGGACACACACAGTGCACTTTACTAGGGACTCACTAGTAAATCACATATGCAAATCACAGATAAACCAACTGCAGATACCTTTACACAGAGAGCATATGCACGTTAGCACTGGTTAGTAGTGGTAAAGTACTCAGAGTCCTAAAGCCAACAGAAACATGTCAGAAAAATATAGGAGGAAGAAGGCAAAAAGTCTGGGGATAGCCCTGCAAAAAGGGCAAGGTCCAGTATCCTCAATAGCAGCTGTTCGAGATGCTCCAGGCTCGCTACTTACCCAACCTCATCTTATGGCCCCCGAATTTGCATCATTCTTCTCTAATCTATACATATTAGAATACCCACGGGATACCGATCATAAGGAGATGTTCTGATCACAGCTTCACCTGCCCACACTACCTGACCAGTTCCGGGAGGAATTGGAGCACAATATCACAAAGAAAGAAGTGAGCGAGCCTCTCAAGCCAATGTTGACTTGTCAAAAACAGTACTGTTTTTCACAGAACTATTTCAAGAAGCATTAATGTTACGTGATTAATTTAGCAGAGCTCAAATTAAACCAGACCAGAATGTACTTGCTTGTACCAGTTATCCCCCTATTTCTCTCCTAAACTGTGAGATCCTGGTTAAAGTCCTGTCTAGGAGGCTGGGGAGAGTGATCCCCTTTCCAATACATGAAAACCAAGTTGGGTTCATGCCACATCGCTCTTCCTGTAATCACCTATCTACTTTGCTTCATGCCCTTTGCAAACCAGGTCTAACTATAAAAAAAGCTATTACTCTAGCTCGACATAGAGAAAGTGCTTAACCGTGTGGAACGATTTTACTTCTTCCGAACCATGACACGCTTCGACGTAGGGCAACCCTTCTTAAAAATGGTTCAATGGGTCTCCAGTGGCCCTTCTGCTCTGATAATTTGTAACGTTTTTCTCGCTGATCCAATTTCTATTCAACATGTTACATGATAGGGATGCCCCCTGTCCACCATACTTTTTCTTAGGGCCTTCGATCCACTGGTCATTGCCATCCGCTCTTCAACAACAGTCTCAGGCCCTGCATACGCAAGCAAGAGAGGTTAAACTACTTCTATATGTGGATGATGTACCTCTGATGTTACCTAAGCCCATGACCTCCATACCGACACTGATAACATTTATTACCAACTTTCTTGTTTTTTCAGAATACAGGATAAAGGATAAATTGGTTTAAAACAGAGCCCATGCCAATGACTCTTCATACAACACAACATTCATCAATTACCAGCAACCTGGCTTTTCAGTGGGATGAAGTACCTGGGAGTGCCGGTCAGTTCTGACTTTCCCATGATGATTAAAGACAATGTTGTCCCTCTACTAGATAAAGCGAAAATGGAATTCAATGCATGGAGATCCCCTCAACTATTGTCATGGGGCAAGGTCCAGACAGTTTAGGTGATCATGGCTCCTAGGTTCAATTATATTTTCAACATGATATAGTTTAGGATATCCATGGGAATTATAAAATGGATCGATGCTTCTATCCATTGGTACGTTTGGAATTCTACCTCCCCTAAAGTAGCAGCTGCTAAACTGTATGCAGGTACAACCTCCAGAGGACTCACCCTCCTTCACATCTTATATTACTACAGGGTATGACAGCTTTTTTCTTACCATCTTTACCCAGTAAAGGAAACACCTATGTGGGTCAAAAATGAATGACAACTACATGGGGGAGTCCAAGGCCCATTGGTTCTCTTTGCTGCCCCTAAGTCTTCCACTGACTTTATAACCGTGTGCTGCTGTAAATGCACAATGTTTAGACAATGACCAACGATCTCCTTCACGAGTATGGCTTCAGACATCGTGAGGACCCACTACGGCATTACGCTGCTATCACAATAGTAGCATTACTCATCCTATAATAAATAAATAAATTGCTTATTTCAGCATGCTAACTTCTGTCCTCGGATCAGTCATAATTCTAGGGGCAGAGAGATCAAGCAAGGCTAGCCCTTCGGGTGGAGCAATGCTTCCAACTTCAGATCTTGTGCGCCCGCCATCTGTTGCATCTCTCGCCCCCTCCTGTTTCCCTTCCCTCTTTGTCACCACTTAAGTCTTGGAGGGGTGGAAACCTATTACTAAGGGTGAGATCAGTATCCAATGGGTCAAGGGTGGTATGAATCTCAAATGGAACTGGATACTGCGTCCGTAGCAGTGTTACAGATTGAGTCAGCTTGCTGCTATGCGTTGTTGGCTTTCTAAACATAGAAGGAATACTTTTTTGGGTCTTTTGTTTAGAACCAGACAAAAAACTGTCCAGGGTGTGAGTTGGAGTGGGCCCAGAGGGAAATCAAATGTCCTCACACTCAACCGACAGGTTGTCAATGTGATCTAATATGCAGTTGCTCCCAGCCTTATTACAGGGCAGTTTAGCTTTACTAGATTTCACATGTGCCTCCCCACCGCCGAGCCTGCGGATTAACTTTTCCCCATGGCTAGCTTTTGCAGATAAGGTAGGGACTAAACCTTTGAGAATCTTTAGCCCTGCCACACGCGTTGAACAGGTGGTATCTTTGCACCAAGAGCGCCCCCCAAAAGTTGTCACGCTCACCCTCAGTCCAAGAGACAATACAAGGTATCTCAGTCAACAGTTTGTAACAATGGATGACACTGTGGGCTGTATGGTCTTCTGGTGACTGCTTCAGAGCACATGATGGAGTCAGCAGCCCCTCTCTCTGGGTCTGGGGGATGCTGGAACAGAGTCCCTCCGCAGAGTAAACCTGGTCGGCGTCCCACCCGGTGGGGGTTGGTGAGTGCTTAAGAGTGCAAAATGGAGTGAGCAGCCCCTCCCTCTGGGCCTGGAGGATCCTGGGACACAAAGTCCCTCCGTGGAGTAAAGCTGGTAGGCGTCCCCTTCTTTTATACTGTTTTTTCAGAGAATCGAAAGAAGATGCAACGCGGAACACGTAACTACATTTACCATAGTCCTTAGGGGCGACACCGCTGGTGTGCGAGTAGTGTGCGACCCCACCCCCATTTGTAATGTTAAAGCTCCCTTGAGCAGTTGGCTGATGAGCCTGGGACCCCGCACCTGCGCGCCTGAGTGGTACTAAACCTGGCAGATATTTGGCAGCCACCGGCAACCCCAGAACACGGCCTATCCCTGCTGACGAGGGGTGATACCCCGAAACACGTGTCCAGGGATGGCGAAGACAGCGAAGATAGCAGAGAATCGAAAGAAGATGCATCGCGGAACACGTAACTACATTTACCATAGTCCTTAGGGGCGACACCGCTAGTGTGCGAGTAGTGTGCGACCCCACCCCCATTTGTGGAGTAAAGCTGTTGGGCATCCCACGCATCGGCTGTTGGTGAGTGCTTAAGAGCGAGAGATGGAGTCAGTAGCCCTTCCCTCTGGGCCTGGAGGATCCTGGGACACAGAGTCTCTCCGTGGAGTAAAGCTGGTAGGCGTCCCCTTCTTTTATACTGTTTTTACTAGTGATGAGCATGTCTTTTTTTGGGTATACTGAAAAATAAAGTGCTTTGACTTAATGACTGTGCAGGAATTTGAAATTGGAGGCTATACATTGAGTTGGAATCCTCAGATTGATTCTAGAGAGCAGTCCAAGAGAATCAAACAGAATGTAATAAGGATGATGGGTGTACTCAATTGATTTTAGAACAGTTCCAACCTTCTGTTAAAGTTCTATTTATTTTTTATTTTGCCAAATCATCGAAATTGCTCAGGTTTGGAGACCCGAATTCTAACGGTGACTCAAGAGTGTGTGTACCGATTCCAATATTAATTCAGTGGGTGTGCTTGCAGTAATGATTAAGTGGGGAGCTACGGATGTCAAAAAGTTAAGAACCATTGTTTTAAGAACATTTCCTAGTAGCCATAGTATCCTACTCTCACATTTCACCTCTGATTCTTGTGATTCTGTTTGCTGGACATGAGACTACTTTGTGTCTTTTAGATTTCAAATGAACACTTAATGCTGCAAAAGATTGTTATCACACCCATTATAACATTCAACACGTCAAAATACACAATGATGTGTCTCCAACACCTACAGAACTATGACTGATTGTGCTTTAGGCATGTCGAAAAAATGGCATTTAAACATATCTACTGTAACGATTAAGGATTCACAAACCTACTTCACGTTTTATTCTTGAAGCATAGTACTTTGGCATCTTACAGTATGCAAAAACCCAGTTAGAAGACCTAGGCCATATTATGAATGTGTGCTCTTGTGCATGTCTCAGCTGCGCACCTGTGTTTATGCACTTTTCACTGTTTTAAAATGCATACATTTAACTCCGAATTTCTCCGAGTTCATTTGGGTGCTGCAGACAGCGCAGTGAAGAAACCTCTGTTTCTGACTGTGGTGTCTGCTTCTCATGCAGCACACTCATTCATGGCACAGGCCCTCTCCCATCACCTATCATGTTATATTAATTGAACCCACAATTCTTTTTTACCCTGCTCTCACCATGTTTGAAACAAGCCCGTTGCAAGGGCCTTATTTATGAAAAGTGACGCATCGCTGAGTGAAAACAGCGATGCGTCACTTTTCACTGCGCTCTCCCTGCGACATGATTGATGCGTCATATTTATAATATGACGCATCATGTCGCAAGGAGTTACAGATACGTCAGTATTTCTGACGTATCTGTAGGCGCAAAAGTGACGCATTGCTGGAGTGTCTCACAAAAGTGACGCAACTCCAGCAATGCTTCTTTTCACATGGGGAAAGCCCCATGTGAAAGGGCTTGCGTCAGTCTTAAGCCTGCTGTGAGGCAGGCGCAAGATTTTGACGCAACAGCGTCCTAAAAGTAACGCAGTGAAATCTCATAGATTTCACTGCGTCACTATTACGAGGCTTTTTGCGGGTGAACGCCCCCTCTGCATACATTATACCTGACGCAGGTATAATGTAGCGCAGGGGTTTACAAAGTGATGCATCTGCTTAGATGCGTCACTTTGTAAATAGTGCGCATCAGGAGGCATGTTTTACGCCGCCGATGCGTCACAAAAAAAGACGCATCGGAAGCGCAAAACTCACGCAAGGCCTCATAAATGAGGCCCCAAATGTAGAAAAATACCCCCAAAAGCAAATTTGGCTACATAAATCTGGAGTAAAGCAACACAGGGCAAATTGCTGTGTTAGCTTACTCTGTGATAGGAAAGCCTTCCATAGGCGTTCTGTGAGTGTTCTCACGCACCTCCCATAATTTTTGATGCATTCTCAGATTTATCAGAACTGGGAAACTTGGGAATACACCAAAAAGATATGTCTTCCCAGAGAGGTGTTAACAAGGAGAAATATCTTTATTTCTCCGCCTTACTTCCTCTTTCTATGTAGAAAGTGAAATTTGACTCTCAGGATTTTTTTTTGTCCTGCACAAAAACAATCCTGCATGCAACGTGGGTGCCCTTGCACCATGGTGTAAGGGTGCCTGCATTGCCGCAGGCAGCCAAAAGGGTGCCAGCCCAAGGGAAAAGGCAGGAATGCGCCGTAGTGCCTTAAATACAGTGGGCCATATTTATGAAAAGTGACGCATCGCTGCGTGAAAACAGCGATGCGTCACTTTTCACTGCGCTCTCCCTGCGACATGATTGATGCGTCATATTTATAATATGACGCATCATGTCGCATGGAGTTACAGATACGTCAGTATTTCTGACGTATCTGTAAGCGCAAAAGTCACGCATTGCTGGGGTGTGTCACAAAAGTGACGCAACTACAGCAATGCGTCCTTTCACATGGGGAAAGCCCCATGTGAAAGGGCTTGCGTCAGTCTTGCGCCTGCTGTGAGGCAGGCGCAAGATTTTGACGCACCAGCGTCCTAAAAGTGACGCAGTGAAATCTCATAGATTTCACTGCGTCACTATTACGAGGCTTTTTGCGATTGAACGCCCCCTTTGCTTACATTTTACCTGATGCAGGTATAATGTAGCGCCAGGGGTTTACAAAGTGACGCATCTGCTTAGATGCGTCACTTTGTAAATAGTGCGCAAGACTACGCATGTTTTACGCCGCCGATGCGTCACAAAAAGTGACGCATCGGAAGCGCAAAACACACGCACGGCCTCATAAATGAGGCCCAGTGCATTAATTACTTTTGCTTGTCACGTAGTGCATCGCAGCACAGGACTAGCTGCACTGTACTGCGTGACTTTATTTCTAAATCTGCCCCAGTTTCTTGATATTAGCAATGATGTTTCATCAATATTGAAACGAGTTTATTAATTTGTCCACAAACCCTGAAAAATCTGAATGTGCAGCCTATTTTTGTTAATGCAATTAATATTGAATTTCTTGGCGTGATCACTGTAGAGAAATACGACATCAATGCGTTCATGCCAACATACTGTGGAGTCGAATTTCATATTCAAATAATAAATACTTTTCAGACTTAAAACTAATATTGTATTCACAATTTATTTCCTTATGGAGCTCGATTATGACATCAAAAGCAGAACACGGCTGTCATGCCAGTATGTAATTTCTTTGATCAGTTGTCTAGCAGCATAAAGAATGTCATTCATCAAGTTTTCCCTGCAGCTCTTACACAGTACAATTCTGCCCACTTTGTATATTCATAGCAAGCTAATGCGGTCATGCATCATCAGGCTGGCTAAACATCAGTTATTGTTGCAGTGAAATTGTTGTCTGGAGTTGGGAACACATCTCCTCAATCTATTTTCATTCAGCCATCTATGAAAGCCCACACGAGTCATATGATGTAATGACATTATCATACTTATAGGAAAGCAATATCTGTATAAACCACAGTTGTTGTCTTATTACGAGCGAGTTATGACGTCAAGACTGACTGGTAACTATAAACAATGTCACATGCCCCCTTGAACAGAAACACCCAATTCGGAAATACAAAACAAATGCAGGTCTTCTGCTCTCTTAAGATGGGGAACTAGAAGAACAGGAATCTGGTGCCATTTAAAGCCTTCCAATTTCAGTTGATTAACAAGCCTTGGCAAAGCCAGCAGTTTCGTCTAGTCTATAATTGAAAATTAATATATATTGAAGGCGAGTTTTTGTTTGCGGTTGTGTGGATGGATGACTCGCTGAATGAGATAGTGAGTGCATGGATAATAAAACGAAGAATGAGTGCACGGATATCTGTAAGAATGGGTGACTGCAGCGAATTGTGGTTAAATAAGTGAGTACATGAATGGGTAGCTGCTGGAACCGGAGAGGGCTTGAACGGATGAATGGTCAAATGAGTGCCTGGATTTATGTAGAAAGGTTACATGACTCTTGCAGACTGAGACCTCAAGCAGCAGTTGTGTGAATTTTATAAACGAAGCACATTTAGCCATACGAGGCTATATACATATAGCAGAACTTGGTGCCACTGTGTCTGGAATGCCCACTGCAAATTAATATTTTCCATCATATAGCCAAATGCAAATTGCATCTTAGGTGGGCAGCATCATTACAAAAGAGGTCGGTATAATTCCAGAATTGCCACCATTATACCAGTGCAAGTATTATGGATAAGCTTGCACCATTGTCACAATAAAGCCATTCAAATGTTAGGAATTACCACCAGAATTCATTAATCTTCAATTCATGCTCTGATTGCACTTAAAATCTTGAAAGTCATCCTAGAGTTGCTCCATCACTTATATGTCTAAGCTGAATGGCTGCTTTCTGCAAAACCCCCAGTCGTTATTCCTTAGTGCATGATTATGGTTGCAACTTCACTCAGTAATCCAAGTGTGTGTTTAGATTTGCCTCATCATTCAGTAATCATCAGTGCTTATCCAGATGTACACCATCACCCATTAATAGTCAGTGCAAGCTGATATTTACATTGATGCTCCTAAATCATGGCATTTTGCCCAGATTTTCACTGTTACTCAGAATTCCTCACTATTGCCCACATGCATCAGGGTAATTTGCATTCGCAAACGGTGTGAATCGCAAAATTCGGCCGTTTGCGAATGCAATTTCCTTTTTTGGGATGCATTATTTTTTTTCATTTTTTCGCAATTTAAGGAATCCCAATTATGTTGTGATTTCCTAAATTGCGATTGCATTTAAGAAATCGCAATTTGTGATTTCTTAAATGCAATGCATTAACACTTTTTTTTGCGAATTCGCAAATAGGAAGAGGTAAATTACCATGCAGTTGAACTTCATGGTAATTTGTGAAAACTTTCAAAAATGCACAAAAGTGCATTTTTGAAAGTTTCATTTTACACACACACATGCCCTTGAGGCATGTGTGTGTGAAAAATGTTCTTAAAGTTTAATTTCAGGGGTGCAGGTGGGGGTCCTTTGGACCCCCCCCTTCACCCATGAAATAGCATTCTCATTTTGCCATTCCTTAATTGCGAATCGCGAAATGAGAATGGCTTCCCATTCATTCCTATGGGCCTGTAGGCCCATAGGAATAAATGGGAAGGGATTCCTTAATTGCGATTCGCAAATTGTGAATCCCAATTAAGGAAAATTAAGAAATCGCAAAAAAATTGCGATTTCTTAATGCATAGCATTTTGCAATGTCTTAATTGCGATTCCTTAATTTTCGCAATTAAGAAATCGCAAAATGTAACAATGATGCATGTGGCCGTATATGCTGGGATTTACACCGTAAAGCCATTGAGCCTGATCAAATTTGCCTTATTTCTCAGTAATACTTGCTCCATCTGCACTCTTTGATTCTTAGTAGCTGCCTACGTTTCACCATCACCCATGAATCCCAAATACATCCCTGAGGGCAACCCACAGGAGGGGAAAAAGTAGGTCCAATGAATCCTACAGGCATCACCCAGCCGGTAGATGCATTCACTCATTGCACCCTCCTGCAGTGGGATCGCTGTCCTCTCTTTAAATTGGAGGCAGGCTGCACAGAGAAAGACACAGTAGCTGCATCAATCAGACGCTCCATATTTCACTGAGTGCACTGCCCTGATGTAGCACACGTTTGCAGCTGGCCAGAGGGCAGTGAATTAATTGTAATTGTGCTCATTAGCCCTGTTTGCACCCAGTGCATCTACTTAAAAGTGTGCCATAGTGCAAGTAGGGACAGAGGGCCCTGTCTACAATACAGGTCCAGAAGAGTGAGATTGCTCTGGTCTCTGGCTGTGGATGTACTCTTTTCTGGTATTTCCCAACCTTGCTTTGCCAGAGTGCTGCAGAAACTCACTGGCACATTGAATAAGGGTTCTCCTCCTACTTCTACATACACAGATGCTGCCCTTCTCTTACTATAACGTAACGTAGGTTTGGTCGCTGGTCCTAATAGGAACCTGGGTGAACTGTATACTTCTATATGAATTTCTCTCAGTGAATGTACAGGGGCACATTTACTAGCATGTTGTGTAACAGGTGCAGCAATGAAATTTGCTGAAGTGCATTGCATCTAAGTGACACATCAAAATGAACCATATTTGTAAACATATGTCACTTTTCTGAAGTTTCCTAGTGCTGTTGCAGTGTGCGCTGCTTAGCCTCAATGCAGGCACCCTTGCACCACGGTGCAAGGGTGTCTGCATTACAGGCATGATTGTTTTAGCTCAGGGAGTGTCACTTTCCTCACAAAATAATCCTTAAAGGCATTTTCCTTTTACTAATGGTGATGAGGAAAACATCACGTATAGAAACAGGAAATAAGGATGTTTCTCCTAGTTCCGCCTTGCTCTGAGAGGTGTTTTGACACATTCCCAAGTTTGCAACTCTTTGTAAATCTGGGAATGTACCAAAATCCATGGGTGGATGCGTGGGAACACTCAAACTCCACCCATGGAGCACCTTCCTGCCACAGGGTAATGCAAGGCAGTGAAATGCACTACCTGATGTTACTTTGGACTTTACATTTACTCAATAACGCAGAGCCATGCAAGGTGACATTGTGTGCCATAGTAAATCCCAGTTACGATTTTGCTTTTTTCTTGCATCACATTGCATGATGCATGTACAATACATGCCCTTTGTAAATCTGCCTCTTAGTGAATATATGATAAGAAGTCTAAATATAACAACACTGATATAAGTTGCTCAGTTGATTAATATCACATAGAATTTGAATTTACAAAGGTAACATTTTACATTTTCATATATACATTAGTACCTATGGTGGTTCATAATTTTAAGAGTAATACTCTGATGATGGAGTGTAAAAAATGTGATGAGATGAATGTATACACCAATGCAGGAAAGTCTCCCGGCTGAATCAGTCCATAAACAAAAGCATCTGTCTTACTGATAGATCAGAGGATAAGTAGACATGCATGGATGCTGAGGTTTGTTGTGCATGTGGTAAAAGAGTGTCTTTGTTATGCCAGAGTGGTGGAACCTCCGATCAGATGTAGCAGGCAGAGTCAGTTGCCATCCTTATTTGAATAGGAGCCAGGCATGGTACAGCCACACTTGTAAGGACGTTATTGATTCTTTTAAAATGTGCCATGCCTACGACTCCAACCGATCCTGTTTGTGGTGGACAATGGGAAGGCACCCAATTTATCTCATTACAGTAACATTCCAAGATGGCTGCCACGTTTACTCTAAGGAAAAGCAGGAATCCGAGACAGGTCTCTAATGATGGCTGAACAGACCCTATGGGGACACAGTGACTAAATGACTTCAAAAAACGCCAGTGTCGAGCCAGGCTGTTTTCACAAGCCATGGAGGTTCAGAGTGCAAAGAGGAGTTGAGGTACATCCAGATGTCCATCAAAGGATTGGTAAACACTGGTAAATAGATGATGCATAACTATTCACCACTTGTTGGGATTACCAAATGTGGTGAATGATAGGGCAATGGAAGAGACCCTCACTCTACTCTACAGCTGATAGGCTCTGTCCACACTTTGTCCTCAGCTACAACATTGTCACAGGATTACCACCAAGACGTAGATGCACACCTTACCTTTGGTTAATGGTTAGCTGGTACAGTAGGGTGAAGATCTTTCAGTCAGCTCATATGTCCCTACTTCGCCTTAGTCTTTATTGCTTGGTACCTCTGGGTATGGAAGAACACACTTGTAGGGTACTGCCAGCAAGGCTAGAGACTGCCCAGCCATGACGTGAGAAAAATCATAACTTAGGAGTTAGTGAAAGAACTATACAGATTAGAATGCACAGTGCCCTCTCTACATGGTCATCTCAGAGTTTTGCCTTCCTTTGCTGAGCCCATTTTTATTGGCTTAAGGACTACATTCACTTTGGTCCTGGTAATCAGTGGTAAAGTGTTTGTGCTCTCCCGCTTGGCTTTCTCCTAATTTCCTGATTTATGGCTAATATGGAAAACCAAATTCTCTCAATGTCTGATATAACATATGCACTGTTAATTTGTTCTTCTTCCATGATCCTGGAGGTAAGGGCATGTTTTTGTGTATTTATGGAAAAAGGTAAATGCATGGATATCTGGGGCTGCTTATTGAAATAAATTTGTGTTCAGTGTCTGACAATAGGCCAATCTCCTTCCAATGGCTCAGCTTGGTGTTGATCTTCATGGTGGTCAATTTATAGGGATTGTAACCGAGTTTGGTGTAGTGTGCAGTGTTGTTCAGTTGTCGTGTCACCTCTCCTTCATAGTCATTTCTATTCATCACAACTTCATTGCCCCCTTTGTCTGCTTCCCTTATTATCATGTCACCATTAGAGCGGAGGCTCTGTATTGCTGTCCTTTCAAGTAGTGTGAGTTTGTCGCTCTTTTTTCTTTTCACCATTTGAGCACTCTCTCAGACTCATATGCATTAGCATTTCTAGAGTAACCACTATTATTTTCCTTTTTCTTTTCTCTCTCTTTCTATGATCACAAAAGGAGCTCCATGTTGTAGTACAATTGCTCATCACTGTGTAATATCTTTGTATGTTCTTTTTCTGAAACATACTGATGTATGCTTATAATTTTATGCCATTACAGCCCTGAAGAAGAAGCCCTTTCTCTGGGCAAAACACGTTGGCTGAATCCATTCCTGTGCATACCATAATATACATCTGACAAATGAAAGAAGGATACCGACACAAGACCAACTTTGTCAGTCTAAATATGTACATTTGACTTGTCCTTTTTATGTTGCCTCTCATCCACAAAGTGTTACGTTTATTTTATGATCTACTGGCAGCAGATCATATGAGGTGGGCAATATAGTTTAATAATACTGTGACTAGTTCCGGTAGTGCTGTCCGCTAGAACCCAGCTGCTTGCTTCAAAAAGACATGAACAGTAAGGGTCGCTTTTATTATTTCCCTATTACGTATGATTCAGGAATGTTATCAAGCTGGAAGAAATGTGACAAAGGGGGGAGGGCACTGATGGCAGAAACAATCAAGGAGGCTATCTAGAAATGGAAAGAAACAAACCTTAAAATGTAAAAGCCAGAAATTAAATGTCAGATAGCTAGACATTTAAAAGCTCCCTCCATATAGAGTGTTAATTAGAAGTAACTGAATATCTTGACCATAGAGATGTTTAGTTGTAACTCTGTTTATTCTGGACTGCAAACTTTACATCAAAACAAGGAGTACAATTTGTTTGGAGAAGATGTAGCATGTGCCCTGTCAGTTCATGTGGGTGCTGATAACTGTGGATAATGCTCAAGTTGACCAAGCTGCTGCTTGCAAATGCAGATCAACTGAAACATATTGGAGTGGAGTTTTTGGCTATGTGTCACACAATATTATCCTACTTTGGAGTGCAAAATGGTACAAATAGTGCGTGAAATAATGATATTTCGACACGGAAATGAGAGACACTTGTAGCCAGATATGCAAACACTTCGATTTGGAGTTTACAACTGCAAAAATGTATTTCTAAAATACTAAAACCCATTAGTGAGTTGATAATGTTTTAATGACTCACAAAAATGGGTTTAGAATTGCACACCGGAAAGGGCATGTTCCAGATACTGGAATGGTACCATATGTATTATTAGTTTGTGGCTGAAATTCTGGACACTCACTATTGAGAAAAAAACTACCCTCGAGTTGATGTGGCAATGTATGTGCATGAGGAAAGGGATCCGCTTTGGATCCTCTATCATTTGGGAATTATGTGAAGGTTCACTGCCAACTCCCACTGAAACTTTTAAAAAACAAAACATTGTTTTAAGGTTCACTGTTTCCTTTAACCGCTTCCGTGCGGTCCCGATTCCCCCCCTGTGCTGGACATTCCAGAACAGGGTGCGGTCGTGACGGAACCATTCCGTCATCAGCACAGCTCAACCATGACTGATGACGGAATGGTTCCGTCACAAGCATCGAAGGGGTTAAGTAAATTTGGGATGCCTTCAAAAATAAGTTTGCTTTTTCAAAAACAATCTCAGGCGTGATGGTATGCTGACCCTTGCAGGCCACATTCCAAGTGAGTTGTAATTTGCAACCTACCTAAAGAATATTAACTCAATAGCTCAGATTGTCTTCTACTCTGACCCACTCTGATTCTTTACTTTGAAAACCTATTTATTAGATAAGTCACAAGTTCAGCCCGCTTTTTTGACCCGAAAGTTAGTACATCTGGCCCTTTTTATTTTCTATTTGAATCTTTTCAGAAGATAAGATTTAACGATGTACCTTGAGCAGAGTCGATGAAGGAACTCTTCACAAGATTTGAGAAGATGCACAATTTGTGTGCATTGCTCTCTGTGAGCTCTTTTAAAGAGAAAGTAGTAGTAAAATCAAGTTCATCTGGACCATAGTTGAATAAAACAAGGAATAGGAAATAGCACTTATGTTGATTTGATTGGCATATTTGTAGAGCCCAATGAATGCACAAGGGTGTCTTGGCGTTAGAATCTTTAGATCTGAGCGGTGCTGGCAGGTTATACATGATGGATCAGTTGTTATAGAGCCAGGTTTTTAGTGCCTTTCTGAAGGACAGAAGTGATGAGCTGCTCTTTATGGTGATGGGAAGCTGGTTCCAGATCTTAACTGTCGCTAACAGGTAGCTTCTTCTACCACAGCGGGCCTTCTTAAACTTAGGTGTCTGCAGAAGTTTTGTATGGGCAGATCTTAGGCTTCTTGCCAGCGCATACCATTTCAGGTGAATCCTCAAGAATTGCTGCCCTCTAATATGTAAAGCTTTGAAGGCCGGACCTTGGCATTTAAACTCAATCCTTTTTTTCACTGGGAGCCAGTGGAGGGCTCTTAAACCGTGGGAGCCTGATTTGAACCTCAGAAGATCTAGTACTAATCTGGCTGCAGTGTTCAGCAAGTGCTGCAGTCTTAATACATGCTGGGATTGGATCCCCATGTATAGGGATTCCCATAGTCCAATCTTGAAAGTGCCAATGCTGTAACCAGAGTTTTGTTTGCGTTGGGAGGGATAAATGGGCGTATTTTTCTGATCATTTTTAAGAATGAACCAGATGGTGGAGGAGAGTCTATTGATCTGACTATTGATGGTTAGTTTGTTATCAAAGATGACTCCAAGATTTTTGGCATTGGGCACTGGGGTTGGACAATCGCCCAGATTGGCAGGGCACCATCTGGGCGACCAGAAGGTTGAGTTAGGGCCCAACAGCAAGACCTCAGTCTTTCCACCGTTCAATTTCAGGCAGTTGGACTGCATCCATTAGTTAACTTGCGAGATGCAGCCATTGAAACAATCTACAATCTCCTCTACATTGCTTGATACTGACACCACTGACTGAGTGTCATCTGCATAAGAGACAACCGAGAACCCAAACTGACTAATGATCAAGGACAGGGGAGCCACATAAACATTAAATAATGTGGGGCTCAGAGATGAGCCCTGAGGAACCCCACAAGGCAGTTTGATAGATTTGGATGGGAAGGCTACCAGTTCGACGGAGAAGGTTCTGTCGACTAGGTAGGACAACAACAGTGAAAGGGAGGAGTCTCGGATCCCCAGCTCTAACAGTCTACTGGCTAGTATTTTGTGGTTCACTGTATCAAAGGCCGCCGACAGGTCTAACAAGATCAAGGCAGCCTTGCCCCCTGAATCTAGTTTTGTCCTAAGTTCCTCAGCCGCCATGACCAAAGTTGTCTCCTTTCCATGTCCTTCCTGGAACCCGTATTGTGAGTGATCTAGGAGGTTCCTGGAATAAATAGGTCTAACAAGATAAAGGCAGCCTTGCCCCCTGAATCAAGTTTTGTCCTAAGTTCCTCAGCCGCCATGACCAAAGCTGTCTCTGTCCCATGTCCTTCCTGGGACCCATATTGTGAGTGATCTAGGAGGTTCCTGGAATAAATATGTGCAGTGAGTTTTGCATTGAGAAGTTTCTCAAGTACTTTTGCCGAAAAATGGAATTCTGGAAATAGGACGATAGCTGCTGGGGTCCTTAAAAAGGATCTGGGAAGAAGCCTGATTGAATTACCTTATTGAACACCAAATTTAGGTGTTCACTTAATATTTCCGGAAACAGATGAAGTATTTTAGGAGGGCAGCGGTCTGTTGGGGCTCCTAATTTAGATGTTTTCACCACCTGAATGACTTGTTCTTGTATGTGGGGAGTGAAGGTGAAAGCTGAAATTATGGTAGCTGGATCTAAGGCTGTCGGAGTGATCTTAGTGGCTGAGCTAACACTATTCCTAAAGGAATTATTCATCGTCTCAACTTTATTCAATAAATGACTGACCTAGTAAATTGAAGAATTCGGCGCTGCTTTCCCTCCGAGCCATCCCTGTTAGTTTAGCAAATTTTTTAAAGTAGAGAAGAGCTCCCTGCAAGAGTTCCTTGCCTCAAGGTTATTTGCCATTAAGTATTTATTTTTTTCCTCTACAATCATTTTCTTGTAAGCTGCCAATGCTTGTGCAAACTTAGGGGCCGATTATGATCGCGGTCGGACTCAAGTCCGTCCGCGACCCCTGAGGAGGAGGGAACGTCTGCAGGGGCTGTGGCGTTCCCTCATAGCAGATTAGGATGTGACCGCCAGGGTGGCGGTCACATCCTCTATCTTTAACATTGCGGCGGGTGCAGCTTCAAGCTGCACCCGCCACAAGGTTAAAAATGCATGCTTCGCATTTGCATGCACAAAGCGGCAGGCACCGCGCAGTGCCTGCTGCTTTGTGCACGCAAATGCAGGGGGGTACCATAGGTACCCCCCATGTGTACCCTCCACCCACCCTTCACCCAGGGGGCCCGCAACGGTCCCCCGAAGTGAAGGTCCATATGCTTTTCCACGGCGGGAAAGCCGCCGCGGAAAAGCATAGAAATGCAGACATCCTAATATGCCTGGCGGTGTCTCATAGACACCGCCAGACATGTTAGAGCTTTTCCGCCGCGGTCGGAAGGCGACATCGGTGGAAAAGCGGCAGACGGTCTTCCTGATCCCCCAGCCATCCTAATCTGGCGGAGGGTCTATGAAGGCTCCGCTGCATTTTTCTGCATTCTTCGGGCCGGCGGACACTTCCGCCGGCCCGGAGGATGCGGAAAAACTGCAATCCTAATCGCCCCCCTAGTTTTTTCATCGAAATCATAGTTTACTCTCCACTTTCCTTCTGACCTTCTACAATCTACATGCTTGTTTTTACGCTCTAAGATTATCTGTAAACAATGGTTGGGATGAACTTTTCTGCCGGGAGAGGCAGCTTTTTTGAAGGGGCTAAGATGTCTACAGCTGATTTGATCCATGAGGATAACCTACGGACAGAAGTGTTGATGTCTGTCAGGAGGTCTGGTTTAGTGCTTAATAATATAGCTTGTAGGGTGGGAGTGTTAATGTTGCCCCAATGTCGACTGGTGACAGAAATATGCTTTACGAATATCAGAGAATGCTGGTCTGGGAAAAAAAATGTTTTATGGCCTGACCAGGGGACAGGAATTACATCTGATAATTTGAGTGATCCAATTGAAGTGAAAATCGCATCTAGCGTGTGCCCAGCAGCATGTGTGTCTTGCTTGACAATCTGTGGGTAATGAAAAATTAGCCATTGAATAGACTAGTAAGGCTGTATCACGATCTGCCAACTTTTCTAGGTGATAGTTAAAGTCTCCTTGTATCGTGAAATCAGATACCTCTAGACTGAATTCAAGGAAAGGGCTGTTAACATTCAAAAAAGAGGTCCGTACTTCTGGAGGCCTGATTAAAAGAAGACTTTTAATGTGTAATTATTACTAAGTGCGATCTGGAATGTTAAAGTTTCACAATCCTGTGAGCTTCCAGCTGAGGATCCTGTCGCATGGATGTCTTCTCTAGGGATGATAGATAATCCTCCCCCCGTTTAACCACACACAATGGAAAATCAAAAAGGACGCAGAAAATGAGGCATGGGCAAAGTTACTACATGACATCAAAAGCAATAACAGCGTTCGCTTTTGGCAAACAGTGAACGCTATCTTACGGCCACAGCACAAGGACCCAGGATCCCACATAGTAGAAGAAACATGGATCAACTACCTCAACAGCCATTTCAATGATCCCCCCCGACCTATGGGAATACAAAGATGTAACACGACAAATCAAGCGCTCACAACGCCCTTGTCAGCGCAACTAATTAAGAGAGTGCTAACCCAATCCGAAGCCACCTCGGAAACATCAGCTGCACAGGAGATAGCCCTAATCACAAAGCAAATCTGCAAGGGCAGAAAAGAAGGAGCCCCGGGCCCCAATTGCATCCCGCCAGCCCTCTTTAAGGAAAATAACACAAAATGGGCAACCATCCTGCAGCCACTATTTATGGAAATAAGACTCCTAAATAGCATTCCAGAGTCCTGGAGAGGGTCGACAATCGTCCCCATACATAAAAAAGGCGACAAAATGGATCCCAACAATTACCGCCTAGTTGCCCTCATCGACAACGAGGCAAAATATTTCGCAGGAACGATTTTAGAGGAGATTGGGTCATGGACGGACTCAAATCAAATCATACCATTGAACCAGACTGGCTTTCGTAAAAACACAGGAACAGCTACCAATATTCTGGCTATATCTCTGATTATTGATGCAGCGAAAACAAAAAAATTGCCACTGCACCTGTGTTACATCGACTTTAGGGCCGCATTCGACAACATCGAGAGAGGCAGGCTTTGGGGGAAACTAGCACAATGGGGTATACCGCAACCGATCTTAAATATGTTGGAGCTTCTCCACTCTGACACCTGGGTGCAGGTGAAGCTAGGAAGCGGCACCCATCTGTCATCCAAAGTCCGTATCACCAAAGGTCTCAAACAAGGGTGCGTGCTGGCCCCAATACTGTTCAACCTATTCATGGCGGATCTATCAAGCCAACTAAACTCATGCAACTCCCACTCCCCGAGGCTGGGAGGAAAAACTCTAAGCAACCTACTATACGCGGACGATGTCGTACTCCTTAGCCACACTCATACTGGTTTACAGAAGCTATTGAATGAAATGCATAGCTACGCAATGCAAAACAACTTAAAAATAAACATGAGCAAAACACGCACAATGTCAATTAACAACAGGAACAAACATCAGAAGCCCTGGTTCTTGGGCGGCCAGAAAATAGAGCTATCTAGCGAATACAAATACCTGGGAGTCATCTTTGACAGTGAAGGTTCATTTGCCCAGCAGCTGCAGGATACAAAAACAAGAGGAGCTCTAATTGCCGTCACTCTGAAAAACTTAGCCAATCAACTTTCAGGGCCAACTTTGACACCTTACTTGAAAGTCATTCAGGCTAAGTTACTCCCCTCTATTTCCTACGGAAGCGAGGCATTACGAGGAAGAGATTCCAGGAACCTAGACACCACCCAGGCAAAAGCATATAGAACAATGTTTCCGCTCCCGCCCTACACCTCGCCCGCACAACTAAGGCTGGAGTTTGGCTTGCAAAAACAGGATCTCGCCAGACAGGGAGCTTACATCATCTGTTGCCACAAACTCCGCTCTGCCAAAATTGACACACTAAATTCACTGCTGTGGCTTGATATACAAAGCAGGGATGTATCTCAGGCATGCTCCTACCTGAAGGCGGCATTGGGGGCCGTCAAAGCATCTGCGATCTGGGATATGCAACTCGGGCACAACCCGTTCAAAAAACTGGTCTGGAAAAGTGTAAGACATCTCTCCTTACTAGAGGACAAGGCGGCCTTCGCCAAAAGAAACCATGCTTGGATGACATTAAACACGTATAAAACACTGTCACCACAAGCATACTTCAGCCAGGGCTATTCAAAAACCATCAAACTGAAGTTCTTGAAACACAGACTAGGGGTGCTGCCCAGTAGAGAACACACTCCACCATGGCTCAGAAGCAACAGCCACGAAGCCTGCCCACTCTGCAACCTAGAAAAAGGAGACATACTCCACATGACCTGCCTCTGCGAAGAGCTTCGACAAGCCCGCCAACAGCTCTTAAAGGATCAGTTTAAGCAGATAGGGACTACCACACGAAGGCAAGCGGTGCTCGCCTGCTTGAATCCAGCAAATACCAAACTGAACTGCAGATATGTTAAGTTCCTGGCTATAATAGAGCAAAGACTGCCAAAAACTGCAAAAATCGACGATCATTAACACAACCAACAAGCAAACAGCAACTAGGTTGCAAAGGGTGCATGCTGCCCGGGCCCCGGGAAAAGACTGCCAGATATCCATTTTGGGCCCTCCACTGCACGTTTTAAAGAAATGCTGATTTAAATGATCAAACTTTCTATTATATTTTTTAAATTTTTAATGCAAAATGTTTGTACTGGTTTTAATTAACTATGCAATAAAACTTACTTACTTACTTACTCCCCCCGTTTATTAGCTCTGTCTGCTCTAATAATGGTATATCCTGCTGGTGGTGCTAACGCAAGAACGGGGTCTGACGACTCATCTGCCCAAGTTTCTGTAATGAATGCCAGGTCAAGCTTGTGTGCGCCTATCAATTTTGCAACCTTGGTGTTATGATTCGGCAATGACTGCATTTTGATCAACATAGCCTGAAAGACTATAGTAGACTTTTGGTATGATAGTTTTTGTTGCAGTATAAGAGCCTTAACTTTGGTGAAACTGAACTGTAATTTGCAGTGCTAGTACTGCTTAGGCTCCTTTTGGAGATCTAGTCAAGGGCAACAAGCATTAATATAGTTTGCATTCGGCCTGAATATGTTCCTCTCTCGTGTAAGTTATACTCTTTGCTTCATGGGGACAAAGAGTAGGGTTTCTGGCTATAGGCGCGGACATGCGCAGACGGGATTTACCTTTGATGCTGCGGCGGAGCCTAATGCTCTTTTCATCGGGCTTTGTAGGGTGTGCGGCGTGAGAGACTAGCCCGCTCACTGCCTATTAGTGTCTAATTACCCCGGAAGTGAGGAAAGTTCAAGGAGCCTAGAGAAATGCCTCCTGCTCAAACAGCACTTAAGGCTGAGCAATATGCGGTGTATCATTCAGATATTTAAAAAGACAAAAATTATTAGAACAGGCATTAAACAATCTAAAGGCTGCCAAATATGCTATGTTAATTAAGTTTAGCGTGCAGGAACAGCAACTGCAGCAGTCCTTACAGCTTCTGGCTGCACGTCCGCTCTATCATCGGGCTTTGTAGGGTGAGCGGCATGAAAGACTAGCCTGATCACTGCCCGGAAGTGTCTAATCGCCCCGGAAGTGAGGAAAGGTCAAGGAGCCTAGAGGAAAGCCCTCCCCTCAAACGGCACTTGCCACGTCGGACCGGGGCGCTAACAAGGAAATCAGGGGACAAGGCTTCCAATTAACCAGGACGGGAGAACCCACCTAAGACCAGGTAACAGCACACAAGCCCCTAACAGTGATGGTATTGTAGCAACAAAAGGCTAAGCAATATGTGGTGCATAGTTAAGATATTTTAAAACACAAAAATATTTAAAACACGAGTTAAACAATCTAAAAGCTGCGGAATATGCTATGTTAATTAAGTTTAGCATGCAGGAACAGCAACCGCATCACTCGTTACTGCTTCTGGATGTTAAATAACAATCTGCCAAGAGGAATTTGAATACTTACATACAGCACATAAAGGTTAATAAAAAAACTTCTGGTAAAATATAAGAATAACATTTATTTTTCGAATGTCCACTAAAATAGCTACAGCATACATCAATTTATGTACAATTACACTTAAAAAGACAATAATTCCAGAAATATTTTTAAAGCTGCTTAAGGCTGCTATAAACCTATCCACTACCCAGGTTACGCCTGATTTAAAAAAAGTGCAAGCAATCCATTAAAATATCCACACTGGAGCCTCACATTTGTGACTCACAGCTGCAGTTATGTTTTACATCCAACACTTAACTGCATACACCATCAACCATGGTGTAGCCCTTTCCAAAATTCCAGACGCTCTCTCCACCACACAGAATTTGCCAATCCGGAGAGATATGAAAATGCGTTAGAAATAGTGTGGACCGCTTTGAGTTCAGATCACTCAAATCTCTGTCCCTGGATTCTATTTGTTCTCTCCTTTAGATCCTCTTTTGTACAAAGTATAGAAACATCACTTTTGAAATTTTCTATATTGCATGAAAAATCCAGGCCATTTAGGTGAGTTTGTGCTGCTCTGGTGGGCCGGGGGGGCACATGGAGGCATCGGGGAAAGGAAACAGTGTTTCCTCTCTCCTGATGTCTCAATGCAGGGCATTCCTGGTGCAGGATCGCATACAGTGTCGCAATCGTGCACCAAGAATGCCCCCACTAGACACCAGGGATAACGTTTTCAATGTAAAGGAAGCGACACCTTGGGCAAGGGTCGCTTCCTAAGGGAGAAAAGCCCACTAGAGCCAGGGCAGATTGTTTTTTTTATATGGCCTATCTGCCCCCAGGAGGGGGCAGAAAACCTCACTAGACACCAGGGAATTTGTTTATTTTTAAATAGAAGCGACTCCTTGGGCAAGGGTCGCTTCCAGGGGCAGAAGAGCCCATTAGAGCCAGGGAATTTGTTTTTATTAAAGAGCAAGGGTCCCTTCCAGGGGCCATATTTTTATTAAGTATATTCTGCCATATCAGTTTGTTTATTTGGCCCTTCTGCCCCCTGGGGACAGATCACCTACATTTTTTGGTGTTTCTGGCCTGCGGGGGGGGGGGGCAAAAAAGCCCACTAGGGGATTTAAAATAAATTAATTGGCCGCTTCCAAGGGACATATATTTTTTATGTGTATTCTGCCTGTTATTTTGGCCTTTCTGCCCCCAATTGGGTAGTGACATTGTGTGTTATAATGTCAATTGTTTTATTTCTTGTGAATTGCAATTGTAATGCTTTATTTCTCAATTTTTGTTCTAGTTCAAGGCTTTTGCTCTTTAGACTGTTCCAGGTTGCGGTTTCGTTACTGGTGGTTCTGCTGTTTTTGTAGTGGTATGTGTTTTGTAAGAGACTTTTTTGTACAATGTAAATGAGTTTCATTTCTCTGCATGAATGGTTTTTTTTGCAAATGGTGTAATAATAGCAGTATGTTTAGCTTCTGTTTTTTCAGTGTCAAAAACGTTTTGCATTTGTACTCGATGTGTATTTTGTTGTCTTGTGAGTAATTGGTTTGGTTTTTTCTTTCGAGTGGGATATCGTTATTTTTTGCTGTGCCTCTGCAGAGTATGTGCTGGTGAGTGTAGCTGTCTCTTGTAAGTGAATCGTGTAGTTTTTTAATATATATAAATCTTTGTGATAAATGCCCACTTTTTTTGCTAACTTATTTTGCACAGTGTTCGTTGTTGTTGACTTGTTTGTGCAGTTTCCTTTCTTAGTCAGGATTCTGGCTAGCCGCAGGATTACTGCTCAGTAGGTTGTTGGTATCAGGGGATTCTGGGTAGGAAAACATTTTGGGATCCACGCAAGCCATACCACATTGGACTCCCCCGGGTGTCTAGTTTTCAGAAATGTTTGGATTTGATACTTTCCCAAGATGGCAGCCGAGACCGGTGTCAAAATCTCAGGTGCCCCCCCAAAACCACGTAGTTTTGCTGTAGGTACTCTTGAAGTCTCCACAGTACGATTTGGGCCACTTCCGGTTGCAGCCACTATGCCTACCCACACAAGTAAGGTGCCATTTTAATCAGGAGACCTGAGGGAACGTTGAGTGAGAGGAAATTTGTGGATCCACGCAGATTCCAGAACTTTCCCACACAGAAATTAGAGAAAAAAGTGATTTTTTCCCCAGTAAATTTGAGGTTTGCCAGGGATTCTGGGTAGGAGAATGTTGGGGTACCCATGCAAGCCATACCTCGCTGGACTCCCCTGTGTGTGTAGTTTCCAGAAATGTGTGGGTTTGGTAGGTACCCTAGATAGCTGCCAAGCCCGGGGCCTCAAACTTATGGGACCCCCCTTGCAAAACCAGGTTGGTTTGTTATAGGTAATTTTGATGTCGCCTCAATAGGTTTTGGGTCCTTGCCTTTCACGACTCCTTGACCCACCCCCCGCAAGTGAGGTACCATTTTTTTGGGGAGACCTGGGGAAACGCTGGGTGGGAGGAAATGTGTAGATTCACGCAGATTCTAGAACTTTCCCACACAGAAATTTGAGAAAAAAATAGCTTTTTTGAGCACATTTTGAGGTTAGCAAAGAATTCTGGGTGGCCATACCTTGCTGAACTTCCCCGGGTATAGTTTCCAGAAATGTGTGGGTTTGGTAGGTTTCCCTTGATGCCGGCAGAGCTATGGTTGAAAAACGACAGCTAGGCACTTTGCCAAAAAAGGTCATTTTTCACTGCGAAATTGAGGTGAGTCCACGTTGCTTTCTGCGCAATTTCCTGGTGCGGGCACTAAGCCGACTCACACAAGTGAGGTACCATTTTTCTCGGAAGACTTTGTGGAATGCGGGGTAGATGGAAATTTGTGGATCCATGCAGATCCCAGAACTTTTCACCGCAGAAATGTGAGGAAAATGTGCTTTTTTGACAATTGTTTAGCTTTGCAAGGGATTCTGGGTAACAGAACCTGGTGAGAGGCAGTCAAGTCACCCCATCCTGGATTGGCCTGGCTGTCTAGTTATCACAATGGTATGGGTTTGATAGGTTTTCCTAGGTGCTGGCAGAGCTATCGTTCAAAAACTACAGCTTGGCACTTTTCCAAAAAAGGGTCATTTTTCACTACGAAATGAAGGTGTGTCCACCAACGTTTTGCGCCATTTTCTGTTGCAGGCACTAGGCCGACCCACACAAGTGAGGTACCATTTTTGTCGGAAGACTTTGGGGAACGTGGAGTGAGTGGACATTTGTGGATCCACACAGATTCCAGAGCTTTCCACCACAAAAATATGGGGAAAATTTGTTTTTTTGACTATTGTTTAGGTTTGCAAGGGATTATGGGTAACAGAACCTGGTGAGAGGTAGTCAAGTCACCCCATCCTGGATTTTCCTGGGTGTCTAAATTTTAAAAATGTATAGGTTTGCTAGTTTTCCTGAGGTGCCGGCAGAGTGATGGTTCAAAAACTACAGCTAGGCACTTTGCCAAAAAAAGGGTAATTTTTCACTGCGAAATTGAGGTGTGTCCACTTTGCGTTTTGTGCCGTTTCCTGTTGTGGGCACTAGGACAATCCACACAAGTGGAGTACCATTGCTCTCGGAAGACTTTGGGGAACGCGGGGTGGATTGAAATTTGTAGATCCAGATTCCAGCACCATCCACCACAGAAATGTGGGGAAAATGTGTTTTTTGGACAATTTGTTAGGTTTGCAAGGGATTCTGGGTAACAGAACCTGGTGAAAGGTAGTCAAGTCACATAATCCTCAATTCCCCTGGGTGTCCAGTTTTAAAAAATGTATAGGTTTGCTGGGTTTCCCTAGGTGCCTGCGGAGCTAGGGTTAAAAAATAAACAGCTAGGCACTTTGAAAAAAAGGGGCATTTTTCACTGCGGTCTTGAGGTGCTTCCTTGTTGCGTTTTGCACCGTTTCCTGTGGCGGGCACTAGGCTGACCCAAATGGTGATTTCAGCCCCACAAACCCTTTTTTGATGCCATTTGCAGGGATAAACTCAGACGCTTTCATTTGCAGCACTTTTTTCCCACCCCCCCAAAAAAATGTGCTAATTTCTGGGACCCTCCAGGGGAATCCACAAACCCTGGGTACCTTTATAATCCCCATGATGTTGGAAGAAAAGCACGCAAATTTGGCGTGGATACCTTATGTTGTCAAAAAGCTGGAGGGGCCTAAGCGCGCACTACCCCAAATAGCCCAAAAAAGTCTTAGCGCAGGGGGGAAAAGGCCTAGCAAGGAAGGAGTTAAAGCATCTAAGTACATTCTCCAATATAACTTTTTGTTAAACAACATACCACGACATTTGTAAGACAGGGTTTCTTCTCTCACCATATCCCATATAGGAACCACTGATATCATATCGAAGACAAAAATACCTACATACACAAATAATATAAAATATTACCTCGGTCGCCAGTAGGTAGTTATAGTTAGGACCTATTTTCCATAGGAAATCTGCAACATTATATTTGGAATAACTTTGGCGCCGGTTGCCGAATCTTCGTGCAATTTTCAAAACTGGTGGGGCGCTCCGGTCCGCTCCTATCATTAACGTCTTGGGGTGATTCGTAAAGTGGAGGCTGAGAAAAAAGGGGGGTCCCAAAACGTGTTTTCTATAGGAACCGTTACGGCTGAACGGAATTACACAAATTTGGTAAAGTGATAGTCCTTCGTTCAGACTCCTGCCTTTTGCTTGTATGGTGTAAATCCGTTCAGTAGTTTCTGGAAAAATTACAATTAAAAGTACATATATATCTATGGCCTTGGTGGATCCACGCATCTTGCGTGCACTATAAGCGCACTGTCCCGATTATGCGCTGAATACTAATTGGCTGTCAAGTGGCTGTCAACATTCAGAACCAGGAAGTGTTGGCAGCCATTTTGTGCCTCGGTAGAAGCGAGGGTCTAGAAATTAGTGGAACAAGTGTTCAAAACGTATAAAGGGAGCAGGTAAGAAATATTTTGACCCTCTAGACCTGCTTGGGAGGAAAAATTTTGTTTTTTTTAAAAACGGAGAAATGTGCACTGGGTGCAAGGATCCACTGTAAAACAAATAAAAACGAAGCACGGGCTCCTGTGCTTGTTTAAAATTAGCTACCTGGGAGGGCCAAATCCCAGGGTCTAAAATATTACATTTGATGGGGTTCCGAGCAGCCCTGTAGCCAGGGGAACACCATTCTTCAGTGCTACAAAATAAATGGGTGAGGGAGCTCAAAGGTCCATCTAAGCCCGGGGATTTCCACCACCCTGGGCTTTTTCAAAATATTTTGAGAGGGGGGCCGCGTGGTCTGCATTCTGGAGCAGTTGAAAACGCCTTGGGGAACACCATTCCCCAGGAGCGGCTCCTGCTGTGTCTCGGAGTGTCCACATCCTCTTCACATCACTATGCCTGTAAAGCACAAATGTTCTTACCTCCTACAGTGTATTACATGCACAATCCAATTATCCAATAATAGTGTTCACCCCTTTTTTTCTCCAGTTGGTATTGAGTAATGCATCCACATCTGAAGCTAAAGCCTTTGTCATAAAAATCTCAAAACAAATTCACATTACTAAACCAATTCTTAGTCAGACCACAATTAAAAGAAAAATAATACTTCTCTTATTACTCATGTTGTAATGCATTAATGTAGCCTTGTTTCTTTATCAACAAATCCCATCTAACATGATCCCAGAACAAATCAACTCACTACATAAACTAATATTATAGTCTGCTAAAATTTTTAACTTTTCTGATTATAACCAGGAGGCCATGAAACAACTTTCAGTGAAAACTGATTATGAGATCTGCAGGGGGTTTCAACATAAGAATGTTAAAAATAGAAGCTCTAAACTTCTCAGAAAATGGTATGACATTGAAATGGTATATCTTAAGGAATTCAGATGTTTGGACATTAAAGATATGGGCTGGGTTAGATTATCAATTTATAGATTACCACAGGTATTTGAACATGAATGATGTGAATGTAGAATTAACCCTAGAATATCACAAAACATCAATTGCATTCCTTTACTTGAAACTCTACCGGTATTGGTAAAGCGTGAACAATTAGCCCTAAGGCTGTCTCAGCACTGGGGGGCTGTCAGGAAGATTAAGCGAGCTATTGCACATAGTGCTGGGCTAACCTGCTGCCGGAGCCGGGGATAAAACCGTGAGCGGCGGTGCTCTGGAGTCAGTCTCCCGCGCCGCACCTCTTCCTCAAGGATCATAAACTTAATACTAGACCATATAAGAGAGAAAACAGAAAGTAGTAACTTTCTACACTTTAGCTCAGGACACCCTTATAATGAAAGAAAAGTGCATCCTGTATGGTGTACTGTTCAGACACAGGAAGAACTGTACAAATGTAGACGCCTATAAGGAGGAAGAACGTAAGACAGTAAAGAGGTTAAGTGAACATGGCAATCCACAAATAATACTGATGGATGTGGTAAAAAGAGTCCAGACAGTACAAGGAAATACCTTGTAGCCTGAGGGTGATGAATAGAAATGTACAGTCAATCAACAGAAAGTTGGATTTATAACAAACATTTGTACTGAGAATGGAAGGATTTGCAACATTTTGAAGAAACACTGGGATATCCGCAAACTTTAGGATCTAAGTGATATTATCACAGAAAAAAACAATTTTAATTTGCAGTCAAACTATTAGTTTTGCAAGAACCTACTCTGTGAATTGGTAAAAGATAAACCCATTGGGTATTTCAAATGTAATAACTGCGTTTGTTGTAAATATTTTGTGGATAAAACGAAGGAACTTCTCAGTCAATTCAAATTCAGGTAATTTATTAAATGTAACTCTACTTTCGCTGTGTATATGCTGACCTGTCTGTGTGAGAAATTATATGCGTGATCAACTACTCATCTACTGAAGGAGGGAATAAAATACCATATAAATGCAATAAAAAGGGTTTATAATAAATCCCCATTGAGTAAATATTTTCAGGAAAATCCTAACCCTGAAAGTATTTGGAAGGTCTCATAATTGGCATTGACCAAATTAAGGCTCATCACAGAGGGAGAGACATAATTTATAGATTACGTTTGAAGGAAAGGTGGTGGATAGAAACCCTGCATTAGGCATTTCACGTGAAATGCCTAAACTCTGCCTCCCCAGTCAACTTCTCAAGTGTTACAGGTTGGACGTATTACACCTTACTGTACTGTATATCTGATATAGTTCGATTGCTGCAATAAGCCTCTAGTGTTTTCTCCCCCCCCCTCTTATGTTATTCTTCGCTTGTCGATTTCATTTGTACTTATTCCGCGAAATTCTATCTGCTCTTGTATGTACTGTTCATATCATGCCAATCTCTCTCAATAAAAAACCTTGTGAAATTAGAAACCCTGCATTAGATGGACTGTGGTTTAAATGTGGACAGATAATGCCACACCACCTGTTAAGTATACTTGAATATACTGTAACGATCTGGAATGATGATGCTTATGAGATCATTTAGCATTGATCCTGGCAACCTTGTTATTAAATAAATGTTGGTGATATGTATCATGTATGGGCGTGAGCAATGGAATAACACCAAACATATGAGGAAATGACTCATTAAATTTGTCTTAAATGCTTAAAGTGACATTGAAAAAGTAGCTGGGTATAGGATACTATGTAATGTAGATTTCAAATGTAACTACTTACTACAATTGATATATGATGATTTTCTTTAGGGCTAAAAGATGGATTAGTGTCCATATGAATATCAGTTGGCTTAAAATTCATGAATTGTATTATATTCTAAGTGACTTCTTGTAATTTAGGGTGTTATTCTGATGACGGTGAACCCACCACCAACAGGTTGTCGGTGGCGGGTTTACCGCCACCTTGAGGCCGTTTCCCCCGCCATATTAGGATGGAGTGCGGTACCGTGGCGGTTGGTGTTTTATGATCCACTCTTCATGGGAAGTATTGGTGGCATTGATTGATGGAATTTGAGTTTTATGCTCTATCTCACTCTGCTTCTCTTACTTGAACTCTTTAAGGGTTCTGATTAGCACCACCATCGCCTCATTCTCAGAAAAGGGATTTACCCTTTATGGAACACGCTTGATGCTTTATTATATTGAGATTATTTTGATCTAAGCGTACTTTTATTATAGATTCTGTTAACTGACTGAGATATTGAACTAATTGAATAAATAAAAAGGGATTTTAATAAACTTTAAATGAAAATAAAACCTTTAAAACTAATTCAAACTCTCATTATAACTTACATCAAGGTCTGTTGCACATGTTCTTGGGGGTGGCAGAAGAGAAAAGAAGAATCACCATAAGAGAAAGAAAAAGGGAGCGAGGATCAGCTCAGTTGCTGTTCGTGAGATGATAAACCATAATAGACCAGAATAGATTCTTCCTCCAGCAATGTGAATTGGTTCTGGATAAATTGTCGAATGCGAAACCTGACTTCAACATATTTTTTGATTTTGAGACTTTTTTTTCTTTATCCTCCGAGTTTGCTCCTTTATCTCTCCTAATGAATTGTTACCATTTTAATTTCTGCTTGAGAATGCACAATCTATTTTCTTTCAAGATGTGAATGATGCTTTTGTTCAAGTTTTCTTTCCCGTTGAGTTTGGTTTTCTCTTTCTTTTTTTTCACCCACTTTAATAACTTTTAGCAGCCAATTTACAAAATGCAGGCATGGAACGAAGCCCCTGAATCAAAAGACGTAACAGCAAATGCCACATGTCCCTAACTCTTGTAATTGGCAGTAGATTCATTGCAACGTTTTGTTTTTAACGCAATCCGAGTATAACACAAAACAATTCTGGAAATGTGATTAAGGCATATGTTTAGCAGCGCCTTCCTCGCCATCCTCATTTACACCTGCTTATGTTTCTAATAGGATTCAGTGTCTTTGTGGAAACACTTTTTGCAATTCATTCTGCTTATTACAGGCATCCAGGAAATTAATTGATATTATATTGAACTATCCATCACATTTAATTTCAGCATTTAAAAAAAGGGGCAAAATGAAAAAAATATTATTCTTTTAAATGAAAGGATAATTCTCAAAGCGTCACTTATTTTCCTATCTGTTCCTAATTCTGTAATTGTGTCTGCCAGTTTTAGAGCCCCGGTGCATTCTGGGGTCAAACTAATCAGAGCAAGCACAGCAGAAATAAACCGAGGTCACCCTAATTGGCTTGTGACGGCTAGAGAGTTTGGTACAATATTGTACATGCTCAACAATAGCCCGAAGTCACACTATTCCCAGGGAACTACTTGTCAGCATCGCTTTACCTTTGTAGTCTATGGAGAAGCTCTCCTGCAGCACTCTTACTCACTAATTAATTGCGAGCAACTGCAGGATTATCAAAATAAGATTTCTAGCTATTCGAAGGACCTTTTCCGAAGTTGTGTCATTTGGGTGCTTTGATTTGCTTCTTTTTGCGGTTTTATTTTATTTCTCATGTGAGGCACTCTTCTACATTCTTATTTAACCATAAACAGCTACGAGTTCATTGCGCAGCTTTTTTTCATTGGTGCAGAAAGTAGAGTGACACCAGAGTGGCGAAGTCTGAGGGTCGCTGAAGCCTGAATTTTGATGTATTCCAAATAGCAGCCAAGGGGCAATTTTTCTTCTGTGCACTAAGGCCCATGGCACACTTGATACGCCACTGTTCCAATTACATTAATATCGAATGCCCTTCTTAGTATGGCCTCAGAACAGTCATGGCCGACATTAAACATGGGTGAAAGGGGTAGGGGGGATTCGCGAGGAGGAGGAAGGGGGTAATAATAAAGAAAAAACTTTCCTGTTCGACGGCTGGGTCCTGCGCTTTCTCAGTGCCAGTCCTACATGGCGCCTGCTCACGATCTCCTGCCAGGAACAGGATGCAGGCAGCCACCCTCCCCTAAGCAAATCACAACACTGCAATGACAGGGTTGTTATTAGTCGGGACGCCGCCCAGCCATGGGCTAATGGCCCAGCCGTTTTCTCCATGTAGACTGCATTGCAGCCTGCTTGGATAAAGGGCAGAGTGTACATGACAGGTTTGGGTGGCCCCAAAGGGCCATCCAAACCAGTCATACACATTCAGGTGTGGGCGCACCACTTCTCCTCTGCCCAGCCCTGCTTGCAGAGCAGACCAGCCCGGTCGCAGCCAAACCCTTCTCTTCTGCATTCTCGCAGTGCGAGAAGCAGATACATAAAATGGTAGTTATTACGAGAAAGCAGTGGGGCAACACTCTTCCGCCCTATCGGTGGAGCCACCCCTGCCTCAGATGCCAAGAAGACAGCAGCCAAGGCGCGGCATGGGTGTCAGCACTTAAAATGGTACCCACCTTCTTTTGGATAATAAAAGACAGCCATAAATGTGCTGAAGTGGGGTCCACACAAACCCTTCATCCATTGTATTGTTGATAGCGACAGCCCTTGGCTATAGAAGAATTAACAGTGTTTTAAAACCCTGTTTACTTTTGGTCATTTTGCCTTTTGTCCTTTTTCTGACTTTTTTGCAAGTAGGAGGGTTTTGAAAAGCTATAGCTAGGACAAGTGACTAAACTTTTGATGTCACAGTTAGTCAAATTGTGCATGATGTCACTTTTACTACCGCCTGCATTTTGGTGAATTAATGCCCTTCCAACATGTAGGAAAAGAATCACTAAATTCCCTGAAAGTGGTACGAAATAAAGACATCAGAGTATAAAAACTAGGGCCATATTTACAAATAAGTGGCAGAGCACAGCCTTAGCCTCCTTGGCTTAACACAGTGCTCTGCCACTTCTGAAACGCAGGGCTGCACCGTCTTTACAAGAATACAGTGCAGTCTTGCGTTTCCCCCTGCACTGGCACTTCTTCAGCTGACTAGCTCCTTGTGCCAGGGTAAGACCAAGTTTTCCCTTGTCTTATTTTTGACGCTGCCCCATATTTATGCCACCCTTGTAAATATGGAGCAGCGTCAAAATCCATGGGTGTTGTGGTGGAACATTACGTGATTATCATTTTATTTTTCCTTTTGAGCAGTGATGCGATGCTCCTCCGCCTTGGCGGAGGATCCGCCACTGACCATCACCATCATCACCAAGTAGGCAGAGAAGGAACAGGGTGTTTTCCAGATGTTCATAACCTTCTTTGACCTCAGGGAGGAGGAGGTCATAAAGTTTTACAGACTTAAGTGGGAGTCCATCAAGGAATTGCTTGAGAAGATTGGGCCAGGCCTCCTGCCACCAACTGCCTGACCCTCCAATATCCCACCACATGCAAAACCTATGGCAGTGCTCGACATGCTGGCATCAGGTTCCTCCCAAGTCACAACAGCCTGATGGGCAGGAATCTCACAGGGATAATGTTCTGCCTTCCTCCCCTCTGTTTTGTTGCCATAATTAAACTCACACACCAGTACCTTCTCTTCTTCAAAATTCCACAACAACAACTGGCAACCAGCAAGAATTTCTGCCCCATAGCTGGATTTATTCATGTTCTTAGTACAATTGATTACACATATTTGCAATTGGTGCCCCCTGCTGCAACATCCCACCTGTACAGAAACCTCAAGCACACATGCTCCATCAATGTCCTGGCCAAAGTGGATCATCAGGGAATGCTCATACATGTGCTGGTTAAATATCCCTGCCATGTACATGAGGCCTTCATCTTCCACCACAGTATCATCAACAAGCTGTTTCAGAATGGCACATTTGTGAATGGCCTACTCATTGGTAAGGAAACCACAAATATACTTAATTCCAACTAAGAATTAGTAATGCATGACTTAATAGCCACCTCTATGTTTGTGTATTATTTTCTCGTGTCATATGCACATAGAGGGAAAAAATATCTCCAACATGTAGCCTATTTTGTTCCATTGTGACATTCCCACACTAATCCTGCAATGGAAGTAGGGACAAATCAACAACGAAAAGCATTGAGTCAACTAGAATGTCCTTTTCTGCATTGGTTACCAAAACAACACAATATTAACGTGGTTCATAACTGAAGTGGATAGGAGTAGAAAGAGTACATTGTAGCTAAATGTGATATGTGTTTATGTTCAGTGCTGTATCTACGCTCAATAAGTTCTGAAAGTTAGACTAAAAGAATGGGTGTTGAACAAATCATGTGTTCATAAGTAAACGTGTCACACTTGGCAGTAAATATGTATGTTGACCAAAGTATCAGGAGCTATAATGGAAGAAGTAGTTGTAAATTCCATTTATGTCATGCACTTTAGGAGTATCTTCAGTTCATGTGTAAATGTCAAATTTAGGTACATATCTGATACCAAAAGTACAAATTACACATATGTCTCAGCCATTCTTACATTGTAGGTCCAAACATAAACATAGCACCTGGTTACGATGACGGAGAGGACTGCCAAGACGGCCTGTCAGTGGAGGTCCCACCGCCATCATAAGGATGATTCCCATCCTCTACATTAGGATCGTGGGCAGAAAGCTGGCAGTCAGAGAAACCAACCGCCATGGATCTGACGGGCACAAGGAGCCCGTTGGTTCATCGGAGGAACTTGTATTCCCTACAATAGTGGCGGTGCAGGGATTACAATGTCTCTTCCCACCGGCCGTTTCATGGCGGTTTACCCCCGTGAAAAGGCAGGTGGAAAAGGACATTGGGGGCCGGTGGCGGGCCTACCTTCCTACCTTGCACTCTGCAATGGTGCCCCCAACATATTCCTACACCATGTGGCAGGCACCGCATGGTGCCTGCCCCATAGTGCAGGGATATGCAAAAGTGTGTGTTTTGTACTGCGGCTTGTGCTGCAGCCCGCAGCGCATGCTGCAATACAAAAAATACATTTTGCGATCGCTTTGAAGGTGGTCGCATTGTAATTCCAATGGCTGGACGGCTGACAGGAAGTTGGGCATTCCCATCCCTTTCGTCCGACCACATCATAATGAGGTCCTTAGTTTTCAACCCACGTTAACATACTTCAAAAATGTGATCAAATACCAGTTTGGGTGCTCAAGTTGCCTACACTTCCTGCATCTCAGTTCATTGAATTAAATCCAACCCGGGTAAGGTATCACAGTGCACTCAGGATCCTAAACTCAATACTCTCTTTCCATATCAATGATGTCATAATCAAGGCATATAGGTACATAAAAGTGAAATCTAGTACAAGCCTGGGGAGGGGTAGAGTATACACGGAACACATGGAGATTCATTTAAATACAAAGATAAGGCTTCAATTTTTTTTAAATATTGTGGAGAGCCAGAGGGAGGACGTTCGAGGCTGTGGTAGTTCTAACCACAAGCGAGCTGCCCCGCACTCTAGTGAGCTGGAAGCAGGGAGTCTGGGCCAGGAACTAAGAAGATGAACCAAGATGTCTGGCAGGGGCATAAAACTGGAACCTCTTCCATAACTAATAGGGGCCAAAGTCATGCAATGCCTGATGAACCAGGGCCAGGGTTTTAAACTTGACTAGATTTGCCTCAGGCAGCCAATGAAGGGATCGCAAATTCTATCTGACACTGCTTCTCATTGGGATGTTAAAGACAATTCATGCAGCAGCATTTTGGACAACCTGTAATTTATTAAGAAGGTAGCCCGGCAAGCCGGCATACAAAGCATTGGCATAGTTGTGCCGTGAAAGTATCAGGACCTTGGTCACTGTTTCCTTGGCTGCTCTGGGGAGTAGCGGGGGACATTTTCGGAGGGTTTTAAGTATCCCAAAGCAGTTCCCTGTTAGCTTCCTAATCTGGGTGGGAAAAGGAAGATTCTCCTTGAACCAGACTCCCAGATTTTTCAAGGGTTGCCCCATAGCGACTGGCAAGGGAAAATCCGCTGGCCATAGAGTTTCTCTGAACTGGGGAGGTAAAGACCCATAGAAGAGAATTTCCGACTTGTCCTCATTGCCTTTAAGCTGTGCTGAGGAAAGCCATTAAAGACTGTTGCCAGGCAATTTTTGGCCAGTACCAGGGAGCAGTCTGATTTTTTTCAGGTAAACAGCATCTGAGTATCGTCAGCATAGGCTATAACTTTGGCTCCCAGCTCCTCTGCCAAATAAATCAGAAGGGTGACATGTATATTAAAGAGAAAGGGGCTCAAGGAGGACATCCCAGTAGTCACCTCCTGAGGTGGGGAGGAGAACGGAGGGAGCCAAACCTGTTGGGTGCACTCTATCAAGAAGGATTTTAGCCAACTACAGCCAGCACCCCAGATCCCAATGTCTGCAAGGCGGGTGAGCAACAGAGAGTGGGGAACAGTGTTGAATGCTGCCAAGAGATCCAACAAAATAAGAGCTGCCCTCCCTCCCGCATCCAAACATTCCCGAATAGCCTTCCGAGACTTCAACCAAGGCCGACTCAGTGCTAGAGGAAGTTTTAAATCTGGACTGAGCTGGATGAAGTAGGCCAGCACCCTCGACGAAGTCTGTGAGCTGTTATTTAACCACCTATTTGCAGGCTTTCGCCATGATAGGGAGGAGGGAGATAGGGCGGTAGTTAACTGGGTTCAGTGGATCTAGCATTGGTTTCTTAAGGAGGGGCAGAATATTAGTCTGTTTCCATACCAAAGGAACAAAGGCCTCCTGAAGGGACAGATTAATAAGTCTGTTGGCTTCAGGGTTGAGTGTCTCTGCTACAGAGGCCAGGAGTCTGGCTGCACAGGGATTATTTGGGGAGCCTGACTTCAAGGCCTTAAGGCTCTTCAGTGATTCAGGGAGGTTGATAGGTAAAAAAGCCGTCAGGGAGGTGGACTCAGTATGTGGCACCTCCGAGGGGATCGCTTAATAACAAAGGAGGCCTTGATGGAGCGAACTTTGTCAACAAAGAAATTAAAGAGTACCTTGCACCAAGCGTTTGATGAGGGGAGTGTGACAGATTCCGCCATAAGGGCCATAAAGCTCGGGATGATGGAGAAGATTTCTTTAGAATTATTCCTCGCTGGATCGATGCAATCTGCATAGTAAAGGCTTTTGGCCTGAGCTATAGAGGTATAGTACAGATTCTGAACTCTCCTGAGATTCAATGTCACAAAAGGGCAGTAGTCCAGCTGCAATAAATGTTTTAACTTTTTGCAATGTTGTTTCTTAAGTCTAAGCTCATGTGAAGAAACAATGTCTGGGATGGGGAATCCCTAGTTAGTTTACGGGGGCCGAGGGAGAAGAATGGGCCACTGCCCTCTTGACCCAACTGGAGAAATTTTCAAGAGCATCCTCCAGATAAACAGAGGGGGCTGGTCTGGACTCAGCTAGAGCGCAGCTGAAGGTCATGGGGTCAATTTTAGCAAAGGCCGGACTTTGATCAGCATTGCTTGGAGGAATACTACCCTCCAGAGCCCAGGTAAAGTATGTTAGGGAGTGATCGGACAAAGACACCGGCAGCGGATCCCCCACCTTGATAGGAAATAGGATCAAGGATATGTCCACCTGAGTGAGACAGTGCCCTGACCCTTTGAGTGAGCTGGGCTAGGTTAAGCGAGTCCATGAATCCCTAGTGTCTCCAACATCATCTGTATCCAAATGGATGTTAAGGTCTCCCAGAAAGAGGTAGTTCGTGAACCGCAATATCCCGGGAATGATAACATCCACCAATTTTTTGAGAAAACGCCCTGTAGGACCCGGGGGCCTGTAAACCAATGTACCACTCAGCGAGACGTGTGGGGAGATGGTAACACTGAAATCGAGGACTTCGCCCTCTCCTAACTCAGAGGACTCCTCACAGCGAAAGACCTATTTGTCCCTGAAGATGACCGAAATACCTCCACCCCTCCCGACTTTGTGATCTACCCGGGAAATCTTAAAACCACTAGGTAACGCCCACTCAATGATAGGGTTTGAAAAGTCATTGAGCCAAGTCTCAGTAATGAATAATAACTTAACCTTTTCATCAGACAGGAGATCAAAGATGTCCTGGTGGTGTCTGCCAAGTGATCGAGTGTTTATTAGGGCCGCTCTAAACATGTGCCTTCCCACTGCCTCTGGAGAAGGACTAGGGGTGCTGGGATGCGTCCATGCCAGGTTGCAGGGTGAAACTACAATGTTTGTACACAGAAAGGAAAAAATCTAACACCTCCCACCTGGTAGGCTGGAGGCACAGCTGAGGTTAAAGCAAAAGAAGATCATTGCGGCTACATGACCAATGGATAGAATGGTCTGAAGGAAAACTGGCAGCGTGGCTGGCACTGGCCGCGTCCGGGACAATGACGGGCACAGACGGGCTTGCCTTTGGCCCAAAGCCTGTACGCCACCGGCAAGCGTCCGCTGCACACCGGTGTCATCGCCTAAAATATACCCGGGGCCTTGGTGTAAATTGGATGAAGACTAGAGCATCTCCCCTCCAAGATGGCCGCCAAAAGGGTCCCACCAGAAGTGGGAGATAACGCCCACTTCCTGAAAAAAACGACTACCTCCTCTCAATCACCAATATAATAGTGTGGTGGACAGGGGAGCGGAACAGCAAGATCCATATCATAGGTGAGCAGACCTAGAGTGCAAGCGGCAGGGATGCCAAAGTGTCAGGAATAATCACACACAATCACCAAAACATATAAAAAGCAAGTAAGGAGCAATTAAAAGTTAGCCCACGTTATTTAAAAAGTAAGTAAGTGGGGCAAGTATCACCAGCAGCACTGTGTGCACCCCCTTCTCCAGGCTTAGCCTGAGCGCATCGGTATCATCGCCTAAAATATACACGGGTCTTGGTGTAAATTGGAGGAAGACTAGAGCGTCTCCCCTCAAAGATGGCTGCCGAAAGTGTCCCACCGGAAGTGAGTGATAACACCCACTTCCTGAATGAAACGACTCCCTCCACTCATTCACAAGTCTAATGGTGCGGTGGATCGGGGAGCGGAACAGCGAGACCCCTAACAGAGGTGAGCAGACCTAGAGTACAAGCGGCAGGGATGCTAAAGTGTCAGCAATAATCACACACAATCACCAAAACATATAAAGAGCAATTAAAACTTAGTGCACATTATTTAATAAGTAAGTAAGTGGGGCGAGTATCACCAGCAGCACTGTGTGCACCCCCTTCTCCAGGTTTAGACATAAAGACACTTTTATCTATATCAGTTTGCTCCATATAAAATCGGCCTATATTGCCATAATTATGTGTCAATCTAAGTTCAGCATGACACATTGCCATACAAAAAGCATTAGCTGTTGTTTGACAAACAACTATATAACTATCCATGTAACATGTTGGAAATTCACTACATGTACCAAGCAAATATCCATGCTAAATTTATTCAACACATCAAAAATTGTGCTAATGTGGTGTAGGCAAGCAAAGGTATCATACTTGTCAAAAGGACAAATGTATGTGTGAATGTCAAACATGTTGGTACTGTCACAACCTACATAGGGATAAATATATGAGAGTGATTCTGATCATGAATTTGTAACTTTAAATATATAGCGAGTGCAAAACACATAGAACTGTTAGGAACATTCTACACACCCCAGCCTCCCTTGGCCCAGCCCGTCCCCACGACAGTATCAGCCTATCTTCTTAATACCCGTTCTGTAGTCAAACATCAGCTTGAACTTTTCACATTTTTGGATATTGTTAAGCCTGACATGCTGTTTCTCACTGAAACTTGGCTCTCATCTGAATCCTCCCCAGATATATTAGCGGCACTCCCTGACCCTTATTATATTCTACGCTTAGACCGCCTAGATGGGAAAGCCGGAGGTGGCGTTGCAATAGTTATTCATTCCAATTTTCAGTTTCTGCCTATGCCTGTTCCTACTATTGCAGCGGTTGACTTTCTCGTTGTTCGTTCTACCTCCACCATTGCTCCTTTAACATGCGCCCTGTTTTATCGTCAACCACAGTCCATGCCCCTTTTTCTTCAGGCAGTTGAAGAACTGTTGGCTACACTGGTTGTAAATAACTCACGTTTGTTGGTGTTGGGTGACTTCAACTTCTGGCTCTCTGACCCACGGAAAGACCCTCACTCTAAAGAATTCACTGACCTGCTCTGTAATCTGAATCTCTCCCAGCACTTACACTCCCCGACACATATTCATGGTCACATCTTGGACCAGGTCTGGTCAATTAACTTGCACATTCCTACTCCTACTATCAGCCCATGTCCTTGGTCTGACCACTCCCTTATCTCATTTTCCTTGTGGGGCCTAGTAAACCCCTGCTTCTTTCTAACACCCGGGCTCGAAATTGGGGACGAGTGGACTTACCCCTCCTCTTCTCCTTCCTCTCATCCTCACTTCCTAACCTACTCGACCTTTCCCCTCATTCCCAGGCCATCGCCATTAATAACTGGCTTTCTTCAGCCTGTGATCAGTTGGCTCCTCTAAAACGTCTCAGGACGCGCCGCCTTCATGATTCCAATAGATGGTTTACCCCCGAGTTAAAATCTAAAAAGTTGGCTCTTAGGTAGGCTGAACGACATTGGAGGCTTAGGCACTGCCCTATTTAAAAATCACCGTACCTCATTCAGCTACATGACTATAAAAAATCTATTCTTCAGGCTAAATCGGCTTATTTCACCTCAAAAATTCTTCTTTTAGCTAATAAGCCTAAAGATATTTTCTCGATCGTCCATGACCTTTCCACTTCTGTAAGAGTTACAATACAAACGGTAACAGTTTGAAAGAGCGCACAGCAAATCAAGGTCAATGTAGAGTTTCAATTTGTAGAAAGGTGCTCAGGATGAAACGGGGCCGGTTACCACATCCCCAGAAGTAAACCACATAAGTGGTTTAATAAACAGTATAATTATCTTCCGAGCACTCAAAATCATAAAACACAGTCTTTGAAATGTCGTTCTGTTCAATTTAATGTCCAAATTCAAGTGTACTTCAATCCAAGATCCATCACTTAATTAGACGCAGCCAACACGTATTTCGTCAAGTCCGTTCGAGTGGCGTTCACTCGAGTTTTCCCTGACATGAACGAACATGTACTCGTGCAGAAGCCATAACGAAGATTTATGCCGATTGGGCGAACATAGCCCGGTAACCATTACGGCTTATGTAATAAGGACACATACCCGTGTTGTACCCATTACTGTGACTGGACCGATATTGCTTGAATACAGCACGGTATTGACTGTGGAGCTTTGAGAAGACTATATTTAAACCGGGCCTGAGGAATACTGTGGACGCTTTAGAGAGAATATTTTGCCCTGAAGAAGTCATATGTCTAAACGGACTTGACGAAACACGTGTTGGCTGCGTCTAATTATGTGATGGATCTTGGATTGAAGTACACTTGAATTTGGACATTAAATTGAACAGAACGAAATTTCAAAGACTGGTTTATGATTTTGAGTGCTCGGAAGATAATTATACCACTTCTGTAAGAGCCACCATTAAGCCTTCCCCCTTCTCAAGCCCTCTGTAACTCTCCCAATGAGTACTTCATTGACAAAATCAGCACAATCAAAGCAAATATCTCTCTTCCCTCACCTAACTTCTCATGCCCTGAACTTTCTCCTAATCCTTATTGTCTAGAACAGTTCCCCCATATATCTAGGGAAATTTTCTTTTCCTTACTCACCAAAGTCAAGTCTGGCTCCCCTTCCGACAGTTGTCCTGCTCACCTATTAAAAGAGGTCTTTTCTATCTGTCCGGATCCCCCTTTGTCACTTCTTAACAATTCCCACTCATTGGGGACGGTCCCTGACCTCTTCAAATCTGCTAAAAGTATTCCCATCTTGAAGAAGACAGGGGCCGATCCGTCCTCTCCCTGCAATTTTTGCCCCATTTCCTTGCTTCCTTTTTTGGGGGAAATCTTGGAAAGTCATGTTACAGCTTGCTTTAGCTCTTTCATCGAGAATACGCGGTTTTTAGACCCCCATCAGGCAGGCTTTCGTCCTGCGCATTCCACAGAGTCTGTCATCCTCTCTGTGCTGGATGAACTTAGATGCGGAGCCAACACCAACTCTTCTCAGGCCTTGGTTCTCCTGGACCTGTCAGCCGCCTTTGACACGGTCGATCACACCATTCTGATTGATCGTGTCAAAGGCGCTAGCCTTCGGGGATCCTCTCTGGCTTGGATCTCCTCGTTTTTGGAGAATCCCCAGCAGGAAGTTCAGTTGGCCGGCTTCTCTGCTGCTGCCTGCCATATCACTTGTGGTGTCCCCCAAGGTTCTTCTCTTTCTCCTCTTCTTTTCACTCTGTAAATTCTTCTTCTCATCTCTGCTCTTCAGAAATTGGACGTCACGGTGTTTAACTACGCCGATGACCTCCAACTTATTTTCAATATTTCTTACTTTTCTTCTTCTGTTTTCAACTTTCAATCAGTTATGACTTTCATCAGTGACTGGATGAATTTTAACCACCTTAAGGTCAATCCTGACAAGACCGAGCTAGTGCTTACTGGTGGTGCCTCCAGTCCCTGGTCCTCTTCTTTCTTGCCCTCTTCTCTTGGTCTCCCTCCCCCTCCCTCAGCTTCTGTCAAAAGTCTCGGTATTAGATTCAGTAGTGATCTTTCCATGCATTCTCAAATCAGTGCGGTGGTTTCATCTTGCTTTCTTAACTTACATAATATACGTAAAATCTCTTGTTTCTTTTCTAATGCGGCACTGAAACTTATCTTGCTAACCATGGTCATATCACGTCTGGATTACGGAAATGCTCTATACGTCGATATTCCGGCATATGAGCTTCGCCGCCTCCAACTAATCCAGAATCAGGCTGCCAGGTTAGTCTACAAATTCCCCAAGCACTACCATGTCACCCCACTCTTAAAAGCATTACATTGGTTACCTCTCTCTGAACGCTCTTTTTTAAGCTCGGCTGTTTGATCTTTAAGGCTTTAGCCGGCACAGCTACTGCCTTTACAGCCACCAAACTTAAGGCTTACGTTCCCACCCGTGACCTTCGGTCTTATTCTAACCACCTTTTGTGTATTCCCCGGTGTAGAAGAAAGAAACATGGCGGTATGAGTTTTTCTTGGCCCCCTCCTTCTGGAATTCTCTACCCCTCAGCATTAGGATCACTGCTTCTTACATGGACTTCCGCAGGGCTTTGAAGACCTGGCTCTTCTTGCAAGCTTTCGCCGAGTAGGCTGTTTCCCTGCTTCCCTCGCACTTCCGTCCTCAGCGCCAAGAAATCGACTGGTCTACGAGCGCTTTATAAAACTTTTAACTTTAAATTTATAGTAATCTATTGCGTAAACATGACAGTCAGCATGTAGAAATGTCATATCTCTGAGGACATGCACAATAAGTGCAATGCCACATAGAAATAGAAGGTACATGAGCAAAGTATGGGTCAACAGTATCTAACACATATCTTTTAAAAGTGTAAGAAATGTGTAAGAGTCTGCCAGCATACATAACACACATGATCAGTTATGTCTTAGTAACAATGTGCAAATTCATTTACGGTTGCCTTTTTTTACTTTTCAGGTGATCAAGGATATGGGTTGCAGCCATGGGTCATGACCTTATTTAACAATCCTCAGATGGAGTCTGAAAACCGATTTAACACTGCACTCACCCAAACAAGGAATGTTATTGAGAGGAGCTTTGGAGTCCTAAGGTCCAGGTTCCGATGCCTTGATATGTCTGGCACAAGTCTATTGTACTCACCTCCTATGGTGTGTAAAATCATCCTTGTATGTGCAATATTGCACAATCTCTGTGTCACTGGACCACCCCGAGTAGATACAATGCAAAGGCAAAGGATGTTATAGAGACCAGTTTCTATTTCTGTATGTCTTTTTACTGTGGGCATACGATCGAACAACATCCAGTTGAAGTAACCATTGAGTTCTGGTTAATGGAGCACTCTTAAATTCCCCGAGCATTCCCAAGAGGTATGCCGAGTTCACTGGCTTCCACCATTCTCCTGAGGAGTATGAAAAGAAAACAAAACAAGAATAGGGTCAATAGGAAGGACTGGACATCCTTCTTAAACTAAGGGTATGGGACATGAGGGAATATCACCAGTTTTCAGCACCATGTGTGTTGCCATTACCGAAGAACGGTGCCCATCCCTCTGCCACGTTACCTTCCCCGCCCATGCCCGGAGCAGCACCGTAGTCTGGACTGTACCTTATCTAGCCACCCTCCTCCTGCTGAGTGGCGGGGCGATGCACAGTCCCGTTCACCTCCTGGCGTCTAGATGTCGTCTAGGACGGGGTTCCTGGCTTCATCTTTTGTGGACCTCTCTGGTCTTGCTTCCCGGATTGGCGTGGGTGTCTCATGCTCCTCTTCCAGGTTCTTTGTCTCCACTCCCTCTCTCTTCAACACGTACGGAAAGCCTCTCCTCCCGCAGGTCTCCTCTGATAGGGCTGATGCAGCAAGAGTCATCGGGCACGCCCCACGGGGCTCCTCCTCGTGGGTGCTGGGTACATTTTTAAAGGGCTCCTCCAATGCCTGTGTGTGGAGTGACAGCATGTCAGTTAGGGTGTCCATAGGGGAGCAAGGCATTACTGTCGACTGTTCATCTTCAGTCTCATGACACATCTGTCCCTCAGGATTTCCCCTATCGGGGGAAAGAGGTAAACGTGATAAATAATTCACATTACCCTGATCCTTGCCGTTCCGGTGGCGGACTTCGAAATGGAACGGTTTCAGGGCCAGAAACCACAGAAGGAACCAGTTGTTACATCCCTTGCTCCTCTGCAGCATGTAAGAGGGGTGTGGTCAGATTATAAAATAAAAGTCCTCCCCTTCAGGTAGTAACTCAACTTCTCAATGTCCACGTTCAGGGCTAGGCATTCTTTCTCAATTGTAGGGTATACCTGTCCCCAGGGAAGAGCTTACGACTAATGTAAATCATTCTTTTAAGCCTGCTCGTGTCTAACTGGGAAGACCTGCACCTATGCCTATACGTCAGTCTGCAAGATAAATGGGATTTGGAAGTTGGGAGCAAGCAACACCGGGGAAGTAGTTAGTATGGTTTTTAAGGTCTGGAATGCCAGGGTTTTTTGAGTGGATGGGGATCGGAGGAGAGAAGTAGTTGCGATCTTTTTTAACAAGTCAGTGAGAGGGGCAGCAATGTGAGAAAACTGGGGTATAAATAGCCTGTAATACCCAACCAGTCCTAAAAAGGCCCTCAGATCTTTCTTGATTTTGGAAACGGGGTGTCTTAAATAGCCCTAACCTTTTCTGTATGAGGTTCAATTAGGCCCTTACCTTGTAAATAGCCAATGTATTTATTTTTTTGAAAAGCAAACTTCAACTTCTTTGCGTTGATATGAAGGGTTGGGATTTCTTAGTTCAGACAGGATGGAATTAAGATGGGATCAGTGTTTGGCTCACGTTTTGCTATATATTATGATGTTGTCTAAGTATGCTGATTAATAATCTAGGTGTTGTTTTAACAGGGTATCCATTAGTCTTTGAAAACTAGCGGGGGCACAATGCAGGCCAAACAGTAGCATGGTGAAATGGTATAATCCTTCTGGAGTGGAGAAAGCTGTTTTCTCCTGGTCTTTGGGGTTTAACGGGATTTGCCATTATCACTTGTTGAGGTCGATTGTGGAGATGTAACAAACCTCACCTAAACGTTCAATCAACTCGTCCACTCTGGGAAGGGGATATCCATCTTGTTTAGAGATTCGGTTTATGGCTCTGAAATCAATACAAAAGCAGGTGCTCCCATCTGGTTTTCGTACCAGGACATGGGAGCGCACCAAATGCTCTTGGAGGATACTATAATGCCTAAGCCTAGCATCTGTGCAACTTCTTGTTGTAAGACAACCCTATGGGCTTCAGGAACCAAATACGGTCTCTGTTTGTTGGTGACCTCTTCTGTGGTAGGTATGGAATGCATTGCTAAATGGTTTTTGCCAGGCTGATCCGAGTAGATGTCAGGGAAGGAGTATAAGAGGTTTGTTAGGTTTTTTTTTCCGCATGCCGTCAGGTCAGGACTAAGGATAATGGTGTAAACAGTATGAGTGGGGGTGTTCGCTTAGGAAACTGTACAGGTTCTACTGGGAGGAGGACCTAACCAGCTTTTTAAGAGATTGACATGGTACATTTGGGTTTTCGGTGGGGACAGGTGTAAAACGTAGGTTGTTTTCCCTATTTGCTTTACGATCTCATACAGACCTTGCCACTCCTTTAATTTATGGGTAGAGGAAGGAAGGAGGATCAGAACCCATTCACCACAATGGCATTCTTTCCAACGCTTGCCTTTATCATAGTGGTATCTTTGTTTGTTCTGATTCCTTTCTAGGGTATCATGGGCTAGGGATCTCAATTTGTGGAGACAAATCTTTACTTGATTGGCCCGGGCCTATGCTTCTGTTATCCCCTCCTTTTCCCAGCCCCCTTTTGTGATTCCAAAAGGGTGCATGGTTTCCGCCTGAAAAGAAGCTCGAATGAGTAAACTCCCAAACTGCTTTGAACTGTGTTCTTGATGACAAAAGGGCCAATGGAAGGAGTTGGTCCCAGTTCTTTCCGTCCACTGTTAGTAGCTTTTTTAGGGTGAGCTTTAGATTGCTGTTGTACCTTTCCACGAGACCATCCGTCTGTGAATGGTATATAGAAGTTTTCATATGCTTAATGTCCAGCTGTTTGCAAACATCCTTTATCAGTCTCGATACGAATGGGGTCCCTTGATCAGTGAAGATTTCATGTGGAAACCCTATCCTGGAGAACACCTCAATTAGCCTCTATGCTTTGGTGGTGGTGGTCGCAGTCCTCAAGGGAAGGGCCTTGGAGTAATCCATGCATACCACCAGACATGGGTCACCCATGCAGACTACTAGCCAAGCACTAGTCCATACACACTGCCAGCTAAGCACAATTCCACACACACTGCCAGCAAAATTCATGCTCACACACAGCCAGCCAAACAACATTAAATACACACACATACACACACAAACATTATTTACTAGTGTCTAGTGTTTTTCTGCCCTTCTTGGGAGCAGGTGTACCTAAAAATATCACTGATCTGCCCCAAGGGGGCAGAAGCTGCCAAAATGTGTTCACAAAAAAGGGAGCACCCCTTGACTAATGGGCAGCTACCTGACATGCCTATAAACATATATATGGTGCTTAGTGGGTTTTCTACACCCCCCCACCCCCGGTGCAGAAAGACTCTGCCAATATTTGGCAGTGGTGGGCATTATCATGCCCATTTAGGGCAGCCCAAAACCTCTACATTTTTACAAAAAACAATCCCTGGTGTCTAGTGGGGTTACTGCCCCTCCTCTCAGGGTGGGAGATCACGATGACAACCCCAACCTGCCTCCTGGGGAGTAGAAAGACTGTCCTTTTGTGTTGGGATGGGAGCATTGGCACGACCAATATGGGCAGCATTTACCCTCTTGTATAAAAAAATCATCCTTGGTGGCTAGTGGTCTTCCCACCCAGGGAGGCAGATCAGGGGTTATTGCCCCATCTGCACCCCAGGGGGGCAGAAAGACTGTGCAAATATTTGGGTGATGGAGGCATTACAATGCCCATTTAGGCCAGCCTCCACCCCCTAAGTTTAAAAAAAGGATGGATTCCCTGGTGTCTAGAGTGCTTTCTGCAGCCCCAGGGGGGCAGATTGGGGTTTACTGCCTCCATCTGCCTCCCGGTGGGCAGAAAGACTCGCTATGTAAAAATTGATATGAGGGAGCAAAAGCCCTATCCCAAGGAGCTACCCCCCTCTCTGGTGCTTAGTGGGTGGAGCCCTGATTCAGGATTCCAGTCCTGGGGCGATCCTCAACCAGGGATCCACTAGAGAGGGGTACCGTTGGACAAGAGAGAGTCTCCCCTTTCTGATGGTACCTCCCCTTTGTGAATCAGTGCTCGGGGCTAAGATAGCCCCATGAGCACTGAAGTACTACAATTGAAACAAGCTTGTTTTAGTTTCAGTTTCATATTTATTGACATCAGCGTACCAATGCAGGCAATCGTCATTACATATTAAAAAATTCCTCTGGAGGTTGAGGATGCTCTTCCCCATCTCCGGAGGCCGAATTGGTGCTCCTAGGGCGTAACGGTTATGTCCATGGCACCCCAGGACTGCAGCCATGGATGTAACGGTTACATCCATGGCATGGAACGGGTTAATCCCCCAAAATAATTTTGATAGGCAGACACAGTAGCATTGCCCTTTTCAAAAAAGATGAATGCCTATTGCCCTATGCCTAATATCCTAAACCTACACCCTATTACTAATTTCCTAAACTACATTTTGAACTACTAATGCATTGCAACACGTGGTCTTTGGTTCATCCACTGTCTTTGTTGGACCAACTCAGTTTCTGTTTTCAAATCATACCACACATCACTGGGAGATTGAGACTGTATGAGATCGATAAAGAAAGACACAGAGAATACTAACCCCCTGATATACTACTTTCTTAGTGACAGGATAGAGGAGTCTGCATCACTTCTTAAATAATCATGCCACGCTAGTATGTTGCACCGACTACCTGCCTAGCTAAAGCTTGAAAATATAATTTCCATAACAAACTTAATTAACCTCTGAGTGTGAGCAGCATGCTATTTAAAAATAATTGCATTTTTAGAAAGCAAAAAAATAGTTACTCAATGAGCCCTGCAATCTTGATACCCAGCACGTCATGCAGGTCCTGTTCCCTATGGATTAATAATGACCAGCAGTGTGCACAAAGCAGAAAGGAAGAAATTGAAGGAATAGGAACACAAGGAGAGAGAAAACAATAAAAGTGTAATGAGTCACAAAAATATTTTTAAAAAATGACAAAAATGTAACATACAAACACAGACACACAGCAAGAGACACACTGATAAAAAATAGGTAAATGAGGTGTGGATGAATGGGATGGGGAGAGTTGGTAGGGATTAAGGCAGATACAAAAATAGGCCCAGCGTCATGCACAGAACAGCAGAGAAAGCAGTTAAAACAAAATGGTTGCGCTTATGCACACCGTGTGATGCAGTTCATGCTGATTTTCAGCATGAAATGCTCAACTAGTGTGAAAAAAATGGTGTGAAGAAAGGAACGAGTATTTTTCCACCCATTCGCTGAGTTCCGTGGAATCCCACAGAGTTTTTTGGTAACTCTGCTGAAGGCCTAAACCTGATAGACACAGTACCTGTTTCTTTGCATGCTCTGTTTCTGAATTGTTCTATATAAACATGATATGGCGCCAGGACTCACTGGTTCCTGCCTCCACATTTCCTTTGTTATGGGTACACAAAGTCTGTACATAATTACTTCACAAGTGATGTACCTTTGCTCCAGTAGGCCTTACATAAGGTGCAAATATCTTTCACCCTGGTCCTTGCAGCTAGTGAGAGCGACATTAGGGACATGAAGCTTTTGCCTTTATATACAAATCTGCAGGTTTATATGTATTTAATTATATGGTGTTAAGAAGAGTAAATCAATACTTACCTACATATACTTGTCTCGATGATATGAAAGCAATTGATATTTGGGACACAATATTAGTGCAAATCAATAAAACAATTGATAACGCTGCTGTATTGGTGAGATTCTTTATGATCTTTTTGTACATAATATTGCAGCATATGGTGCTGCTGGTCTGTCATCTGTTTTCTTTTGGTTGAAGTGTATTTGGGTATTCTCAGGGTATATTTGGAGAGTCCCATGATACAGCTCAAGGTGGTGTCCTTAAGGGCACACACATATATATATATATTTATATATATGTTAACAACCCCCTTCTCCTCGAAAAAGGGAAACGAGCCGCACTCTCAGTAGTGAGGAGACTCTTTTTATTTGCTCACATAGGCATTCCTGACGCGTTTCAGTCATCATTGACTTTTATCAAAGGATTGAGCCTGAGGCATCGCGTGTGACAGGGTTCCACAAACCTTTAAATTAATTAACAAGTTCCGCCATGTTCTTTTTTATGGGCTCCCTCAGTGTGCTGTTCAAATGTCTGCTGGGACTTGTGGTTTACTGTTGCACGATTCTTTAAAACCCTCCAGTGGGTGATGCCGTAGTGCTTTAATTAAAATGAAAGTTATTTTCTTTTTCTTTTCTCACAGCTGACTCTATAGCATTACCTCCTTTGCAAGGCTGCTTGGACACCATCCCGAAGCCAGTCTACGGTGTCGCCTGCTGAACCCTTTTCGTTTGCACGAGTCCTCCAGGGCGGTTCACTTTCGGGCAGCAATAGCGCGCTGTGCTGGTGGTGCGATACTCCCGGCTGAACCACGCCGTAATTATGTCAACAACCCCCTTCTCCTCGAAAAAGGGAAACGAGCCGCACTCTCAGTAGTGAGGAGAATCTTTTTATTTGCTCACATAGGCATTCCTGACGCGTTTCAGTCATCATTGACTTTTATCAAAGGATTGAGCCTGAGGCATCGCGTGCGTTACAGGGTTCCACAAACCTTTAAATTAATTAACAAGTTCCGCCCTGTTCTTTTTTATGGGCTCCCTCAGTGTGCTGTTCAAATGTCTGCTGGGACTTGTGGTTTCCTGTTGCACGATTCTTTAAAACCCTCCAGTGGGTGATGCGGTAGTGCTTTAATTAAAATGAAAGTTCTTTTCTTTGTCTTTTCTCACAGCTGACTCTATAGCATTACCTCCTTTGCAAGGCTGCTTGGACACCATCCCGAAGCCAGTCTTCGGTGTCGCCTGCTGAACACTTTTCGTTTGCACGAGTCCTCCAGGGCGATTCACTTTCGGGCAGCAATGGCGCGCTGTGCTGGTGGTGCGATCCTCCCGGCTGAACCACGCCGTAATTATGTTAACAACCCCCTACTCCTTGAAAAAGGGAAACGAGCCGCACTCTCAGTAGTGAGGAGAATCTTTTTATTTGCTCACATAGGCATTCCTGAGGCGTTTCAGTCATCATTGACTTTTATCAAAGGATTGAGCCTGAGGCATCACGTGTGACAGGGTTCCACAAACCTTTAAATTAATTAACAAGTTCCGCCCTGTTCTTTTTTATGGGCTCCCTCAGTGTGCTGTTCAAATGTCTGCTGGGACTTGTGGTTTCCTGTTGCACGATTCTTTAAAACCCTCCAGTGGGTGATGCCGTAGTGCTTTAAATAAAATGAAAGTTCTTTTCTTTTTCTTTTCTCACAGCTGACTCTATAGCATTACCTCCTTTGCAAGGCAGCTTGGACACCATCCCAAAGCCAGTCTTCAGTGTCGCCTTCTGAACCCTTTTCGTTTGCACTCAATATATATATATATATTGGAGGCAGGCAAGAATGGGATTACCACTGTTTGGCACATTGCATGAATATAATTCTACTAACCCAATCCTATTTATTGGCTGCCCTTGGACAGAAAGAAATTGTTACCTTACATGGTGGACGAGGGCACTTCAGCCTACTCTTCTATACTCCTCATCATGATATTGAATTCAATGTTGTAATATTGAGTGATAGCTGCTGACATTTGAAAGTGGTTGGCTTAAACGTTCTGGATGAGCAAGCACGCACAACAGTGCTTAAAGGGAGTCCAGGGGGATTCACCCCACAAGAAAAGTTTCTAAAAAATAACGTGAAATGGTGAATTTTATAGCAAATTTGAGAAAGCAAGAAGTTTGAGAAAGCAATTATGAACATGTAGTTATGACATCCATAAAGACATTTCGTATGATAATGATGTATCTGGCTGCTTATTCAGTACAGAACTTCATAACAGACTTTGGGTTAACAATGCTAAGTAACTCACATATTTCTTCATGTATTAATATAGCTTTACAAATTAAATCTACCTGTCATTGTGATTTTTCGGAATGGATAATGTAAGACAGTAAGAAATACACTTTCTATTGCTTGTATTCCTGAAAGGGCCTGCAGCAAACCAGTTGATGTAGACTATAAGCCAGATGCCAACCCATAAAGACAGCACAGAGAACATAGTGCTGGGGGTTCATTTCAGGAATCAGACGGACTTTAACTTTTGGGGAAGAAAATCGTGGACAGGCTCAGTCCATTGTGAAAACTGGATTTTATTTACAATTACATGCAAGCAGGTGGCAAGCCTGCACGTATTACCGATCCCCCTACAGAGAGAGACAAGGGCTACAGCTAATCTTCCTCTACAATCTGCAGGCTACTCTTTCTGTAGTTGGCTGCACAAATTACATGTAAAGTTGTTCTCTTTTTTATCCTTACCCAGTGCTCCTAGAATGCAGCTACAAGACATCATGCACTTTTGCAAGAATGTTTACAGAACTCGTGAAGAGCAGCAGAATAGTTCGATGAAGGTGTAACTTCAAATGAACATTGCTTACATATATTGCACATGGAGTGCAGCTGAAGGACTTCCTGTCTTTTCAACTGACTGCAGTTTCTGTCATTACATGCACTGCACTTAGGATATCGCTGTTGGGTGACTGTACTCTAAACAGGCAGTGCATATGAAGTGCACTTGTTGACAATACATAGTGTACTTGGCTTGCATCTGTATCTACCAATAATTAAGAAGATTACATTTTTGTCACAGCAAACAGTTATACAAAGTGCATTTTTACCTTTACACATAGTGCACAGGAACTGCAACAAACGACTTCTTGAGTCCCAACCATACTGCACTTTTTGGAAGAGCAGCAGTGCCAAGGAGCATTTAAATTATGCATAGAGTAGGCTACTCATTAGCAAAAAACAAACATAGGCAAATTAAATGGGTGGTGTGTGGCAGCTTTGAAATTGTAATTCCTGTTCTCAAGGCACCGAATTGTAGTCATAGGTAGATTAAATGATTTGCCCAGAATCACAGGATGTTTGCGCTGACATCGAGAATCGATCCTGGTTCCCACCAGCTCCGAAGTTGAGAGCTAAGACCCTTACACATCTTCTCCTCAGTTTGGAGTCAAAGTTACACTGTAAACAAATAACATTTCCCCCTCCTCTTAAGCTGCGCAGTAGCGGTGTTGTGTAGTTCCTATAAATCTATATAGGATCTGTGCGTTTAGACAACATAAACTGTGTGATCAGTTTCCAGACTGATTACTGATACCCCCACCAGGTATGTTTGCTGTATACCTAACTATCTCACAGCGCCACTGTAAACGCCTCTTACCAAGAGGAGAATACTTTCTGGCAACTATCGAACATGACAACCCTGTCCCATCAGGGATCTAGGAAATGGTACAATACTTTTCACTCCATCACTCGTGCTTATTTTGTCCTTAAAAGATACACAGAATAAATAGTGGGGACATTTTCATAAGCATTTTTTAACCAGCATCATTCTAGTGTAAAATAGGAGTGCTGAAAAAAACCATAAGACAGAAACAGATATAAACAATTATAAGCAAGTAAATGGATGGTAGATTTTTACCATAGTGCTAAAACAATGAATATAGGCCAGGATATAAATACATGACAGAAAAACTGCGTACTCCTTTGATGCAGACCCTAACTAGATATACCTAATTGAACCTGCATGTATGTATATGTGTAGCCAACAATCCCCCTAGGATAAGACCAACCCCATTACCTGGTGTGAGAGAATGAAGGACCCCGTCTTGGTCTCGAGATGGACACTCCGCGAGGGATGTCAGACCACTGTGTGCTGGAGTATCTGCGTGTAGGAACCTCAGCGTCTTGCGCCAGTGTGTCAGCATGGAAGTCTTTCTCCTCTGCCTCCCCCCCAGCACAGATGTGGTGTATATATACTCAAAAGGTTCCCTCAGGGGTTCTACCTTGCTGTGTCATGTCGGCCGAGGATGACGGAATGGATGACCCTTATATATAATTATTATGCAGAATATGGGAACCCTGCTTTGATTCTGAGGATCCTCATGCACAATAAATGAGGCTAGTTTTCTGGGAATACCACATGACATTTATGCAGCACCAGGTAAAAGATCAATACCAAATGACTGTTATGTAGTAAAATGGTCGGGAAATGTACTTGAAAGGTTAGGTGACTACCTAGGCCTAAATCAGGGTATATTACAAAACATAACAGTGGGGTAATGCAAAATAATGCCACCCCCCTCCCTGCAGAGCGTGACAAGGGACCAGTAAGTATCCCATATTCTCACAAGTATTCACAAAGAAAGGGTCGCATGAGTGGATGCTGCAGTTTGGTGCCTAAGTAGAACATTTACTAGATGTGGATAGCACCAGGTCTTGCATGGCTAGGAAGCGGTCAATGATAACTCCAAAGCTTTTTACAGTAATCTAGGGTTCCGAGGCAGTGCCTAAGAAGGAGGACTACCAAGAATCAACCCAAATGTTTTCTGCTCCTACAAATAATAGAATCTCAGTTTGTTTTATCTGCATTGAATTTTAGGCATTGCATTCTTATCCAGATGACTACATCCAAGAGACAGCCCGCTAATTTTTTTTTGTCTCTCTCTGCTTTTTGCCAATAGAAATGATCAGCTGGGTGTCATTATTGAAAAAGCAAATGTCAAAGCCCCAGAATTCAGCACAGATCCCACGGCTAATGCTATAAAGATACTATCTCTCTTTCGCGTTGCTGATCACTGACCTCTTCAAAATTAATTATCTCTTTCATCATATAAGTGCTTATTTGTCAAATGAACATGTTGGACATGCTAAGTGCTGTGCTTCTCGATAGAACTCTTGCTTTAAATTGTACCTACTTTTCAAATTATTTGAATGAAAACAGAGGGGGCAGATCTACGAGGAAGTGCCGCAGCGTGGCACCGCAAGTCCTTTGGCTGCACCACGCTGTGGCACTTCCGAAGCACAGGGATGCGAGTTATTTGCAAGATTATGTTGCCTTTCTGTGCATCCCCCGGCACACATACTGCAGCCATGCACTGGCACAGGCACCCTAGCACAATGGTGCAAGGATGCCTGCGTCGTTTCCTGCACAAAAATAATCACTACAGGCATTTTCCTCTTTCAATGCGTGCTGTAGAGTGCAGCACGCATTGAAAGAGGAAAAAATGAGGAGAAATGAAAACAGTTTTCCACGTTGCCCCTCACTATGCCACCTCTAGGGTGGCATAGCATTCACATGCATCTCCAGATTTACGATTTCTCGTAAATCTGGAGATGAGTCTTGTTCCTTGGGTGTTTCGTGGGAATGCCCACAGCAACACCCATGGAACGCCCCTTCAACGCAAAATGCTGCGTGTGAAGGGACCATATTTACAAGGAGAGGAAAAGTCACGCAGGGTGACGTACAAGCCCCCTAGTTTGAGACAATCAGTTTAAGAGAGGGAGTGACTCTGCATTGATCAAAAGCAAGATTGTCAATTTTAGTTTACTTTAATCTTTAATTGAACTTCTACCAAATCCAATTTTCTTTTTGTTCCAGTGCAGATGTTCCCAGTATCTCTGCAGTAAATACATTTACAGCCAGAAGAATACTTCACATAGCAAGAGATGACGCATGAGCTTGTCAGGTTGGTGAGTTGTAGTGAGGTCACAGATTCTTTGAGGCTGTTCCATAACAGGGAAACAGAACCAGATGCCACAGCCAACTCTTCTCTGCGTCCAGAAATGAGGATTGGATGAGGGCCTCTGATCACATTTGAGATTATCTTGACAAACTAGAAGTCTTCCTCAGAAAGTGTAAAGAAGTGTTTAAGAGTTGAACTGATTTAGTAATCACACAAGGAGTCACATTATGGACTACCACTAGGTGATAAAGGGCCTAAGTATGAGTTTGGTGTACAGGATACGCCACCACAAACCTGGTGGAGTACCTTGTCCATCAAACCATCAGCCTGCCCACTCTCCTTTGAGACTGGTGGCAGAAAGGTTTCTGAAGACGGTAACTCTTCTGACTCCTTCATTGAAAATCACAACAACAGATGGTTGATGAAGTTGGGGTCTTTGTTGCAACAACATAAGACTGCCCGCCTTATTTAGAGTCGATAGTGGAATTAATTTCTTTTTGTGTGGGTCCACCAGAGAAAACCTGGCAGTCCTGAGCAGAAAAAAATTAGAATGACCCCCACACCATAGGAAAAATCCCCCAGGGTTGTAAGCTCATTAGTATACAGTTTTTCAAAAACAAATTTCTACTTTGGGAGTTTGTTTTGAAAAGCATAAAAGATTTGTGAATGGCTGCCTGAAACATGGCTGCCCGTCACCAACCTTTCAGTGTCTTCACTGGAGCTGCCATGGCAGCTGTCAAAGCACAGAGGTCACAGGCGGGCCAGTGGTGATCTCAAAATATAGCAGGCAGTAATCCATCAGGGTGGTAAGCATAATGATTTTCGCCACCCTGACAGATGATAGGCTGCCCACCAAATCGTAAATCAGGTCCAAAGTCTTTTTGGAGAACCAGCCAAACACATGGAGTCAGACTACCACCATTCAACTCAGAACCCAAAGAGATCAACTACGGAATGCCTCAGGGATCATCCCAGAACCCCACCCTCTTCAACATCTATAAGGCCCTGCTTGCAGCCATCTTCAGGAGCCATGGACTCAACATCATCTCCTATCCTGACAACACCCAGCTGATTCTCTACCTCACAGACAATCCCACAGCTGTCAAGAGCAACTTCCACTAAAGGATGAAGGTAGTCGCCAACTGGATGAAGGACAGGTGCCTCAAGCTTTTAGAAGGAATTGTTCATTCAAACAAGAATACTTTCATGAAGCCAACAATCTGGCCATGAGACTGCTCACCAGGGGATACCCACGCAAGCATGCTGCCAGGGGATACCTTCGCAAACTTGTCTGCAAATCTAACACAAGGGGATGGTATTGCCCAGGCGAAGACTTTCTTACACCCAACTTCCATTTCAAATCAAGTCAAGAAATATATCCTGAAACTCTGGTCTGTACTAAGGGGGTCATTATGATGGCGGATTTTCCACAAACTCCAGGCCGGCGGAAGCCACCGCCGGCCCGGAGTATGCGGGAAAACCGCAGAGGAGGCCTGAAAGACCCACCGCCAAATCAGGATGGCTGGTGGGTCTCACAATGTGTCCGCCGCTTTTCCGCCGCGGTCGGAAGGCGACCACGGCGGAAAAGCACTAACATGGCTGGCGGTGTCTATCAGACACCGCCAGCCATATTAGGATGTAGGGAAAGTAATGCTTTTCCACGGCGGCTTTTCCGCCGTGGAAAAGCATACGGACAATCACTTTGGGGGCCCGTTGCGGGCCCCCTGGGTGAAGGTTGCGTGGGGGTTGCACATGGGGGGTACCTATGGTACCCCCCTGCCTTTGCGTGCACGAAGCGGCAGGCACCGCGCGGTGCCTGCCGCTTTGTGCATGCAAATGCACAGCTTTCGTTTTTTACATTGCGGCGGGTGCTGCTTCAAGCAGCACCCGCTGCAATGTAAAACATACAGGATGTGACCGCCAGGATGGCGGTCACATCCTAATTGCCATGGAGGGACCGCCGCTGCCCCTGCGGACGGTCCCTCCTACTCAGGGGTGGCGGACGGACGCAAGTCCGTCCGCCATCCTAATCGGCCCCTAAATGCAGGAAACCTCAACCCTAAATGCTCAATTTTTGCACTTTACAAAACTTGCAACAGTAAAGATCATCTGGTTAGAGCATGCCTTCTCCCCCAGCGAAATACTCAGACCATGACTGATTTATGGGGCATGAACCCAGTGGTGGAACATTCTAATGTCGGAATTCACAATTGAAAGCAAGGAATTTGAATTTTACTATATTGAGATTGTTCTCAGTTAGTTTTCTAATTGTAATTCCACAAATGTTGTTTATGCTATTTTCTGCCCCTGCAACAAAATATATATTGGACAGACAGCACAGAAAAAATGGATTTGCATCTGCCAACACAGAAGTCACCTCTGCAGCGAAGTCCTGAATGCACCTCTCATTGCACATTTTACAGACAAAGGACACAGGGAGGACAAGATTCACTTGCAAGTCATCACAGTTGTCAACCCACCACCTAGAGAAACTGACATTTGTTCTATCCTCAATAAGGAAGAATTGAAATGGACACTACACACTAACAGCCTTAACACTGCTCTGAACAAACTGGAGGACCAGACCTCCTTGGTTTGAAGTCCTCTGACCGTTGACTATCTCTGCACACATCACCCTCTGCGGTTCATAACACCTAAGGTTTTTCCTTATTGTAATTACTTGAATGTTTACCTTATTGTAATTACCTATTTCTTAGTCCGAATGTATATATGTGAACTGTTCTAAAGATTTCCTTTCTCACAACCTGTAATTGAATTTCTCCCCATTTACTTTCCCCCCTGTATAAACATGCTGTCTACATCCTTGCTCTGACTTGATCTCCCCTTTATCATTCTCTGGCATCCCCGCTTCCTAAAGGTATAAATCTATTTCCTTAGTGCACTCTGCATTTTTCTCGTCAGCTCGAGTAACTAGCCCAACTACGGTTTTCTAACCCTCCATTCCTATATGTCCACCACAATTCACAGTACCGGCTATAATGTGTTACTGTGTCACATGACTGCATCACATTAACATGCAGTCGACCAACCCAGGCAGATGCTGCAATACCTGCCATGACTCCATCGTAGACCTCTGGTCTCCCCTCACCTGGGTAAGTGCAGTTTATTCACTGCTCTGTTTTTCCTACCATTTGGTCTCAAGCCCATCACCCTAAACCCCTGCCTCCCTTGCTTCTAGGTCCTTAACTATCAAGTCGTAATTCTGGCAGTGCACCATTCTTCTACTCATGCGGCCTACGTATAAGATACTGCTTCAATTTCAGGTAATTACAGGCACTCAATTGCACATCCCCTCCTGGCTGTTTCTCGAGCGGGGTATTGATTCCTTCTGTTTGATACATTAGGTTCCCTTTAGTTAATTTCCGTAAGGATCCATATCGCTACCATTGGTGCAATGCCTGCACCGCACAGTTGGATTCCCTGTGCCCTTCATGATACTGACCCTTCTCGGTACATACCCCATACTCACCTTTGCTGATTCCATGTCCTTTACAGGACCAACAGGCTTCTGTGGCTGTGGTTATTCCAAGCCTCATTGGGAAGTGTATTTGCTCCTATTAGGTTAGTCACTTTAATTTGTTGCAATTTGGGCATGCTGTATTCACAACCCTTCAGATATCCCAACCATGTGTGGATATTCCACCTTCGTTGATATTCAGGTCCTTTACAGGACTGACATGCCTCCGTGTTTGCCACATTCTAAGCCTCATTGAATTGCGCTCATATTAGGTTAGTCACTTTAATTTGATATGATCTGGGCATGCTTTGTTCATTACCCTCCAGATATTTCCTGTGTGTTAATCTCCATAGTATCTTATCCCACTATCAGTACTTAACAAGCATATTTGCACCTTGTTCCTCACTGTTCCTACAGCAAGCGGTTTTAATTATTATATTCTCTTTCTCTTCACGATCCTTTCCCTCTCTTTTTCTCTTCTCCTTTGTTCTCTACTCGTTTTCAGCAGGCATCCTTCTCACGCTATAATTGCTTAGTCCTGATGATGATCCCATTATTGCCACAGGGATCAAAATGTTGTCAACTTTAGCTCCTTGACACTGTATTGTTTATAATCCTAATGCACGTTGTGCAATGACACTTTTCATATGCCTGTGGTCCTACTGTTGCTTGTTTTAGGATCCCACATGAAAATCACTTGTCTTTTTTTATTTCTCGCCTTGATCACTGTCCTACTTTCCTTGTTTCTTTTTATTTTTTTACGTCAAATAAACATAAATATTTTCTATATCTTTGATTCGACAACAGAGTCTTTATTATATCACTGTGTTCATAATATTATTCATGTATTTAAGGGACAATTGATCCTGTATAATTAACTGTACCCCAGTCCTTCTCAGATTACTTAGGTTCCCTTGTGCTTTAAAAAATATATCAAACTCAACTCAGACAAGACTGAAGCACTGATATTGGGTTCCACCCCTCCACCTGGGACAACTCATGGTGACCCGGAGCGCTCGGAACAGCCCACGCCTACAGACCACGCACGAAACCTCGGCATCATCTTGGACTCCTCGCTCTCAAAAAACTGCCAAATCAATGCTGTCTCATCCTCCTGCTTCTACACGTTCTGCCTGCTTCATAAGATCTTCAATTAGATCCCCACTAAGTCCAGAAAAAATGGTCACCCATGCGCTCGTAAGAAGCAGACTTGACTACAGTAATGCACTCTGTGCCAGCACCATCTAGAAACTTCTAAAGAAACTGCAGAACATCCAGAATGCTTCTGCCAGACTCTTTCTGAACATCCCATGCTACAGCCACATCACCGGCTACCTGAGAAACTTTTACTGGCTTCCTATTAACAATAGAATTACCTTCAAGCTTTTCATGAATGCCTACAAAGCCCTCCACAACGTCAGAACTGCATACCTCAACCACCTCCTCTCCTTCAGCACTTCCACTAGACATTTCTGATCTGCCCAACTGGCTGTGGCCACCATCCCATGTATCCACAAGACATTGGCTGGAGGAAGGTCCTTCTCCTACCTTAATGTGAAGACTTGGAACTCTTTGCTTCTGCACCCCAGTCAGTCGCTGCCACAATTCAGGAAGGACCACAAGACCTGGCTCTTCGACTGAACCACACACCCACCCCCACCCTCAGCGCCTTGAAACCCTAAGGTGTGAGTAGTTGCACTTTACAAGAAACTTGATTGATTGATTGATTGAAGGTAAAGGCATTACTCTAATCAAAGCTGTGAACAACAGAAACTGTAAATGAAAACAAAACTTAAAAGATAATGAAGTGACTTAAGAACTGCGTGGTATTTAAGTTTCAAAATTGCATGCTTTGGAATATCATGATGAAACATCTGTAAAAGTGGTTCCTAAAACTGGAGGCATATACTCCTGGAAGACTGTAGTGGACAAAATAGTGGAAAGAACAATGAATTAATGTGGAATATAGAGAAAAAGTACACTGACGGCAGGCAAAGCTTTTGCCAAATTGGCACTCATAAGAGAAGCAGAGGATTTCACTTTAAAATGTTGTCCATGTTGAGAGTAAATGTAGAGTGCACATGACTCCAGATCATTACAACCACTGCCTCCAGTCTTGAACTTTTTATTAGTAAATCATTATTTTCAGGTGTGTTAGGCTAATTACTTCACTGGAAGCAAAATATTACAACACTCATAATGCATCAGATTATCACACAAAATTCCAGACCTGGAAACATCGTCCCCAAATACCCGGAGGGAGGTGGTCACCCTAAGTCAATGACGCCTTTTGATAAACTAGCAATCAGAAGTGACTTCAATGTTCATGCAGTTACAGCTATTAAAGAGATCTTGTTATGAAGGAGATCTAATAGGTGATTTAGAAACTGGATGCAAATCTCAGAAATATTGGAGTTAATGATAAAATGCACATGCAAGTGTTAGTGAGGTTTGTCATTGTTTAGACATACTGTTGACCTAGCTGCAGTCTTCTAGCTTAGGATTGACTGTACACTGATTTTTTTCGTATTCGTTTTTGTAGAAAAAGAAAAAATGAGCTAATTTGCATGACAAAGGGGGCAGTCTATGATAAATGCAATATTTGCTTCTTTGCAGGGAAACGCAACTATGATCAGGCTTCTAGGTAAGAAATAAAAGCACTAAGGGCTACATTTAATACCTGGTTTCGTGTCTCTTGCACCAGGCAACGTAGTGCAAGAGCGATTCAAACCATAAGTCATATATTTGAAGCCAGACAAAGCTGGGTTTTGAATGGCTTAAACAATAAAGAGTAGGTGTACACAGAGCAACTTGCTCCATTGCTCTGCACCAGGAAAGCATCCCAAGGGCAATGCATGGGTATTCCCATGCAACTCCCACAGTGTTTGACGTATTTCCAGAATTACCAAACCTGTTAAGACTGGGTATGCACTAGAAAGATAAGACTCACCAGAAGAGGCGTAACAAGGAGAAATATCTACATTTCTCCTTGTGTTGTCCTCTTTCTATGTGTGCTGCATTCTGCAGAACACATTGAAAGAGGAAAAGCCTCTTTCTATGCAGGTGTCCCTTCCTTGCACAAAAACAATCCTGCCTACAGCACAGGCACCCTTGCACCATTACAAGTAAGCTGCATTCCTAAATCAAGAGAAATAAGTGCAAAAGATTTAAAGATTTACATCGAAGTGACATTTTTAAACAATTGTATTGTGCTGGAGTGTGGCGGAGCCCTGCTAATGAAAAAAAACAAAAACGGGAACTCCACAGTGTGGTAGACTGATATCATATGTGTTGATGTCCAGAAATGGGGTGGAGTTTATGACCACTGACAAGCAATAACACAAATTAAGCACTGAGAGTGTATAGCTTAGTGTGTTGTTTTTAAGGTAACTTCAGCACAACCACACTTCATAGTCATAAATCCACCAGTGCCGGCCGGTAATTTTGGAGACAGGGAGGTGGACGGGGCATGCACATATGCACATATAACACACAGCCAAGCATTCAGACATGTACACACAAACACATCCATTCACAACACTCTTTACCAAATATTCATACATATACGCATGCACCAATCATTAATTTAAAAGAAAAAACACTTACCAGCAGCCAGCTCCGCCTCTGAGGTTCCAGGAGGCTTTGGACTGCTGGCTTAGGTCAGCCAATGAGGGAAGGCAGCAGTCCCTACGTCATCACAGAGTGGGATGGGGTCAGTGAGACTGCTGACCCCACCCCACTCTGTGATGAAGTGTCCCTGATTGACACTCGACCCTGGCCGCTTCAGGGCTTAAAACTGAAACGCCCAGGTGCGAGGCAATCAGTGACGCTACCCCTCATCACTGAAGGGAAGGCCTCAGGGACCTTTGCTGAGCTGAGGACGTCACGCCCACAGGAGCTGTGACTTTCTCCGCCCAGCAAAGTTCAGCTCAGGCAGCCCGGAGCTTGCACGTTTAGCGCATGTCTAGCTCCTGGCTGCCTGACCTGAAATGAACAGTGTCTGTCAGACTGACTTATGTTCAGCCTGACAGACCTTGTTAATAAGGAACAAAAGGTGGAGAGGCATGGCCCCTCAGCCCCAATGGGCCGACCCTGGCGGCCTCCCACCTTATCGATGGAGACATGGCCAAGTAGTACATGGAAATAATAAAAGTTATCCAGTACTGCTACATAACTCAATATCTTTCAATTGCCTATGGAATCATGTTGTGTTTTCCTCCTAACCCCAGGGTTGTTTTGTATATTCTGAACTCCGATTTCAACTGAGCCTGAACTTCTTCGCTAAAACTGCATATAAAGTTAAGTTAAAAGTTAAAAGTATATCACGTCTTTATACTCCAGAGTGTGAATGACAGGCGGCTTTGTAAATGAAACATTTGGCTACAGGCAATTCATTTGAAACAACACGTTGAAACCAAATTAAAGATAATTAAGGTGTCAGATAATAAACGGTACCACAGGGTGGCAAACATCATTTTAATCATTTTGCTGCAGTGACTGCAGCTGGATTGTTCTTCTACATATTTAAAAGGAGGGATGCAATGTTTTCCACAACTTACATTTTATTGGAAAATTCACTTAGCATGTCGGTCTCCGGTTTCAACTCACTTTTATGCCGTGCCTCACATAACCTTCATTATAAGGGGGAGGCCGATAATTGCATTCAGTGAGGCACCTCAGGTGGTGGGAGGTGTATAATCCACGTCACAAGAGGAATCCCAAAAGAGAGCTGTCAAACTTGTGGGGAAAAAATGATATGTTCTATTGAGTATAATTTACACTGATGAACTTCCGTTGCCTTTGCTGGCGTGTTGCACAGGACCACAGAAGCCTACATGTCAAATTGTGTAGAGTAGTGGATCTTAACCTGTGAGTATGTGCACGTGTTTTATGTTATATGTGCGCATGTGTTGAAGTGGGTGTGTTTGGATGCACAGGGGAGCTTGTATGTTGGTCAAAATGCATGTGTGTTCATGGGTACCTGCAGGTGTTTCAATGTGCATGTTAACATGGGTCCATTGTTTGAATACGTGAGTACAGTTAGGAGTTGAAATAAGGTTTATAACATCCTGAAATAATCATCAGACAGGAGTGATGCCCACCGGTGCATTTATTAGAAATTAGCTCAGTTGGTTAATGCATGTAACCTGCTAGTCAAGTATTTGAATCTCAATTAGACAGCTCAGTGTGTTATTGTTTTATTATGCGTTACATACAAATATGTATTTCTGTATGACAGTGACAAATATATGCATCTTCGAGAGATAAAGAAAAGAAACAGAAAGAAAGGGTAAAGAAAGCGAAAGATAAGGAAAAGGCGAACTCAAGAGACGAAGAAAACAAAAAGAGATGAAGAAGACTAAGAGTGAAAGAAATAGGAAAATTCAAGGAGGGATAAAGCAAGAGATTCATGCAGCGAACAAGAGCCAATGTGTGTGATAGAGAGGAAGAGGTAGAAAGGTAGAGAACAAGAGAAAGAGTTGAATAAAGGAAAAGACATTTGAGGGATGGAAGAAAAGAGCATGGATAATCACGGATGAAGCGTATATGAGTGTGTGTGTGTGTGCATGTGTGTTTGCGTGTGCATATATAACCGCTTCCCTCAATTTTCCATCTTAGCTGGGTCTGCCCATCCTACATTAAATTGAGAACTGCTGGGATAGCATTATGCGTGTCTATAATTTAATTTGCTTTGAAATTATTTGCATCTTTCATCTGTCTTCTCTTTAATAAAACCCGGCCTTAACAGAGTAGTAGTGCTGTGTTTGCTAGAGAGTCTTTCTGCTTTTGATCCTTTTGTAATAATGTTGCATGCTATTAGGATTTTTAAGATGTTTTAAGTAATGCCTTTATCCACAGCTATGAAAAATGAGCTCTTTAACAATGCACATTGTAGTGTAGTATTTTTGAATAAAAAATGAGCTGCAAAAGTGTATGATGTAGAAAGAGGGATCTCAAAATGATCTAAATCAAAGATATGAGAGGCATACATCATACAACGGGCTGAAAGAATGAAAGTATAGAAAATTGATATGAGTGACAGATTGAGTCAGTAAGGAAAACTTTCAGGGACGGTGTGGATCAGAATGTTAGTGAGTGTGCAAATTGAAGGAATGTTCACGAAAGTGAAGAAGTGATTTTCTGAATCAGCGAAATATTTATTGAGTCTATGTGTGATTGTGTGTGTGAATTTAGATGGGTGAATGTGTATGAGAGAAAATATGACAACAAGTTTATCTTTGAGTGATTTGTTAATGAGTCTGTGTATTAATGAGTGAGTAATAGAAGACATTCCTGTGGGTCTGAGGGAGTGATTGATTGCTCAAGTTTATTACAGAGTCAACGGGAGAGTACATTTTGAACGTTTTTGAGAAAGTGTATGAAGATGCAATGAGCGAGTGGTGCTCTAATAAAATATTATTGTGAGACACAAATATTGTTTCTAAAATACCATGGTTTAAGTATTATTGTAGGGCAAAATGTATTTTATCTACTGTCTGTTCCCAGTATGTAGTTATAGTTAGGATGTAGTTTCCACAGGAAAAACACTTTTTTATTTGCTAATAACTTTAATGTTAATTTATGGACCCTTGCAAAGTCTTCAAAACTAATTTGAAGGTCACATCAGCTGCTGTATTGAAAGTTTCGGATGATCTGTCAAGAGGGGGCCGAGAAGAAGGAGAGATCCCAAAACACGTTTTTACCATGTTATTTTCCATAGCAACTTTATACACGGCTACAGCCCGAACTGCTTAAAAGAATTACACAAAATGTGGCAGAACGGTAATTTGGTGTAAATTTGTTCAGTAGTTGAGGAGTATTTTAAGGACATTTCCAATGGTAGAAATACCCTGTCCCCCTAGTCCTCCTGCTGGGATTCCAGAGGGACTCCCAAGAGGCTCAAAAACATTTTTTTTTTAATAATTTGGTGGGATATGTGGATGCCATCATTTAAAAAGAAAGAAGGCGCAAGCTCCCATGCTTCCTTAATTATCAGCCCTTGGATGGCCAGGACCCGGCAGTATTTTTGTAATAAGGGAGGGAGGGCACATGAGCCCCTAATTCTGGGGCTTACTTCTGCCACCTCCCTGGAGCTTATCTATTTTTAACTGGGGGGCCTTTCGGACCCACCCAAGTCTCTGGGTATGACACCTCCCCAGGGCCTTCTTGGAAATAATGCTGGGGGGCACGCGGATCCTCCGCAGCCCCAGGAGCTGCCACCTCCCCGGGTCTTTAATTTCAATCAAAGCAGAGGGCCACCAACTCCTGTGGCAAAATCAAAGAAAGACAGAGCCACAGATGGACATAGGAACACCCACCCCCCCATGGCCGGCTTCTGCTATGTCCTTGGGAGCTTTACTGCTCCTGCCCAGACATAGTAAACACTCCACTTACAGCAAGCGACAGCATTAAATATGCTCTCTATTGCTGGAAGCAGAGCAAACTTGCTTATACAGAGAAGGAGCTGCATGTTCAGCAGTTCCCTCTTTGTGAACCCAGGGACCACGGGGGCCTTCACGATCCCCCGGCAGTTCCCAACAGTTATAAGTGGGCGCCCTGAGTGGGACCAATGGGATTTTAGAGCTAGTGTGTCCTCTAAAACATTTAGCACAGCCTCTTTATGTATTATAAAGGATGATGCCAAAGGGGTGCACACAACAGACGTCTAAGAAAGTAGGACTCTTCCGCCTGTAGTAGTTGACTGGGAGCATAACCCCACAAACATCCCCCGTATCCCCCATAGGTAGCAGTTGAAATGCCTCTCAACTTGTAGATTTCAACCATTACCTTGATTGGGTTACTTCCAATTTTGAAAAAAAAAACTGAATACTCCCTCACAAACTGCTCAATTTCCTGTCTGTGCTTTAAACTTGCTGAACCCAGGATCCACTACTGGTGTATAGAATCCCAAGATAGGAGAAGGAATTGACATTACTAATAGGGACACCGGGTATAAAAAAATGTCTCAAGTTTCTGCACTTTTGTACATACCTTAGAAATGGTCTTTGCCCTATTGATTTTTATCTTTCTTGAACCCATGAAGTGCCCCAAGGTGTCCATCAATTTTTATAAGTCAATGGGTGTCCTAGGTTTTTTTCATACTGTCATCTAAACGGTCCAGCTGTGGTTCATACCTCCTTCCATCACCACAATAGGAAAAGGCCAGAGTATTAATTCTCCACCGTTGTTTTGAAGGTCTGTGCGTCAGGATGGAAAGATATTTAATTTTATCAAACTTACCAATTCAAGAATGTATTCCAAATCCCACACTCTAATGAGCCTTTGCATTCAACAGGATCTACTTCCTGGTGTTCCCTTCCTAGTCACCACGCCCCATGCTTTGAGTCTGATCACCTTGTGATTTTATCCAAGGTTGCTGCAACAAGATAGGATGGCAGGTGGGTTAATTTTGATCCAGCTTAAGTATTCATAGGCACTTTTCAATATTAATATATTAAATAAGCCACCCCTAATTAAGCCTTATTTACCCATAAAGCACGGTACACAGTATTTAAAAGTAAGATGTAAAATATGCACAAAGTTAATGTTAAACATTTCCTTACGGTGATTAGCACCTAACAGCTATTTTCACCGTAGCAAGGTTGGCTGTTCCATACAGAACACTGGGATGGAGCATTACATTTATTAATGCTATCTTTGGTTAGAACTAACAAGAAACATCATTCTTTGTCTCCATGTATTAATGTATAATCCAAAATCATTGGCGCAGCTGGATTTGTGATACATATTAGGGGAAAGGTACTTTTTTAAAGCGACATTTTCCCTGCCTAAAACCTCAGGGACTAATATGATTTAGCCTCCAGCTGCAGCCCTCTGAATGTGCAAGTGATGAATAGGAGTCAAAACTGCTCCCACAGTAGAGACAAAGGCTTGGGTGTGAAAGGTGTTTCTGTTGTTCTGGTCCAAAAAAAGTGGAGGCTCCCCTGTTTGGTTTTTCAGGGTGGGGGAAATTCAATCATACACAAAAAACAGTTCCCTGTTCAAGTAGTCGCAGTCTAAGATTGCTGTAAGAGAGCTGAACACGGGTGTTGGGCTAATCTGATACTTAGCACATCATACAATGGTCACATCAGACATAAATGCAGGACTAAATATAATCAAGTTCACACACTATATAAAGGTAAAAAACGCTAGTACTAAAATAATTATCAAGATATACACAATTTATTGGAAAACCTCCCAACTGGGTTACAGTCTAAAAAATGCAGCAGCACATACAGTGTAAAATACCATTAAAAATGGCAACCTTATAAAATTTATACAGTCAAAGTATTGTAAACAAGTCGACGCGGCGTTTCGGTGTTATTAGTCTTGACACCTTCTTCAGGACACAAACATTTGACTTCTTATCTTATATCTTGTATTGAGGAAGCTTTTCAATTGCTATCTCTCTTTGTGATTATTTATCATCAAGGTATCTACATATTCCATACACAAGCGAGCAGTCTTGTGTTGTGGACTGAGGATTATCAGTGTGCACGGAGGAACCACCGTTGCTGCTAAGGGGTGCTCCTTCTGATGTCGGATTTTTATGGGGAATCTTTATCTTTATAGTCTCGTCCCTTTGGATGTGGGTAGAGATTCGGATTATCACTATGGGTGAGTTCACCGTTTGTTCCGGTCCTTTCTCATGTATAGCCAGGAACTGCCCAATCTTATTCATTCAGGTCGGCCTCCCTGTTCCTCCGTGTCATCCTCCTTCGCATCAGTCGAAGAGCTGATGCGAAGGAGGATGACACGGAGGAACAGGGAGGCCGACCTGAATGAATAAGATTGGGCAGTTCCTGGCTATACATGAGAAAGGACCGGAACAAACGGTGAACTCACCCATAGTGATAATCCGAATCTCTACCCACATCCAAAGGGACGAGACTATAAAGATAAAGATTCCCCATAAAAATCCGACATCAGAAGGAGCACCCCTTAGCAGCAACGGTGGTTCCTCCGTGCACACTGATAATCCTCAGTCCACAACACAAGACTGCTCGCTTGTGTATGGAATATGAAGATACCTTGATGATAAATAATCACAAAGAGAGATAGCAATTGAAAAGCTTCCTCAATACAAGATATAAGATAAGAAGTCAAATGTTTGTGTCCTGAAGAAGGTGTCAAGACTAATAACACCGAAACGCCGCGTCGACTTGTTTACAATACTTTGACTGTATAAATTTTATAAGGTTGCCATTTTTAATGGTATTTTACACTGTATGTGCTGCTGCATTTTTTAGACTGTAACCCAGTTGGGAGGTTTTCCAATAAATTGTGTATATCTTGATAATTATTTTAGTACTAGCGTTTTTTACCTTTATATAGTGTGTGAACTTGATTATATTTAGTCCTGCATTTATGTCTGATGTGACCATTGTATGATGTGCTAAGTATCAGATTAGCCCAACACCCGTGTTCAGCTCTCTTACAGCAATCTTAGACTGCGACTACTTGAACAGGGAACTGTTTTTTGTGTATGGTTTCTGTTGTTCTGGCCGGATGACCATTTGGGCCGAACCTAAATTACTTCAAAGGGGCCTCCCCATCACAAGAAAATGTCAAATGACACCTGGACAGGCCCCTTTTTTTCTCTCCCAGTCAGGCGGAGACCAATATCAGAGGAGAGAGAATTGTCCAAATATATGGTTTAGAGAGACCATAGACCACAGAGGAGAGGATGCTCATTTCCCTGGCGACACCTCTGTTGTGGGAACACAGGATCTGACCAGGCTTTGCACAATGAGAGAAGGGTTTCACCATCCTGAATTTAGGCAGAGAGGGGCACAATGGGATTGTTGGCAATAGGAACCCCAAAGAATGCTGCTTAAGTGGGTATGGTAATCTCTGTGAATGCTCACCCCTTTGGTTATGGAGAAGGCAGGAGTCACCCTACTCACAAGCTGGTGCCAGACATAAAATGTGGCACCCCCATTAACATCTTGAGAACAATAATGAAGCAGAGGAAGATCAGAAGAGGACATACCTTGCTGTTCGAGAATTAAAAGGAGCCCTAAAGGATTGGACCTGTTCCCTTTTGTACCCAGTACAAAGATGTAGAATCTAAGGGTCATAAGGCTTACCTCCAGTTCAACCTACAGGGACACAATAAACTACGAGAGGCCTTTCCTGAAGATTCTCGGCTGACCAGTTGTAACTGAAATTGATATGGAGCCTATTACCAGTCTCTGTTGGAGTTAGCCCTATCCCCCCAGTGCTTTTTCAGAGGTCCTGGAACATTTGGCTGTGTCTGTCTGGGCTTCTCTACCACCCCTGAAAACCTGGGATTTATTAACTTTTTTGTCCCAAAGACCTCCAGTTAAACAGAGAACGGGCCAAACCTGCCAAGGGGTCTTGCAGCAGGGGTGAAGATTAAGGTCTTTCCCACTCTGAGCCTTTTTTTTTTTACATCAAATCCTCTGCAGCAGGACCTCACTGAGAGAATAAGTGGCCTTGTTGAGCTCTATTTGGCTACTGCCTGTAGATTTGCCCTACTCGTGGAATCTGAGCTCTAAAAAGTGAATAAATGCAAACAGAGAAATCGTGACCAGGCAAAGGCATCAAATGTATCTGACCAGCAAAGAACATTTCATTGGTGTAAAATTCAAATTTCTCCTGTTTGGAATTTTTCGGGCAAAAAACAATGGTTTCAACAGAACCTCATCCAATGACCATCGAGCCTCGGGAAGCCCTTGTTGGCCACATCCTTGCTCCACTGAAGACCTTGAACTTCTATTTTTCAGTCTAAGTTTCAAGATTAATCATTAGATTGGGTTGAACCTGATCCCTGTATCCAAACAGTGCTCCATTGCTGTCAACTTAAAATCAAATCAAGGTCCCAGTTGGATGCAATTGGCACTAAACACATCTTGGAGTTATTTTCAAGATACCTTCCCCTGGCTGCGTCAGATTTGTAACCAGTCCTTAGAAGAAGGTACGGTCCTGGAGGGATGGAAGCAAGCTGTGGTGACACCCTTGATTAAGAAGTCCTCATTCGACCCGACAACTCCAGCAAGTTTTAGACCTATTTCCCTCCTGCCATACCCGATTAAAATCTTGGAAAAGGCTGTAAGCAAGACTTTATCATGCTTCCTGGAGGATATTCAACTGCTGGATAGGGACCAATTTGGGTTCCGTTCAGGTCACGGGACCGAGACGGCTTTGGCAACCATGTTGGATAACCTATGTATGCGGGCCGACAATGGTAATGTCACTGTTCTACTACTTCTCGATATGTCGGCCGCATTCGACACGGTGAGGGAAGATAGGGATGAAGGGACGGGCTTTGCAGAGGTTGCAGTCCTACCTAGCGGGGAGACAGCAGGTGGTGACCTTAGCAGCGTTCACCTACAGGAAATCCCTGGTAGTTTATGGGGTGCCGCTGGGCTCTGCGATCAGCCCTATTCTTTTCAATATCTATCTGCAGCCTCTGTTTCCCATCATTAAATCGTTCGGAGTCGACCTGGTCAACTACGGTGACGATACACAACTGGCGTTCTCCCTGGAAGGAAAATACGCAGTATCCATGTACACGTTTCAGGAGTGCATGCGTCAGACTGCTTGCTGGCTCCGCAGAAACTCCTTACAGTTTAATGGTGGGAAAACTGAGGTGGTGTACTGCTCTTCTGCTAAGATGTCTAAACACATACCACTGGAGTTTAGGCTCACCCCTGAGAATGAACCTTTGGTGCCTGTCAGCACGGTGTGCAATTTGGGGGTTCTGATGGACAACAATCTCTAAATGGAGTCGCAGGCAAACAAGACCGCCAGTGTGTGCTTCTACTTGATGCGCATGCTGCGTCAGATACTCCCACTACTACCTAAGGGCTCACGCTCCCTTGTAGTGAGAAGCACAGTTATAAGCAGGCTGGATTATTGCAACTCCCTGTATCTGGGAGCACCACAGTACATCTTTCAGAGGTTGCAGAAAGTCCAGTCTGCAGCAGCAAAATTGGTGCTAAACAGGCAACGTAGATCCTCCACTACTCTGGCTTTTAGAAACCTCCATTGGCTGCCTATTAAGGGAAAGGTCCACATTAAATCACTCTGCTTGGTGCACAGAGCAGTACATGATCTGGGCCTAGTCCCACTGCAGGAAAAATTCACCTGGTACCATCCCAAGAGGCAGTTCTGCTCCTCCAGTGCAAGCCTGTTGGCGATTCCTAGATTTAGGCATTCTAGCAAGGGGGGAGGGCCTTTAGTGTGGCTGTTGCCCATCTTTGGAACAAGCTACCCCAGAGTACCAGACCAATCAACTCCCTGACCGAGCTCAGAAAGAGTCTGAAAACCTGGCTCTCTCCCAAGGATTGATCCCTTCCCTTCCAGATACTTTGGCCCGTTCGCTTGCTGGTTACAATTTCAGTCTGAGCACCAGGATACCTCTACGGTGGCAATTTGCACTATATAAGAACTTTTTACATTACATTACATTTTCACTTGAAATTAAAAAAAACAACATATTTCCGGTTTCTATTTTTGGATTCTTATTGTTTTTGTTCATTTTATTTATTAATGATTACTCTATTTTTTAATTGAGTTTCGGATTTTTATTGTGTTGTGTTTTGGCTTTATTACTGATTTGGTACCCTATAAATACTTTACACATTACCTCTGGGTTATGCCTCTCTGCTCTGTGCCATAGATACCAAAGGGTTGAGCTCAGGTTAATTTAGTGATTTTTGTAGTTCACCCCGACAAAGATTGTGGTTGTTACTTGATGAGTAATCACAACTCCCTTAACTAAGAACCCTATTTCTTACAGTATGCCTCTGTGCTTGATTGTCTCTATGAGACTGAATAACCCTTTGAGTGGATAAGAATACATGAGGGAAAGCATGCAAATAATCCAGTGAGTATTTGCGTGACTGAAAACGTGTGCAAATATGTGAGCCAGTGTGTCGGGTCCGGTACAAAAGGGGGTGGTGATAGACGGAGCATCTGAATCAATCAAACACTCACACCCAGTCAAAAGATCTGGGTTTAATCCATCACCGTTCTTTAGCCAACTCTGCCACCCCAGTTCAGACATGGCTATATGGAAATCAGTCTGACCCTGTGCCTCATGGGAACATTCCAGCCCGAACTGCCAAGCCATGTCTTCCCTGGACCGGAAACAAGCTTCAGAGGACCGGTTTCTGGCATTCCAGCTGTCTTCAGCCCGGCTTGCTTGAATCCAGTGGCAAAGTGAGCAAGGGACTCACGTCTGAGCATACCCTGCCACACTTATGGCGGCCAAAAGCGGTACAAAAGGGGCTGGTGATGGACGAGCATCTGAATCAATCAAACACTCACACCCAGTCAAAAGATATGGGTTTATTCCATCACCGTTCTTTAGCCCACTCTGCCACCCCAGTTCAGACATGGCTGTATGCAAATCAGTCTGACCCTGTGCTTCATGGGAACAGTCCAGCCCGAACTGCTAAGCCATGTCTTCCCTGGACCGGAAACAAGCTTCCGAGGACCGGTTTCTGGCATTCCAGCCGTCTTCAGCCCGGCTTGCTTGAATCCAGTGGCAAAGTGAGCAAGGTACTCACGTCTGAGCATACCCTGCCACCCTTATGGCGACCAAAAGCGGTACAAAAGGGGGTGGTGATGGACGGAGCATCTGAATCAATCAAACACTCACACCCAGTCAAAAGATCTGGGTTTAATCCATCACCGTTCTTTAGCCCACTCTGCCACCCCAGTTCAGACATGGCTATATGCAAATCAGGTCCAGCATTTGGGTGCCTTCATGAGTGATTGATTAGATGAATGTACAATTGTTGTTGTGAATGAGAGCATGAGTTTACAAGAAAGTTTGCAAGTAAGAGCTTAGTTGAGTTTTATGTGAGTTTGTTCCATCCTTTCCTCGGGCATTGAATTTCTGTGGTGTAAAATACATTATATTTTTGCTGAAGTAAGATAAGTTGAAGGAACATCAATGACCAAAGAATGCTATACCCCTCTTCTCATACACTATTTTGGAAATTTTGCAGGTGAAATGCATGTTTTTGCTTTGCCCACTGACTTGTAATGGACTTGTAATGGACCTGAAGGATATTATGGGAGGTAGATCTAACCTTGAAAGCTATGAGTCAATTTCAGTTTAGTAGAGGTACTTCTCCGGTGTGCCTGCGAAAGATTTTGTACACAATTGTTATGCCATACATATTCATAGTAATCAAAATTGAATAGTATCACAAATGATGCCAACATTTGATTGACCTGCTGATTTTCTGGGGTGCTATTTAAATTGGCAAGAGTCAAGACAGCTATATCATCAATAGTCTTATGCAAGGAAAAACACAAACACCAGATTGCTGATCTAAGAGGTTTCTTTTAAAGTATTGTGTGGTCCGATCAATATTACCCCAAACTAATGTAAGTCAGCACAGGATATCAAATTCCTAGCTTTGTGATATATGCTCTATGCTTCCTGATATCCCAACATCTTTTAGGAGCTCTCTCTCTGCCCAAGGATCTTATGCAACTGCTTTATGGAACATGACATGGTGTGTCATGACACTCTTTGCCTCCTGTGCTCATCTTGCACACCAGGATGCACTTAGGGGTGGGTGGGGGGACTTGGGCATCTTTGTGGCCATGTGCATGGAAAGATGCTATCATGATAGCAATGAGGTGTCCATTACTGTGGAGCACTCTACTTTAAGAACAGGATGGGTATTTAATGTGGGTTTCAAGGATGGTACAATGGGTTTCATGGATCATCAAAAGCCATTATGACTGCTGCTGTATGTATGAAAGATGAACACATGACTGAGGACAGCAAGAGATGGTGGTAGTTCCTTTTATCAGTGGACGCAGAGGCCTGAAGTTCCTTGTAGTCCTAAAGAGAAACATTTGGAGTTCTGTCAAGAAAAGGATCCTTGACTGCAGAGGAGGTGCACAGGGTAGGATGTGTTTGATCCATGTTTAATTTGCAGAGTGTTAAAACTGTGAGTGACAGACAAGGGGGTTCTCAGGCTGCAGTGCATGGGTCCTCTTGACTAAGGATCATGCTGAAATACAAAGTTTAATCTCTCCAGCAACATAAATAACTTTGACTGAATTGCAAGATAGTGGATACAATTATCTCCTGAAAGAAGTATTTGAGAATTCTGGGACGATCTTTGTTGAACAGCTGGTTTACACCTCTTACCCCACTTTGATGAGTGTTTGCGGAATGTTTGTCGGGAGCCCAACAAAGAAGAGCAAGACAAGTTATAGCTTCAAGTATTATTTAGTCAGAAACCCAAGTCACCATCATCGGCCAACAGCTCACTCCATTGCGCAATTCAGAGTTCTCTTACATCCATAACTTTCTAGTGCTAAAATAATTGCTAAGAGAATATATTATATGCAACTCTTCTCCCTCCTATACAAGTCCATTTGAATCACCAAACAGTAAGCCTATAATAAGCACATGCATAAGAGCTGACCCTTACATACCAATTATACAATAATGAACAAAGTTGAGAGTAAATTAAGTACAGAAAAGTCTCTGATCAACATCAAACATGTCACAAAGTCTTTCACATATATAGATCCTCCTCCTACAAATACACGAAATTCCCCCGTAACACACTGGTTCTTCCTGTTCTTTCCGTCATGCAGCGCAGCAAGGTGAGTTGCAGTGCTGTTTGAATTTGCCTTATATATTGTCCTGAATGTGTTACAAAGTCTTTTTCCTTGTAAATCACAGGCTCTTCCTTCCTTCATCCTCATGACAGAAAATCTAATCCTTTTTGCTTCTTGATTTCTACTCGCAGCATCTCCATCAAAATGTTCCTTCCAATCATCAATCAGCTTGGAATCCCAACTTAGAATTGCAAGCCTACTGTTATTCGAGATCCTTCACATTTCTGGTAAACTTGGATAAATCAGCACACACTGAGGGTACTTTCCTTCTTGCCCAATTACCCACCTTTTTTACATCTTCTTCATCCTATTTGTTTGTCATATTCCTCCTTCCTTTTCATTTGGAAACAAAGTTCTTGCTCTTGCCATTTTCTGGGGGACTTGTTTACACAATCTTTATCCCACTCCATCCAACCTGGACAAGCTCTAGGGCAAGCAACCCTCCCTTTGGACAACTCAATGGATGATTTTCCGGTTGTAGAATGGAAATCGTTCTTGACAACTCTGCCTACAAGTCTAACCCATTCACTCTTGCTTACTGTATTCCCTCTTTTTGTGTCTTATTGGGTTTCTAAATGGCACAATTAGTTTGTGGATGATGCAGAGGAGACCTCTTGTTTTCAGTACCACAATTCCACAGGTATTCCTCCATCTCCTTTTAAAAAACTGCACCCTGTTATTCATAGGAAGATATTTTGGGAAACTCTCTTCAAAATATTATCTAGAAATCTAATCACTGATGATACAAAAATATCTCTCATACAAGAGACCTCTATCCACCTTGAATATAGATCAATTAAAAAAAAGGACATGAAGGGTGTGTGCTCTCCTTGCACATGTCCCAAGAGATTGCTACCAACCTCCTTCCAAGGGTAAGTTAGAAGTAGTCGATAAACTATAGGTGTTTTGATAACTCTCAATCCCTTGTCACATCTCACACGTTCAACACAGTCTCTCACTTTACACTCAACATCATCATCAAGTACGGGCCACTAGAACTCCCTATGCAGTCTGTTGTTTGTTTTAAAGATCCCTATTCACCCTTCCTGAGCCAAACACAAACATTTTGGATGGATACCATGTGGAGGTACCTACCTCATCCCTGTCAACAGAAAAACATTATCAACTGCTAGCTAATGTCTCAACAGAATGGTCCACAATTCTTTAGTTCCTTTCCATTTAAATGACCTGCCAACAGTATCCTAATACCTTCTTATAAAACATCATCCTTTTCTACTTCCTGCCTCCACTCATCCTCTTTTATTGCCCCTTGTGTGATTTAGCACACATTCATGTTCACTTCTTCATCCACCCTCGCACAGACATCATCAGTATTGTATGTGTCTACCAATTTCAACAAACAATCCACCTGAATAATTTTCAATACCAGGAACATAGTGCAGATTTAATGAATATTTTAGGAAGCTAATCACCCATCTACATATTCTAGCAGAAATTCCATAAAGCCTTTTAAAAAAAAAAAGAAAACTGTGACTAGTGACTTGTGATCCGTTTGCTCTGTGAAATCCATTCCTCATACAACATATTTGTATCTATTAATTGCCCAGTAAACAGCTAATGACTCATGTTCAATTTCTGAATATTTACACTTAAAATCCCTCAAAGGTCGTGATACACAAGGAATACTTTTCTCTATTCCATCACCCAGTTGTATCAGTAGAGCCCCCAGACCTTTGGCACTAGCATCACAGACAACTTTGTTTTCACAACTAGGGATAACAGCTTCCACACATGATTATCATCTTTATTAACATCAGCAAACTCTTTTTCACGTTCAGTCCTCCCTCAAAAAAATCGACCCTCTTACTCCACAGTTTCTTCATGTTGTACATTTTGCTGGCCAAATCCTTCACAAAGTTGCTGTGGTACTCAATCATACCCAGGAAAGATGACAATTCCTCTTTTCTTTTTTAAACAGATGTTATTTGCATTTGGTTCACATAACACTCGCTAAATATTTTCACATTTTAAGTATCAAACATGTGTTCTGTAGTATACATTACATTCTCATTCTTCCACGTCAAAATCTGTTTAGAGTAAGTTGGTCAACCGGTTCAACCATTTCTAACTCTCAACCCACCCCCCCTAAACGAGTTGCTTTGTGTTGGTTGTATGTCAGCAGTGTGTGCTTCTCTTTCGTCTATCTGTGCTGTCCTTACTTTGGGTGATGCTTCGTAAGTGGGTGGGGTGGGGGAACGCAGGGGCTCTCGTATCTCCCACCATGGCATAGGGCCTTTACATCTCTGGTATCTCTAGTGTCCCTATTTCATTGTCCCTGTTCTGAGGGGGCGAATCCGGCTGGTCATCTACTGTATCCTCTAGGTCTGGTGTTTGCAGGTCATTCACTAGGTTCCCCCAGGCTCTCACTATTTCTAGGTTTCCCACACCTCTGTTCGCTGCAAGCAGTAAGGCTCTATCAGCCTGATTCATGTAGGTAAATTGCACTCGCAAAGGGCCAGATTCTGAGAATCTGGCCCTTAGCGAGTGCGATTTTTGCATTTGGTATTCATGATACCAAATGCAAAAATCGCTATGTAAGAATTCGCATTTTTGCGTGGAATGGCATTTAAGGAATCTCTAATAGAGATTCCTCAAATGCTATTCATGACACAAAACAAAATAGCGATTTTGGACTTTTGGGGCCGCTATTTACCGACAGGTCAGACCTGTCGGTAAATAGCAAAAACTCAGAAAAATGCTTTTAAAAGCATTTTTCAAAGTTGCATGTAGCACACACACATGTCCTTTGGACATGTGTGTGCGCAACACCTGTCCAAAAGTGCATTTTAGGGGTGCAACAGGGCGTCCTTTGGACACCCCTGGCACCCTTAAAATCGCTATCTTAGTTGCGAGTAGCAAATTGCTACTCGCAAATCCCCATTCATTCCTATGGGCCTCTTGGCCCATAGGAATGAATGGGGAGTATTTGCGAGTAGCAAATTGCTACTCGCAAATAAAGAACATGTAGGAATCGCTATTTAAGTAGCAATTCCTACATGAATGCCGTTTTGCGTGTCCTCAATAGCGAATCGCTATGATTCGCTATTAGGGACACGCAAAACGGCATGTACATGAATCAGGCTGTATGTTCTGTAGCTGCCCATAGCTCCATTTCCCTTCTCCAGTTCCCTATTTGGGGGCCTCTTGAGGACTACCAATTCTTTGTGATTTCCCTTTTCGCAAGTACAAATGCTAAGTCTCGAAGATGACAATTCCTCTTTATTCATGAGTGCCTTCAATTACATCATTAGCTCTACTAACTCTGCCGTTCCATGTATCCCCTGAAATCCTGTAACCCAAAAAATTCACTTCATTTGTTCCAAACACACACTTCTATGTCTTCAAGGTTAAATCTGAATACTGAAACCTATTAAGCGCCTCTCCATACTCTTTCACCATGTTCCTACACAGTTGCACATTGTGTAAGCAGATAATCTTAATAGCATTCACAGGCAAGCCTTTTATTATCAATATCATGGCTCTTTAAAAAAACTGCGGCAGCAGAACTTCAGCCAAAGAGCACCCTTCTTCATTAATACACTCCCTTCAGTGGTATATTGTCCATAGGGTTACCAGAGCATCGCCCCACAGACTAGCTCTGCAGCTAATTGAATGACTTGTTATAGCCTGTACATGAAAACACATTATCTCAGGGCTCGTTTGTTTGCAAAGCAATGTCACGTTAGCACCAGAAATGGACTCCACTAGATATATTACGCAGGTGTCAGGCATGGATTGTTCCAGCTCATCCTGTCACAGTCGCAGTACATATCTGACGTTATCTGACATGCTGTGCTACCTCTGGGCATTGCAGCATGTCAGATAATAGGGTTTCAGGGCTTGTCAAAAATAGTGGCTGCCTTGTATTGGGGGTTGAAGGGTGGGGGAAGTATAATAAATTAAATAAATGTACCTTTGGCCGCAGCCTCTCCTCTGTCCTCACTCGGCACTGCAGCAGGAATGGAAGAACCCAGGCTCCCGTACTCTTCCAGCCAATCACAACTCTGCATGAGCAGTGTCGTGATTGCTCTGAGCAGCCTGTTTGACCACTCAGACGGTGGCTGGTACCCTGGGCATGTTCCCCACCGGGCAGTGCAACACAGTTAGCTGGAGAACATGCTAAGTGTTACATTGAGGTAGGGGCCCACCCTCCCACCGAAGGCCGCATGCTGAAGCCTGGAAACATGCTGCAAATAATGACACTTACATACTGTAATAATCTCTAGGCATGGACTACCATCACAGCTCCTCCCATCTTTATTTATATGTGCGCTCACACTGGCCGGCATGAGCGTAGGGGCGGGAGCGGCTGGTGCACATCAGTGGTAAACGTGGTATGCTAACTGTTACCTCCCATCTCAACTCAGTCCTTAACTTGATCTCAAGAGTCTCAAAGTCGACTTGAAAGGCAAAGCCCTTCAGGCGGGTGCTCGGCGGACGGTTATTTCTCATGGCATACCTAGATGGGCCCCGGCCAGTGGTGGAGGCAGGGATCGGGGTAGACCCGGCCGGTGGTGGAGGCAGGGATCGGGGTACTGGGTGCTGGAGACAGGTAGCGAGTTTCACAGGCAGCTTCTGGACTTGCCGGCAAGGCGGTTGCTTCTGGGTGATGTTCGTCAGCTACTTGGAGCTCCCCCTGGCTGACCTCCATCTCCCACACGTGGTTCATGATGTCAGTAGGAGGAGTAGGCCTGTCCACTTGCTTGAACCACAAGACGTTGCGGGTAACAGTTTCTCCCTCCTTTTTGACAGTCACCATTGTTCCTTGTCTGTTAATCTCTGTCCAGTACCCTTTCTTGTACCGAGACTGGAACTTCACTCCAGGCCTCTGGTCCTTCATGATGATGGTGTCCCCTTGCTGCAGTTGGCGGTATACCCATCACCGAGCTTGGCTAGCGGTGTTATTGTGCTTCTCTCCCTTCCTAAGGGCATGCTCTTCATAAAAGGGAGGGGGAGACCATCCTGGTGCAGTGGGAAGCCCATCCCGTCACGTGCTGTTGAACATTAGCGCCCAGGGAGCTTGGCGTGTTGAGCAGTGCGGTGTGCTCCGATACTCCCAGCAGGAATTTCTGCAGTTCCTGTTCCGGATCGCTTTGTTCTGCCACTGCAATGCGAAGAGTCTTGTTCATCATTCTCATGAGATGTGCAATCTTCCCATTGGCTTGGGGCCACTGTGGGGTGATGAGCCGGTGCCGGATGCCATGGTGGCACATGAATTCGCGGAACTCGTGTTCTGGAACGGGGGCCCATTGTCACTGCTGAGCTCCTCCGGACGTACAAACATTCCGAACATCTTCTCTAGGGCAGGGCCGACATGCAAGAAAGCTGTTGAGTTCACGACTTCCACCACTGGATACTTGGAGTAGCTGGCGATAAGGGCAAGTGTGACATGCCCTCCGGGAAAATTCCCAAAGTCCACACTCACCTTTTCCCATGGGCTTTGGCCGTGTTTTTCTATGTGGATGGGTGCTGGTCTTTTGGACCCGCTCATTATTTGGCAGGATGGACACTTCCAGATCGTCTCTTCTACTCGTGCATCCATCCCTGGGAACCAGACCTTTTCCCTCATGCAGGCCTTCATTTTCTCCACTCCTTGATGCACTCCATGGGCAAGTTGTGTCGCTTGCAGCTGCAGGGATGCCGAGAATGCCTCCTTGGGTGAGGCTCAGCTCGTTCCGGACCCTCCACATGTGCATCAGGTCTTCCTTCTCTGGGCTTGACCATGTGTTTGCTGACTGTGGGAATTGACGCCACAGCCCTCCTTGGACCAAGATTTTGGTCCTCTTTGTGGGGTCAAAGTACATCAACGTGGTGTTGTCGAGGAAGGCCTTCTTGATGACTTGAAACACTGTCTCTTCGGATGGATCACATTGCCACATAGCATCAGCCCGAATTAGATTACAGAGGGGCTTTGCAAGTGTAGCTGGGTCTGGACTGAAGCGGGCACAGCACATGGCCATTCCCAGGAAGCTGCATACTTCCACCGGTTTAAGGGGGGCAGATGCGGTCTTGATCGCTTGGAACTTCCAGGGGTCCACTTGCATGCCCTTTGGGTAAACGCGTAGCCAAATAACTCTATCTTTTGTTGGAATAACAGGCAATTTTCCTTGTGTAGAGTGACTCCATGGTCCAGGAGTCTCTTCAGGGTGGCTCTTATGTGGCGGTAGTGTTCTTCTGTTGTCTTCGAGTGGATGAGATATCTTCACTCATGTTTAGGATGCCGGTTAGCCCAACCAGGATCTCTTTGATGGCGTCTTGGAATATTTCAGCTGCAGATAATATGCCAAAAATTCAGCCGCTTGTACCTCTGGAAGCTTAGGTGTGTGTTGAATGTTGTTATGTATCAACTGTCTTTGACGAGGGCTAGTTGGTGATAGCCTGCATTCAGATCCAGCTTCGAGAACCATCTGGATCCTTTCTGATCAGCCACGATGTCGTCCCTAGTCGGCGTTATGTAGCGTTCACGTTGGATGACCTTATTTGGGAGGCACATGTCAATGCAGAGTCTGATCTTCCCTGGTTGGCAAGGTTTCTCTGCGATTACCATGGGTGACACCCACGGTGTAAGCCTGGACCCTTTTCTATGACCCCTTGGTCTTCGAGCTTGTAATTCTTCCTCTACCAGGGGTCGGAGATGAAAACAGATTCTCCGGTGCCTTAGGACCATTGGTGGGACACCGGGTCTATGTGTAGACGGATGGGGGCCCTCTTTATCTTCCCCATACCCTTGAACAGGTCTCCGAACTGGCTCAGTAATTCTTCTGTCTGGTCTGCCTGTACTCTTCTGGCAAACATCACTAGCCCTATTTCTGCAGCCCTGTGACTGCTGAGCAGCGTATCCACTTCGTGGTTTATGACATGGATGTCGATGGTAATCTCGACGCGGGCACTGTCATTTTGCTTCATAGGGGCAATGGTGAGTCGCTGCCATACGCGAAGATCTGTGCTTTCGATGGTCTGAGTTCCGGCTTGGGTCTTAGCTTATTGTGTTGCTGGATTCCGATTACTGTCACTGAAGTGCTTGTGTTGATTACCGCATTGACATCTGATCCTGCAATCTGTATTGTGAAGCAAGGTTGGGCCGTCTCCTGCTCTTTAGGGCTTGGGTGAAAGAGATTAGGTACGTCTCCCCTTTGTCTTCAGATGGATGTCTGTCTGCTCTCTCTTCATTCCTTCTTGTTGAGATGCGAGCGAGATGTGTGATAGTTGGCGGTCCATCCTCCGCATTTGTTTGGGTCAGCCCCCTTCCTTGCACTGTCTTCTTTCTGCACACTGACACAAATTGGTTTGTGATACCACAGTTGGTGCAGGTCTTCACTTGCGCCGTGCATGACTGTGCTCATACCCACAGTTTCCACAGTGGTTCCTTCGGGCTGGCGGCTGGCGATCTTGTGGCCTGTAGGACTTGTCTCTCGTCCTGACTGCATCCGTTCTTTCTCTCTTGACTACAACGGTCTTTTCCGCCTCATGCACCAATGCCATGTCCATTTCCTCCGCCTGTGCTGCCGAAAGGTCGTGACACAAGGATGTCTCACAAGAATCAGCTGGGCTCTGATTTCTTCCGCTGCACGGTCTCCCACAAGGTGAGTATCGGCCTGTTTCCTGAGTCACGTGTGGTAGGCATCTACTGACTCACCCTCTCTTTGCTTGGCTTGCCTCAACTTGAAATGTTCGAAATCTGGGTTCATTTGGGAGTCAAAGTGGCCGTTCAAGACGGTAACCGCTACGGTGTAGTCTTTGGGAGGGTCTGTGTTCGGTCGCTGCTTAAATAGTAGATAGATCTCTTCCCCTGCATAATGGAGCAGCAGTGACTGTTTCACTGCTCCATCTTTTTCCCTTATGGCAATTAAATAGTTTTCCAGGCAGCCAAGCCAGGTCACCCACCTTGGAGCTGCTGTGGTGGGGTCTACGGACTCACTAAATGGAGGTAGGACACCCGAGGGGGTGGGGGTGGTCCGGAGGCACTGGTGCTGTGGCCTGGGCCGTGTTGTCTTGATCCCCCATGGTGGTGGGCGTGTGCACAGAGAGGAGGCCTGCTGAGAGTGCTGCACACTAGCGATGGTTTCTGATGCGCCAGGTGGTGGTGCGAGGCTGTTGGGAGTAATGTGGGCATGTGTGCACCTGGTTGTATGGCACGTGGCCGGGCTGGACTGGGACAAGGCGTGCTTGTGGGCCTCCTCTGCATCATGCAGGACTCACCCAGACTGTATGGTGCCGATCGCCTTGACCAGTGGACGCTGGAGCATGAGGAAGGTGCCGTGTACTGCTGCCCTGTATCAGCTGGGGTTGCGGCATGGATCACTGCAGTGTGACCTGGCAAGGCTTCAGCCTGTAGGTAATGCCCACGTGTCTCGGGCTTGCTGAGGTGCTTCTCAGCTGGGCAGGAGCAGGCGTGAATTGCTTCCGCTCATTGCCACTGAAGGCAGCGTGCTGAGGCCTGGAAATGGGCTGCACAGTCGGGTGACACTCCTCCACTTTAGAGGAAGAGCTGCCACTGCTTGTCAATAATGAACCTTTTTGCCCTATCAGGAGTTAGGATAAAGAAAAAGCCTTACCTCTGTATCTTCAACCCTATTCCGGCTTCTGATTGGGTAGAAGCTTGTGGACCTGGCTCTGGTGTGGTGCTTGCCGAAGGCTGGAGACAGGGCGAGAGAATCATTAAGATTACAGAAGGTCTTTTCAAAATGGGTTGCCTCATGTAAGCTTTGTTATCAACAGCCTTTCCAATTTGGAGTGAGTTTTTGTTTCTGTCTGAGCACTTGGGACTGTGCATGTTTGTGAGTTGGTATGCATGCCCGCAACTGTGTGGAATGCGATGCAGCGCACGCTACGGAATTCGTTTTATTGATTAAATTGTTTACTTACCTTCAATTATCCATATTCTGGTTTTTAGCACCCCCCCACCTTGCCCCTCCCCCGCCTCGCCTTTCTGCCCCACCGCAACGCCCTCCATGGGCCGCAGCTGCTTCTAACATGAGAACAGTGTAATTCACTGTTTTAGATGCCCTGTTTCAATGCACTTTTTTACTGCATTTTGTTAAAAACTGTCTTCACCTTGTGTACCTTCATGGTGGCACTGTGAAACTATAATCAGAAAACAAAATTCTACTCAAGAATCACAATGCTTCTATAAATAATGAAACTGCATGCTGTGTATTTCTTCTGTATCTATTTCGGTATGCATGAGTAACCAAACAAAGAGGTTTCTAGATCTGTTACTGTGAATTCCTTGGGGAGTCAGAGATGTCATGTTATGAGGCTGCACGATTCATTTGTTACCTTGTCAGGATAGGGGTAAAGATGGAGCACTGTAAGCTAGCAGGGTTGAGGCCAAAATATTTGGATGTTGTGCGTGCAGTCAATCTCACACAATCCTGATGTTTATATTGCCCAACAAACACAGCTTTTGCTAAGAAAGTATAAGGTGAACAACAAGTCCAAAATGGTACCTTTCTAGAATCGTACAGAACCTTGGGAGTTAATGTAGATCTAATTTCATAATGGCGATGTTGTATTCATTAAGATTCCTAGAGTCAAACCTAGCTAACTCTGGTAGATTTCCCAAGACTTCCTGTCGCTCCGCGCCCAGACAGTGTAACAACAGCCATGTCTTCTGTCCAAACTTAAGTTTGTGACACAAACTTGTGCATAATTGCCAAAAATGTTTTTCCGTTTATTTCATGTGGGAATGGATTGCCCTGGAGAAGGTAAAAAGTAGGGGGGCACTCTAACAATCTGCATGCTTCCCAAACAATAGACAAACTCCACAAGCAAAAAATACTCAACAATAAAATAGGAGGATAGTAGATTCCCAACACTGGAAATTCATCAAATAAATTCCATAGGTGCCTTGTTGTACAGGCTTCAGTTTATGCAGCATCCCCCTACAATGTGTACAGACACTTCTCAGCAATTTGTACCTTTTTTTTACTAACGCAGATAAATGGCATTGCCTCCAAACATTATCATCAGCTGAACAACAAACCAGGGAGGCTGAAACCCTCTCACAATTGTGCAAATATACTTCTCTGGGACACCTTCATTTAAATATTTGTCAGCCTCTTATCCACATTCGTCCTTTGTCCCATAGGAATTATTCCACTATGAAACTTGAGAGACTTCCCTTTCAAAAATGGCTGCTGGGTCACCTTGAAGTTCTTCCTCATTATTCGATCCTTTTTCTTAAGGAAATAGAACACATCACCTGCACTAGGTTCACTTTCCAAGGCAATTATACCATGTAATGTCATTATTCTCTTTGAGCCACAAGCTTGGCCAGGCGAAATTTGAAGACTGAAAAATTTCCTAGCTATAGTGAAGGAAACTTTTAATTCTATAAGGACGTGGAGGCAAGGATTAAGCATAACTTTCTTCACCTTTTTAGTAACAGCAGTTTCAAAAGTTAAACAAAAAACCACTGCCATATTACAAATCCCATGAGTCCTTGGGAATTGACCATAACAACCATTAACCAATAGCGATATAGACCGCCAATGCAGTATATATATTCTTTGCTGCAGGAAGTTAAGTCATGTTGCTTCACTCCGTTTATGAATCAGAATACAAAGAAACAAACCTTTATTTTACCCAGTGGAACAAGTTTTTACAAATAGAAGACTAATATTCATGCTTGAAAACCCAAAGAGCTATCTAACCAAGCAATTGATTATCAGAACCAGCGATAACTGCAATCAATACTATTTAAGTGCATATCAATATGTAACAAAATCCATACAGGAACACAAACTGAGGAAAACCTCATCAAAACCAAATACTTCCTGTCACTCACAGTTGGTAATATCCCACCAACAATAGTCAGGAAAGAAAACATATATACCTCCTGTAATCCAGTCCAGTGAGAAGGAAGAATATCCCCAATGTGTTCTGGGTGGGATAATCCTCCCCTCCGTGGCTTTAATAGAATTAAAAGTTTCCTTCTCTATTGCAAAGAAATTTCTCATTCTATTTTAGGACCGAAGGTGTGGATATTGCATGTTTAAAGCTTCTTTACCACCAAGGATACAGCCTCATAAATAGGTTTAAAGTAAAAACATTTAAAAGTGGATTCTGAGGACCAATCTGCTGCATTCATAATGTCCTCTAAACTTTAACTGCTTTTGGAGGCCATCACCCCCTAGATAAGTGAGCTCCAAAGCGATGAGTTTCTATACTGGCCTCTGACATAATGCATAAGGCCTCCCTACCACACAGAGTTTAGGAGCAGCTTTAGAAGAAGAGTAAGTTACCGATTTGGTATTAGTCTTGGTCCTCCAAGAAATGGCGAATGTCACCCCTCTAGGATAAATAGGCTTGCCGTTATGTCAAGGGATCGAATATCAGATACTCTTTTGCATCAAATGAGACAGATTAGCAGGGCTAGCTTCAGTGAAATTCCCTTCCTAGACAGATACTGGTTGTCCTGCCAACCTGCCAAAAGACACAGCACAAGTTTCACATCCTACAAGTCATGAATATCTAGCCTCTGGGGGATGAGAGATTGTAATACCCTTTAGTAATTTAGACACCCATGGATGTTTCCCCACTGGGGTGTTGTTAATGACATGTGCAATGCTGAAATCCTTGAGCAGAAATATTGATTGCGCAATAAGCTAGGCCCAAGCCCACCAGTTCTGCAATAAAATTCAAGATATCTGTAATTTGGACCCCCATGGGAACCAGGTGTCTCCCCACATACCAATGAACCTATTGTTTCGAAGATGATCTGAACCGCTTTGTGGTTCCCAGGGCCATTGCTTGCTGGATGACGCTTTCAGCCTCACCCGAAAGTCTGTTGTCTTGCCGGCGTCACCTGAAATCTTACCTGCAATGAGCTGCAGGTGGCCTTATAATACCATAGAATGTAGATGGCCTTTGGGGTCCCAAAGGATCCCGATAAATGATTGAAGTTACATTGGGTTCCTCCATGAAAGTTCAGGAAGGCAGGGGACCCAACCTTAGGATTTCCAGACCGGTGTCACGAGAATCAAAGACATCCTCCGATGTCAGATTTGAGCCGCCACTCTGGAGATCAGAAGAAACGGCGGGAACGCATAAACCTGCCCCATCGTACGATCCTGCAGAAAAATCGTACACAGCTGAGGCTCCTGGATCCAGCCTCCAGCCTCAAGCTGTCAAACTGAGGGAGCTTTACATTCAGTCTGGAAGCAAACATATCTATAGAGCAGGAACACCACTGGTTCATCAATGCCCGAAAGATCACCGGATCCACCTGCCAATCGCCAGAGTCTGTGAAATGCCTGGAATTCTAGTCCGCAACTCTCCAAATCCAAATCACCAACATCTGACATTGGAGGCAATAATGCCAAAAGTCTTTGGCCATCTCCGCTAGTGCTCTTGATCTGGTACCTCCTAGTCAATTGATGTACTGGACCACTGTTGTGTTGTCCATCCTCAATAGCACACAGCAGGATACTCTGTCCCTTGTCAATGAACGTACCTCAAAGGATCCCGCCAGGAGCTGCAGGCAGTTGATGTGCAAGCTCAGATCCTCCTCAGTCCATCGCCCCCCATGGAGACAACTCACATCTGGCTCCGCAGTCCTGTCGGCTGCCATATGACTCTATAACCAGGGTAGAGAGGGATCCAAAGATTGCCCTCCCATTACAAGCTTCCATATGGTCCATCCACCACTGCAGTTCCGTCCTGGCCTCGTCCTTCAGAGTTCTGAGTATGTGGCACCCTTCTGAAGATGCGCCGCTTTCAATCTCTGTAATGCTCAGTAGTGGATTGGGTTTGGGAAGATGGCTTGGATTAAAGAAGACAATAAGCCAACAATCCTGAGCAGTTGTCTGAGGGAAATTCTGTCCCTTTGCAAGACCTTGTTCAACTCCTTTTTGATCTTCAATATCTTTTCCTCCAGGAGGCTGAGAGAAGCTGAAGTGGAATCTATGAGAAAACCCAGGCAAACTATGCTCTGTGATGTGGTCAACTCTGATTTTTGAGCATTGATCATGAACCCCAACTCCTGCAGGAGGTTAATGTTCATATTCAGGTGAGTCACCAGCTGGGTGCACGACTGGTCCATCAACCAATCCGGAATTTGTAAAGCGCTCTACTTACCCATGAGGGTCTCAAGGCGCTGAGGGTTGGGTGGGGGGGAGCTGCTACTGCTCGAAAAGCCAGGTCTTGAGGAGCCTTCTGAAGGTGAGTAGGTCTTGGGTCTGCCGTAGATGGGTGGGGAGGGTGTTCCAGGTCCTGGCGACGAGGTAGGATAAAGATCTGCTGTCGGAGGTGGCTCGTTAGATGCGCGGGGCGGCAGCGAGGGCGAGGCCGGTGGAGCGGAGCTGGCGGGGGTGTAGAGTCTGTTGTTCAGGTAGGCTGGTCCGGTGTTGTGAAGTGCTTTGTGTGCGTGGGTGAGGAGTTTGAAGGTGATCCTTTTGTTGCTGGGGAGCCAGTGCAGGTTTCTCAGGTGGGAGGACATGTGGCTGCGGCGGGGGACGTTGAGGATCAATCGGGCTGAGGCGTTCTGGATGCGTTGTAGTCGTTGCAGGTGTTTGACTGGGATTCCTGTGTAGAGTGCGTTGCCGTAGTCCAGCCTGCTGCTGACGAGGGCCTGGGTAACTGTTCTTCTTGTTTCGGTTGGGATCTACTTGTAGATCCTGCGGAACATGCGGAGGGTGTTGTAGCAGGAGGAGGAGATGGCGTTGACCTGCTTCGACATGGAGTGGGAGGAGTCGAGGATGAATCCTAGGTTGCGTGCCTGGTCTGTGGGTGTCAGAGCTGCTCCCAGTGCGGTCGGCCACCAGGAGTCATTCCAGGCCGAGGGGGCGGGCCCTAGTATGAGGACCTCCCTCTTGTCCTTGTTCAGCTTTAGACGGCTGCTCCTCATCCATTCGGCGATGGTCTTCATTCCCTTGTGTAGGTTGGTTTTGGCTGTGTGCGGGTCCTTGGTGAAGGAGAGGATGAGCTGGGTGTCATCAGCATAGGAGATGATGTTCAGATTGTGCTGGCAGGCCACTTGTGCGAGGGGGGCCATGTAGACATTGAACAAGGTCGGGCAGAGGGATGAGCCTTGGGGTATGCCGCAGATGAAGTCGGTGACTTCGGAGCGGTAGGGCGGGAGCCTGACTCTCTGGGTTCTGCCGGAGAGGAAGGACGTGGTCCAGTCGAGGGCCTTCTTCTGGATTCCGTCTTCTTGGAGGAGTGTTCAGAGTGTGTGGTGGCAGACCGTGATTAAGGCGGCTGATAGGTCCAGGAGGATGAGGGCTGTGGTATCGCCATTGTCCAGCTGGCATCTGATGCTGTCTGTGGCGGCTATTAGGGCAGTCTCGGTGCTGTGGTTGCGTCTGAATCCGGACTGGGACGGGTCTAGGATGCTGTTGTCTTCGAGGTGCTGGGTCAGCAGCATGTTGGCAATTTTCTCGATGACCTTTGCCGGGAAGGGGAGCAGGGAGATGGGCCAGAAGTTCTTGAGGTCTTTGGGGGCCGCTTTACAATTTTTTTAGGAGTGCATTAATTTGGCCGTGCTTTCAGCTTTCCGGGAATGTCGCGGTATCGAAGGAGATGTTGATGATAGTTGGGGTGCGATGGTTGCGTCAGCTTTGTTGAAGAAGTGGTGTGGGCAGGGGTCTGATGGAGAACCCGAGCGGATTGAGTTCATGATCTTTTGAGTCCCTTCTTCGTTGACGAGGTCAGCTTGTTGGTGCAGCTGGCATTCGGGGGGTGGTGTGTTGCGGTCTGGGAAGGTGAGGAGTTGAAGCTGTTGTGGATGTTGGCGATCTTGCGGTGGAAAAAGGTGGCCAGAGAGTCGCACAGTTCCTGGGAGAGCGGGATGTCGTTGGTGTTGGTGCTGGGGTTGGAGAGATCCTTCACTATGTTAAAAAGTTATTTGCTGTTGTGTGCACTGTTCTCCAGTCGGGATTTGAAGGACGATCTTTTGGCTGTTCTAATGAGGTGGTGGTGTCTGCGGATGGCGTCCTTGTGGGCTGCGTGGCTGTCTGGTATGTGGTCGTGAAGCCAGTTCTTCTCCAGCTTCCAGCATGTCCGTTTGGAGGTCTGGAGTTCTTCGGTGAACCAGGCGGCTTTCTTGCTGGGGTGGTTGATGGAGGGTTTCTTGAGCGGGGCGAGGGTGTTGGCACAGTCGTCGATCCACTATCTGAGGTTACAGGCGGCGGCGTCTGGGTCGTTGGGGTCGGTTGGTGGGTTCCAGGTGAGGGTGGAGGTGAGCTGGTCATCGGTGACTTTGCTCTAGCAGCGGCGGGGCAGCTGTTGGGTGCGGTGGTGCGCTGTTGGGTTCATGAAGGTGAAGTGGATGCAGCGGTGGTCGGTCCAGTTGAGTTTGGTGGTGTTGTTGAAGGCGACGTTGTTGCTTGTGATGAAGACCGGGTCAAGCGTGTGGCCGGTGGCGTGGGTGGGTTCGGTGACTCAGTATAAGTTATTTTACTCTCCAAGCATGCAGATTCCCTGACAATAAGTGGCACGTAGTGGGCTAGCACAGCAGGGGGTAGTGGTGTGGTCATTAAACTATTGTCGCACTGGCCATTACAAGTGAATGAGGTGTTAGGATTTCTGCACAGATGAAAGTGGGAAAATGATAATGCGGTGTCTTATTTAGAGTGAGATCTCCCAAAGCCAGACATCGCATCTTAATTCCCTGAGGGAAATATAGCATTATTACTCAGTATAGACAGGGCAGGGCCTGGAAGCCCTCGACAATGGGACAATGGCATCTAAGAGCAACTCAGCCACTGACCATGGAAGAGAGATACTTATGAGTTAACATGAGCAGAGCATATTTGAACCCTACGTCTGCCATAGCTCCTTGCCTGGTAACAACCCGCTGTTGTATTGGCTCTGTGCTCCCATGTAGTGGGTTCATACATCTCTACATCCAAACACTTTTTTGATTTTCTTCCTTCCCAGTTCTGCTTTATGTTTATCTACCATTGTGCTTCGTCTGTTTGTTTAGGTTCAACCCGTTTTCTGACTTCTAGGAGATCAGTGCTGGTTTCCTTGTCAAGGCCAGCTCTTATCCTAATTCCATCCACTTTAGCGTAGGGCAAGCATCTTTTCAAACATTGAAAGGTGTTATGGTGTTGATTACTTGCCAGCCCCAGAACTCCTTGATATTTACTATTCTATTTAGAATGTCCCATATCTGGTGCATCAGAGCTAGGCAGTGTACCAGTCTGAAATCTGACACTAGTCCAGTCCAGGTTTCACCAAAGCCAATCTGCAACAGCGAACACTATTTCTCTTTCCCTTCCATGTTTTCCCTGTCTTTCTCTGTGTAGATGGGTGAGTTCTGTAAGCAACTGGAGATACTCCAAAGCTTTACAGTAGGAAGACACATTAAGCTCAGGCCCAGACCATAACAATTTAGGGGTCCTACATATCAGCCACTAGGAAGCATTAATTGATCCAAGATGTAAAATATCTCTTGACCAACACATAGCTCCTCTGTAGTAGCATCTGATACAGGAGATTTACATGTTGCTGCCCAGGTAGATATGGCCTAAATGTGACCAACATGTTTTACCTCTATATGATTTTAGAGACATATACAACCTTTCTTATGTTATGTTACGTTATGTTATGAAGATTTTTTAAAGTGTATAGCTACCCCAGAATGGGACTTCTCAGCACTAGTCTACTACCACGGTGGCACTAACCAGAATTAACATAGAAAGGTCCTTTGCTAAAAATAGCCAGGTCTTCAGCTGCTTTCTAAAATATAGATGGCTTTGAGTCTCTTGTAACTGGAAAAGCAGGGCATTCCATAAAGCTGGAGACATTGCTCGGAAGGAGAGACCTCCATGTCTAACTCCTTGATACGAGCGAAGAGAGCCAAATTCAGGTCTGGTATGTACTGCTGCTCCAGGGATGCAAAACTAGGTGCCCCCTGCTTGTTCTTAATCCGATAAGCTATGCACAAGGCTTTAAACTGGATATGTTTCTCAATCAGAAGCCAGTGAAGTTTGCAGAGCAGTTTAGAGAGAGAGAGCAGAATTTATGCAGATGGAAATGTAATCTAGCAGTCGCATTCTGAATAGTCTGCAGCCTGTTTGTTAAAGACCTGTTGGCACCCAAGCTACAGAATTTTGCAATAGTCAAGTTGTGAGATGATTTGACACTGTACAATCATTTGCTGAACCTGGGGATGGAAAAAGACAATTATCAATTTAAGGCTTCTAAGAATACCAAAACATGCTCCCGATAAAGCCTTGACTTGTGGGTCGAATGAAACTGTATTGTTGAGCCAGACACCCAAGTTCTTTACAACAGATTTTAGCTTGGGACGAGATCCTAACAATCTCAGCCACAAGCGATATCCCTATATCTGAGAGTGCTTCTCCAGCAGGAGAATCTCTGTTTTATTAGTATTCCACTTTAGACAGAATGCATTAATTCAGCAATGGCGATCAAACACTTCTCAAAGTTCACAACACCCTCTGTCTACCCCGCTCCCAGAGAGACGATGAGTTGAGTGACATCTGCATAGACAACTCAAACGATTTCATCACATCCACCAGTAGCCTAACATAGATGTTAAGGAGGGTGAGACTTAAGGCCGAGCCTTGAAGGACCTCATGTTCCAATGTTTTTCTATACAATATCTATAAAGAGCTGTCCACAAAACATGAACTGCAATGATAGTGGGAGGTTTCTAGCAAGTTCTGTGTTGCCCTGGGAACATTCCCAATAATGCTGTCATTACATAAACTCAATTCACACGTAATCACAGTTCTCAATGCCTTAGACAGTATGCCCAGGGACAGGTACAGTTCAGGCACCCTAAAGATTTCGCACCTAGGTCTTTACCCCTTTCAAAGAAGGACCCAAATGGAACCTATGCACTCTAGAAAGACTTGGCATGGGTCCTCAGTGACTTACAAAAAACAGCACATTGGAGAACCCTAATGAAAATGAGGAAATGATAAAAGGCATCCAGAGGGTTCTGTCACAAGATAAGCAGAGTAAAACTCTGAAATATATGTAAATTGGCATGTAATCATATTCAAACTTGAAGTTGACAAACCGTTGGAGTACTTCTTTTATTCCAGCACTAGTGAGCAATTCTGATGCCTATCAGTAACATTGGATAGGGAGAGTAACATTTACAACAATAAAGTGAGTAAAGAGGAGGCAGCTAATTGGGCATGAAGAAAGATCTAACAGTGGATATCTCCCCAAGGTTTAAAACAGAATGAACCACTGATAATCTTGCTCACACCAGAGATGAGAGATTATTTGACATAAGGAGTATCCTGCCCCTGCCCCCCATGCCGATTTGCTAAATTATCTTTGTAGCCATAGGTAGATCCATCTCATTTAAATAGTGTTCAACTTATATTACCTTAATCGTAAAGTAATGAGATTTACCTTCCCCTAGTGTCAAACTTAAATACACAGCTACATAAATTCCTACACTCTGTTATCCAGCACTTGACAGGATTTAGTAGTCAGGTGTCAGAAATAGAAGAAAGGGGGGAAGAGGGCAAAGAAGTAACCTTGTTATCAGAAAACCCAATTAAACATATTGATTAGCCAATGGAAACTATGCATCACAAACTGGAAGGCTTTGAGAACCATCAGAGATGCACAATCTTACACGTTTTAAGAGCCCAAGGAAGCTCAGTAGGGTTCCACTTTAATAAATCCAAAAGTGATTTTCCAGCAAGCTTATTGAGTTCCTGGCTGATCCCACACAAATCTATGTCCTCTATGAGCTTTGTTAGGCAACAGTTTGTATTTTTCACTTCATCTAATATCTCTGATCACTTAAGCTAATGCCCCAATTTTATTTCCTTGGTATTCCATATTTCGTGGACCAGATTTTAAACATTGTATTGGAGATAGAGCAAGCAGCAGCTCACTGAGAGTTATGGAAACTGTGGTGTGAGGCCTTGTTGCAGGAAGTACCAAAGGTAAGCATGTGATTTATCAGACACACTTACTACTGCTTATCTGAATCTGCTGCTCATGAGAAATTGGCAGAGATACCCTGTTATTTGCGGTGAGGGTTGACAGACAGATATTCTACCTTACGCTAAATGTGATCTATGAGCATTTCAGAGTCTGGTAACTCCCTCATCTGCTTATCTTTCTATTTCCATTTGTGCCCATATTTTGTGCTACTAATCAATCACATTTGCTCCTATAATCTTGGGCACACACCTGGCTAAAAAATTGTGACGTGAACATATGATGCGTTTATAGATGATCAATTTCAATTAAGATTAGAGCCAAATGAACCAATGAGACACACCAGGAACTAAATAATAGATCAGTCTATAAATCTAGAAAGATTTCAGGCATAAAACTCAAAACAAGCACCTTGGATTAGCCACTGTAAGAGAGATCCTTGTTAGTTTGTAGGTTAGCTAAGCCCCAAAAATAAAATAACTGTGCCTGAGCTCCAACACAGTCAAACAATCCAGAGTCTAAAATGTAAAGCATGTTCTATGAGAAATTCAGAGCTTACATTTCATATGATAAAATAAGCAGAAGGGCATTTTCCAGCAAAAAATACAATTGATGCATGTACAGTATCACCAAATAATTATTTAAATCAGCAATATTTAAAAGAGTTCAATGTATGTGATGCAGATACAGCTTTTTGAGGTAACTGTAAACTTTTCCATCAGCTCAATATTGAGGTTTATGTTCAAAATAGAAAATGTAATGTTAATACTGTTATACAGCAGATACAGCAATGTTAATACATATAGTATATTTTTGGGAGTTTGTTTCTACCTAGGTTGCATTAATGCATAACACATGTCACACCTGTGACAGTTAATTACATTTATTTTGTTTACTATAATGCTAAAATGTGTGAATTTTTAAATTTTATAAAAACATCATCAGAAATGTTCTCCACATATTTACAATTAACAATTTCAAGAAGGAGTTGCAATGAAGACATTAAAAGATAACTTTTGTTGGACAGAGTCAGATATTTGCCTCAACGTTATGGAGTATGATTGCTGTTTGCATATTAATATTTTCTATTGGTTAAGGTATATGTGACTTATGGCCTATGTACCAGGCCTCGGATGTATAATGTTTACTGCACAAAACGCCTATGATGTTATCAAAATGTTTTAGATGTGCTCGTATTAGTAGCCACAACAGCACACTTATATTTTTCTCTGTTTGCAGATAAATATATTTGGGAACCACTCGAAAAACTCAGCAGCACCAGCCCACCTTTTCGCTTCTGACACCGCCTGCACCTCCTGCGGCACGCCCATACACTTGACGGCTCCTCTGATCTTCCCTTGCGGGCTCCTGACATCAGCCCAGGTCCCCCCCGCCAGCGACGCCATCACATCTAGCGTCGCGGCCGCTGAGAGGGGGGGACTACAACCCCCAAGAGGCTTTGCGGCCAACGCCGCATACCTGCAGTCGGCGCCCGGAGGCGCATAAAAACAACGCCCTCTTTCTGCGCCGCGGGCGGTCGCCGGGCAGACCAAGGCAGGGCAGGGTCTACCTCCTTTCGAATGACTTGGACATCCTTTTTGGACATACATCAGGTTATATTCAGGTATTGTGAACACCTCATAGGTGTATACGTCTTTACTGGTCCTTCCTCGCGAGTGCACCTTTAGTCTCCTCTGTACTTGTAACATCGGTATAGCAGCATGGGGAAGAGAAAATCTATGGAGGGGTGGGAGGCGCAGTCACTATAGTAATCTAAGAAAATATCACATGCTGCTGTCAATTGTGTAATGTCAAATATAGAAAATATTGTTGCAGATTGTGAGAACATATTAGTGACTGCTACGGCTCCAAGTAACGTGGATAAAGCTGACCCAGTGGTGGAAAGTTTATTGCTCAGAAAGAACAAAGTTATACCAGCTATTTTTTACTAAAAATGCAAAACCCAAGCTTTTACTGGATAATACTCAAACTCAAATTCAAACTGACCCCCCCTAACCCCATAGAGGTAAATGTCATCGAGGCAGATAAAGGGGTAAATGTTAATGCTACAGTAGAAATGCCAAATGTGAATGTAGACAGGTCCCTGTGCTGCATAGAAAAGGGAATGGATATTAATTGTACCAATCGATTTGCGGTGCTGGAAGGGGAGTGAAGGAAAATAGATGAGGTTTTAATGCAAAGGGGGGGAGATATGAAGGATAGGAATAGCCCAGATGGCTGCCATAGAGGTTTGAACTTTAATCATAGGCTAATGGGAAAAGTAAAAGGCCTGGAAAGGGATATAGCCCAAATTAAGGACATGATGATGGACCTAATAAAATGTAAGGCTCTACAAAAAGATGTCTTTCCATATCCAGTGCTTGCTCCTAATCCTATCAAAGCTCCCATTTCCCGACCAACCCCATTACCCAAGATTGCAGAGGTGACATCATCTAATTGCATGCCACGAACTGCGCCATTGTCAGGTGGTAAAACTGTAAGGGATTTACGCACTATACATACAGCACAATCATCCCTTGCTAAACCCTTAGACAGGAACAACAGCACAGGTGGAAACAGCATATTAGCTAAACAGAAAGGTCTCACACTACAACGCAGGGAGCTACAGGGGCACCCCACTCACTATGGAGATAGGGATAGACTATCCTCTGGGAGCAGAGTGATAAAATTTCCCAGGGACACAGTATACATGACCGGGGTTGCTAAGCTGGAAGTTACCAGTAATTATGAGAATACTGATTCTCTACGTAATAAGGCCATTCATTGGCTCCGCCACGTTAGAGGGGGCAGGTCGGTGATTAGGGAGGATATGATCAATATTAAGAGACTCTCCATGCCTGGATCTATAACAGACTGTATTGAGATTGTGTTTGGCAACCAACGAATTGCTGAGAATCTAGTAGCTTTGGAGTTCAGGACCTACCCCCCCCGGGAATTCCAATATTAAAATTAGATCAGGGCCATTATGGTACAACTGTGGGCATAGAGATGATTCAGGCCTTGATCTTACAGATTGACCATCATTGGCCGATTGTTTGAATATTGTCCCTCATAAACATGATATGCAAAGCTTTGAGCACCAGTCTAATTGCTGTGTAAATATTGTAGACAAGGAGGGCAGGGTACCTGATGCTGAGAGTATTCGACATGGGGATGAAAGCTCCAATGAAGTGCCCCCTGTTGGTGGGCATTTGGTTGCTGCCACAGGTGGAGTACCCTCAGTTATAAACATCACTAACTCTAGCCCAAACACGAAAATAATTAAATTGATTTCTTGGAATATAGCGGGCCTCTAGAAAAATATGTTAAATCCTGAATGGAGTGAATTTATATATACGTTTGATATCTGTATGTTTCAAGAAACGTGGAGTATATCCCCCCAATATAAATGTGGATATTCTACCCACTTTATTCCGGATATTAGTATAGGGAGAGGTCGCCCTTCGTGGTGTCTACATGTCTGGATTAAAGTAACACTTAACCTGGTGGTTACTGCTCATTCCTTGCCATCCCAGGATATATTGCATATCTCTGTTAAGGGCAACCATTCCATAAATCCCTTCGAGCTGTTCAATGTGTATGCTGGAGGGTCTCCAGTAGGTCAAATTTCACCCACTATAGCCTTACTTGAGAGAGTGTTGCCGGATATCCCTCCACAGTCCAGTGTTATCATAGGGGGTTATTTTAATTGTACCTACGAACCCCTAAGTGTTGATGATATTGTGGACATAAATGAAGATGACTGTAAAAAATCTATCCCGCTTTTGACCCTGGCTCCAGTCAAGAAGTGGACTCCAAGAGCGATCCAATTAAACGCTTTGACGATAGAATATAATTTACGCGCCCTCAATGGTAGGACAAATTCGGATCTTACTGGTGCTAACACTTATAATAAACTTAGCTGCCCTTCCAGAATTGACTATATTCTGCTTGACATTGGATCCTGGAGTAGACTAATTGATATGGAAATTATACAGTCGCAGGATAGCGATCACAACCCGCTTTGTATGGCAATTCAATGGGGGCTGGGGAGGGAATCCGTGGATGGCCCATTAATGATAACAAAAGATCTAGTACCATCCAATTGCAATCGTAGGCTTAAATGGAATAGGGTGTCCTGTCAGGAAGACAGTCTACTCTGTATTAAAGATCTGGTGGAACAAGAAACCAGGGAACTTTTATCCAAAATCTGTGCCCAACAAGGCAACCCAAACTTCTGCCTTAGAGATTCCTATAATACCCTAATGAAGGAAATTGGCTCCTTTTTTATAATAAAAAACAAAGGGGGATCAAAAAATAAGAATCCAACAAAAGCTACTACCTTATGGTACACGGTACAATGTAGGGAAAAGAGAAGGGCTATAGCAAAAGCTATTAGAAAAAAGGATACCTCGGCTGTCCGGTTTGCCAGAAGGGAATATAATTTGTGTATCAAGAAGGCCAAGAGGGAATGGGAGGAGGAATATTGGCAGGAACTTAGGGTGCTAGCCAGCTCAAAAAACTCAACTTTGTTCTGGAACTTGATAAACAAATTAGACAGAGTAGCCTCGGAGCCCCTTGCTAACCATATAACTGAACAGCAATGGCATTCACATTTTACAAATCTGTATTATGGTGAAGATGAGGCAGATCCATTTGGTAGGGCACAAGTTAACTACAGTAATGAGGGGTCTGTACCAGTAGAATCATTCACAACCCGGGAAGTTCAGGATGCAATTATGAATATAATCCCCACAAAAGCAGCAGGCCCGGACGGGCTACCGGGCGATCTATTTATACATGATCTCAAGCTATGGTCGGATTTTATTGCCCTCTTATGAACCTAATCCTTAACGGTCATTCTGTGCCTGACTCTTGGAAAGGTGCGGAAGTGGTCACCATACACAAGAAAGGCGACAGGGAGGACCCTGCCAACTACAGACCGATTAGCTTAATCGATGCTATGCAGAAAGTAGTTGGCAGGGTCATTGTAAATAGAATGGATAGCTGGATAGAAGAGGGGAATATTCTATCACACTTTCAGACGGGGTTCCGTAAAAATGTCGGAACAATGGCCCAGGTTTTTAGGTTCTGGGCAATATACTGGAAATCAGTAATTATTATGAAGGGCAATCTCTATTTGGCCTTTATAGACCTTAAAAGTGCATTCGACTTGGTCCCTCGTGACAAACTCTGGAGGGTGCTGCAGGACATGGGGTTCCCTGGTTACCTCCTGGAGATGATAATCAAACTCCATGAGGGCAGTTTTGCCAGGATCAGATGGGGGAGGCAGGGGCAGCTAACGGGGAGGGTGTCTGTAAACAGGGGGGTACGCCAGGGCTGTGTGATGGCCCCGACATTGTTCTCCCTTTTTATTAATGGGGTGGCAGACCATTTGAGGGAGTGCAGTGCCGATGCCCCAGTCCTGGCAGGGGAGAAAACACCAACTCTCCTCTTTGCGGATGACACCCTCTTGTTGGCCATAACCCCATCTGGTCTTCAAAAACTATTGGATAGATTCAGTTTGTTCTGTCATGAACGTGGGCTGACTATTAATACGACCTAAACCAAGCTGATGGTTCTGCCCCGCTCCAAAAAATCGAAGAAAATTAACATCACTCTTGACGGTTCATCTCTTGAGGTGGTTGAGGATTTTGACTACCTGGGGATCAGAATCAATAGTAGAATGAAGTGGGATTCCCATGTGGCTAAGATGCTGTTAAACCTGAAGAGAGTCTCAGGTGCTATTCTTAGGAGCCAGCGGAAGTCAGTAAGTAGACCAATTGCCCCGGCTCTTGCTGTCTATGAGGGGAGGGTGCTGCCCTCTGCGACCTATGGGGCGGAACTATGGGGATGTGAAAATGTCCCAGATTTGGTAAGAGCAGAAAATAAATTCTTAAGGGACTTAGGGGCATATTACCAAGCAATAGCGATAATTATTGCTATTGCTTGGTTGGAGACAAAATTTTACCGCTGAGCTGCGGCGATTTTTACCGCAGATAAACCTTGGTATTACCAAGGTTTATCGCAAATGCGATAAAAAACGGCCGCAATGCATGAATATCGCTGAAAAGTCAGCGATATTCATGCATTACCAAGCTAATGCTCTTAGCCATGTTATCCACCTCCCATTGGATAACATGGCTAAGAACTGCTCAGGGCAGGTGTTAGCTTTTGGAGATATTCGCGCTTAGCGCAAATATCTCCAAAAGTTGGTAATAGGAGATAGCGATGTTAGCGACTGTTTCCAGTCGCTAACATCTTGGCACGCCCACTTTGCATGTCATTAGTGATAAATATCACTGACATGCAAAGTGGGGCCAAGATGGTCGCTATCTCCTACTAGCTGTCGCTAACTGGTGTTAGCAACAGCTAGGTAATAGGGAGATAATTTCATCTCTGCTTTCTTGGATTTTAAAGCCAAAAAAGCGGAGATAAACCCCCTTGATAATATGCCCCTTAGTTTCCCTCCCTACCTCAAATCCGCTTAAACCCCTTTTCCATGATATGGGCAAACGTTCTATCCATGATATAGTTAATCTGCGACCCCTGCTGTTTTGGGTGCGCCTGAGGAGGACCCCAGAACTAGCAAATTATGCTCTGGTCATGGATGAACTTATTGCTCTGAATAGTGCGAATAAAATACAGTGGGTAAATAAACTGAGACAATTGGTTACAAAATTGGGACTGGCTGAATTTTGGATCTCTCGGAAGCCCCCGCCTAAACAAGTAATTAAGAAAATTTACTGGGATTGGGTAGACGCAATGGAGCAGAAGAACCAGAAATGGGGATCACTGACCACCCAGTTCTTAGATCATAAGCCCACTAGGAAGTTGGAACCATTTTTGGATTTCATTAGAATACCACGAGATAGATCGATCTTCCAAAAATGAGGTACGGGATATTACCCCTCAACAAATTTACAGAAAGATGGAAAGGATCAAGGGCAACAAATAACACTTGCCCTTGTTGCCCGTGCAAATCAGAAACGTTACCCCACTTCCTGTTTGGCTGTATGGCTTATAAGAGGGCTAGGCTGAGATGGCTAAAACCAGTGTGTATAGAATTGGGGGTCAGAGACTTCCGCTTTGCTCTACGTATCTTCACAACTGATACAACATCCCTTCTTACTGTATGTGGAGTGGCAAAATTTCTATCGTGTGCCTGGTTCATCCGTATTAGGATGTTAAATACCAACAAAGTATAAATTTTACTTTACATTGTTATCAATTCATATCTATTTTTATATTGTTGTACTTTAGTATTGTCATCAAAGTCTTTTTAAACTGTAAATAATATTTTATTGTCTTTTAAATGTATGAATTTCACACTTTTTATTCATATGCTTTTATGATATGACAATATCGAATAAAGTATTACAACAACATAAATATATTTGTGATGTATACAATCTCCTTTAGTGGTATGTCCACTGGTATAGGCCAAGTATACAATTGTGTTTAGAATATGTTTCAACAGTACCTTTCATAACACATTTCATGATAATGAGAGCATCTTCCACATGCATCCCTGAGTGACATGATAAAATAGAACCACATGCTCTAGCTTTGAGAAGGGAGGATTAGTCAACCCGTGAGGAAAGTGTGTCAATGACAATGTTACTCTCCTCAGACACAGTCTGCTAAACATTATGAGCTGTTTGGACAAGGCTGTTTGCAGCCTGGTTTTCAGTTATGCCGGATTTGAAATTCATCTCACAAAATGGAAGATTATCTAACATCGCCTAATTAAAATTACACTATTTAGAAATAGATGAGAAGGAACTAACATGTTGTTGACTTTCTTCATCCTGTTCACAATTATTGTGTTTGTTATTGAGAAAATACATGTGGATTTCCTTAATAATATTCTATATATGTTTTGCAATAGCTAGGCCTATAATAAGTCTTTGGTATTCACACCACATGTTTCAATGAATGCACTAACTAGGAAAGTAGGCAAAGAGGAGCACCATCAAACCATCGACTCTGGTAGGACAGAGTCACCATCCCCAAATGGACCCTCCATCCGGCAATAAATGAGATAAGGGCCATGGAGTACCTGTCCATATTCTTCACTCTGCAGGTACTACAGGGCGTGTGACTAAAACCCTCAGTATGCATACACATTTCATTATTATTTAGAAATGCCACTGATTCACTTTTAGAAACTTTTTTATAATCCCTTTCTCAAACGTGCTTTACTTATTCAATGTTGTGACCCATATTTCTGAAAAGTCTGCTTGATTCTTCTTCGTTTTGGAATAGCTAAGTGAAGACATTGCAAAAAAGATTACATTTCTGTATATTTCCCATTCATTTAACTAGCCTGATAAGTACAATAGCATGACATTTTATACATATTGCAAGAATGTTCACAGTTTAAAAAAACGGTAAATCACCCTCACAAATATATAAAAAAAAAAAATGATATAACTATGGAATGATCCTCAAAATGTATGGCCCCATGCATCTTCTCCCATCCCATCATCTCTTCCTAGTATTAAGGAATGTGTTTATGAACACAGTAATTCACAGATTAACATAGCACCAAATAAGGACGTTTTAGAATCATTGCTTTGTAAGTAGGTTTATATTGATTCAACCTTATCAAACTAGTCTTTCTCTTTACATAGCTGATAAAATCTCATACACAGGTAAGTAGCAGAAGGAGCTTTTATTGGTACAACCATCAACAGCAGAAGTTCCAGCAAACTGTATTCACATCAATTGGAATGTAATCATTCTAACAGTGATGTCACTGTCCATGACACCCTTAAAGACACAGCAACATAACACATCCCCTTTACATAATAAAAGAACACATTGAATATTGATGAAAACACAAAACCATATAAAAGAAAAAAGAACAAAGAGAAACATTGAACATTAATGCATCACATAATCACTGAACTTCTTGGGAAGCTGAAAAGATCTCTTAGGAGTATCCCTCTGGTGACTGGTGGAAGGAGGAACATTGGGAATGCTGGGAACACAAGGAAGTTTGGGGCCATCACGGCAACGGTTTCTGACATCATTGCACCTGGCCAGCTTAGACATATTCCAAGTGCAACCATTGTCTAAAGTGACAACATTTTTCTTAATGGAAACAATGGTGAAAGGTCCAATAAAGTTCGAGACACCCTTGTGACCAAATTTCAGTTTTTTCACAAGAACACTGTCACCCACATTCCATTTCCTGTGTTGGACAGCCATCCTAGTATCATAGCGTTGTTTGTATTTCTGCTGATAATCTGTCAACACAGCCCTCCTTCTCAATTCCCTTTCCACACTGTTCTCAACCAACTTCTCCAGAAGCCAAGTTGGATTTAACTTCGAACAAGCTAATCTACCTCTCAAAGCCTCAAAAGGAGACCTTTGCATAACAGCATTGGGAGTCGTGCGATGTGCCCACCACGTCTCCCTTAACACATTGCTGAATGACATCTTGGACTCCAAAGCCCTTTGTGCACAACTTTTAACAACCCTATTCATCCTCTCCGTGAGACCATTTGCTTGAGGAGAGTAAAGAGCTGTCTTCTGGTGAATAATACCAAGACCTTTCAAGAAGCTGTCCATCTCACTAGAAGTAAATTGTACCCCATTGTCAGTGAGTAAAACCTTGGGAACACCCTCAGATCCAAACACATCCTTTAGGAATTTAATCACATTTCTTGAGTTAACTACACCCATGCATTTAGACACAACCCACTTAGAAGTGTAGTCAACCAGTAAAACAACATATCTCTCATGTGAGGGCATAAGCTCAAAAGGGCCGGCAATGTCCAGACCCAACTTTGTCCAAACAGCCACAGGAACTTCCACAGGTGACAACGGGGAGTGACTAGTGGTACGTGACTTGTCATTCACCGCACACAAATGGCAATCTTTAACCACAGTTTCCACCATACGATCCATTCCAGGCCACCAATATCTTTCCCTGATGCGAGCCTTTGTAAAATTTCTTCCCAAATGCCCCTCATGAGCCAGGTTGACAATCCTCTCTCTCAAATCACTAGGAGGCACAACTCTATCACCCCTCATTAAATTCCCTTGGAAAAAAGTTAAATCATCTTTCACGGACCAAAACGGCTTCAACACATTCTCTAGAGTATGATAATCCGGCCAGCTACTCCTAATAACATTCCTTAGTAATAGAAAAACAACATCCTCATCAACCTTGCGTGACCATTCTTCCTCGGAGATGGTAGACTCCAAAACCCAATTTATACACGTGGTAACCTCAGTGACACAATCTCTATCTATGGGAAGACGTGACAAGCAATCAGCAGGTTTGTTGTTCAACCCTGGAATGAATTGCACAGAGAAATTGAACTCTTGCAAACCCTCGCTCCACCTTTCCAATCTTGGCGTCATATGATCACTTTGATGACATGAAAAAATTTGAACTAGAGGACGGTGATCCGATTTAACCACAAATGGTATCCCCCATAAGTAAAATTTGAAATGACAAATAGACCAATATACTGCCAACGCTTCTCTTTCAATACAAGAATAATTGTGCTCAGCTTCCTTTAGAGCTCTTGAAGCGAAAGCAACAACAACTTCTTCACCATTAACAACTTGGGAAAGCACAGCACCTAAACCTTTAAGGCTGGCATCGGTAGTCAATATGGTTTTGAGTTTGGAGTCAAAATGACCCAGAGTTGGCATCTCACCAATCTCTTTCTTAACCAAAACAAAAGCTTTCTCGCAATCACTAGACCAGGAAAAATGTACGCCTTTTTTCAAAAGGGACCTAATGGGCTCAACGAGACTAGCAAAACCCTTAACAAATTTGGAATAAAAGTCCGCCATCCCTAAAAATGATTTAACCTGATCCTTATCTACTGGAGTGGGCGCCTTAACAATGCTTTCTGCTAGTTCTAATTTGGGCTGAATTCCGTTCCCCGAGATAACGTGTCCCAAATACGTGACGGATTCTAAGCCAATACGACACTTCTCCCTTTTTACTGTAAGCCCACTCTCGTTTAACCTATTTAACACCAATCTCAACACCTTGTCATGCTCACTCATGTCTACACCATGAATCAAAATATCGTCCTGAAAGAACATTACATTGGGAAGACTCCCCAAAACCATCTTCATCACCCTTTGGAAACATGCGGCTGCTGAGGCTAAGCCAAACGGCATTCTTAAAAAACGGTAAGCACCTAGAGGTGTAACAAACAATGTCAAGTGCCTGCAGTCCTTATGCAGCACAACTTGATGGTAAGCAGAAGAGAGATCAAGAACACTAAATATCCTTGCCCCCTTTAGAATGCTGATACTCTCAGCTATGTTAGGCAAAGGCTGACGGTCTACCCAAATCCATTTATTCAAACCGCGAAGATCCACACACATCCTAATCGATTTCCCACCATCCTTAGGTGCTAGAACCACTGGACTCAACCACTCTGATGATTCAATTTCTTCAATCACTCCTAAGTTTAACAATTTCTCAATTTCAAGTTTAAGTGGTTCCAGCATCATGTTGGGTACTTTCCTGACTCTGTGTACACATGGTCTGGCAGATTTTTTAAGGATGATTTTATGTTCGAATCCCTTCAGACACCCCAATTTGTCAGAAAAAACATTAGGATAATCATCAAAATATTTACTAGATTCACACACAAGATCTATCTGGGAATGAAGATAACTGGAAAGAAAATCTTTCATCAGCATGACTTGATTTTTTGGATCTTCAGCTCCTGGATTAAGAATAATCCCTAAATCATGTTGATGCCGCCATCCTAGGAGATTATCACCTCTGACAGCTACATAAACTTTCCCAGATATACACATACCACTAAAAGAAATGTTGGCCACAATATATCCTAAGATCTCTATTCTTGACTTATTGTAGCTAAGGGGAGAAATGTCAGAAGGTAATAATTGAACATTTTCCAACCCAACCACTTCATCCCAAATCTTGTTACCAATTAACGTAAAAGGAGACCCAGAGTCTGCCATGAGTTTAAACATAAATTTGTCAATTTTCACATCACAAAATGGCATAACAATACGTTCTGTGTCGACCATCGCATCATTAACATTGGACACCACAAGTGTACGTACAATGTCAGAGGTTGGCACAGAATTGTGCTCTGTGTCGACCATCGCATCACTAACATTGGACACTACAAGTGTGCGTACAATATCAGAAGTTGGCTCACTAACTTCTCTCTTTTTTCCAGATCTACATACACGTGCATAGTGTCCTTTGATACCACAATTATTGCAGATGCTATCCCTAGCGAAACAATGGGGAAAATTAGAGGAATGGGAGAAACTCCCACATCTGAAACAACGCATCCTTTGGTTACTTATAGGACGTTGTTGGCGAGAGTCACGCTCCTTGGAGAAGATAGACTCTTTGGAGGAAGAAGGGCGATTATCAAGAGTGTTTTTCTGAGCCAACGTCTTTTGGAAAGGTTTGCTCTTAGAACTTACACTGACTTTAGCTACTTCATTGTGATTTTCACTAAGTAGATCCTCATCTTCCAACATATGTACAGAGTCGGAAACTTTCTTCTTACTATCACTGACAGTGTGACTATCATCCTCTTTATTTTTCCTTATTTCCTTTACCCATGTAGAGGTATTCTCCATACCTTCCACAATGTCCAAAGCTTCTTTCAGTGAAGGGTTTTTCGATAGTAACTTTTCCTGAACTCTCGAACTGTTCGTGCATCGAACAAGTTGGTCTCTAACCAGAGATTCGGATAAATCACCAAAATCGCAAGTTCGAGAGAGAGTTTTCAGAGCCGCGACATACGTGCCCACGCGTTCACGAGAACCTTGGACACGAGTAAAAAACCTATGTCGCTCTAAAACAACATTAATCCTTGGACCAAAATACTGTTCCAGCATAGTCATAGACATCTCAAAACTGTCTGCAGGTTCCCCATCAGCCCCACCAACCGGTATGCTGTCCATACTGTCGTAGGTATGTCTGCCTTCAACTCCTAAATTGTGCAGCAAGATGGCTTGTTTTCTAACAGCCGAAAACTTTTCTCCTCCGATGGCAATTAAGTATGAGTCAAATAGATTTCTCCACCTCTTCCAAGGAAGAATGGGTTCACCCTCCTCCGAAAGAAATGGAGGTGGTTGTGACATGCTAGACGTAGTGGCCATAGCGAAGAAATAGAACAGCTACTCTAGAGATGTCCTAAAAAAAACAATCAAAGAATGAACTCCAATATTCAATTGGCCAATAGGAAATAGAATATAGGTCAATTGAATGTTTACCACATATCTAGATTAACAAATAACCCATTAGGATCAAGGTACACTATGGAAACTGAGGGTGATCCAAACCTTAGAGTGCACAGTAATATGAAAACATTAATCCAAATATGTCATATCTTTATAGTTACATTTATGCACAATCCAAGTGCACCGGTGAATAAAGATTGATGACAAAGTTTTGTTCGATGATGCGCTGCTGTGCGCATCAGCGTGAGTGAAACGAAGTTCTGTTTTGGCTGCTGTGGAGTAAATAGTTAATGTGCGCTGCCGTGCGCATCGGCGTATTTAAATGCGTTGTGGGGGTAAATGATGAGCGTTGTCGTGCGCATCGGCGTGGTTACCAGGGAAATCAAAAATGGCCGCTGCGTGGTGACGTCACGCGTAGGACGTCAGGAGTCAGAGTTCACAGCACTTGCGCAAGGCGCACGCTCGCCTTAGACTGTCAGAGCGAGGAAGAGAAGGCTGACAGTATTCGCGCGATGACACGTGAAAGCAGGGTACACGCGATGGCACACGCGATGCGATTCAAATGGCAACAGGATAACGGTAAGCCTCGAGGAGGAGGTAAACTAATGACAGTACCTGTATCCGAAGTTATGTATGTTCTCCGTTATAGTCACAAAACGCAGGCAGGCAGGCAGGGCAAGGCGGCACAGCCGAGTCAGCCACAGCAGAAGTAGAACAAACACAATGTGATTCTAAAGGCAGTCCAAAAACGATTTAGTCAGCCAAAACAGTGCCAAAAGTCTTAAAATGCAATCCAATCCAAACAGGGCAACAGAGCCAGACTGTAGAAAAATGATCCAGATGGTAGAAACCAAGTCCAAAACAAGTATGCTGTGTCCAATGTGTCCAATGCAATCCAATAGTGAAAAACGAAAAATCCAAGTCCCAAACGAAATTCCAAAGGTAGGGGAATTGATGGTCGTAGGTGCTTGTCCCCAATCAAGCCTTGACCCTCGTCGCCAGTGATAAAATCTCATACACAGGTAAGTAGCAGAAGGAGCTTTTATTGTTACAACCATCAACAGCAGAAGTTCCAGCAAACTGTATTCACATCAATTGGAATGTAATCATTCTAACAGTGATGTCACTGTCCATGACACCCTTAAAGACACAGCAACATAACAATAGCCATAATTTTTAATTATTAAAAACTAAAACTCATTGTACAGGTATACTCCAGGTAAGCATGGAATACGTTTTATCAAAGGACAAACACATTATTCAGATAAAAACGGTGTCAGGACACTCTGATTAAATACATTGATTTGGTCATTTAAAGCCAACTATAATTTTGGTGTAAGTTTGCCAACCTGCATTCCATGTACTACAGTTACTAAGTTTATAATTGAAGGAAGGAAGTTATGTTGGGTATCTAAACAAATTCTGGATCATTCTAACATCAATTCCATATTCATGGAGTCGTACCTGATGCTAAGTAGAATAATTCTTGTAAATTGAGCTGGAAAATACATGATAGAAAAGCAGTTGGTTTCTAGTCTTATCACTGTGACGGGTTTTACAAGCATGCTGGGCAAGGGGTTTTATAGGTACTTGCTCTGAATCAATTATTGTCCCCATTTTTAAAAAGGGGGATCAGGCAAATCCTGCCTGCTACCGCCGGATATCCTTGTTAGATTCCCTTATGAAAGTAGCGGGCAGGATTGTTTTAGACCGGTTGCAAACATGGGTGGAAGAAAAAAATATTTTAAGCGATGTACAGTAGGGTTTTAGATTTGGTTTAGGTATTAATGAGCAGATTCTTTACCTTAGTATTTTAATTGGAAAGTATACGCAGGCAAAAATGGGGAAATTTTATTTGGCTTTTGTTGACCTCACAGCAGCATTCAACTGTGTAATTCATAACAAGCTGTGGGGCGTTCTTAGTGATTTAAAGGTTGATCCCATTTAAATCCAGGGCCTTATTTATGAAGGCCTTGCGCCGCCGGTGCGTCACTTTTTCCCATTTTAAAAGTGACGCACCGGCGGCGCAAGGGCTTCATAAATAAGGCCCCCAGTTTTTAAGACAGCTATACTCTGGTGCTACAGCAAAAGTTCATTATGGACTCAAGGGGGAGTGTACTGTGCCGTTTAAAGTTGAGAGGGGAGTGAAGCAAGGTTGCGTTTTGACACCACTGCTGTTTACTTTGTACAAAAATGCCCTGGAACAGGAGTTGGTGTCAAAAGCTGGGGATCCGCCATATGTAAATAAACGCCCGATAGTCTCCCTTCTCTACGCTGACGACACGGTACTCATGGCGCGTACCCAGATTGGTCTACAGAGGGCTCTCACTTTTTATACAAGTTTTATGGACCACCTATGCTTAAAAATTAATGCAAAGAAAAGCTTCATTATGACCTGCGGTAGAGGGAAACATAAGAACAGAAGTGGGAAGTAAGGTGGAATCTATCAGCTCCTTTTGTTACCTGGGCGTTTGTTTTAACCGCACCAGGTCTTGGGCCCAAGCAATCAAGACGAGGAGCCTCCTGTTTATAAAGTCAACCGCAGCTTTAATTAATTTTACAAACAAAATGGGGAAAATACCGCCGGAAATCCTTTAAAAAATGTATCAAGCTAAATGTGCCAGTATAGCACTTTATGGGGCGGGTATTTGGTGTTTTTATGAGTGTTCACCAATCCAATATGTGGAAAATACCTTCTTAAGATTCATATTGGCAGTACCAGCCAGTGCTCCAGTTTTCAATTGCCATAGTGAATTAGGAGTACCATATATCTCTGATTTAATTAAGGCACAACCGGTGTTACTCTGGCATAGAATTTGGACCTCTGTTAGCACTGGTCTAAATAGGGAAATAATAACTGACGCAATGAAATTAGATAATGCCAACAAGATTCCCTGGTTGAAGTATGTAAGAAATTTTATGCAGGATATCGGACGTCCAGAGTATTTTTTCCTACCCGAATATATGAATTCTATTAATCGGAAGGAATTAAAAAAATTAGCATGACTCATCTGGAAGAAAATAAGTTAACTCTGGAAATGAATAAATCTACGGTGGTTGAGCATCAATTAATTACCATAACATATAACATTCAACCATACTTGACATGTATATCGGGGGAATATGACAGGTATATGTTAGCACGTTTCAGATATGGGACCTTCCACCATTTGATCAGCCACCCAGATATTAACAACTGGTCATGGGAACTCTGCCAATGTCCTAGTGATAACACTTCACCACAGACAACAATCCATGTTATTTTATTCTGCAAATTTTACAAAACTGAAAGGCGAAGATGGATAATAGCGCTATTAAAACAAGGGGGATGGAGACAATGTCGCCCCACCTTTTTGTACTTGCAGATGTTGGGAAATTGTTATTGTATAAGATCTATGGTGGGTTTTTTAAAAAGTGTACACAGAGCCGGAAAACCCATAAACATTTGAATGCTGGATGTAAAACATGAGAGAAATACAGAGATGATATGTAAAGAAATAGTTATTGTTAAATGAATTTTTAGTTGTGAGATGATGTATGTTTTAACTGTCTGCTTTTATGATTTTATTGCCTAAAATTGAATAAAGCTTGTCTTGAACTTAAACTTGACTGTTTGTTCTTTTCATTTGATTGATGACAATATTATTTAGACGGATACAATTATCTCTACCATTTGATGAAGGTTATGATGCTTATAACTAGTATTGACCATGGCCACACTTTCTAGATCATACTATGATGGACTCTCTCTGTGCCTACAGAGCTTCTGGGTTCTGCGGTAGGCTGGCTTTAAGTACGGTGTGAGGTAGTTGTTAATGGAGTCCTATGCAAGAGGCACAAATCTCTGGTAAAATTAATATTCTAATGTGTTCACTCATTGGAGTGCAGCAAAATATTTTTAGTCATGGAAGTAGTCCTTTGTGTTTATTTCCTCTAAGAAGTATTTTCAAAAATCTCTAGAAGCTATCACCCTTAGGACAGCTTTCAATGCAAATAAATTGACATTTGATTATCAATCTTCTGTATGTAGTGTGTCTTTATTACTTCTTCTGGTGTAAAATCCAAGTGTAGCTTTTTGGAACCATACATGTGGAAGTGGAGGTTGTCCTACTCAACTTGTATTTTTTGGTTTGGCTCAGCTGGATTTTTGCATTTAGGTCAGGGAGCCTATTTAATTGAATGAGACACACTGAACCTGATGGAATGTGAATCAATTCTAGCTGTCACAATTTGTAAGCTCTGGTCAACATAGGCAGTTTGGGTGGTCATATTCAGAAATTAGGCTTTTAAATGTCAATGTATGTAAATTATTGAGATCTAGGAGACTTGCATCCACATGTTGGGAATGGGGGATAAATAGGATGTTGTATGTCCTACACGGTTCAAGGATTCAAGCGAGCCTGGCTGATGACAGCTGATTAGCCAGAAACCGGTCCCAGGATGCTTGTTTCCGGTCCAGGGAAGACATGACTTGGCAGTTTGGGCTGGACTGTTTCCATGAGGCTCAGGGTCTGACTGATTTGCATATGGCCATGTCTGAACTGGGGTGGTGGAGTGGGCTAAAGTATGATGATGGATTAAACCCAGATCAGTTGACTGGGGGTGAATGTTTGATTTGCTTTAACGCTCCGTCCATCATCCCCTTTGCTATCGCTTTGTTTGCCCTAAGTTGGCAGGGTATGCCCAGACGTGGGTCCCTTGCTCACTTTGCCACTGGATTCAAGCTAGCCTGGCTGATGACGGCTGATTAACCAGAAACCAGTGCCAGGATGCTTGTTTCCGGTCAAGGAAAGACATGGCTTGGCAGTTCGGGCTGGACTGTTCCCATGAGGCACAGGGTGAGACTGATTTGCATATGGCCATGTCTAAACTGGGGTGGTGGAGTGGGCTAAAGAATGATGATGGATTAAACCCAGATCAGTTGATTGGGGGTGAGTGTTTGATTTGCTCCAATGCCCCGTCCATCATCGCCTTTGGTGTCCCTTTGTACACCCTAAGTTGGCAGGGTATGCCCAGACGTGGGTCCATTGCTCACTTTGCCACTGGATTCAAGCTAGCCTGGCTAATGACTGCTGATTAGCCAGAAACCGGTCCCAGGATGCTTGTTTTCAGTCCAGGGAAGACATGGCTTGGCAGTTCGGGTTAGGCCGTTCCCATGAGGCACGGGGTGAGACTGATTTGCATATGGCCATATCTGAACTGGGGTGGTGGAGTCGGCTAAAGAATGATGATGGATTAAACCCAGATCAGTTGACTGGGCGTGAGTGTTTGATTTGCTCCAACGCTCCGTCCATCATCCCCTTTGGTATCGCCTACAAGGTGCTGTGGCATTAACAGGACAGACGTTGTTCAATCAGGGGATAAGTTAGAGCCTGGTTGCGGGTTTGGCAGATGGGTACTACGTCACAAATGTGATGGATATCCCGCCTGACTTAATTCAAGTGCATTAGAATGTAATGCATGTGTAATGAGGTGAATGGACTTTCTATTGTGTTTGTGACCAAATACACATCTGCCAAACCCTTAGTCATGGGACTGGTGCACAGACCTGGAATCCTAGACATGACAATAGGTTGAAACCTCAATCTGGGCTGTAGTAATCAGGAGAAATGTTGACAGTGAGGTAAGATGGAAACATATTCTCCTATTGATATAGATTCATGTTATGCCCCCTATTTCTTCTTGCACTTGAAACTCGCTTATACTGTGTTAATATTGATCAAATCGATGCTAATGTTTATAGAGATACATTCATTTGTAAGAATGAAATCACATCTCTAATATTGAATTCACCCATCATGAACTCCCCATCAACCCCGATTTAGAAATACGTGGTCAGGCAGGTGATGAGACCTAGGCCTGAGGTTACTGATTGACAGGTCACAGCTGAGGTGGCATGTAACCAGCAGACAAATGTGTGAACAGGAAACTCAGGTCAATCCCCCAGATAAGCGCAGTGACACCACAATGGTCCAAGGAGATTGGCCCCAATAAAGCACATATGGCTGCACAATCTCAAAAGTACAATAAAGTCAGATGCCACATGAAGTTAGGAACACACAGTCAATCAGGACCCAGCATACACAGTACACTCAGTAATCACATGCCGCTCATCTGGACATGTTACCCACCGTCCCCTATTTTTTTTTCTTTTTTTACGGAGTTTTATATAGCGCAAACTTGACCTGAAGGTAGCCTGGTATCAGAGCGCTTTACATAGCACCAGTTGAGTTACATGAGGACACATACAATTTTTTGGGCACAGGGAGATTAAGTGATTTGCCCAGCATCAAAGGATGTTCAGCGTTGTTGCCAAGACTCAAACCCAGTTCCCCAGATTTTAGGTTGACCGCCTTAGCCGTTAGGCCAACTCATCTCCTCTCTACTGTGTCCACGCATGCTCCAGGCCCACTTGCATTTGTTATAGGGCCATATTTATGACTCCAAAGACAAGGCCTGCATTCTTGTACCACAAAAGGATCGACGGAAGCACTTTATGATACCCAAAGTAATGTATAAAACCTTGTTCAGATTGATTGTACTTTGAGACAGTCCTCCCGCTTCTTTGACTGTGCTCCCGGCCAAAGTGTTTGATTAAACCAACTGTTCCTATTTGCCACATGCCTCTTGTCTTTCGTTTTTTCAAGTTAAATTCATTCTTTGAGCAAAAAATGTATGTTCTCTTCATCATCTCGTCAAATCATTTCATACAGCTTGTTTCATACCACGTGATATCAAATGATCTTAGCCTGAAGGTGATGAATTAGCAGTTTCTAACCAAATGTGGGTGACCTCTTCACTTTTCCATCAAACATAGCTGCTTTTGCAGGTAAAACTATAGAGCAGAAAAATAGTAGCCACATGGTTTCAAACCCTGCAAAGCTTTGACAGTAAAGCAATGGAAGAACGGTATGTCTTAAGATTTGGTACCAGCATATCTTATATAAAACATAAAATACAATAAATATTGTGTCCTAAATATTATTTACGAAACTTCCACAACAATGTAGTTCATAATAGAAGCTAACAGGATGATAGTTGTGTAAATAGTATTTATGACACAATATTTCAGACAGACGATATTTTTGCTAATAACATTTAGACATAGAACCATATCCTACACATTCATGCGTTTAAAGTGAGACAGAAACGTCGACCCTTTATACTAATTCTCTCTTTAAGAGAACACTAGGTAGTGTGCATTAGTAACACAATAACAGTATATGTGTTCCTACAACCTGTAATAATAACATGACAGTGAATTCGGAGTTAATGTGAAAAAAAGGCTCCACCCCTTTTTGCTCATTTACATGTGCAAATTAACACATTCCTTTTGCTTTTTGTGTTAGTGATTATGCATTTTCCATGCATGAAAGTTGTATTACCACATTCAATGTTGCAGGGGTATCACTTTTCTCTAAATATACAATTCACGTTAAATGCTTCGGAATACTCTTATTGCACATTTAAGACTTTTTTTTATCTCAACCGACACTAAATGAGGGACTATTTTTTCAGTTAAGGTAATATCAGGTCAGCTGTGTGGCCATTAACACAATTTTCATTAGTGGCATACAACTTTGCACGAGTTGTACACAGTTAACAATATATATATTTATTGAGTAGAACACGAACAACATTTTCATGTAGTGCAAAAAGATCAACTAAGGTGTACAAAATAAAATCAATGTATTAACAAAACATCCAAGTCCTTATTCAGAGAATCAGGATTCACAGACCTTTACCTTTGCAAATGGTTCTTGTGAAAATAGCAAATTCGACAGTGTGGTTGAAATGCTGCATTAACAAATTTGAGGTGAGGTAAAGTGGTGCTGCCTACAGGAAGTTACATGAACACCCACAAAACTCCTAAATCTAACTTGAAAATATTTGCAGAGTAAATGCTGTCGAAACCCAGACTAATTGTGTTTCTAGGTGTAAATAGAAAGGGAACAACTCAAAACCTGGAATCGTGCGTTAGGTATTTATACGCAGGAAATGCATTTTCTCTATGGAGATACAAAAAATGTTTATTATGCAAATATCTTTTGAGACTTTTTTAAACTTTTTGGAAACAAATCATACAAAAAAGTCACGTAACTGCATACTCCTGTATCTATGACTCTTGTAGTCTAGGTGCCTCATTTATGAGGCCGTGCGTCACTTTTACGCCGCCGGTGCGTCACTTTTTGTGACGCACCAGCAGCGTAAATAAAATGCCTTGTTGCACCATATTTACAAAGTGACGCATCTAGGTAGATGCGTCACTTTGTAACTCCCTGCGCCACATTATACCTGCGCCAGGTATAATGTATGCAAGGGGGGCTTATTGACGCAAGGAAGGGTCGTAGAAGTGATGCAGTGAAATCTATGAGATTTCACGGTGTCACTTTTAGGACGCCGTTGCGTCAAAATCTTGCGCCTGCCTCACAGCAGGCGTCAGACTGACGCAGGCCCTTTCACATGGGGCTTGCCCCATGTGAAAGGGTGCATTGCTGGAGTTGCGTCACTTTTGTGACACACTCCAGCAATGCGTCACTTTTGCGCTTACAGATTCGTCAGAAATACTGACGTATCTGTAACTCCTTGCGACATGATGCGTCATACATTAAATATGACGCATCATTGGTGTCGCAGGGAGTGCGCAGTGAAAAGTGACGCATCGCTGTTTTCACGCAGCGATGCGTCACTTTTCATAAATGAGGCCCTAGATTTTTTTGCGAATTTCATAACAGACAGAAATTAGCTCCCGTTGTACAACTAACCTCACAGGAGAAGATTGCTAGCACCTTTTCTCACCTTCTGTGTATCATGATTTTATTATTTTCTTCTAGTTGAAAGAATGCGCCCCTATGTCTTTAATAAAAAATCATAAGAATTTACGCCGCTCTACAGATTATGACTCTTGATAGATTCTGAGCAGATAGGAAATTGCTTCCCTAAAGAATACTATTCTTCTTGCAACGCGATACAACTTGTTCCTACACAACATTACAATTTAAGTGTGAACCAATTTACACATAACCCTTATTTTGAATCGGATTCACTATATCATCCCCTTAGGTCTCCTCAAAATAATGCTCCTGGAAGTCCTCTACGGAAGAGTGATAATGAGACAGAGAATTCGAAGCATAACTTGAACTCCTTTCATTTGACAGACTAGATAAAATAATAGTCACGTGAGTTCATATCGGGCTATATGTGTGAATGCAGTTTCCTGCACAAAAAATTGATAATATTGTTTGAAAATCACAGCTCACCATAACAATGTCGCAAACCAGGCTTGGGGAACGAGTGAGAACTGGGAGCACCTGGAAATGGGTATGTAGTCATATAATTTCAGGTTCTGAACTCTGTAGACAGAAATATTTATTGTACATTTCTTATATTTGTAGATTAAGTTTCAATACTGATCCTCTATAGAGCATAGACCCATTGTAACTCCTGTTTTTAAAACGTTTTAAGAATGGTTTCTCCAAGAAGAAGTTGCGGTTACTTAAATACATGAGGGCATATTTATTTATGAGCCACTTTGCATTGCTCATCCATCACCCAATATGGAGCAAGAGGGAAGCAAGTTAAAATTGAGATTTATGTAGCCACCCAAGGCCACCATGAGGGCCTTCATAAATCTTGGGCAGATTTACCAGCCCCTTGCAACACTTTGCGCCACTGCTGCGTCACTTTTGTGATGCAGCTGTGGTGTAAAAAATGTGGCCTATTTGCAATGTGACATATCTAGGGCGATGCGTCACATTGTAAAGCCGATGCACATTATATCTGGGTTAGGTATAATGTATGAAGGGTGGGCGTTCCCACGCAGGAAAGTCTAGTAAATGTGACGCAGAGATATCTACAAGATTTCACTGCAGAGATCCTTCATACAAGGGTTAGAAAGAGGTGGGCTGCCAGTAAGTTAGCACATTTTGAGTATAGAGAGGGGGCAAGAAAACTCGTGAACAGAAATCTGGTTAACGAGATCAAGGAGATCAAGGAGGATCAGTCTGGGAATACTCTGAATAGTGAGACTGAGATCAAAGTGGCCTTTATGGAGTTCTTTTGAATCTTATATATGGAGGAGGAGAAGAATCTGGTAGACGCAGAGATTGAAGCTGGTTAGCTGAATCTATTCAATCCATTGACGCTAATCAGCAAAACAAATTTAATCAAGGGATCACTCAAGAGGAAGTGGTTAGGGCCATTCAGTCTAGTAAAGGGGGCAAAGCGGCTGGGCCTGATGATATCCCAATGGAGCTTTTTAAAATCTTGGCATATATGTTATCCCCTCTTTTCACATTAGTGATGGGTGAGATATTAGATCATGGAGTACAGATACCAAAATCATGGAATGAGGCCACAGTTACCCTTATTCTGAAATAGGGTAAAGATCCGGCAATATGTGAGTCATATAGACCGATATCTCTACTGATCTCAGATTATAACATCTTTACAAAAATGTTAGCTAGCAGACTAGCAACAATTGCGTGCCATACAATCCACAAAGATCAGAGAGGCTTTGTGAAAGGGAGGTATCTGCACAAGCTCACCTATAAGCTAATCGGGGCTATTGATTTAGCAACAACTTTTGACACCCTTCTAGCAATAACAACATTGGATGCATCTAAAGCATTTGATAAGGTGAGGTGGTCTTATCTATTTTCTGTATTGAAAAGATAAAATCTAGGGTATAAATTCTGTAGAGCCATACAGCTAATATACCAGGACCCTGTAGCAAGGGTCTTGGTGAATGGGAAGTTATTGTCACCATTTAGAATACTCAGGGGTACAAGACAGGGCTGCCCTCTCTCCCCTCTTCTTTTTAACTTTCATATAGAGCCATTGGCTTTTAGACTTAGAAATACTATCGACATTCCCCCCTTTTATCAAGGAGACTGGGTCAGGAAGGTTGCGCTATACGCAGACGACCGTACGATTTAGCCATCTGATTTGGACACTTGCCTAATCACCATCTTACATATAGCATTAGAATTTGTAGAGGTGTCGGGGTACTCCGTCAATGAACCTAAAAAAAGAAGTATTGGAATAGAAACAAATAAGCAATAATCCACTGATCAAAAGGGAAATGCGATATCTTGGTTTAAAGATTGTACAAGACATAAACGCAATTGTAGAAACTAAGTTGAGGAGAGTGTTTAAAGAGATTGTTTAACTGATGAAGGGTTGGGCACACCTCCCATTAATGATTTTGGAAATGGTGAGCTTGGTCAAGATGACTATACTGCCAAATATCACTTTCATATTTAATTCCATACCATTGCATTTTGATAAAAAATACCATACATAAAATCCAGCAGGCAATACATTCTATTATCTGGGCTTACAAGGGGATTAGGATCTCCTGGAAAAAACTATGGAGGAGGAGGGAGAAGGGAGGATTATCCCTACCAGATATACAATACTATGCATGGGCTTTGAAACTAAAAAACTCTAGAATGCTCGCAAAGACACCAGATGGATCTATAATAGGCTTAATGTTCTCAGCAATGTTAAAATATTGTAAATCAGATGCAGATTGTTTTTTCTTCAAATTCGGAGATCCGAAATTATTTTATAAAAATCAAACTAAAGGTATTACAGTCAATGGCAAAAATGTGGTATCATATTAGACGTCTCTCGAAATTGGACTACAATTCCCGTTTTGCCACGATCTGGTATTCTCCAAGGACTCCAGTGTGCCTCAATGACAAGCTGGCAGTACCCATCAAAAAGGCAGTACCCATCAAAAACGCTGACTTAAAGATCTGGTGAGACCTGACCCGGGAGGAAAATCTGTTACCCTGGCAATACCTAAACGAGCTGATGAAGGGTATCCTCTCAAAGATTAAATTTCTACAACTAAAAAGCTAGGAGCAAAGCAAGAAATTGACTTTGGGCATAGGCAACATTTTAGAAGAACGACTAGTAACAAAACCACCAGGGAAGAAGGAAGTTGCACTCTGGTATTGGCATATTCAGGACATTATGGGTGGAGAGTTTACGCTGGCTGAGGAATTGTGGGGAAGCTACTTGCTGAGGGAGCATCTGCAGAATGTTTGGCAAGTATCTATGCAACACTTTACCTCACAGTGAAACCTGCTTGTTTAAGGAGAAACCACCTCTTTTCACTCCACAGGGCATATATATCACCTGAAAAACGATCAAAGATGAGGAAAGTAAGACGAACCAGCTGTGCTAAATGTGGTCTGAAAAAAGTAACAGACGTTCATATGTTCTATAAATGCTCTGCAATCAGAGTCTTTTGGGACAAAGTGGAAACATCTATGTCAAGTATCTTGGGTCAGCAAATGAAGGTAAGCCTTTCATTGGTTATCTTTGGAGTGGTAGATGGCCTTATGGGAGTGCTCAGAGATTATGGGCCCGATGTAGGTCGCCAAATACCGGTCAGTAACGGCCGATTTCGGCCGTTACCGACCGGTATTTGAAGATGGAGATGTAGGGGCATGTTAAGATACAGAATCGGATCGGTAATTTTACCGATTCTGTAAAATACCGAATCGGTAAAATTACCGATTCTGTATTTTGACATGTAGGTAGCACTGCAATCAGTGCTACAGGGGTCTAAGAATTTGTTATTTACCACCAACTAGAAGTTGGTGATAAATAATGAAAACCCTTCAAAAAGCATTTTTTTGCTTATTAAACAGTGCCATGTTGCAGACATACATGCCCTATGGGCATGTATGTCTGCAACATGTGCACCCATGCACAATTGAGGGGTGCAACAGGGTGTCAAAGTGACACCCTGCCACCCTTCAATGTTTCCTCCAATTATCGAATCGGTATTTACCGATTCTGTAATTGACATTCATTCCTATGGGCCTACAGGCCCATAGGAATGAATGGCAATTACCGAATCGGTAAAGCCTTCTGGAATTTGTTGTTAGTACAGATGGAGAGCCCGTAAGGGTTGTTGTAAAATTTGGGGGGTAATGTTGACATAAGATCACAACTCTGTCCAATAATTTCACTTGCAAATCCTCTGGACTGCTATATGGCCCCCTCATTCTGAAAAGTGGTTGGTATCTCTTTCGATATAAGGGCGGAAAGAATGGGCATTGGTTCTGAGGTGAATGAGGACAAAAAAAAAATTAAGATTTCACTGCGTCACTTCTAGGACGCCACTGCGCCAAAACCTTTCGCCTGCTTGAAGCAGGCGTAAGGAGTGACGCAGTGTAGTGGGACTAGGCACCAAAATGTATTGCTGGAGTTGTGTCTTGCTTGTGACACGACTCCAGCAATGCATGACTTTTGCCCCAACAGATGCATCAGAATTTCGGACTCATCTGTCAATCCTTGCGCCATGGTGCGCCATATTGTAAATACGGCACATCCATGGTGGTTGCATGGTTTCTCAGGGTGGCGCAGGGAAAGTGACACATCTCAACAGATGCGTCACTTCCTTGTAAATCTGCCCACTTGAGTATTGATACAAATCGCTGCGTTGCATAAGTCTATGCCAGGGAGGCGTTTCCCTGGGTGTTGCGTGGGTGCTCCCACGCAAAATTCATGGATTTGGACGAGCTCCATACTCATAGAGATATGGCTCTCTCCTGCCTTCTCCCTAGCGACGACACTGATTTCAACTGCCATGCACCAGGCACACACCTTAGTGCCACAGTTCTAGGATGCATGCCTGAGTCTACCATGGGTTTTGCACAGGAAGGTTGCACTTCTTGTACAAAATACTTATACTTAAATTAAAATAATAGACAATTGAAAACCCTTTTTCTACTTTGTTTGTGTGCTGTACAGTACAGCACACATGCAAAGTCAGAAAAGAAAGGAGAAATGAAAACATTTAGCCTTTTAATGCATGTTTTTCAATGGAGTACATTTTTGGCACTAAAGAACAAGTTACTTACCTTCGGTAACGCTTTTTCTGGTGGATACAATATCTGCCTGTGGATTCCTCACCTTTTGAATACCCCCTGCACCAGCATTCCATGGGAAATTCTTTCCTAGCTCTCCCCAAGCCGATGAGGACATCACAATGGGCCGGAACCGCACGCGGCATCGCGTGATGTCACCGGAACCACAAAAGGACCTCGTCGGCGTGATGACGTCAGTTCCACCAATTGTTTCCGTGCCAACGAGGCAGACGGGCGGACCGACACATTTTCAAATATATCCATAACATATCAAATATATACATACACAAATGCAAAATCACAATTGCACAATCAATAAAGGCAAAGAGAAAAAGCTAGCATAAAGCATTTTTCATCATTATACCTAAACATGAATCAAATAAAACATTTCTCTTTTACATTTTTTTGGGTAGAAACAGGTGGAGAACGGGAAGGCGGGTAGGAGTGTGAGGAATCCATCGGCAGATTTGTATCCACTAGAAAAAGCATTACCGAAAGAAAGTAACTTGTTCTTCTGATGGATACTTTTGCCTGTGGATTCCTCACCTTTTGAATAGATTCCCAAAGCCGCACCTCTCCCGGAGGAGGGTGTCCACCTGACTAGACCAAAAAATCCTGCAAAACAGAACAAGCAAAATTGCCATCCCTCCTGACGTCGGAATCCAAGCAATAATGCTTTGCAAAGGTATGGAGGGAGACCCAAGTTGCTGCTTTACATATATCAAGAACAGGAAAAACTCTAGCCAAAGCAGACTTAGCTCTTGTAGAATGAGCTCTTATACCTACCGGAGGTTCTTTCTTGGCCAGAGCGTAGCAAATCTTGATGTACAAGATGATCCACTTTGACAGCGTCCTCTTGTGCACTGCCTTGCCTTTCATTTTCCCTACATAGCCCACAAAGAGCTGATTGTCCAGTCTTAGATCACTAGTCCAATCCAAATAAAAGCTGATAGCTCTTTTAGGGTCCAATCAATGCTACCTTTCTACGTCCTTGGAAGGATGAGGGAGAGGATAAAATGTAGGCAAAGTAATAGATTGTCCCATGTGAAAAGGGGTAACCACTTTGGGAAGGAAAGCAGCCCTGGTGCTTAGAACCAACTTATCCGCATGAACGGTCAGGAAAGGAGGTTTGGAGCTAAAAGGCCGAAAGTTCACTTACCCTCCTAGCCGAGGTAATGGCAATCAAGAAAACTATTTTAAAAGTAAGAAGCCTCTACGGACAAGAGTGAAGAGGCTCAAAAGGAGAACCCATTATAAATGTAAGGACTAGATTCAAATCCCACTGTGGCATGATGTAAGGAGTGGGAGGAAACATATTTGTAAGGCCCTTAATGAACCTCATTACAATGGGGGACTTAAATAAGGATGGCTGATCTGGCAAACAAATAAAGGCTGACAAAGCCGATAAATAGACTTTAACAGTAGTTACAGCACAACCTTGCTGTGCCAAAGAAAGAGAAAATTCCAAAATGTTAGATAAACATGCCTTAAGAGGATCGATATCCCTCTCTCCACACCACTTCACAAACCTGGACCAACAGGAAGAGTAAACAGATTTAGTGGAGTGTCGCCTAGACGATAAAATAACATCCACTATCTCTGGTGGAAGGGAGAAATAACTCAGGTTGCCCCCGTTCAATCTCCAGGCATGAAGGTGCAGGCTCTGGAGGTGGGGGTGTAAAACCGGCCCCTGCGACTGCAAGAGGAGGTCTGCCCTGAGAGGGAGACGGAGCGGAGGGTGCAATGAGAGGTGAAGTAGGTGTGTGTACCACACCCTTCTTGGCCAATCCGGGGCGATCAATATAACTTGGGCCCGGTCTTGGCAAATCTTCCTCAGAACCTGAGGAATGAAGGGTATGGGGGAAACGCGTAAAGAAGCTGAGAACTCCAATCTATCTGAAACGCGTCCCCCAACGCTTCCTGCAACAGACGCTGGAGACTGCAGAACAACGGGCAGTGCACGTTCTCTACAGTGGTAAACAGGTGCAACCGAGGAGACCCCACATCTGAAATATGTGATGGACCACCTCTGGATGAAGCCGCCACTCGTGTTCGGAAGAGTAACGCTGACTGAGACTGTCCACACAAACATTTAGTACCCTGGCCAGATGATTTGCAAACACACAAATCTGTTGGCCTTGAACCCAAGACCAGAGTCGCAGCGCTTCTCGGCAGAGACAGAATGACCCTACACCTCCCTGTTTGTTGATGTACCACATCACCGTGGTGTTGTCCTTCAGGACCTGAACCGACCGACTGCGAAGGGAAAAGGCCTTGAGCACCAAATGTATTGCCCGCAGTTCCAACAGGTTGATGTGAAGCAACCTCTCCTCTGGAGACCAAAGACCTTTGATCTCCAGATCCCCTAGATGAGCACCCCACCCTAGAGTGGAGGCATCCTTGATTACCGTGGCCACTGGTGGACAGCAGCGGCCCATGGAGGGAGTTGCAGTGGGGCTGAAAGGCGGGGCGGGGGTTCTAAAAACAGGAATTCGGATAATTGGAGGTAAGTAAACAATTTAAATAATAAAACGAATTTTGTAGCGCGCGCTGCATCACATTTTGCAATGCATTGTGCTACGAAATTCGTTTTAATATTTAAATTGTTTACTTACCTCCAATTATCCATATTCCAGTTTTTAGAACCCCCCACCCTGCCCCTCCCCCGCCTCGCCTTTCCGCCCCACCACAGCTCCCTCCACGGGCCGCGGCTGCTGGTGGAGGAGGCTGAAAGGGCTTTCCTTGAGACAGGTTGCCCTGCACACTCTACCAAGACAGCTCTGCTGCAGCTTCTCTGGAGATTTTGATCTTCTCCTGAAATCTCTGTTGCTCTGATACCACTGCCTGTGGAGGCACCACTGGAGTGCCCTCATATGCCAGTGTGCATGGTCGACCAACAGAATGCAGGAAGCAAACAGACCGAGCAGATGAAGAACCGTCAGGACTGGAACAACCGCTCCATCGTGAAACAAAGGAATCATTTCTTGTATGTCGAGAATCCTCTGCGGAGGCGGGAATGCTCGACATACAGACGTGTCCAGTATTGCACCTATAAACAGGCTGCGCTGAGAAGGCACCAGGTGAGATTTGGGTACATTTATCGAGAAACCCAATTTGAACAACAGAAGAGTTGTCAGTTGCATGTGGTGCAAAACCAACTCTGGAGACTCCGCTTTGAGAAGCCAGTCGGCCAGGAAGGGGAAAACAGGCACCCTAACCTTCTGAGAGGTGCCGCTACCACTGCCATCACCTTTGTAAAGACACAAGGTAAGACCGTACAGGAGGACTGAAAACTGGTAGTGTTGCGATCCTACCATGAATCGGAGATAATTTCGATGCGACTTCAGGATGGGAAGATGAAAGTACGCATCCTGCAGATCGATGGACACAATCCAGTCTTCCTGTTGCCGCGCAAGAAGAACCTGTGCTAAGGTTAACTTTTTGAACTTCTCCTGCCTAGGGTAAAGGTTCAAAATCCTGAGGTCCAAGATTGGTCTCAAACAACCATCCTTTTTGGGAATCAGAAAATACCAGGAGTAGCAACCCTGACCCCTTTCCTGCTCTGGAACCACCTCTATCTCACCTTTTTGAAGCAAAGCAAGAACCTCCTGCTGTAAAAGCAGTAAATAGTCCTCTGAGCACCCACTCCGGCGAGGAGTGCGTAAGGAGGAGGAAACTACAAGAAAGGTAGGGCGTACCCATTCTCTACAAGATTCAAGACCCAACGATCGGAAGTGATCAGTTTCCAATCTTGCAGAAAGTGGGACACCCGACCTCCAACCGGACCAACATGCTCCAAGATGGGGAATCTAGAGATGCTTTCCTGTTGTACCAACAGTGGTGGGAGGGGAGGTAGAGGAGGACGAAGAAGATGACTGATGCTTTGCTCCTCTGAAGCGTCTTTTATTTCTTCCCCTGTATGACTTGTACAAAGAATTTTGCTGTTGTTGATTCTGCTGGGACTGCTGTCGTCCACGAAAGGAAGCAGATCTCCCAAACCCTTGATATCTTTTATAGCCTAGCCTCTAGACTGCACCTGGAGGCCTAAAGATCTTGCAGGAGCTCTGCTGTCTTTGAAATGCTCTCAGGCAGAGTCTGCCTTCAAACCAAAGAGTCTTGACCCATCAAATGGAAGATCAAACAGCGTGGCTTGAACATCAGTAGAAAAGCCTGAAGAACGGAGCCAAGCTTGACTCCTTGTTGCTACCGATGTACCCATATTATGTGCCACAGAGTCAGTGGAATCCATGCCTGACTGAAGCCGGGCTGAAGATGGTTGGAATGCCAGAAACCAGTCCTCAGAAGCTTGTTTCCGGTCCAGGGAAGGCATGGCTTGGCAGTTCGGGCTGGACTGTTCCCATGAGGCACAGGGTCAGACTGATTTGCATAAAGCCATGTCTGAACTGGGGTGGTAGAGTGGGCTAAAGAACGGTGATGGATTAAACCCAGATCTTTTGACTGGGTGTGAGTGTTTGATTGATTCAGATGCTCCGTCCATCACCACCCCCTTTTGTACCGCTTTTGGCCGCCATAAGTGTGGCAGGGTATGCTCAGACTTGAGTCCCTTGCTCACTTTGCCACTGGATTCAAGCAAGCCAGGCTGAAGACGGCTGGAATGCCAGAAACCGGTCCTCGGAAGCTTGTTTCCACTCCAGGGAAGGCATGGCTTGGCAGTTCGGGCTGGACTGTTCCCATGAGGCACAGGGTCAGACTGATTTGCATATAGCCCTGTCTGAACTGGGGTGGCAGAGTGGGCTAAAGAACGGTGATGGATTAAACCCAGATCTTTTGACTGGGTGTGAGTGTTTGATTGATTCAGATGCTCCGTCCATCACCACCCCCTTTTGTACCACTTTTGGCCGCCATAAGTGTGGCAGGGTATGCTCAGACGTGAGTCCCTTGCTCACTTTGCCACTGGATTCAAGCAAGCCGGGCTGAAGACGGCTGGAATGCCAGAAACCGGTCCTCGGAAGCTTGTTTCCGGTCCAGGGAAGGCATGGCTTGGCAGTTCGGGCTGGACTGTTCCCATGAGGCACAGGGTCAGACTGATTTGCATATAGCCATGTCTGAACTGGGGTGGCAGAGTGGGCTAAAGAACGGTGATGGATTAAACCCAGATCTTTTGACTTGGTGTGAGTGTTTGATTGATTCAGATGCTCCGTCCATCACCACCCCCTTTTGTACCGCTTTTGGCCGTCATAAGTGTGGCAGGGTATGCTCTGACGTGAGTCCCTTGCTCACTTTGCCACTGGATTCAAGCAAGCCGGGCTGAAGACGGCTGGAATGCCAGAAACCGGTCCTCGGAAGCTTGTTTCCGGTCCAGGGAAGGCATGGCTTGGCAGTTCGGGCTGGACTGTTCCCATGAGGCACAGGGTCAGACTGATTTGCATATAGCCATGTCTGAACTGGGGTGGCAGAGTGGGCTAAAGAACGGTGATGGATTAAACCCAGATCTTTTGATTGGGTGTGATTGTTTGATTGATTCAGATGCTCCGTCCATCACCACCCCCTTTTGTACCGCTGACTGAATTACTTGGCGTGCTGCAGCTTGTGAGTCAGAAAGGACCTCCAAGAAGTTGGCATGGTCTTCCTCAGGTAACTTAGGAGGCAAGTCGCATTTGTAAATTTTAAAGCCATACTGGCAGAAGAAAACACTTTTTTTGCTGCTTGCTCCATTTTCTTAGAATACCTGTCACCCAAAATGGTTGGGAATGCACTAGAAGACTGCTTCAAGCAAGATGCTTGTATAACCAGACTCTCAGGTGTTGGATGAGACGACAAGAACACTGGATCACTAGGTGCAGGCCTGTACCTCCTTGATATTGATCTAGATACAGCCGGAGAAGACAAAGGTTTCTGCCAAACCTCTAAAATTGGCTCTGTTAAAGCTTCTGTGAAAGGAAGCAGAGGTTCAGAGGAAGAAGAAGGATTATTCAAAACCTCTGTAAGAATGTTAGACTTGGCCTCCGCAGTCGGAAGTTTAAGACCCAACAAATCAGCCGCCTTCCTTATCACCACATGGTAAGGTGCCACATCTTGAATTATATCACCAGCAGCACAAGGCAGGTTATATTCAGGGAAAGTGCCAATGCCACTTGCATCCTGAAGGCCTTCAAATTCATCCACAGATTATATAATTTTACCTTCTTTCTGCTCATGCAGATACTCCTACTCCTCAAGTAACCTTTGTGCCTCTCTGTTGGAGCGATGTTTAGGCAATGGCATCGGTGGAGCCGTATGCAATGTCGGAGAACACAACAGTGACGTCACTGTAGGATCCTCAGCTTTGTTCCTCGATGTCGACCGATCTCACTGCGGAGCCGACCCAACCGCAGATGGCGTCCGCGGAGCTGGAGTGAAGGTCCTCGGCGCCGGGAAATGACAAGCCGGAGTCAACGGCATAAATGGCATAAAAGGAGCCTGGAGATAGTATTGAGGTACTACCAATTTAAAAGCCAACAGACCCACGAGGCCCGAAGGCACGCCGGATGGAGTGGAGGCTCTAGCAAACATGCATTTAAAAAATGCAATGAATCAGCCCTAGGAGCAGGAAAAGGAGGGTAAGGATCCACACCTTCCTGATAGGGTGTCACCTGAGGCTGAACTGGAGCCTGCGGAGCCGGGTTTGGCACCCACAGGTGTAGTCTCACGGGTTGGAGAGGACTCACCCGGAGTCGGCGAAGCCGCTGGAACCGGAGAATCACCATGAAGAGAAGAGACATCAGAAGCTGGAGACGCCACTGACTTCGGAAATGATACCGGCATCACATTAGGAGAAAGCAAAAGAGAAATATAATCCTTTCTCCTAGATCGTTCAATTGGAGTCACTGACCTCGATCTCGACTTCGACGTCGGTACTCTTGACTTCGAAGAGCGATGGGGTGAAGCATTTCTCTTCTTGGACCTCTTATGTTTTTTCGACCTCGAAGTGTGCAAAGACTAAGACTTCGCCCTTTTCCTTCCTCTCTTCTCCTTTTTAGCTTTGGCCAAAAATAACTTGGCCTCCTGATCCTTGATCGCTTTCAGGTTCATTTTTCTACAGCTTTTGCACTCCTCGACATCGTGGTCCGAGGAAAGGCACCAGAGGCAATCTTCGTGCGGGTCCCTAATGGACATGTGCCCGCCACATTCCCTACACGGTTTAAAACCTGTTTTCCTAAAAGTAGCCATTTCCTAAAGAAACAGAAAAAAGGATACAAAGTTTTCTCTCTATAAAAATGTAGAGCCTAGAAAATCCGTTGGCGTTGACGGCGCGGAAAAAACGTCACGCCGACGAGGTCCTTTTGTGGTTCCGGTGACATCACGCGATGCTGCATGCGGAGCCGGCCCATTGTGACGTCCTCATCGGCGCGGGGAGAGCTAGGAAAGAATTTCCCGCAGAATGCTGGCGCTTGGGATATTCAAAAGGTGAGCAATCTACAGGCAGAAGTATCCATCAGAACCCTATCTACTAATGTTAGTAAATAGGGTTTAGCATCAAACAGCATGGGTGGTTGCAAGGGAATGCCCATGTACCACATATGTAACATCCTATTAGCGCAAAGTAATGCAAAGCATTGTTTTGCGCTGTGTTGCGTTACTGTTGAGTACTTTCTTGCACAAAACAAGGTTTGCACTTGAAAGTGAATCAGGAAAAAACATTTTGCGCTGGTTAGCATCACGTTTGTGATGCTAACTCAGCGCAAAATATTTGAGAATACCCCTCTATATCTCCGTGCCTTGAAGAAATATATATAGTTAATTTAACAAAGGTTTAAGTAACTTTATAGTTAGGTGTTGAAATAAGGGGTGGGCATAATTCACGGAGTTTGATTCTGTGGAATCATGCAGAGTTGCATTCAAATTTCACCAAATTCCATGGAATTCTGCTTCGAGGCAGAAAGGGCTCTTGGCACTACTTTCTTAGTGCACAATGCACCCTCAGATCCACGAATGGATGGAGGATGCATTTTGCCTAAGGACATTGTGCTGTCAAATTTCATTTTAAAGTATACAAAAAAGTGATGAAAGGAATGGTTGAATTAATCTTGACCACTGGTAATTATTCTAGGCCACAACCCAATACATCGTATTTTGCACTGGAACATCCTTTACTCCTCAGGTAATACCACAATCTGCCTTTACACCAGAGTCAATACTGTGACTGCGACATTAACACGCGTTCCTTTACCACGCAAGTTGTTACAACGACTTGCTTTAGGGGACGCATTGCTGGACTGGTGTTGGATTTTAAGACCAACACTTTCCCTACTAAGACACTGACTGGAGTTGGAATAGTAATGTAAACTATTCCAAAATCCAGCCCTACCGAAGGAAAGTTGTTGTAACAACTTGTGGGGTGAAGAAACACATGGTAACATTGCAGTCGGAGTACTGACTGCGGTGTAAAGGCATGCATGGTAAATGCATGCAGGGTCCCATCATGAAAAAGTGATCCACTGGTGGCTTGTAAATAAGCCCCTGTCAGAACCCAGCCCATAGACACCAAAAAGAAGTTATCAGTTAAGATGGTTACACATCAGGCGTTACGCAGAGTGGGAAATGAAGTAGCTAGAGTTAGATGTAACTCCTAGAGTTAAGCCAAGAGGGCCACCAGAAGGACAGTAAATGGTCACAAGTTAGTGCTCTAGTGTTTTGAAAGCTTTGAAGCCTGAGTTAGAACTTTGATAGCTGAGGCATTAGAACCCTCGCACTTCACCTGAAGAATTTGGAGGTAACAGTTGCCTTTTTCATTGCATCGACGTGTTAGCTAGTTAAGGTAGCTTTTCGTCATGTATTTGGGACATCGCAGATGTTAGAATTGCGGCACATTTTTGTCAAGAACAGAGAAGAACAGTATTTCAGGTTTTTGGGGGATTTTGAGGCAAGTACAGTTTTCACTAGTTTATTTCTTGTTAGATATAATTTCGCTTTAAAGCCTTAATCTGTTTCCCTTTCAATGCATTATCATGTATTTGCTTTTCACTGAAATGGAGAGGGTACCTTTGGTAGCCTGGCAACACGATAACGCGTTTTTGTTGTGCGCAGGTATATTTAGAGAATTGAAGGAAAAAACAGTAGTGCGCATGATTCATGTTTTGTCACTTTGAATCCGTAAGACGAACAAGGTGAAAGAAGTCATTATTAAATCTTTGTTTGTGCATGCGTATTTCAAGGATGCTTTTCTAATTAGTGTAGTACATTTGTCATGCACTGGGTGAAATAATAAAGTGTCTAACTGTTGTGCATGTCTAATTTGTTCGGACTTTCTTTGGAGCGTGTTATTAATTTTCCTATTGGCAATGCACTTTCAATTAACCACGCAATTAGAAATTGTAGTTTTCACATTGTATCCCTTTGAATTAAAAACATAGTGTTTTTTATTTTTCTCGAAGGGTTTAGACATAGTGAACTAGCTGAATTTTACTCCATGTTTTAGGGTGATTAGTGCATATTTAAAATCATACTTACTAGAGCTTCTCTAGCTATTAGTTCCAAGTGCACGCTCATCCTGAAGTTGCCCTGAAGAAGAAAGAGAACATCAGTTTATCTAGTCAGAATATATTGAGTTTACTATTATAGCTTAAAGTACAGAGGAGAGGCTAAAGCTACTAAATAAATCGGTAAGCAATATTGAGACACTTTGTAGAGAATTAAGGATCAGTGTCTAGATTAAACTTCTGTTATGTTTAAGGTAATTTTTTCTTTGCAGTTCAACACCCTCAAATGAAACACAATAGCCACTGAGGAGAGACAGATGGAAGAGTAGCAGTCTCTTCTTTATCCCCTACCCTTTTCCCCTATTGGTTTCTTCAGCCCAATTGCATTAATAGGCATTTGGCTGGGAAAGTGATTTAGGGAGTTGTGAATCAGCTTCGTTATGCTTCTGTGCAAGTCAATACGGTATTAGTCCTGACAGCCCCAAAGTTTGCAAACTGGCCTTGCAGTTTGGGATTGACAGTTCCCATGGGTAGAAGGGTCAAGACTGATTTGCATATGGCTGGGTACAAACTGGAAGGCGTTTTGAGAAAAAAACAATGGATTCAAGCCCAGATCTCTGTCTGAGGTGAGTGTTTGATATTGTTCAGCATTCCGTCCATCAATTGTTCTTTTTGCATTTGTCACCCCAAGTAGGACAGCTATTCCCAGATGTGGGTCCCATGCTCATGATGCTGCTGGATTCAAGTTATCATGGCGGTTGAGGGATGATTCCCCAAAACCGGTCCTAGGTTGGTTGTTTGCGGTCGAGGGAGGACTTGGTCTGGCACTTCAAGCTATAATGTTCCCATTGGAAGCAGGTTCAAGACTGATTTCCATGTGGCTTGGTCCAAACTGGAATGGAACGGTGAGCAAAGAAATTATGGATTGTAGCCCAAATCTCTGACTGGGGGTGAGTGTTTGACATTGTTCAGCCTTCTGTACCTCAATTGTCCTTTTTGCCAAATATCACTTGGTGTCCTTACCTACTCTGCAGTGATCAACTAATCACTGCTGAGAATGCAAGGGTATTGAATCGGCTATGCGGTGGTTTCTAAAGTTTAGAAAAGCAGAATTACCAAAATTCCTCAGATTCTGCCAGTAGAATTTAAATTTCCACCCAGGCTTAGTGTAAATACTATAGACCTAATATTTATTTTAGAAACACTGAAATTCGCCACTTATAGTTTTCTGACCTAACTATAACTTTCACCCCCATCATGCACTGCTTAGTCCTTCACGTAACATCACTCGTGACATTTTAAATGACATAGTTGATGACATCACTGATGATATCTGAAATTACATAATTGACGACATCAGTGAGAAAACCCTAGTTATATACAGCATAGAGTTACTGAGTGCACACATATGGATCCATTGCACGGATATAAAGCAAGTTAAGAAGGCAAGCTGGGTTTTGCATATTGAAAGATTATAAGGTGTAACGTTTAGAAATCATTAAAGTACGGGGTGCAAGGATTACCTCATGTAAACAAGGTAAAGGCATAGTGCACCTGTTGTGGTTTGCAAAGGTATTTTTCAAGTAGGTTGTGGCTTAAAGTAAAATATTAAAAAAATCTGTCAGAAAGGCCAAATCTTCTATGGACAATAGATTATCCACTAGTGACTATGATGACAAATGACCATGTTAAATAGTTGTAATAAAGTGCTACAGACAAACTCTATGTAGTGGTGACATTTACAAGGTTTGGATATTTTTTCCACACCTTTATTATTAGAATATTATTAAAATATTATTAGATAATGTAGCAGTAAGTGAGGTCCCCTTTAAAGCCACTTTATCTCACAATGGTGTTTTAAACATGACCGTATCTCATTGTACTATTCTTATGAATGTGTGTAGTGTGTTTTACCAAAGTGCAGGGCGTTGTCCATAGGGCCTGGCAGATAGTGTCTTTTCATTGGGAATAACATACCTGTCAAATTCTTGACTTACAATTATATGAAGTATCTAAGAGGATAATCCCATTAAGGGAGCCTCAGCCTTATCGTATGGATGAAGGAATCATGCCCCTTCACCTTCTCCAGAGCAAAGGTCAGCCTGATAGACAATCTTCTTGTTCAGGTCAGGCAGCCAGGAGCTAGACAGGCACTAAAGAATTTTTATTTATGAGAGCCTTGTGTCACATTTGCACTAAGCAAAGTGGTACATGCGTGACACAAGGCTCTGAGTCAGATTTATAAAGCCATGCAAAGTCACATTGCATTGCTTTGAGTGGCCTCATAAATCTCGAGTAAGGCAACACAACGCAAATCGCTGCGGTGTCTTACTCAGCACAAGGGTGGAATTTAATGGGCATTGCAATGAGTGTTCCCATGCAAATCCCATGGTTTTTTATGCATTCCCATATTTACAAGTTAAGTTGTAAACCTGCAAATGCATCAGAATGTTTTGCCTCACCATGGCAGGTGTAACAAGGAGAAATAGCTTTATTTCTCTTAGTTTATTTCTCTTTGTATGTGTGCTGCCGTTTGCAGCACAGATAGAAGGATGAAAATGCCACTATGGATTGTTTTCATGCAGGATGGTGCCCCTTCCTGCACAAAAAAAATCCTGCTGACAACAAAGGCACTCTTGCAGCATGGTGAAAGTATGCCTGCATTGGCACTAGGCTGCTAAACGCCGCCAGAGCAAGGGGAAAGGGCAGCAATGCACCGAATTGGATAAATGCAGTGCATTCCTGCCCTTTCACATTGATGTAGGACAGTGCAATAAGGTGACTTGCTGCGCTCCCCTACAACAAATCCCCATAAATGAGGGCCTGATTGCGCAGGCTTCTGGCTGCCTGAGCCTAGCTTTTCCAGGCTTAGGATTTCATGGTCTTTGGGCGTAATCTCCTCAGCCAGGCAAAAGTGCTTCGAGACTCTCCCCCCTGTGACTAGGGTGAGCATAACTGATTGCCTCAGACCTTGGTGCTTCAGTTTAAGCCCTGACATGCCCAAGGCTGAGTGTCAATCTGTAACACATCGTCACAGAGTGGGGTAAGGTCAGCATGTTTTACTGAACCCATCCCACTCTGTGCTGAGTGAGGGACTGTTGCCTCACCTCATTGGTTGCCCGACATAGAGAAGTCAGCAGTTCCAACCCTCCTGGGACCTCCAAGGCTTTTTACTTTCTGAAAGCTGCAAGGCAGGTAAGTTTTATGTTTTTGAATGTTGCAGGGCAGGTAAGTTTTATGTTTTTGAATGTTTGGCATGTGCCTGTATGTATGTATAAATGTTTGAATTTGTAGTGAGTGAATGTTGTGAATGGATGTGTGTGGACACATTTTTGAATGCATTCCTGTGAGTAAGCGCATGTATATGTGGGGGGGTGTGGCAGCTCGCCCCCTTCCCTGCCAAAATTACTCGCAGCTAATGTATTAAAGTGATTAGAAAATTAGCTACAGATGTAGCATTGTAGTGTAGTTCCGATATTCCCAATAGGCTCTGCGCATTGGAATAATATATCCTATAGAAATGAAGTAGGACTTAGGTCTCTATCGAATATACTAAACTTAATTGTGAGTGCCAGCTAGCTCACAGGTCACTAGAAACTTTCTCGAAATCATAAGAAGGGATTAGTTTCCGGCAACCGCATAAACATGACAACTTTGTTTCCCTAGGACTGGAAAATATCTTCAGAGTCGTAGAAACAATAGATAAGTATTTCACCTAGTCAATCATGCATGCTTCGTTTCTGCAGAGTTACAGAGAAATAGAGAGATGGGCGTTTTCAATAAAATGTTTATTGAACAGTCTTCTTTCTCATGCAAGACAGGTGAATTGCTACAATCGTTAGATAGAATGCAAAGTATAATGCGTACAGTGAGAAAAGTATTATGAAATAATACTGTAATAGCATTGTATGGTTTCTAAGCCATATAAAAATACATACATAAATAACACAAGCTAAAATACTCAACTGGTGCTTCAAAAATACGCCTACCCAATGTACATAACCTAGGTCTAGTACAAGGGAAGAAGTAAGTATGGTATTTAGCATAGGTTAAGTTTTTGCCAAAAATCTACCAAAGGTTTCTCTAGGTTCTTATCAGCTCCATATCTTAGAATGAAGGAGGTCTGGTATCTCAGTCTCGGGACTCGATTTCCCAACACCCCGCAAGGGGAGTCAGAAACACTGGAGCTGGAGTCTCGGCAGGAGAGGGCAGCTTCCTGATCAGTGCATCAGCTGGAGAGTCAGCTTCCTTCGGCAATTGCTGTAGTAAGCTGCGTCGGGCAAGTAGGTCGTCGAACTGCTCCGAACCACTGTGTTTTGCCATAGCAAGTGAAGGTATATTTATACCTGGAATGTGTTTAGGAATGCCATGTTTGACGTAAAGTCGGGCATATGAACGTCATGAATGAAACCCTGGGGAATAGTTGTTCATTGTAAAACTAACTGAGTTTTTGGAGAAATCAATATTCAAGCTAGGGGAAGTCCCTAACGGCTTCAGCTGATTTTCCAAGAAATCGTTGTGATGTTTGGTGAACAGATGGAAGTAGCCATGCCTGTATTTGGGTTGCATGGGCTATGCCTAAATAAGGGCTTTATTTCTATGCCTATATAAGGGCAACGTGAATTGTACCTATATAGGGGCATGAATCAGGAAAATCCATTCGGAATCGAAAAAACGCCATGCATCGCTTCAAACCCAAAAACTATAGAATGCTGTAGAAATGACTGGATGATGTCAGCAGTGATATCGTCAATGACTACATTTGTGTGCAGGGGGAGCACTCGTTGCAGTTAGCTCAGTAAACTATAACCTGTGAATGTTAGTGGTTCCCTGCCACCATTGACAAAGTGAGTGGATGATGTTCCCCAGGGACAGCTTCCACTTTGGGTATACTAAACCACCCTATGTAAGATGTTGGTTTCTGGTCAGTGGCTAATCATTTATACATACCAAAGGTGCGGGGTGCCCCATGCATGCCCCCTTGTCTTTGCAATTATAAATGGGTTGTGATTGCTACTTTGTGGGTGTGAAGGACCTTTACGACTTGCAAAGACCCTTTTGTACAATGTGACTCCTGCTTTTGTGACCAAACAGCCTGCCATTTTCCAAATTGCAGACTTTGTGACTGCATAAATCAATTCGTATAAAAGCCCCTAACGTCAATAATCTGTTGAGCATGAGCATCCATTGATCAATGACGTCCTAGTTTATTGAATTAGCCAGACTCTGGTGAAAAACATTATTCACTAAACAATGTATAGAAATAAATAATTAAATGCAGAAAAATGGAAAGCTACAAGAGAGATCAATAATAAATTGACTACCTATCTGTAAATATAAACTAAAGGACCATACTTTGTAAAGTCAATGAAGAATACAAAACTCTGCATGCAGAAAAACGAGGGTATGAAACGCATATTATTGAACATAATATAGATCTTTCAGCTAACAACCACCTGATCGTACAGAAACCAAATCCTTCCAGGTATGTTCAAGGTTAGGTATTTTCAGAGCTATTTATATTCGTGCAGTATGGTGCATTACGCACAATATATTTGGGAAATTGGCTCATGATCCTTAACTGCGTGGACATTAGCTTCATGTACCAGGAAATTGACTCACTGCTGGCGGCCATTACTTAAATAAACAGTACAGGAAAACAATTTGATGCGGAGCAAGGAGAGTGATAAACAAAGCAACCCTCCACTTTAATTTCTCTCACAGAAAAATGCATAATTCATGTCGTAGCAAATATGTTTAAAAGAGATATAAAAGAGACAAACTGCCTGCCGAACTACAGGCTACCAATATTTTATGAGTGTACAGTGTCAAAGGGAGCAAAACAGCCAAGATCAGTCTCTGGCTGAAAATGGGCTTCGGCTGTGAGTGGCGTTTGCTGATGGAAAATACAAATTTACTGACAAAAATAATGGTAATGTAGAAGAAAAGAGATGAGGACAAATATTAAAACATTCAGTTTTATGGCAGCTACTTGGCTACTGGGCGGCAGTCCGCTATCACTCTAGCCTAGGCTAAACACAGTAGTTAGTATCTTTCCATAATCTGATGTTGTACCTCAGTATAATGTTAATAATGTATATGAAGTAGATGTTCCTTTTTACATTCGTATCTAACTTAAACAATACAAAATGTCTCAAAATATATTTTACACTACTTATTTCATTTTATTGCATTCATAAATCGCTTATGCATAACCGCTTTACAGAGCACAATGACTAGCAATAAAAGCAATATATATCAATTAACATGACGTGCACAGAAAAAAGTGCTTGACATATATACTGAAGAGAACTAAAACTTAGAAGGAAAAAGGTTCAGGGAGAAGATGGACTATCAAAGAAACACAATGTTTGCAAAGAAGAGGAAGAGCACTCATACAGGAAATTAATTATTAAGAACACAGAGGTAAGAAAGACAAAGGATTGAATTTCGGAAGGGATGGTGGACAGAGAAAGCAGCCTGGACTCAGAGGCAGAGTGTAGAGAAAGGGAGGGAATGTAGAGCTTAAATATAGAGGTGGGGTAAAGGAGGTGCCAGACTAAGGAAACTTTGAGGACAAAGCATAGAAAACAAAACTGAAGATGGAATGATATTTATAGAAATGAGGTGTGGAAAGACCTGAACACTTTGGAAAATCTTAAAGTAAAAAAAGGGGAATCATTAAATACTCATTTCAGAAGCACAACAGAAGAGAGAGGAAGTGCTCTCTGAAGGATAGAACAATACTCAAGGTTGAAGACATTAAGGATGAGAATACACGTTTTAGTGGCCCAGAAGAATTAAGTGAGAATACAAGTTTCAGTGACCAGGAAGAAATACATTTCGTAAACAATGTAGACTTGAAAATTAACATTACAGAGAAACTGTAAACATGTGCAAGGACAAAGAGACTAGAGTTAAATATAACATCCATGTTATGAGCAGAGGGGGAAAGTGATAGAGGAGAAGAGGGAAAAGAAGTGGAGTGAATGGAATAGAAGAGCAATTCAGCTTTAGGCATATGTACATTAATTTCATGAATTGCTGAAACACAGGTGGAGGTGATATTGGGGATGAACATGGTAAAATAGGAAAAGAAAAAAGAGATGAGAACCATCAGCATAGAGGTGGTAAGAAAGATTACAAGAAATCGTGATCCCAGACAGCGATGAAGTACAAATAGAGATGGGAAGAGTGTCTAAAAAGAAAGGGAGGTGGCTAAATGTATGGTAATAAGATTCCTTTGCAGAAAGGAAGAGCAAGGTCATAGGCAAAATGAAATAAGAGCTGGCAGTTAATATTCCACCACTAATATGAACATCATCAGAAGCAAATGTCAGGCTGTTCTACATAACAAGAAATATGGGGGCATATTATCAAGAACGGTGTTAAAAATGATCTCCGGTTTAGCGGCAGAAAACTGTTGCTAAAGCGGCGATAATGGGCTTGATAATATGCCCTTGAGAATTCCAATAGAAGTCCATGTTCTGGTGTGAACATGGGCTTCTATTGGAATTCTCCAGGGCATATTATCAAGCCCATTATCGCCGCTTTAGCAGCAGTTTTCTGCCGCTAAACTGGCGATAATTTTAATGCCGTCCTTGTTAAAATGCCCTATTGTCTTGCTCTGATCAGTTCCCCTACAGCATCAAAACCTCCAAAGCAATTGTTAGTCACTGATAAAAATGACTTTTGATCTAGTGCTGGATGACCTTTTGATGCCTCTTCTTAGACACCTCATTCTCCCCTCTGAAAGTCAGTTAAACATCAAAAGGGCCCTAATTTTGAGACCCGGCCAATGGACATTAACCAACATTAAAATCCCCGCCCCATATAGGAATTATTTCCATCTCTCCTTTTGATTTTAGGTTGCTAATATCCTGGCTAAGACTCTTCAATATATCGCCCAGTCACCCCTTTTCAGCATTGTTATAAAAATTAATTATGGTCAGTGTACATTTAACATCCATATAAATCAGTACGATCCGGTAATACATTTCAGAGCTAACCATTTCTATCTTTGAGGGCCCCAACCAGGTTTGAAACAAGCACACAAATTCTGCCCTTAGGTCTTCCGCTCGATGAGTAGATTGCTGGAGTATGCAACGTCCTGAAACCATTTATCTGTACTTCATTGATAGCCCAGGTTTCATGTACACACAAGATGTCAGCGTTATTTGTAATGCCGTCCTTGACAATATGCCCCATGGTCTTGCTTTGATCAGCTCCCATTCAGCATCAAAACCTCCAAAGCAATAGTCAGTCACTGATAAAAATGTCTTTTGATTTAGTGCTGGATGACATTTTTGATGCCTCTTCTTAGACACCTCACCCTCCCCTCTGAAAATCGGTTAAACATCAAAAGGGCTCTCATTTGGAGACCTGGCCAATGGACTTAAACCAACATTATAATCCTGCCCCATATAGGAATTATTTCCATCTCTCTTTTTGATTTTAGGTTGCTAATATCCTGGCTAAGCCTCCTCTTTATATCACCCTGTCGCCCTTTTTGAGCATTGTAATTAAATTAATTATGGCCAGTGTAGATTTAACATCCATATAAATCAGTACGATCCGGTAATACATTTCAGAGCTAACCATTTCTATCTTTGAGGGCCCCAACCAGGTTTGAAACGTACACACAAACTCCGTCCTTAGGTCTTCCGCTCGATGAGTGGATTGCTGGAGAATCCAACGTCCTGAAACCATTTATCTGTACTTCATTGATAGCCCAGGTTTCTTGTACACACAAGATGTCAACGTTATTTGTAAAATCTCTCCAGGCTATATCGTTCACTTTGTTCTTGAGGCCCGCTACATTCCAGAAGAGAACTCTAAGGTTTTTTGTTTTAGGGTGAGTTGGCTCAGGAGCAGAATCAGGCTGATTTATTGATTCAGGCCCAGTTTGCAGAGCTCGAATAGGGTCCACAACATTGCCCATTTCAGTATAATCCCTGTTAATATGATCTACCCCAGGTATTTCTTCGCCTTTAGAATTTCTGTCCCCCCCTTTGGTTAGTTCGACCCTGATTGGAGTGTTCAAGAGTGCTACAGAAGACGTTTTAATACAGGTGATGTCTTCATGCCCCATTAGATCTGAACTAGTGGGTAGTCAATTGTTCTCATCTATAGTCAGTAGGGACCCAAATCTGTTTGATGTCTCTAAGTTGAAAAGAGACCTGTCTATAAATTGTCTAGGTGGACGGTATCTATTTTGTCTTGTTGGATGCGTGGGTTGGAAAAGAAACCCAAAGGGAGAACATTTATGTTAGTGTGTCTGAGATTCGGGTCCTGTGTTCTTAGTAAAACTTCCCTTACCAGTGATGGAGATCCTAGTGAGAGGACAACACAATCACCTTGGAAAAGTTTATTACTGTTTCCCACCCAGCCAATTCTCCTCACCATCTTAAATTCACTAAAAAGGGCAGTAGTCAGACCTGTTCTGTTTCCAAGCTAATACATAGTTTTGTTTCAAAGGGCAGTACAGGTTTCCTTTTTAGCTAGAGTAGGAGGTGGAACATTGGCTAAAATAACACTATAGGGGGTATCAGCGGGCGGCAGGTTTAGGATCTGTGGGCTGCATGCGTCCTCTAAGGTGTTGCTATGTATTGGGTTCATTATATTTTTCTCGTGCGCCCGTCTCTCACCCACCTGGTAACCCATCCTTCTTGTTTCAATTTTTCCACACACATCCCTCTCATTTAAGGTTGTGTTTTTCATATTTACTGTTACTTTTGGATATGTTCCGGGCCCTGTGCCCCTTATTCTTTCCCCTGGTTGTACTTTAGCTGTTAGAGTAGTTGTTTTTGGGTCTGCACTCTCAGACTGTGTGATGGTGCTGAGAGACTTCTTAGGTTGCATATTCCCATCTTGAATAGATATTCTGAGTTGCATGAACTTTCTCTATTCCTGCTTTTATTTTATCCAGCCTACCGGTAAGAGTGTTAATAGACTGAGTAACAAACTCAGTTAGTTGTTTTATCCCCATTGACAAATTTGCAGTCTCTACTTGGGGTGCATTGCATTTATTTCTTGCACGTGGTATATTAGTGGAACCTACTTTCGTCTGGGTTTTTTTTTTTTACCCTGTGGTATTCCCTGTAATTTTCTTGTATGGGTCTTTGTTAGTCTGGGGGTAAGTTGAGGTGCAAGTGTTCCATTTGGTGGAGAATCAAGTATTTCTAGACTTGGTGATTATTAAGATTTCTTGGAAGGGGGTAAATGATCGATATAAGAGTCACCAATTGAGATATCGTCAGAAATAGTCTGAATGCATACATTTTTTGTCTACTCAGTAGGTGTTTTGCCTGGAATATCTATATCATCAACCCCTATATCCCCTGTCATAATAGCTTTATCCTTTGGTTTAGAGCCCAATGAGTCCATGTTTAGTGTGTCTTCAACAGAGGTTATCTGCCTTTCAATATCACCATGTTGACTTTTCTCTGTTTACTTGATGATTTGGATGCATGGCTTGCAGTTTGCTTTCTTTTATTCCCCATTTTCAATTTTAAGAATATTAAGAATATTATTTCATGACCTCTAAGGCTACAAATCTTCAGGGGATTTGATACTGTATTGTCCCCACTCAAGGTATAAAGAACAGCGTGTATTCAACAGGTAGAAATCACAATATACGTTTTGATTCCTTCCCTATTTACAAAGCAAAGTGCAATGTGCAGTGTTTGCGGTGACACAGACTGTAAAGTGCAAAGTGCTAGGACTGACAGAACTTTGCCTCAAAAGAGAAAAATGCAACATGCTTTATGATTGTTAGCAGCAGAGGGCTTATAAACAAGATACAGACAATAAATTGTGTCGTACAATGTCCCAATCTGAATAGAAACGTGTCCCAAATAGGATCTTAATATCAAATTAGATAACTATAGCAAAGATTTACAAATAAGGAAATTCAAACAAGATACCGTGGATTACAAACTCAATGAAGTGTATACTTGGGCAAAGGTATATGCCCAGAAAAGACCAATAAAGAAAACAACCACATCATTAGTAGAAAGCATAAAATCTGATCAGAATATGGAGCTGACCTGAGCTCCATTAAATGGAGCTTCATAAATAAAATAAATAAGCTATTCTGTTGTCGGGTTCAAGTCCGTTGTCCTCAGCGCCGAGACACCTACGGGCATTTGCACGCTTTACAAATGCATAAATAAATACATAAATAAATAAAGGAGCATTGACAGCAGAAAGTACAGGAAATGCACAGTTGAATATCATTGAATTGACAGAATCAACGACATCAACTTCTACTTTTTTAGGCAGTGACCTAGACAAAGTTCTGCCACCAGATCCAAGCCTTTCCCCAACACATGCAGATGACAAAGAAAAAGAAAGAAAAAGAAAGGATCAGCAAACATTTGAGGAGCAAAAACAAAGTCTATTGATCAACATATCGCATTCCTTCGAGAAAGTTATACCACCTAAAGATGACACAGCAGAATTGGAATACTAAGAATTTAAACCTAGGAGTGCCTATTTGCCACCAGTATCACATAAAATGCTAGGTACCTTCGAGGTATTGATGACATTTTTTTGATGTCCTTAAACTTTCACTCCAAAAGACAATCACATTTTTCTAAACCATAACACAGAATCTTAAAAACTTTGTCCCACAATACACATCTTGTGTTCCAACCAGCAGATAAAGGTGGCACTTTAGCTATCTTGGACACCAGTTACTACAATATCAAAGTTCAAGAACACCTTATGAACGAATCTACATACATGCTTCTAGACAAGGATCCTACCAGCGAGATATTGAAGACATTCTGAAACATAGCACAAGAAATGGAGTGGATAACTTCTACAACATGATCATATTTGACAGTCAAGTTTCACTGACACCCTAACTTATATATGCTTCCAAAAATCCACAAAACATTCATGATCCACCATTCCAATCCAGTGTATCAGGGTGTGTTTCACTGTTTGCACCTCTTGGGAAGTATGCTGATCAGTTTTTTGCAGTCATTTGTTCAAACATGAAGATAACAGAGATTTTTTACAACACCTGGAAAACACTGACTGTGAAGGAATCAATCGCCGTTTATTATGTACAATTGATGTAACATCTCTTTGCACTTCCATTTCTCTACAAGACAGCATCAATGCCATTGAGTGGGCACTATTTCAACAACCTCAAGTTCAGGCCCAAAAAGTATTTCTGCTTAAAATCTTACAATTCTGTCTTCAACACAGCTAGTTTGATTTCAATGGACAGTTTTTCTTACAACTGAGTGGAGCATCAATGGGATTTGCTGGGGCACCACCATATTCAAATACATTTATAGCTAAGTTCAAACATGACCATATCTTTTCAGATCCAGAGTGGGATGAGGATCTTATTTTTTATTGTCAATTCATCGATGATATATTATTGATCTGGAAGAATATTGAAACTAAACTACTAGACAAAATAGCTGAAATAAACACCAAAATTCATGAGAATACAATTCACTCACATCATTAGCAACAGAAGTTTAGCATTTCTGGATGTTTGGGTGGAAAAGGGAAATTGAAAGACCAGCACAAGAATACATAGAAAGAGTACGGACCAAAGCAATTTACTATATTTCGAGAGCTTTCATCTACTTAATCTTATCGCTAATTTACTGTACTCCGAGTTGCTCAGAATTAAAAGAATATCTTCAACACCCGAAGCATTCTCTACATCACTTGGAAAAACAGAAGTTCAGGGAAATAGGTCATCCATTCAAAATATTAGAGACAACGGAAGACTGAATTCAATTAACCAGCAAGAATTGTAAATAAAGAGACCAAAAATCTCACAAGATTGGTTGGTCTTTGTATTGGAGTTCTCAACTAAATCACTTAAGTTCAGAAAAATTATCATTAGAATGTTTGCAGAGTGAACCTGAATGCATAGGTTTATTAAAAAACAAACTTTTCTTTGCCTACACGAGGATGTAGAACATAAAGGAATTAGTTACTACAACTCACAAAAAAAGCCAGAAAATTGAAGAAGGCACTAAAAAGTGTCATAACTATATACATTGCAATAACATAATCAGTGGCAATAGTATCACATATCATAGAACATGCGAGCAAGTCAACCTTAGACATTTAGCAAATTGCAATTCAGCTAAAGTGATCTATTGTATTAAATACCTGTGTTGGCTGATGTATATTGGAAAAACAGAACAGAAGATAAAATCAGGAATTACAGAACACAAAAGCATGATACATAATAAAAACACTCATTCTAACCTAGCTGTTCATTGGTTAGAAAACGGACACAACATTGCTCAACTAAGATTTCTCATTCTAGAGACAATAACAGCTAGAGCAGACAGAGACAAGTCAAAATTACTCTCAGAAAGAGAGAGTAAGTTATTGGATAAAAAGATTTAACACAACAACACCGTCTCGAATGAATGACAAAACCAACATGAGTTGTTTTTGATGAGCATATCATTTAAATATGAATGCCAATGTTTTATGTTTTTCATCATGTCAAGCAATCTCATGTCAAGGGGTTTGAATTCCAAGAAAATTATATTTATTGTTGTAGCATCACCAAATGTATGACTGTCTAGATGAATTTATTGTACACTTTTATGAATATCATCTTTCTATTTTCTATACTATCTCTCACTATCAACTTATGGATTCTATAAGTTTAGGGAGCTTCTTGGTTATTGTCTTTCACAACACAATTAAATGCAGCATGCAGCAAGACCAATTGGGATCCATTGGCTCATAATTTGTTGGAAAAGTACACACTCCCACAATATTACACCCAGCGGGCATTGGATGTTAGGATAGATGGGTATTCTTATTTATTTTAAGGTGTGAATGAATATACATTGTCAATACCTTTTTTTCAGCAACACTTGAGTTACTTTTTTATTTCTTTTTTATTTTCATTCTTTCACAATAATAACGTGGATTTATATAAGGATTAGACTGAGAGTTCTCACTGAGTTTGATTTCTCAGAAGAGAACGGTCTAAAATGGCGGCCATTTTTTCAGAACAACCGCTCAGTCCTATTTTTATCTCCAATATGGAAGATGCCAACTACATGCAGTGACTACATTTCGAGCCACAGTCAAGCGTATTTTTTAGTGATGCGGATGGTCAGACTACGCAGAGCGGTAAGCGGTTTGGTGCATTAAGTAACCACAATATTGAATTAGTTACCCCGGGGTCAGATCTTTGAAAATCAGTTATTTTACACTTTTCTGTCCCACAGTGGAGTTTATCATTGCAAGTAATCTAAATCGTATGTGTTCCGGATCAATGCATCCTTTGCAGCTTTATTAGCAAGGTATGTGTACGGTAGTACTTCTGAACAGTGAATAGTGGGAATCTTAATTTTTTTATTCTGACGGATGGTCATTAATCGTATAGGTTGCATAGAAGAACAATCGGTTTCGGTTCACAGAAATAAGGAGTAGTAATTCCCAATTATTCTGTGTTGTAAGTACTTTTGGTTTAGTTGAATGCTCACATTAGTTTGCCACTATTATGTTGTAAACATGAAGCACAAGTTAGTGGGAGTTTCATGGTCACAGAAGAATTCTTCAGGCATAGGATAAAGGGAGCATGTGCACGCTCTGGTTATTTGTTTTCAGGTGATTTCAAAACACAATTCCAGATGCATGAAACTTATTTAACATGCTGGTCTGTTTTTGCTTACCTTTGGGTGGCATTGTTCACATCTTTAGGTTTTTAGGCACAAGTGTCTCTTGGGTTCATTCTGCATCTTTTCATCATTCAGTCAATCATTATATATATAAGTATAGTGACATTAAGTCACAAAAATATGAATTCTGTGATATTTCCTCCCCTGTGGCCCCTGACAAAGGGAGTGACATCCAGAAATGCATTGGGCAACAAATACATGATTTGAAATGAAATGTTTATTTGTTAAATAGGCCATTTTTGTAGTTTTGGTAAATTATGTTGGAAACAAAGCATGTCATGATATAATTCAATATCAGTGTGTGGATTTTGATATAAAAGAATTACAAATTAAGAAACTAAAACTGAAGTCTATTTGAAATGAACATAGCAATCAGTTGTCTTATTATTGTTTACATTTGTGTTGAAAGATTATTGACAGAATCAGTTGCTGTGCATCCAGGTTATAAGTGTTCAATGACACCTTAAAAGGAGCACTGTTATATGTATAACACATACATACAATCATTTTATTTTTAAATGGAAGACATTTAAAGTGCAGATAAATGTTCCACAAAAATGTTCATATTATCGAAAAGATTTCTGTATTTAAATTTCTCTCATTACCAAAAGTAGCAGTATTTTTCAGTTATATTTATGGCATAGTGTCTTCTGGCCACTGTGAGCAAGAGGACTGCTGTTTGTACATGCAACACTTTGAAACAAGAGAAAATAAAAAGGAAGGGCTAACTTAGTTATCAAGGTAACTTTTTATTGTTATTTTCTTCCATTTAAAAGCGTTCAGAAACATCATTTTGTGTACAGCCCCAAAATTGAGTTGACAAGGAATTTTATTTAAGAGTTAAATCCCTCAGTAGTTCAGTTGTTCACCTCTGTGTCCCAGCCTGGGTAAACAATCTGACTGTGCACTTGCTCATTATCAGGCCATGCTATCAGCAGCCTGGTGATAATAATGTGAACATAAACACAGGCTTTTCTTAACCTTAAAAAAAATATATCTCTTTGTGCTTATTTAAAAAGGTACTGATATCTGGGAGTTACTCTGACAGTGTCTGGAAGCAACTGGTAGCTCGAGGTCGACTGGTTGGAGACATCTGGTTGTATGGTTGTAGAGAAAAAGGATGCATGGAGTGGAGGGTTCCATCTACCAGTAGTTCCCACAGCCCTTATGCTCATTCGGTTAGGGGAAGATTTTGCACATCTCTTAGATGATCTGCTGGTCCAGTTGAATCACACAGTGGATGGAATAGCCCATGATACATAATACTACCTATCTGCTGATGTTTCTCATAATGCTTGTAATAGAATATAAACATTGAGAAATTACTAATTATTTTAAACATCTAGGACCAGCTTCCTTAGATTGAATCTCACTTTACAAGGTGATTAACACACATTAGTTAAAAGGGATTTGGCATTCTTGCATGGTCAACTGACCATATTTAGGCTCAGATATATTGTGCTTTTGCAAGTGTATTCTAGTATACATCCGCATTATTGCCTTTCCATATTTTATGTCGTTTTCAGTTTTCTTCCGCTTAAACATTTTCACTTAATGTTCGACTACGGGGGCTCTGATTTGACCAGAAGGTTTCCCGGAAAATTAAAACAAATGTGTGATAAAGCTGCATTTGAGATCGAATTTGCAGTTTTAAAACACAAGCCTTTGCTTTACAACTTAAATGGAGGCACATTAGGTGCTGCAATTCACTTGTGACATTTTACTTACAGGGCCTGGGGGCACAAAATACCATATACTAGGGTTTAGAGTTAAGGTGCATATTTTAGGGGTCAGAGCCCATGCCCTACGGCCAGGTTAGTAGACCCCAGTGCAACTAAGTTGAAAACTAGCAGCATAAGTCCAAACATTCCAGGGAGGAGCGTGATTGTGCTAAAAGAGGTCTTTCCTTACAATTACATTTCAAAGAGCACACATGGTTCTAAGTCTGGTAACAATTACCAATCCATCACTCATGTTAATTCAGTGTGTAATACTTCTGCACATGTTGTACTAAGAACTTACACAAATGTATGACTAAATTAATGAAAATACATACATTTGGCTTTGTAAAGGGAAGATTAAAAGAAAACAATTTGCAGCCGATATTGAAATTATTCAGTGAATTTATTGAAAAGGAATTGTGGTTAGTTCATCTTTTACCTTGAAAACCTGGATCCAGTTGATAACCTGTGTAAGTTTGATTCTCAATAGAGGTGTGGTATATAACATGCTTTTATGATATGGCTAAAGTACTAAGTATAGCAGGTGAAACATTCTCTATTGGTTGGTTTGTTCCAAGTGTAGAAGAATTGTTTTAGGATGAAGATTTGTTTGCCATAGGTTCAATATTAAGGATATACTCTGTCCTCTTTCAAATGTGTTGCTATTGAAATTGTGTTTTGGCACTATATCATTTATGGAGGTTGGTATGCCAGATAATTGTGCCATTTGCTGATACCAGTTATCATTGTAGTGCTGTATATGAAACTACACCACTGCTCACAGTACCCTCCACATTTCTGCACATGCACTGCCACTAGTCATCACCACTGGCTTTCCTTTTGATTAGTAATATGATATAATGACCAGTTTTGGTTCCCTAAAAAATGTTCTCCTTGAACACTCATGGGCGAGCAAAGGAATTTACTGTCTATAAAATCACCTTCTCAACTGACAACTCCTATGCCACCTTCAGAGACAAATCCTCTTGAAGCCACTTATTATCACCAATGCCACAAGTTCTCTGAACTCGTCATCTGCTGCTAACATTTTACATCACTCTTCTTCAAGACACTGCTAAATTGTACTTCAACTATCAACCATTCCTCTCACTACTCATCACTTTTATGATGAAATTTCCCATCAGCTGGTAAATAATAAAAGCTATGGGCCTAATTCACAAAGGTAAACTTAGACTAAAAGTCTAAGTTTAGACCTGAAGTCTAAGTTTAGGCCTAAAGTCTGACTTTAAAACAACTAAAGTTAGACTTCTGGTCTTCTGGTCTAGGTTTAGACCAAAAGTCTAACTTAGACAAAAGTCTAACTTTAGTAGTAGTGAAGTTAGACTTTTGGTCTAACTTTAGTAGTAGTACATTTAGACTTTAGGTCTAAACTTAGACTTCAGGTCTAAATTTAGAATTTTGGTCTAAGTTTACTTTTGTGAATCAGACCCATAGAGTTTAAATGTTGAACTTGCTCCAGTCTATCAAAATTACAAGCAGGGAGCACCATAAATATGGGCTGCCCTGCACCAACTATGGACACCTTACTTTTAATGGAATTCTAGAATCGTAGTCTCGTCTATCGTAACGGGTACCACATACCCTAGCTTTTATAACTGTGACTCTCGCATCTGAGAGACAACGTTTGAACATGGGACACTAGCCGCTGCACCCAAGATATTTTTGAAGCTTCTACTGTTTAAGTTCCCCAGTAGATCAAGGGGATTTGAATCTATTTTGAATTTAAGAATCACAAACAAAACCTTCACAGTTTAAGCCTTGAGAAAGTCGTCTTCACGGCGAAACAAGTGTCAGCTGTCTCCATTTACACTCCAACTACGTCTCAACTAACCAAGAACTCATCTAATTTTGTATTCACATCTGGACTATATAATTTTGTCCACCTTGTTTTCCTTGGTGCATTATTGAAATTAAATTAAACTGACAACAGAGTCAGTTTGGAATGACCTTGGTGCTGTGCTCTGTATTGTAATGTTGATTATGTAAGTAGAAGGAAAAGCTCTTTTCCCTAAACAGTGTAACACTGCTTTGGTGGCACACTGTTTTCATTAAGTACGGTTTTACATTAGCCATCTAATAATTGCAAACACAACAGAGGTGCTGACCATTGATTTTTTACCACTGCCATCTGTTTCTGTTGCTCCAATCTGTATCTATGTCGTTCACTGCACAACATTCTATGCGCAAAGGATTATCCATTCTTTAGAAATGTATTTGTATGACTAGGGGTTACATTTTACCAAATTGGTGTTTTAGTCCATTCCATCATAAATCCATCATATGTTTATAAAAGTAAGTATGGGCGAAATTTGCTAATTTGTTTTTTTGCGTGTTCGCGGGGCTTTTTGCGTGTTCGCGGGGCTTTTGTGTGTTCGCGGGAATTTTTACAGCGCGGCTACCACGAGGTTACCCATGCGATCATACATGGGCTAGTTGCATGCTTGCGTTGTGCAATTGCGTGTTCGCGTCTGTTTTTGCGGGCTCGCAGACAAAAAGTCTTGCCACCAAGCATAAAAATCCGCAAGCTTGCAAATTGCGAATTTTTTGACAAATTTGCGCGATTCTTGGAACGCAAATTTGTCAAAAATTCGCAAATTCCGAGAGCGGAACGGATTTTACGCCCATGCTTATAAAAAAGGTCCAATAAATGCACATCAATTTCAGACTTTTAGTTTCATTAGGGTGCTAGATTGCTGCGGGATGTCCTATGTGGGTATTTTCTTTGATGGGTTTCCAAAGGGTCTTGAGGAATGAACACATGCACTTTAGCACTGGTTAGGAGTGGCAAAGTGCTCAGAGTTTTAAGACCAGCAACAACAAAATCAGAAAAAATGGAGGAGGAAGACAAAAAGTTTGGGGGATGACCATGCTAAGGCTGAAAGGCCGAACAGCCCTAAAATTGATCACAAGTCAATAGATGTTTGGCGGACATGGAATCAACATGGAAGAAGGAGTCATTTTTGTCATCAATATGGAACAAGTGGTCAAGACATGATTATTGGTTATCTACCTAAGATTCCAAGTTAACTTGTGGGTAGTACATCAATTAGACAAGGCTCTCTCTGACCATGCATGGCCCTGCTGAAGTTGCATATCCTGGTTATTTCAAAACCTGTATCAGTATGGAGGCTGCCAACTGGGGACCTCGTGGATAGAGTATTTTAGTTAGAGTGACCACAGGAGATTCCTGAGTATTTTAGAAAAAATGTTGACAACGTGGTGTACACGAATACCACTTCTGAGTTATTCAGCTGGTAGTTCAGGGTCTCTCTATCCCCAAGGAAAACAGAGTGATTAAATCATTCAGGTAGAAATACCACCAAGGTAAATTATCTGTTAATCTAATCAAACAGCCTCTGACGGCTGCAATATTATTTACATCAACAGTGATGAGGAGCATACAGTACACGAGGCTGAAAATATTTTGACTGGATAGAGAAAATTCCACACTGACCTTGCTTCCTCCAAAGTTACACATCAATGAATACTTAGAAGATACTGCTATAGGTTGGTTAGGAGATGGGCACAGAGGATTCTTCAAACAGTCTTTTACATTGAAAGAGATTAGGGCAGTAATTAAGGAAAGGAACTACCTGCCAAGAAAGCCCCAGGCTCAGAAAGGCGGCTGGCAGAATTTGTTAAAGAAATCACAGACCATGTGGCCCCAACTTACTAGCATTATTTGAAGAAGCACCTGCTAAACAAATTCTTCCCCATACATTGAGGGATGCCCTGCTTACTATCTATTTAAAATCCAGGAAACATCCTACAGCAGGACTCTATGTAAGCCACTTTCAGTAACTATGACATCAAAACCATTGCTAAATGAATTGCAAATAGGCTGCTTCCACTGCTGTCAGACCTGGTCCTGAAGGATCAAGTGGGGTTCATCCCAAGACAATCAATCTTGCATAATCTACACACTCTGTTCACTGTGGTATACCATCTAGACCTAAGAATAGCCACAGCAGCTGCTTACCTGGATACTATCAAATATTTGAAATTAAGTTAATTTGATCACCAATAACAATATGCAGATGTACTAGACAGGGATACCCACTATTCTCTATACTTTTTGCAACAGGACTAAAGCTGATTGTTAAAAAATTACTAAACCACAACTCAGCCCGCGGCCGAAGATACATGTTACATAATGTACTAATCTGACGTTATGCAGATAACATGAAACTTTGTGTGTGTTAACCAAAAAGTATCATAACCCCTATCTTTATGGAATTCATAAAATTTGGTGAGTTTTAGCATTTAACTGAAATAATTTTGTTATTTTACCCCTCATTCCTCATGCTCAGTACTTTACACCAGATCTCCACCTTATGTGGTGCAAGAACCATGTGAAAGATTTGTGGATAAGGATTAGCCTAGATAAAATTCTATAATTATGTTGTTACCCCATTTAAGCTTAAAGACAAAAATTGACAGCGCTAGTATTTTGTTAATATCTGCATTCGACTCGCCAGACCATTCTTTCAAACAATGAGATGATTAAATTAGTATGGGCACGCATGCTCGTGCAAATTTAATAGGAATTAATAACACTTACATACCATCAGGATGAGTTTGGATGGTCGTATTTGAAATTATATTACTAAGGTGAGCAATCCCATTTTGCACAGTATTAGTTCCATCCGATCCATACATGTTGCGCTTAGCTGTCAATAAACTAAATGTAGATCCAACCTATCTACATACAATTTTTGGTGAAGTCCTTCCCACTTAAATGAGACACAACAGTATGTATGGTACTAGTGAAAGTGGTTAGGAACGCACTGCTTACATGTAACAGAGACATTACACCATAGCATCTTGGTAGTTGTAGTTCAATTTTTCACACAAAGTTCATGTTATTTTCCAGCTGTTGCCATCTGTCAAAACCGTATCTCTAGAAACCAATGTTTTGGGATACCTTCCTCATCAGTAGAGAATATTTACAGGCTGCTGGACATGCTGCCAATTTTCTCAGGTATAATCCCCCTTGTGAGCCACCCCAAAGCTGACAAGCTTTGGAATGCCTGCAAGCTATGAGTGGGATTATACTTGACAACATTGGCATCATGTCCAGTATCCCATCTCTGCGGATGAGGGAGGAATCCTGGAAGACTGGTGTCTAGAGATAAGATTTCAAATGACGGCATTAGCTGAAAAATAATATGAACCTGCTGTGAAAAACTGAACTACAACTACGAAGAGTCTATGGGGTAATGGAGCTGTGCATTCCTACCCACTTTCATAAGTATGCATGGTGCTAGTCTGGAACAAGTAGATAACCAGAACAGTCTAGCTATACTATACTCCTTAGAACTCTCACTGCTGGGCCACCCTGGCCTGGTTCTGACAACAAGGGTATAGAATCATTGAAGCTACTGATTGTTAACATTACTATAAGAAATGAGTTATTATTTGTAGTGGGTGACTGTCAACTTCAGTGAATAACCTTTTGCAGGGTTATCCCTTTAAGTCAATAAATGAACCTGAGTTCTAGCCCATTAGTAAGGCACAGAGCAGACAGTCTTAACTTTGTGTAAAGTATTTATGCGGTAGCATGCAGTAGCAAAACAGAAATTAAAGTAAAAATGCAAAATAGTATGAATCTCAAACGAAATTAGAGTAAACTGTTATGAGCAGAATTACACCAAAATGACAAATTTGCAAGAAGGAAACTGGCGATATGAATTTTTTTAGTTTTAAATAGAAATAGCACCAAAAAACGCAAAACCACCAATGTTAGTCTATGGTCATGTTAGACCGGGAATCAGGTGCAATTTGATGCTGACCGCAATGGAGCACAGGACGAATAAATCAACCAGCTTCATCCTGGTGAAAGATTTTACCTTCTGACTTAAGTTTTTTAAATCCCAATCCACCATGAGAGTGCACTTCTAAAGCCCTCTAGGACCTCAAGGAAGGCACTCAGAAACGAACAGGGTATCAGGCAGAGGCCAACAGTAAAGTCTAGTTCAGGTCCGGTTGCCACTGGTCAGCTGAGTACTTTCAGAAAATTACCTTTTGCAGCTTTTGTCTCCTTGTAGCCACACAGGAAGTCGACTAGTTGACTCTTAGAGTAAACTTCTTTGGCCTGGGTGCACAAGGGAGCACGTAATTGAAGAATTGGGAACGGTTTGAATGTAGAATGAGTGCTAGAATAGCCCAATTGAAACAAAACGAGAATTTAAAAAAAGCCCTCCGCTAGAAGGAGGAATTTTGAAAGAAAGATGGATCCTGTCTGAAGGAGTAAACAAAGAGGAGAAGACTAGAAGGGACCCAAAGCAGGAGGGAGACAGTTACCCGAGCACACTTGGAAAAGTTTAACAAAGCAGAATTTAAAAGAAGTCAGGAAAATAATTTTCTTGGATTTTAGCTAAAGCATGCGGATCCTTATTTCAACTGAGCATTATACTAACAATTGTATAACGATACCTTCAGGGCTCCTCCCAGGCCACATACAGCAGGTCCAGACCTATAATGTGATTTAGTACGTGATTTACAACCACTCTCCAATTATTAAAAGGAAGATGGTGTGTCCGAGGGGGAGGTCACCTCCCCCTCGGCTCAGGTTTTCATCCGAGGCAACGACGGAGAGTGCGTGGCCTCCTCTTACCCTGAGCAGTTGCCAGGTGAGGTGAGGTTTTTTCTCCCTTCAATTAGGGAGAAGACACACCATCTTCCTTTTAATAATTGGAGAGTGGTTGTAAATCACGTACTAAATCACATTAAGTAAGTGTTGCAGTAGCAAATCATAGGTCCTGACGAAAGCCGCTTAAGGCTGAAACATGTTGACCAATTAACATATATGATGGATAGCAATTCCTTGCATGCTATCAGCATACTGCTTTTAACAATACCACATTGATGGTCAGACCCAATAAAGTTTTTTATGTCATCAAAGTAGGTATTTTTAAATCACGAGGATTATTTTCCTTTTCTGTTTCTTCTTTTGAGCACTGCAACTTCTGCCCCTTCCGCTCACATACTGTCATCTGTTGGTTGAATGCTTGATCTTTGGGTCCAAAATTAGGCAACCTCAGACTCTCCCTGAGGAGGAGCCTATAGGACACCTTTCTCCAACACTGAACAACCCAGATGACGAGATTCCACTTTTGAGTGGGCTGATGGGTACTTTTTCTAGCTTTTTAGACTCTGTATCTTCTCCTTCTCACTTTCTCTGGCATGACATTGTCACTTGTTGAGATCAACTTTGTGGTCTGAGCATGAATACGGGACACAATTAGGTTCCAGTAGACTCTCTATACCCAGACTGTTAGATGCTTTATTTATGCCTGGAACCAGCTCATGGGAGTGATAACTCCTGGGCATGCACTAACCAATAGTGTAAATGCTCCCAAGGTAACCCCACCTACTTTTCCAGTACCCTGTTTGCTTTACTGGAAACAGGCCCAAAATGCACTGTGTCTTGGTACTTTGAAGCTGGCCAAAGACTTTAGCTAGTCATATTACCAACAACTAGCGATAATTATCGCTATGTTGGCTTAGCGGCAATATTTTTTATCGCCGAGCTGCGGCGATTTTTATCGCTTAGGAACCTTGCTCTTATCAAGGTTTATCTCCTAAGCGATAAAAATCGGCCGAAATGCATGAATATCGCTGAAAAGTCAGCGATATTCATGCATTACCGAGCTAATGCTCTTAGCCATGTTATCCACCTACCACTGGATAACATGGCTAAGAACTGCTCAGGGGCAGGTGTTAGCTTTTGGAGATATTCGCGCTTAGCGCGAATATCTCCAAAAGTTGGTAATAGGATAAAGCGACTATAGGATATAACGATGTTAGCGACTGTTTCCAGTCGCTAACATCTTGGCACGCCCACTTTGCATGTCATTAGTGATACATTTCACTGACATCCTATCTCCTACTAGCTGTCGCTAACTGGTGTTAGCGACAGCAAGGTAATAGGGAGAAAACTTTATCTCCGCTTTCTTGGCTTTTAAAGCCAAAAATGCAGAGATAAACCCCCATGATAATATGCCCCAGAGTGTGTAGGGGAATGTACCACAGGAATTACTAGTGTCCTCCCAGATCTAACACTAAATTCCAGTTTGAAGCAGGTCCTTGATGCACCAAAAATGTCACTGAAATCTGGTAAGATAAAGCAGTTTCCTTCAGCAACTGGACAGGTGATATTCAAGAAATGTATACTGGACACATATGAACCCTTCCAAGGCTTCAAATGCTTTACATGTGTTTCAGAGAGGTTTTTCAGGTGGGAATTGAGACTGTTGTGCCAGCAGGAGGTGTAGGACCCCCAAACCTATTATACAGGTTAATTCAGAGGTGTCTTCCCTGCCCATTAAGTTTGACCTGTCAATCAAAGTGCTTTATTGTGTGGCTCTTAAAAGGAATTTCACACCCTATTAAGGATAAGTACAGGTGGGCAGCTGCTGGATAGCTAATGTAAATTAGCCTTCAGGAACCTCACTAGGGGAAAGGTAACTTTCTGAAAGTAACTTCCCCTAATACTTATAGAAATCCAATGTCATTATTCACCATTGAATTAGATTTTTAATAACTATTAAAGATAGTTGTTTAATTCATTTTCTAGCTGGTCCTAATCCTAAAATCATAATATTTATATTTTAATATGCACTCTGGTTTTCCGTATAGGACAGCCAAATCTGCCAGAATGAAAGTAGCCTCCAGGGTCTTGTCACTGTAGGGACATTGTAACATTATTTTCTGCATGTCCTGCTTTTAAATACCATGCATCCTGCCTAGTTGGCTAAAAGGCCTTCACAGATGTGACATATAATTAAAACTGATGTCTTTGCTTATCAAAAAGGGTATTTTGGTAGATCTCACTGTATGGTACACACTGCAGTAGTTAGTGGACAATGGTAGGCCTAAAATTATGTTTTGAAGTCCCACTCTGTGGATGGCATAATAGGTGTTGCAGTCCACAGGGGGCGTTTAACTTCCTCTCTCTAGGAGTGTTTCCTACACCATATACTAAGGACTCAGAGGCATGTTAAATATGTCAATCAGGGGTACGCCATGTATCTATGTTTAAAGGGTGTGCATAGACACATTACTCCTGGTTGACAGAGTTCAAAGTGAGCAAAAATAATTTCCAGATTAAAAGTAAAAAATCTGGAGTCGCTATGAAGAAAAGGAGAATTTCTAACTTCTATGACTGTCATCAATTAAAGGTTCTCCTTACATAGGAGCTAACGTCTCTATTTGTTATCATGCCCCAATACTTAAGTGCCTCTTGTGAAAAGAGCTCACAGCTAAAACAGCTATTTAGTTGTTATAACACTCTATTCATCACCTTTGAAGATGAATGAGTTTCCCATGTGGTTTCCATGTCTTTTCTGACCAAGGGATGAATTCATGACTAATTCCTGGAAAGCTAACTAATTTCTAACTATTATTTTGTTCATTTGGCAAATATTAAAACTCCCATAACTGAGAAGTGTCTATACACTGACAGAATTACTGAACATGTAGAGTGTCCAAATTCAAAGGAAGTAGCTCTTACCCACAGAGGTCATACTGCCGTCCATATTGCTCATGGAAATAAAAAAAAGTACACCATATATATGGTGCAGTGACTCAAAGTGTTCTTACATAAAAATTATTTCTTTCTTCTATAAGCTCACTTCTTATCAGAAGTAAAAACAGTGAGTGCTTCAGGGGTTGTGTAACTTCTTGAGTATATGTCTTTTGGTCGATAAAAATTTATCTGTTCATAACATTAAATAAATCTAGGAGTCTATAATTGAGTTGCTGGATTTTCCCGAGATATTGTTTTTGAATCTAAAAAGCCGCTGCTCATAGTAATGAGGACCGTTGAGGAAGATGTCCAGAACAAAATCAATTCAGATTGATTTTAAATTCCAGGTGAGGACGCAAATAAGTAGTCCATCTGTGGAGAATTATTCATAGGGCTGTAATGTAGAACATGTTCATGAAGTAAAAATCCTACATTTTCTGTGTATTGTTTATGATTTCTGTCATTATTTTTTCTTTTTTCTACTCGGACCAACTTTGATTGCTGTGTCCAACCTAAATAAGAAGATTTAAAATTCATCAGACTGATTGAACTCTACATTAATGTATTTGGAAATTACGACTCGAGCACAAATGCATAAATCACAAACAATAAACCTCAATGTGCTGTCAAAGCTGTATGTTTTTAATATATAATAAGTCTCTATTTGCACATAGTAAAAGCAGAGCCGTTAAAATCGAAACAGCAAAACATGTATGAGAAGACACCAGCAACGTCTACTCCCAAGCTGTGAATTTAAACAATCTACTATAATTCTCATAGTAAAGAACAAGGAACTAGAAGTACCTACAAACTGATTAAAAAACGTTGTCGCAAATTTTGCATTCGCTTTTTACAAGAATTATGGGCCATATTATCAAGAAAGGGCGATACATTATCGCCGCTTTTATCGGCAGGAACCTGCCGCTAAAGCGGCGATAATGGGCTTGATAATATGCCCTTGTGAATTCCCATAGAAGCCCAGGTTAACATCAGAACCTGGGCTTCTATGGGAATTCACAAGGGCATATTGTCAAGCCCATTATCACTGCTTTAGCGGCAGTTTCCTGCCAATAAACGCGGCGATAATGTATCGCCCTTTCTTGATAATATGGCCCAATGCATTTTGCTAACCATCCTATATAGCTGTGGTTAGTTCACAAAATAAGGAATTGCAGCCAGTTGCAGAAAGACCTGCCTAATTAATATTATTTAGGCCCACCTTCCTGCACATAAACAATCACCAGAGGATAGAAAGAGGAAAACAACAAGGAGGAATGAATACATTTCTCCTTGTTGCACCTCCCTATGCCTCCCCTGGGAGACTTAGCATTCAGACGCATTTCCAGGTTTACAATTCCTTGTAAATCTAGAAATGTTTTAGGTTCCATGGGTGTTGTGTAGGAACATGATGAAAAACAATGTGGACAAGCCCACTATGTGTATGTGATTATCTTAGTCACTGTTTAGTGACCTGGATTATGGACCCATTAGGTGTTATTAAAAGACCCCTCCGCTGTAGTCAGGCATCAAAGCACAACCAGGTGGCATTCGACCGCCTGATTGGGACCCCGATGATGAAGCATGACACCAACCAGGTTGGTGTGTGAGGGGTCTTTTAATAACACCTAATGGGTCCATAATCCAGGCCACTAAACAGTGACTAAGATAATCACATACACATAGTGGGCTTGTCCACATTGTTTTTCATCATATTACTTCAGGGGACAGGACGTGCCCCTCATACCCTTGCTCTCTTATTGATTTTTTCGATATTGTGTAGGAACACCCACAGCAACACCCATAGTATGCCCATTTCACACGAAATGCTGCATGTAAAGGGTTCATATTTACAATGACAGGAAAAGAACCAGTGGTGCAAGGGGCTTGTAAATAAGCTTTGTAATGTGTTTTGGTTTGGATTACTTCAGTGAGAGAAAGCAGTGATCTATTGGACCACTGTAACCCATCCTAAGCTGCCATTCTGATTTCCAAAGGGGAAGAGTCAAAGGAGATCCCTTCCCCTTTGGGAACTTCTTACCACCCCAACTTGGAAGTTGGTAGCACGTCAATGGTTTGAGGCTGGAATACAGTTAGAATCTATACATTTAACTTCAACTTGCAATTTGAAAAAATGCCCATTCACTTCCCTTACAAATTGCAATTCAGTCTGATGAGCAGAATCCATTTTACGATCCTGCAAAATTGTGTTTATACATGTGAAAAACCAAAACCAAAAATTTAGCAAACTCTAAGGGCTAGATGTAGGTAATTGTAAATTACTGATTCAAAAATACCGAATTTTACCGATTCGGTATTTTCGAATCGGTAATTGCTATGTAGATAAAAAATCGGCAAAAATCACCGAATCGTTAAGATTTGGTAATTACCGAATCGGTATTTACCGCTTCGGTAATTGCCATTCATTCCTATGGACCTGGAGGCCCATACGAATGAATGTCAATTACCGAATCGGTAAATACCGATTCGGTAAAATAGGCAAAGAGTCAAGGGTGGCAGGGTGTCACTTTGACACCCTGTTGCACCCCTGATTAGTGCTTGTGTGCACATGTGGCACACATACTGCCACATGGCACAGTTGAAAATGCATTGATTTGCATTTTCTAAGGTATTCCTTATTTACCACCAACTAATAGTTGGTGGTAAATAACGATTCCTTAAAGCACATGAGCACTGTTTAAAGTGCGTTCTACCTGTCATTTAGCAATTCGGGAAATACCGAATCGGTAAATGATGATTCGGTAAATACCGAATCGGTAAATACCGATTCGGTATTTACCGAATCTGTAAATTGGCCCCCCTACATAACAAAAGCCTATTACCGGTCGGTAACGGCCGATTTCAGCCGGTAAGGCCTTCCTACACCTGGCCCTAAATCACTCAGTACATCTGGCCCTAGAACTTTATATGTGGCTTTGGATACAGTTCCATACAAAATAGGAGCGCATTCAAAACATTATAATACATTAAAAAATGTAATAATGCAATTGTCTTTCCCCTATTTTCTGGAGTGCACTCCCTATACTGAGGCTTCAAGCAGAAATAAATAGCTTTGAATGCAGGCAGTTGAGAATTGCATTTACATCACAAAACAAACAACTAAACAACCAAAAACCTTCCATTCAGAAAGTGATCTTGGATTTGCATGGATCAGAAAATGATAAAAACAAACTAGCAAATAAGTAAGAGTTTCCTATTAACCCCTTCGCTGCTAGGCCCTTTCCCCTCCTGTGCTAAGCCTTTTTTGGCGATTTGGGATAGTGCGCGCTTAGGCCCCTGTAACTTTTTGTCCACATAAGGTATCCACGCCAAATTTGCGTCCTTTTCTTCCAACATCATGTGGATTCTAAAGGTGCCCAGGGTTTGTGGATTCCCTTGCAGGGGTCCCAGAAATTAAGCAAAATACAGTGCAATTTTAGTTTTTTTCAGAAAAATGGGAAAAACGGGCTGCAAATGAAAGCCTCTGGGTTTTTCCCTGCAAATGTTTTAAAAAAAGGGTTTGTGGGGCTGAAATCTCTATTTTCTCAGATTTAAGGGAATGACAGTCTTTTGTCAGAGAACCAACATTTTTCACACAGTTTTGGCATTTTTCTGGGACATAGCCTATTTTTGCTATTTTTAGAACTTTCAACCTCTTCCAGTTAATGGTATAAATGAGTTTGAAAGCAATAATGGATCCTGGAAAGCTATACATTTTCGTACAGTAGACAAGATTCTGAACTCAGAAAGGGGTCATTTGTCTAAATCCATGAAGGTTTCTTTATAGAAACTAACATTTAAATATTGGAGTAATAAAAAAATTAGTTGAAAAAAACAGCCTTTTGTCTCAACGTTTTCACCTATAACTTCTTGTAATTTTGACAGCTCTTTGAAAGCAATATACAGTTACATCCGTGTGGCCTTCCTGGTTGTGGGGATATATAGGACTTCTAGTTTCACCAAGAACCCGACGAACCCAGAGCCAAAAACTGAGCAGCAACTTTCAAAGGTATTTTATTATTTACTGGGTATAGAGCACTTATTCTTGGAAAATGTATACATGGAAAAATCGGTATGAAAGACACCTATGTATTTCTGAATTGGGTACAAATTATAGAGTTTAGAAACAGTATATATTTGTACATTTTCAAAATTGGGAATACTCATACTAGCATTTGAATTGTTGGTCATTTTTCAAAAAGATTACTTTTTTACACAATGTCTTTCTTTGGGAAGGGAGAAATGCCTGAAAACCCAATAGGTAATAACAGTTGATTTATAAATCTGAATTACCCTAAGTCTCCGATAAAAACTGTACCTCACTTGTGTGGGTCGGCCTTGTGCCTGCGACAGGAAACGCCGCAAAATGCAACGTGTTCACACCTCAATTTTGCAGTTAAAAATGTACCCTTTTTGGCAAAGTGCCTAGCTGTAGTTTTTGCACCCTAGCTCTGCCGGCACCTAGGGAAACCTAGCAAACTTATACATTTTTGAAAAGTAGACACCGAGGGGAGTTTAGGATGGGGTGACTCAACTGACTCCCACCAGGTTCTGTTACCCAGAATCCGGATCACTGACATAATATCGACGGACAGAATATCTACTAGCAAAAATATCGATGCCAAAATATCGACAGACAGAATATCGAGTTTGTATCTACAAACAGGTAAGTACAAAAATATTGAGTCAAAAATATCGTTTACAAAAATATAGTTAATTAAAATATCGACTTTATTAAAAACAGTGTTAAATTAAATTAATAGTTAAAATAATTCACTAAAATATACTTAAAAATACTTAAATTAACCTACAATAATTAAATAATTAATACAAGTTATAAAAAACATTTTTTGCAATCATATTTGTTAAAACATATATATATAGTAACAATATATAATTAAATATTATCCAATATTATTACCGTAGGATAGCAGAAGTGTAAAAAATACTATTCCCAATCCAGAGAGTGCAACAGTAGGCAAAGCGTTGGATAGCGTAGGGGTAAAAATTACTATTCCCACTCCAAATAGTGCAACAGTAGGGAAAGCGTTGGATAGCGTAGGGGTTAAAATTACTATTCCCACTCCAGGGAGTGCAACAGTAGGGAAAGCGTTGGATAGCGTAGGGGTAAAAATTACTATTCCCACTCCAAATAGTGCAACAGTAGGGAAAGCGTTGGATAGCGTAGGGGTTTAAATTACTATTCCCACGCCAAAGAGTGCAACAGTAGAGAAAGCGTTGGATAGCGTAGGGGTAAAAATTACTATTCCCACTCCAGTGAGTGCAAAAGTAGGGAAAGCGTTGGATAGCGTAGGGGTAAAAATTACTATTCCCACTCCAGTGGGTGCAACAGTAGGGAAAGTGTTGGATAGCGTAGGGGTTAAACTTACTATTCCCACTCCAGTGGGTGCAACATTAGGAAAAGCATTGGATAGCGTAGGGTTTAAATTACTATTCCCACTCCAGTGGGTGCAACAATAGGGAAAGCGTTGGATAGCGTAGGGGTAAAAATGACTATTCCCACTCCAATGGGTGCAACAGTAGAGAAAGCGTTGGATAGCGTAGGGGTAAAAATTACTATTCCCACTCCAGTGGGTGCAACAGTAGGGAAAGCGTTGGATAGCGTAGGGGTAAAAATTACTATTCCAACTCCAAAGAGTGCAACAGTAGGGAAAGCGTTGGATAGCGTAGGGGTAAAAATTACTATTCCCACTCCAGTGGTTGCAACAGTAGAGAAAGCGTTGGATAGCGTAGGGGTAAAAATTACTATTCCCACTCCAGTGGGTGCAACAGTAGGGCAAGCATTGGATAGCGTAGGGGTAAAATTTACTATTCCCACTCCAGTGGGTGCAACAGTAGGGAAAACGTTGGATAGCGTAGGGGTAAAAATTACTAATCCAACTCCAAAGAGTGCAACAGTAGGGAAAGCGTTGGATAGCGTAGCAGTTCAAATTACTATTCCCACTCCAGTGGGTGCAACAGTAGGGAAAAAGTTGGATAGCGAAGTGGTAAAAATTACTATTCCAACTCCAAAGAGTGCAACAGTAGGGAAAGCGTTGGATAGCGTAGGCGTTAAAATTACTATTCCCACTCCAGTGAGTGCAACAGTAGGGAAAGCGTTGGATAGCGTAGGGGTAAAAATTACTATTCCCACTCCAATGAGTGCAACAGTAGGGAAAGCGTTGGATAGCATAGTGGTAAAAATTACTATTCCCACTCCAGAGAGTGCAATAGTAGTGAAATTAAATACTTCATATATTATTTCAATAAATATAAATTAATATCTATAAAAAATTAATCAAAAGTAATTACCAATTTAATATAATATAATAATTAATCAATTAAAATTACAAATTAAAAATAATTATTACAATTAGTTACCTATTAATACAAATTAATTACAAATTAACAATTAATAATGTAACATTTAAAAATTAATTAACAATTAATTGTAATTAAATACAATTAAATAAATTGAATTATTTAATTAATTATAAATAAATAACTTCCCACCCTATTCCCCTATAAACCCGCTACAGAAAATAAATGAGTAACATTAACATAATTAGCAATTATTCAATTTATTAAAATTAATTGCCAATAAAAATTTAATTAATTACCAAATATAAATGAATTAACAATTAATTAAAATGAATACCAATAAATAAATTTACATATTTAATAACTATAATTAAATTACTTCCCACCCTATTCCCCTATACACCCACAACCCGCTACAGAAAATAAATTAGTAAAATTAACATAATTAACAATTGATCAATTAATTAAAATTAATTGCCAATTAAATTTAATTAATTACCACATATAAATTAATTAACAATTAATAAAAAATTAATACCAATAAATACATTTACATATTTAATTAATTATAATTAAATTACTTCCCACCCTATTCCCCTATAAACAAACAACCCGCTACAGAATGAAATTACGCAAAAATTTTAAAAACAAATTTCATTAATTAAAATAAATTATAACATAAATACACATTTTTCACACGTATAATAACATAAAAAACACTATAAAAAATTAGATATTATTAAAAATTCGATAATTTTATTAACCTATATTATATACTTCGATATTTTAACTGTCTATATTTTTAACATTCGATATTACATTACTTACCTTAAAAACGACATTTTTGATGTCTATATTCTGTCCAGTCGATATTTTGTCCAATCTATATTTAAAACTCGATATTATGTCCATTCGATATTTTGTAGTCGATATTTTGACTGTTTACCCCAGAATCCCTTGTAAAGCAAAACAATTGAAAAAAAAAACGCATTTTCCTCACATTTCTGTGGTGGAAAGTTCTGGAATCTGTGTGGATCAACAAATTTTCACCCACCCAGCGTTTCCCCAGGTCTCCCGAGAAAAATGGTACCTCACTTGCCTGGGTCTGCCTAGTGCCTTTGACAGGAAAAGGCGCAAAACGCAACGTGGTCGCACATCAATTTCGCAGTCAATACTGGTCCTTTTTTGGATTTGTGCCTACCTGTAGTTTTTTAACCCTAGCTCTGCCGGCACCTAGGGAAACCTAGCAAACCTATACATTTTTGAAACGTAGACACCCAGGGGAGTTCAGGATGGGGTGACTCAACTGACTCCCACCAGGTTCTGTTACCCAGAATCCTTTGCAAAGCTAAAAAAGTACAAAAAAACGCATTTTCCTCACATTTCTGTGGTGTAAAGTTGTGGAATCTGTGTGGATCAACGAATTTTTACCCACCCATTGTTCCCCAAGGTCTCCCGAGAAAAATGGTACCTCACTTGCCTGGGTCTGCTTAGTGCCTGCGACAGGAAACAGCGCAAAATGCAACGTGTTCGCACCGCAATTTCGCAGTGAAAACGAGCCCTTTTTTGGCTATATGCCTACCTTTCGTTTTTAAAGCCTAACTCGGCCGGCACCTAGGGAAACTTAGCAAACCTATATATTTCTGAAAACTAGACTCCCAGGGGAATTCAGGATGGGGTGACTCAATTAACTCCCGCCAGGTTCTGTTACCAATAATCCCTTGCAAAGCTAAAAAATTGTCAAAAAAATGCATTTTCCTCACATTTCTGTGGTGGAAAGTTCTGGAATCTGCGTGGATCAACAAATTTCCACCCACCCCGTGTTCCCCCAGGTCTCCCGAAAAAAATGGTATCTCACTTGCCTGGGTCTGCCTAGTGCCTGCGACAGGAAACAGCGCAAAATGCAACGTGTTTGCACTGCAATTTTGCTGTGAAAACGGGCCCTTTTTTGGCAAAGTGTCTACCTTTTGTTTTTGAACCCTAGCTCTGCCGGCACCTAGGGAAACCTAGCAAACCTATACATTTTTGAAAACTAGACACCCTGGGGAATTCAGAATGGGGGTGACTCAACTGCCTCCCACCAGGTTCTGTTACCCAGAATCCCTTGCAAAGCTAAAGAATTGTCAAAAAAATGCATTTTCCTCACATTTCTGTGGTGGAAAGTTCTGGAATCTGCGTGGATCAACAAATTTCCACCCACCCTGCGTTCCCCCAGGTCTCCCAAACAAAAAGGGTACCTCACTTGCCTAGGTCTGCCTAGTGCCTGTGACAGGAAACAGCGCAAAACGCAACGTGTTCGCACCGCAATTTCACAGTGAAAACTGACCCTTTTTTGGCAAAGTGCCTACCTTTCGTTTTTGAGGCCTACCTCGGCCGACACCTATGGAAACCTAGCAAACCTATACGTTTCTGAAAACTAGACACCCAGGGGAATTCATCTGCATACCACCATGTTCTGTTACCCAGAATCCCTTGCAAAGTAAAAACATTGTCAAAAAAGCGCATTTTTCTCACATTTCTGTGGTGGAAAGTTCTGGAATCTGCGTGGGTCAACAAATGTCCACCCACCCCGTATTCCCACAGGTCTCCCGAAAAAAATGGTACCTCACTTGCCTGGGTCTACCTAGTGCCTGCGACAGGAAACAGCGCAAAACGCAATGTGTTCACACCGCAATTTCGCAGTGAAAACTGGCCCTTTTTTGGCAAAGTGTCAACCTTTTGTTTTTGAACCCTAGCTCGGCCGGCCCCTGGGGAAACCTAGCAAACCTATACATTTTTGAAGAACTAGACACCCTGGGGAATTCAGGATGGGGTGACGCAACTGCCTCCCACCAGGTTCTGTTACTCAGAATCCCTTGCAAAACTAAAGAATTGTCCAAAAAAACGCATTTTCCTCACATTTCTGTGGTGGAAAGATCTGGAATCTGCGTGGGTCAACAAATTTCCACCCACCCCGTGTTCCCCAGGTCTCCTGAAAGAAATGGTACCTCACTTGCCTGGGTCTGCCTAGTGAGTGTGACAGGAAACAGCACAAAACGCAATGTGTTCACATCGCAATTTCTCAGTGAAAACTGGCCCTTTTTTGGCAAAGTGCCTACCTTTCGTTTTTTAACCCTAGCTCGGCCGGCACCTAGGGAAACCTATCAAACCTATACATTTTTTAAAACTAGACACCCAGGGGAATTCAGGATGGAGTGACTCAACTGCCTCCCACCAGGTTCTGTTACCCAGAATCCCTTGCAAACGTAAAACATTTACCAAAAAAACACATTTTCCTCACATTTCTGTGGTGGAAAGTTCTGGAATCTGCGTGGATCAACACATTTCCACCCAACCCGCGTTCCCCCAGGTCTCCCGATAAAAATGATACCTCAATTGCCTGGGTAGGCATAGTGGCTGCAACAGGAAAAGGCCCAAATCGTACGGTGGAGAATTTAAAATAACCTATAGCAAAATTACCTTCTTTTTTGATGGCACCAGAGTTTTTGGCCCAGGGCTCGGCGGCAAACTTGTGAAACTACCAAACCCAAACAGTTCTGAAAACTAGACACCTGGGGGAGTCCAGGGAGGTATGGCATGCGTGGGTCCCCCAATGTTTTCCTACCCAGAATTCCTTGCAAACCTTAAATTTAGGTAAAAAAATGACTTTTCTATACTTTTTTGCGGGGGATCTCCGTGCCGGCACAAATGTCCTACCACCCAGCGTTCCCCTTGTTCTCCCAAGTAAAATGATACCTCACTTGTGTGGGTGGGCCAAAGCAGAACAGGCCAAAAATGTATTTTTAAGAAATTGGAGCGTTCTGGATTGACAAATTAAGCACAGAGAATTCTACAGTTTTGGGGTCATCCTAGTCACAGGCCTTTGGCCCACCCACACAATGAGGTATCATTTTACTCGGGAGAACAAGGGGAACGCTGGGTGGTAGGACATTTGTGCCGGCATGGAGATCCTGCGCAAAAATGTATGGAAAACTGTTTTTTTAACCTAATTGTAAGGTTTACAGGGAATACTGGGTAGGAAAACGTTGGGGGACCCACGCATGCCATACCTTCCTTGACTCCCCCGGGTGTCTAGTTTTCAGAACTTTTTGGGTTTGGAAGATTCCAAAGATGGCCGCCGAGCCCCGGGCCAAAAACTCATGGGAACCCCCTTGCAAAACCAAATTGTTTTGACTGAATTAAGTTTTCAATTTGAGAGCGTGAGATTCTTGGGACAATATTGCATGGAAATTGTGACAAACATTGTCAAGTTTGCAGGACATTGTGGATAAAAAAAATAGAATTCACAAGAAAGACATGACCATATACTCCCATGGTTTTACAATAATATCTACATTTAGTAAGTTATTTATAGCTGTAATGTACACCTTAACAGAGTTACTCAAAAGTCAAACATTCCAGCACAGCTATCTATTTCTCAAAGACACACACATACAGGTTGGATTTGGCACGAGGGCGCGTGATGGTTCAGTACATAAAATTTTATTAACAAGATATTTCAAGGAAATGAAATGCTCTGTCAATAAATAAATGCATAAAAACCGAATCAGTGACTCGCAACTCGTGAGCTGTAAAACCACGACAAGGCACCAACCGTTTTACAGGCCATTCACGCACCTTTCAAACCTGATACACACCAGACCATTGACACCATCCGGAAGGAAAAGCAACAGATTACAACATTCACAAAAAGGGACCAGGTACACCCTACTTCAAAAAGAGAAAAAAGACAAATATTACTGCACAGCCATCTAATCCGCAAGCACACACACATATTGGTTGGATTTGGCACAAGGGTGAGTGATGATTCAGTACATACAATTGTATTCGCAAGTAATTTCTCGAAAATTGAAATGCACTGCGAATAATCAAAAGTATGAGAAACTAAACCACTGACTTACAGCTCGTGAGCTGTAAAGTCACGTCAAGGCACCAACCTCTTTACAGGCCATTCATACACCTTTCGTACGTGTGACACATACAAAACATTCACACCGCCAGCCGCGGACCAATCACAATACAACACTCACACCAGCAGACAGCGCCATTCAAGGGCCCATCACTTTCACACGCCCACATTCCTGACACTGCAACTACACAAAATGATGGACTGTGTGGAGTATCACTCAACTAGCAGTGTGTGTAGTGACCAACAGAAAGTAACTACTCACATACCGCCAGCCGAGCACCAGTCCACCCACACCGACAGCCAAGCGCCACACCACACACACTGCCAGCCAAGCACCACTCCGCACACAGACAGCAAAGTCCCACTCCACACACACCACCAGCCAAGCACCACTCCACGCACACCGCCAGCCAAGCACCACTTCGCGGACAGACAGCCAAGTACCACTCCACGCACACCACCAGCCAAGCGCAACTCCAAACACACCACCAGCCAAGCGCCACTCCACGCACACCACAAGCCAAGCACCACTCCACGCACACCGCCAGCCAAGCACCACTCCACACACACCGCCAGCCAAGCACCACTCCACGCACACCGCCAGCCAAGCATCACTCCACGCACACCGACAGCCAAGGACCACTCCACGCACACCACCAGCCAAGCGCCACTCCAGGCACACCACCAGCGAAGCACCACTCAACACACACCGCCAGCAAAGCACCAATTCACACACACCGCCAGGCAAGCACCAGTCCACACACACCGCCAGCCAAGCATCACTCCACGCACACTGCCAGCCAGGCACCACGCCACGCACACCGCCAGCCAAGCACCACTCCGCCCACACCACCAGCCTATGCACACCACCATCACATTTAGAATTTTTTTTAACAAAACAAACAAAATAATTGCAAATAGATAAAAATCTAGTAACACAAAATCTGTCACTAAAAACATCGCACAAATGCCAACCTTAAAAAAGAAAACAAATTATTTAAAAAACACAGACCAGGCAGAACATTTTACCGCTCATGGATACTCCCAAAAATTATTTTGTGTGTGGTAAGCTCTATAACAAGCAGGCACACACAGTCCAGGGTTAGAAGGACACCCAGGGCAGTAAAGACAAGACTCCTTCCGCAAACCTCTTCGCCAACAGACTCTACATCTCCTAGTGGGAAAGTCTATTGTAGATGTGGGAGGAATGTAATCTGGAAAGTGGTGATCTTTCAATCGAGCCACCTCCTCCACCACTCCAAATCTAGGAACACTTACTTGCTCCACAACAACAAGTCTAGATATCACAGAGTGCTGGAACTGAAGAAAGGTCAACTTTGACCCAGGAGAACACGCCTTGAACACAATAAAAGCATTGAAAGTTGCTAAGTTGAAAAAATGGATGGCCAAATTCTTATACCAAACATAAGCCTTCCGAATAGCAGTGTAAGGTTCCAACCACTGATCTACTCTGTCAACACCACCCATGTACTTATTGTAGTCCAGAATGCACACAGGTGTGTGCACTTCAGCAACCTGACCCCAAACTGGCAGAGGTGAAGTACTCTCATCATGGATGTTACTCAGCATGTACACATCCCTCCTGTCCACAAATTTCACAGCTAGTAGTTCGCCACAACGTAAGGAACTGCACTGACCCCTCTGAAGTTTCTTGCAAACAAGCTCCTTTGGAAAACCTTTGCGGTTAGAGCAGATTGTGCCACATGCAAAAGTGTCCACTTTAAACAATTCCTTAAACAATTGCACAGCAGTGTAGAAGTTATCAAGGTACAAATGGTGGCCTCTGTTGAACAGTCTTCTAGCAAGATCCCACACAATTTTCTCTGACACTCCAAAAGTGGACGGACAACCAGGGGGGTCAATAGAGGAATCTCTACCAGTATACACACGAAAAATTAAAAACATACCCTGTCTTACTCTCAGTCAACAGATACAGTTTAATTCCATAGCGTGCCCTCTTGCTAGGAATGTACTGCCTAAAAACCAAACGACCCTTGAACAAAACCAAAGACTCATCAATAGAAATTTATTTCCCAGGAATGTAAATCTCTGAAAAACGATCAACAAAGTGATCAAGAACAGGCCGAATCTTAAAAAGACGTCACAGTCAGGGTGACCACGTGGCAACGCCTCAGAATTATCCACAAAATGCAACATGCGTACCAAAAGTAAATACCGATCACAAGTCATAACAGTTGGAAATATGGCTGTTGCCATCAAAGGACTGGAAGACCAATATGAAGCCAGGTTCGGCTTCTTTAACAAACCCATCAATAAAGTCAATCCCAAAAACTTCTTCAGCTCTTCCAGATTTGTGGGAGTCCACCTGGTAGCTCTAGAGTGGGGCCTATGTTTGTCACTATTGACCCTCAAAAACTGTTCAGCATACAAATTAGTCTGCTCAAACATCTCACCCAAAAACACATCATCCATAAATAACTGAAAATACTGTATAGGCAAAAAGTTTTCACAATCCACTCTACACCCTGCGTCACCGCTAAAGGCAGACAACACCAGCTGCACCATGTTCGGATCAACCCAGAGCCCAACACTTCCAGTAGGAAGACTAGCAGCCTCAGGCTGAAATCCAGCAGACTCTTGCACCATTGGCACAGCAGTGCCCTCCTCTAACACAGGCCCTTCATCTGCACTGAGAGTACCTTCATCATCCGATGATTCCATGTGGAGAGAAAACTCACTGCCAGAATCTTCCCCTCCCTCCTCTCCCTCAGACGCACTGTCAGTGTCATAATCCGGCTCAGAGGAAGATTCAAGAAGCATACCTACCCACCTGCTGAGCAGTCATTCTACGGCTAGCCATAATGATTACTAACAAAGGTAACTTGACACACAAGTCAACAACTATAATCACTATGTGAAATAAGCAATGAACAAAATTCACCTTTATCAAAAATAACTACACAGTGCAAAACAATACCACTCACTTGCCAGAAGCAACTAAACTCACCACCACGTAGTCTGCACTGACACAGTATGGATCAACAATATCCCACTAAAAGAGAAAGAGAAAAAAATAGACATAAGACAATGCAAAACACATCACAAAAATGTTCATGCACAAAACACTAACTAAATGCCACTAAGACACCACTTACAAAAAATAATCCAAACATTACAATATTACTCATTTGGAGTACATACAACAAAAATAATTTTCTACAAAAATGCAAAGTCACAAAACGGCAGAACAACCACTGTCGAAACCGCAAACAGGAATCAAAAGCTTGAGACTAGATTTAAAAAGAAGAAAAAAAAACATTAGATTCACATACACAAAAAATACACTAGTCCAACATGACAAGATAAAGGGGTAGGTGGGCCTAACAGTATAAGATCAATAGGGGAGCAACCCTTGCCCTTGAGGTCACCCCTAAAAAGACAACCTTTTTTAAAATTCTGATGTCTACTGGCTTCTGCCCACCTTGGGAACAGATGGGACTGCTACTCTGCCACTCAAAGAGGGCAGAAAAGGCCACAATCATCCTCCCACAAAGGAAGGCAACTGACCCATGGGGCGGATCAATAAACCATGGTGCCCTAGTGGCCCTAAAAAAAAAAAGCAGAACTGCCCTTCCAGGTGATACCAAAGGGGATGACGGACGGCGTGCATGCGCAAATCTAACACTCATCCCCAGGTAACTGATCTTGAATTAATCCATCATCATAGTTTAGCTCACTTCACCAACCCAGTTCAGACATGGCCATATGCAAATCAAACTGACCATTATGGTTATTTTTCTAAAAATCCCCCCCCCCCGGGGGCAGCCATAAGCTTACAGCATGCCCCTAAGGCTACTCAAAATGGCCCCCAAAATAAAAGTGACCCTTGCCCAAGGGGCCAGTCCCCTGCACTTTGCCCCAATGCATGGTTTCTATAAAACAAAATATTTAAATAATGCCACCCCGGGTGGGCAGACAAAGCAAAAGTAATTGCCCCCTAAAGGGGAGCAACCCTTGTCCACGGGGTTGCTCCCCAAAAGAAAATAAAACATTAGGGCTACTCAAAATGGCCACCAAAAGGAGAGTGACCCTTGCCCAAGGGGCCACTCCCCTGCTCTTTGCCCCAGTGCATAGACACATTTATATACTACTGCCCCCAAAAGGGAGCGACCCTTGTCCAAGGGGTCGCTCCCAAAAAACAAAAAAAACAATAGGGCCACACAAGATAGCCCCCAAAAAAAGAGTGGCCCTTGCCCAAGGGGCCACTCCACTGTTCTATGCCCCAGGAAAAAAACCATAAAAAATGTATAATGCCCCACTAATACAGGAGCGTCCCTTGTCCAAGGGGACGCTCCCCAAAACAAAAATAAACTAAAGGGCTGCACAAAATGGCCCCCATAATGAGAGTGACCCTCGCCCAAGGGGCCACTCCCCGAACGCACAGACAATGCCCAAAAAAGCTGTTTAAAAAAAAAAAGGCAACTTCTGGCCCCCCTTGGGGGCCAAAGAAAGCGAAACTATGTGCCCCCAATAATGGGAGCGACCCTTGCCCAAGGGGCCGCTCCTCAAACCAACAAACTTTGCCAATCACAAAAAAAAAAATACCTGGTGTCTAGTGGGCATTCCTGCTGCACGATCGCACGATCGTGCAGCAGGAATGCAGAAAGAGACATTGAGGGAAAGGAAAACCCTTTTCTTTCCCCGATGCCTCTTTCGTTTCAATCCCTCCCTCCCCAGCCCCAAAACTCACCTCTTTCTCCAACGACGCGCAGGAAGCAAATGGCTTCCCTGAGCGTCGGTGGAGAAAGGAAACCTCCAATGACGTCAGCGCGCTGACGTCATTGATGACGTGGGCGGGGGGGGGGCGGGGGGAGGCAGGGGAAGGTCTTCCCCTTCCTCCCCCGTAAAAACAAAATAGATCGGGCACCCGCGGGGGGAACGCTGGCGCTCCCCCCGCGGGTGGGGCTCATGACGAGCTGAGCTCGTCATGAGCACCCGAGCACTGTATGACATGATGAGCTCAGCTCTTCATGAGTATACAAGGGGTTAAGAAAGTCACCAGGGCACATTTTAACAGTATCGTTGATACAAGTTACTACAGTGTCACGGTAGATATGGCTGGTTCAGGGTGATGCATTCCATTTCACAGCTTGAAATATTTCCTGAAGGATTTGAGAGGCTTTTTAAGCAGATGCATTAAGCTTAGTCCTGTCCAATTGGGTTCTAAAGAATTGATAATCATGGGTGGTTCAGTTCACAGGACAATCTTCACATAGTCTGTGGTTCACTGGACTTTCATCTTTAAAATCTCACATAGAAAGTCACAAAGGCATGTTTTATACAATAGTGCAAGACTTGTTCCAAGACTGTGTTAAAACAGCAGCTATCAGAATCCTGTTCCTAGTCTGATGTTCCCCATTGCTAATACTGGAGAGCTTCTGTCAAGGGCACTAGTGCCAGTGGGCAGTATGTTTCTAAAATGGTGGTACAGACAGAAAGTTGTAGTACATCAATTTACAGTCTGTGCTGGGCATTTGTTCCATGGGCATTGCGGTGGGTGCTTCTACGAAACACCCATGGACTTTGATGCTTCCCAGGATTAACAAACATGTAAACCTGGGGATGTGCCAAAACCTTACTCCTCCCCAGGGGAGGTACAACTAATTGTTTTTGTGCAAGAAGTTGCCCTTTCCTTCACAAAAGCAACCCTTTCGACAACACGGGCACCCTTGGACCATGGTGTAAGGGTGCCTGCATTGACGCTAGGCTGCCGAAACAGCGCCAACACAGGGGGAAAGGAAAGGAAACTTTGATGTACGGCAGTGCAGCAAGGTGACTTGCTGATCTGCCTTACTCCAAACACTTATAAATGAGTGCCTAAATGACTCCTACTGGGATCTCAGCTGGCACCAACTGTCAGTTTCCCCACTGCTTAGCGAAGGGGTCAATTGCTGTTCTTTGCTAAGTGTGGGGCGTTACTTTTCTGCATCACTATCTATCAGAGACTTCTGAGAAGCACCAATAAAACACACTTAGCACCTTCAGTAGGCATATATATGTCAAATTCAATGAGGGGGGAGTGAATACAGAGTCTGTCCAAAAAGAACATCAAAGGACAGAATGGCTCAGCTCTACGCACAGAGCGAGATTAACAAAATCACGTAAGACACTTTTTCAGATGGATGTTTCTTTCAAATGGATCTTGCCCTTCTGCAGATATATTTTTAAGAGAAAGCTATGCACAGTAGCTGCTACATTGAATTCATGCATACCAATAGAGCCACAATCTGAGAAAGAAAAAAAACTGTCTAGACAGCTTAAAAATCCATTTCATGTACTCTTTGAAGTGTATAAACTGTGTTTGTTCACCATGTGTCACTCCCTGATTTCCTGTTTTCATTTCTTTTTTCTTCTTTCCGATCCCACAAGCCTTCATTACTCCCTTACTTCCTTAATCTACTTTCATAATCTATTTTAAAGTGATTTATTTTTAAAATTGTAATAAAAGCCCACGTTTACTGTGTAACCTGGAAATAAACAGTGGTAATTCTCAGAGACTCAAAGTGAATTATCTTCTAAGACTGTAATACATCGTATCTTCTATGTTATGTTGTACCTTACCCTAGCTGACTTTGTATTTCATTCTTAAATTGCACAGTGCCCAAATCATATCAAGGGACAGCATGCCAATTTTTTGTATATTTCTGTCTGTGGTAAGCATTTAATTCTCAACATTGAAAAGCATAGTGTGCAAATTACTACACAATTGAATAATGGCAGCACACATTGTAACAATATTTGGTATGCCTTAGAATGTTGACATTGATATGTATGGAGGAAAATCCTATTATCAGAGTAGAGTACATTAATGGTTGGCTGGAATAGGATAGAAAATTGCGCACAGCGCTTGTAGTTCAAATTTCAAATGGGATTTAGATAGCATTAGAGAAGAGAAAATGTAACATTTTATCCCTGATTATGTGACTCCCAGCAGCAATAAAGACAACAACAAAAATATTGGGCCAGATGTACGAAGCATTTTACATTTGCAACCGGTAAAATGGGGCCATTTGCAACCTGTAAAATGATTTTTCCCAGGTAAAAATGGCAAAATGTGACTCAGTAACTCGTTACCGAATCGCATTTTGCTTTTGCAATTTGGTATTAGGAAGGGGCATGTTAAGGGCGTCCCTTCCTAATACCGACTAGCACTGTTTTGTATTAATGTTTTGCGACTGCAATGCAGCTGCAAAGCATCTATAATTTACAGACTCTGTAGACCACTGCCTACTCTTAGAGTTTTCAAAAAATATCAGGCAAAATGGGCTCCTTTATACAAAAAAAAACATTGCTTTATTTAAAAAGCCCTAAGGGCTAGATGTATGACCATTTTTAGCAGTCACAAATAGTAAATCGGCCCCTATTGGACAGCTGAAAAGGGTTGCAGCTTGTGCCGCACCTATTTTATGAGTCTGCAACCTGTTACCTAATCACAAAATAGGTTTTGCAAGTTACTGTTAGGCAGGGCGTCCTTTCCTAATAGCGAGTCACAAGAGATGTAAGGTTGTTTTACGACCACAAATGTGGTTGCAAAACAATCGCTTTTACCACCAATTTCAAATTGATGGTAAGCCAGTCGCAAACGGGAATGGGTCCCCAGGTGACCCCTTTACCTTTCTGATTGGCAGGGAAAATGTTATTTGAGAGCTGTCAGTGGTCCCATGGATCACTGCTGCGCTTAAAAATTAATACTGAAACATTTCATTTTTTAAAATACATCCCATTTTCCTTTAAGAAAATGGGCGGCATAAAAAAAACCTGCTTTATTGAAAAAGCAGTCACAGACATGGTGGTCTGCTGACTTTAGCGGGCCCCTATCCTGTGAACTTCGGCCATTCCCAGTGGGTCTCAAAATGCGACCTGCCTCATGAATTTTAATGAGGCGGTCTTTTGCAAATAATTCGGGGATCACCAACAGTGTCTCAGACACTGTCGTGAATCTGTATTTGTGACTTGCAATTTGCGAGTGTCAAAATAATGCAAATCACGAGTCCCAAACACTGAGGTTCGTACATCTGGCCCATTGTGATTTAATCATTGGATTTGTTACAGCAGCCACCTATTCATCTTCTCTCTCTACTGGCATCACAGGAAAGGAATCTGTATGAGACAGCATTTGGTGGCAACAGCACTGGACTAGCATCTAGTTCAAAGGACAGCATGTGAATCCAGTGATCACCAAGCAAAAAGAAAGTCATATAAAAGGGGCCTAATTAACAAAGGTAAAGTTAGTTCAAAAGTCTAAGTTTCCTACTCTTCGGTATTCACAAAGTCAAGCTTCTCCATGTAAAGTTAGAGCTTTGGTCTAAATTAGAGTTTTGGTATAACTTTAGCTTTGTCTTTGTGGAGGAAGGTGTCCCTTCCTGAACAAAAACAATTCTGCCTATAACAGAAGCACCTTTGCGCCATGTGCAAGGGTGCCTTCGCTGGCACTAGGTAGCATTTAGTGCACCAGCAGAAGGAAAGAGCAGGAATGCATTGTAGTTATTTATTTATTTATTTATTCATGTATTTTATAGAGCGCAAACTTGACCCATTAGAATATCAGAGCGCTGCACAGGAAAACATAGTCATGTACAGAATAGGCATAGCATCATCCAGTTGCGGATCGAATGAGGGAGGGCAGGGTGCGGGATACATAAGGGAGATAGGGCACATTTTTACAGATAAAATATCCAAATACTCAAGACGAGATAACATATTTACAGATTACATTAACCAATGTTTGCGACAAGCCCCAGGTTTCTGATGGGGTGAGCTAGATAATCCGAAGGAAGGCAATAGATGGCTATAGATCAGGGCTGTAGTGGTGGTAGAGGCAAAGTTTAAGCGAGAAATGTACCCATGAGGAATATTTTGGCATCCTTTTCGAAGTGAGTCAGAGAGGGTATTCTTCTGATGTCAGGTGGGAGAGGTTTCCATATTCTTGGAGCAGCCCCGGAGAAAGCCTGGTTGTAAGTTTTTTTTTTCCGAAAGCGTGCAGGTTGGAGCTGGAGATCTCTGGCAGATCGGGAGTTTCTGATTCCTCTGGAAATCACAAGTGTCTGCCTCAGATATGCTGGGGAGTTAGAATATAAGGCCTTGTGCGTGATGCATGCTACTTTGAGCTGTATTCTTGCCTCCATGGGAAGCCAGTTGAGAGCTTTTGTCAGTCAGTCATAAGCTTTTATTCGATATACAGAGATATCTTATAAGCACATTTATAATACAATCATACAATGTAAAAAAAAAATCATTACCATAAGAAGTCAGTGTGAATGTTTAAAAGAGATAAAAGGATATAAAAGGCCATTTATAAATTAGCTAAAAGAGAATTAAACAGCTACTGACAATCTCTTACATCGAATGAGCCAAAACTGCTTTAAAAATTTAGCTATTCCGCATACAATGGGGGGGGAAGTGTCCGTGCTTAGGATACGCAAGGCTACTGAATGACTGCGTGTGCCCATATTTCGGCAGAGTGGTTTCAGCCAAAAGCTCCTAGGCCTTGCGTAATCCGGGCATTCAAATAAAACGTGCGCAATGGACTCAACCTTACTTGGGCAACATGCACAGTTGGGGGAAGTACGGGCCGCTAATGACCATTTCGATACCAAAGCACCTAGCGGGAGGGAACCAACTCTAAATTTAAAATAAAGAGATCGGTCAAAGGGGAGAGTGATCAAGTCCAAGTAGGGTTCAACGGCCACAGTGTCTTTAATTTGTAAAAAGGCGGCAGTGGACCTGCAATGATTGGAGCTTGTGATTAGACGCTCAGCAGTCCATTTCCAGTAAAGCGCCTTGACAACTTCTTTTGGGGGGGCTGAACGGGATGACCAGCAGTCTCCTAGTCCGATATTCTCCAAAAGTTTTTTGGTGTCATTTAACCATCTTATCTTAGCCCAACCCCCCTGGCTCATTATGTCTCCCAGGGCATCAGCATAGGATTTTAAATCTTCGCTCCTCCAAATCCTTGTCCACAACAGGAGCGGGCGAAGCTGAGCTTGATCTTTGATGTTTCTACATCCCATGTCCATCCTCACTGGTACTGATGGTGTGCTCAGAGGAACAGAGATGAAGGATTTTAAAAGCTTGCTCTCTGCTGTGACTAGGGCATCCAGTCGGCAGTGGCCCCACAGTTCAGCCCCGTACAAGGCTGAAGTCGCTACTTTGGCCTTGTAGATGTCAAGTACTGGGGTGAGTGATCTCCTAGTTGAGGCTCTGTATTCCCTCATGAGAGCTCCTCCTACTCTCCTGTGGTTAAGAACCATTTTTTCAATGTGGTTTGCCCAAGTCATCCTGTCCGTAATCCGGATACCAAGGTAGTCGAATTCGGCTACTTTCTCTAGGGGGATAGAGTTGAGTGTAGGTGGGCGGCCCAATTTTCTGGGTGGATTAACAACTAAGTATTTCGTTTTGTCCACATTTATTATTAATCCTTTAGCACCACAGAACTCCTGGAATCGTGTTAATAGTTTCTGCAGTCCTTGTGGGGTCTTCGAAATCAGGAGCGTGTCATCCGCAAAAAGCAGGGTTGGGATGCGGACACCTCCAAGACAGGGGGCGTCGGCTGGTTCTTGTTGAAGATGTTTTACCACCCCGTTCAGATATAACGAGAAAAGGGTGGGTGCCAAGACGCAGCCCTGTCTTACGCCCCTAGACACTGGTATCTTCTCAGTGAGCTCTCCGTTTTTACCCCAGCGGACCTGTGCAAAGGTGTGGGCATGAAGGCTTATGAGAAGGGACAAGATGTAAGGTGGTAATCCCAACTCAAGAAGGACCCTCCAAAGCTCTTCCCGGGGAACTAGGTCAAAGGCAGTCTTCAGATCTATAAAGGCTAAGTAAAGACTACCCTTGCCTAGTTCCACCACCTTCCACCCCAAAAGGGACAGCCTAAACACCTGCTCTATAGTCCCCATACCGGCCCGGAAACCTGCCTGAAAGTCTGATAGGATTTTATTCTCCTCCACCCAATGGAGAATCCTACCAAGGATAGCTTTACCAGCTATCTTTTGGGTGGAGTCTATCAGACTTATGGGGCGATAGTTGCCCGGGGTTTCCCTACACCCCTTTTTATAAATAGGGACAACCACCGCACCTTTCCAGGATTCTGGCACTACTCCTCCCCTCATAATATCATTTAGGAGAGCAGCTATGATCCTTCCCCATTCCGCTGGGTAAGCCCTCATGAGATCACCCGGAAGGCAGTCCGGGCCCGGTGCCTTACGTGGTGCTACCCAGCCTATAACCCCCTCAATCTCTAGGGGAGTGAAGAGGTCATAGGGGTGAGGTTCAATTGCCAGTGTGAGGTCCCCCCCTACAGACAGATCCCCATCTGCTGGGAGGTATAAGGACCCAAAGTGTTTAACCCAGTTTTGAGGCGGGATGTTGCAGGGTCTAATGGCTGCGTCAGATTTACTCCGTTTACTTATAAGATTCCAAAAGACCCCTGAATCCCTGTTTTTACTAGCCTGGAGTAGGTCATCCCAGTATTTATCTTCCCACTCCCTTTTAGCCAAATTGAGGGACTTTTTATAGGCCTTCCTTGCTTCCTGGATCACACTTTGGGGTTTAGATTTGACTGCCTCAACTAACTTTGCCTTATGGCCCCTACATGCTTGGGTGTACCACCCCTCAACTGGTTTTTTAGTTCCTGTATTGCCCGGCTTTTTAGAGTACAGGGTAAACACGTTGGTTAAGGCTTCAATCAGGGACACAAATAACCCACACGCTTTACCCACCCCTTCCATGGAGATTCTGAGAGATGTTACCACACGGTTTAGATGGGATTTGATTTCCCCAACCTTTGCCTCGGATAGAACCAGTTTCGCCCATTTAATTCTTCTACCACATGGGGTGACTTCCGATTCATCTAGTGGTACGGGTGCCAAGTTGATGTTGGCCCTCCTTAAGGGTTGCCACCATTGCTCCATTTTTAGTGAGAGTGAGTTGTGGTCACTTTCTGTCGAAGGGACCACCTGCATGTCCCTTACATAAGACCATAAGCACACGTCTATTAGAATATAATCCAGCCTAGACGTGTGCCCTGGTATATTGTAGGTGTGGGCACCCCCCCTATCCGAAGAAGTCCTCCCATTCGCTGCCCTTAGGTTAAATTCAAGACTCAGGGAGTATATCTGGAGCGCCACTTCTGTCCACCTTTTGATCGGTGGGATGTCTAGTGCCGGGATCCCCCTCCTAGCATCCTCCTCATCTTGGTCGAGGGAAACGTCCGAGCCCAAGGGCTCGAACGTACAGTTCAAATCACCTGCAACCAAGATGCGTGTCTTATGGGGGGTGTTGTTTAACAGGGTCTCGAGAAGAGCTATTACTGAAGACATTCTCCCACCCTTTGTCCCCCGTGCATACACATTATAGATATTTAGAACAATTCTTCCCCTTTGATCTATAAGGGTGATATTTTGTATGTCCGGGGAACCTGTAGGAGAGTCCACTACTCTACAGTTTAGCGAAGCTGCGACCCAGATAAGAAGGCCGCCCGAAGGTCGGCCTCTCCCAGATTCCGAGACTCGCGCAGGAGAGGAATAAGAGGAAAATCCCACCCTATGGACCGGCACCAGGCTCCATGTTTCCTGGAAGAGGCACAAGGAGTGCTCATCAACCCATGCAGTAACATCTGGAAGGGCCAGTTTTCCTGCAATCCCTGCGACGTTCCAGCTGAAAACCTTAAAGACTAGGTCCGTCACAGCTGGAAGGTCGCTGGGCACCTGGAAGCCCCTATTTGTAGGATTCCTCCTAAATATCCGAGGAGAGCAGGGATCTTGTGGAATTGCTATAGAATCTCCCATTCCACATTCAAAGTTTGTTTGGGTGGGTGGTGGTGCTACTGGGTCTACTCTGCTCGCTGTTTCCAGTCAGCAGGGGCCAATTGCCCACATTTGATTTTCCCTATTGCCCCCTACAACCCCAACCCAGTTTTGGCCGGAATTAGGGGAACTTACACTTCCTCCATTAGGACTAACAAGATGCCGAGGATAAAAATATGTAAGATCTACTAGTTTAACCCCCGGGGCCCCCATATTTTTGATAGGAGTACAAATGGAAGGTATTACTCTGGGGTCTTGGAAGTTTATGATTACACAATCCCCCTCCTGCATTTTTTTCCCTTGCCCCACCCATCCCACTCTACGGACACTTAGGATAATGCCATCCACACCCAGGGGGATTGGCTTATTTGCCTTCAGCCAATGGATACACTTGTTCTTAAGTGATTGATGGTTTTCCATCTGGCCATCCTTTAGGGGAGGCACATTAACCATGACAGCAACAAAGGGTTGACAGTCTGGTGGGAGATTAATCGGGGGAATCCGTCGTGGTGGGTTACTGGGGGCCATTAAAAAAGTAGTAGTTGGGGCACGATGTTGGGTTACAGACCTAGTGGCTTTCCCTGTCGATACCCCGCTAAGTTTACTGCTCCCCTCTGTCTTTTGTTGGGCTTCCTTTTTACCACTAGTTGTCTGTTGCTGTTTTTGTAGAAGAGGCTTTGACTTATGTTTCTCAGGCTCTGTATGAGTTAAAGGTCCCTTGTGACTAGGGCCTGCTTTAGTATGGGGAGGAGATTTGGGAGTTGGGATTAGTGGACTAATAGGAATAGCTTTATTTTGAGATGTTAGGGGCTTGGGGCCACTATGAGCTGGAAGTTCGTTCCCCTTTGCGCCCACGTCCTTATTTCCAATCACTCTAGTTGTTTGTTTGATTGTTGTTTTGAGTGAGTGAAACCCATCCAGGGTTGACTGCTCTAGTTTATCAATCCTCTCTCCTAGGCCCTTGACTTGTGTTAGTAACGGTTTTAAGAGGGTATATACCTTCTCCAGAGTATTTTCAACTGCTACTAAATCAGTTGTCTTTGAGACTTTGGCTGAATGTAACACCTTGGGAGGGATCAGTACACCCCCTTCTGTATCTGTTTCGTTCAGCATAGGAGCACCCCTTATAATGTTCGCACTAGATACAGGAGACTTCCTTACTCTTTGGTAGAGGGCGGCCTGTCTCACTAGCCTACCCTTCTTGCGTTTGCGCAACTTTTTACCTACGGGGAGAAACACCTGCCTAATATCAGAAGTCACGGTGATAGGTGAAGGCCCAACTAACTTCCCGTCTGATGTGACAATGGGGGGTGCAAGCGATTTTGGGGACTCAGTATCTCTGACGACATCACTTGTCGGGATAGGTGGTGATGATGTGGACAGGTTACTAGGGTCACCGTCTTCCATTGTAACTATAGGTAGAAGAGCGGCCAGATTTTCCAGCCTATCTATGTTTTGCTCTATACCAGACGAATGGGGGGGTTCTGAAGAAACACCAACCACACTAGGGGGGGTACCCGCTTGAACCCGGACAATGGCAGGTGTGAGCGACTGTGCAACTGCCCCCAAGGATGAACGTCTTGAGGGGAGGTATACTTCAGATAGACGCCGCTCAGACATGGCGATCTCCTTTTCAATCACCGCCGCTACCCTGGTGATAAAACGGTCCATTGATCCTATGACAGGGCTCGCGACATTTGATCCCCTGTCAACTTCGCCCCTGAGTGGTTTTCCTGAACGGGTAGACATGGTTAGGGCAACAGAACGGGGACAGGCACCGGGCGTATGCCCTCACAACTGGTGGAAAAGAAAAGAAAGAAAGGGACGTGGCCCAGCCCAGCCAGCCCCTGATGGCCACAGACGGCCCGCCCTCTGCCCGGGCTCCGCCCGGCGTCGCCCGCGCGCGTCCCGCGACGCGAAGGTCAAGGCTCCGCTTTGTAGCGCCTCCGGGCGCGAAAACAGCGGGGACAGGAAGTCCGCGCAAAGCCCACTGGGAGCTGTAGTCTCCAGCCGCTCCTGGATGTCGATGGCGGCGAGACTTACAGCGTTGGCAACCCAGGGGCAGAGGCAGAGTGCTGGCGTGTGGTCAGGTAGGCTGTCTGCGCTGCAAATGACCCCCGCTCCACCAAGGTCAAGGCTCCGCTTTGTAGCGCCTCCGGGCGCGAAAACAGCGGGGACAGGAAGTCCGCGCAAAGCCCACTGGGAGCTGTAGTCTCCAGCCGCTCCTGGATGTCGATGGCGGCGAGACTTACAGCGTTGGCAACCCAGGGGCAGAGGCAGAGTGCTGGCGTGTGGTCAGGTAGGCTGTCTGCGCTGCAAATGACCCCCGCTCCACCAAGGTCAAGGCTCCGCTTTGTAGCGCCTCCGGGCGCGAAAACAGCGCGGACAGGAAGTCCGCGCAAAGCCCACTGGGAGCTGTAGTCTCCAGCCGCTCCTGGATGTCGATGGCGGCGAGACTTACAGCGTTGGCAACCCAGGGGCAGAGGCAGAGTGCTGGCGTGTGGTCAGGTAGGCTGTCTGCGCTGCAAAAGAGCTTTTGTGTCGGTGAGTAGTCTGGTGGCCGCGTTGAGGCAGGCTTTAAGCAGTGCCAGGGAGATCTTGTGTAAACAGAGAGGGTAGAACAGCCAGCCATATTCCAGTCTAGAGATGACAAGTGCTTGGACTGCCATTTTTAGGTCGGGTGCATCGAGGAAGGGTTTCCTAAAGTAACTCAGGTGGAATCTGGTTGATTTGGCCATTGAATTGATGTGGTCCCACATGTTCAGATTGCTGTCGAGGGTGATTCCCGGGGATTTGGCCGAATCCACAATGGTCGGTGGGCAACTCAAGGCTGTGGTAGCCTTAATCCATGATTGAAGCTCAAGGTTGGTGTTGGGCAGGGCGATCAGGAGAAATTCAGTTTTCTTTGCATTGAGTTTGAGTTGATTGGATGCGAGCCATTGGACAGTGAGTTTCAAGGCTTTGTTCAGGGAGAGGATCGCTTAGAGAGAAGAGGTTTTGATGTAGATATGAGTGTCATCAGCGTACATATGATAGGAGACATTAGCAGTGCGTAGTACTTTGGTAAGCGGTTCCAGGTAAAGATTGAAGAGGGTGGGGGAAAGTGTTGATCCTTGAGGACTCCAACCGTGACCGGGGATGGTGCCGATAGGTTGCCGTTGACAAGGAATCTCTGGGACCGGTTTTGGAGGAAGGACCTGAGCCACTCTAGAACAGTGCCATCCAAACCCATCCTGAATTTGAGGTGTTCGAGTAGTTTTTCATTGTTTACCGTGGCGAAGGCCGAGGAAAGGTCCAGGAGGATTAGGAGACAGGTTTTGCCTTGGTCAAGGGCTTGGAAAGCATTATCAACGATGTGGAGCATAGTGGTTTTGGTGCTGTGCCCTGGTCTAACTCCACATTAGAAGTCATCAAGCAGGTGGAAGTTGTTGATGTGTTGACTTAGCTGCTGCTGCACACATTTCTCCATCACTTTGGCTAGCAGGGGGATGTTGGAGATGGGTCCAGCGATGGCTTTTTCAGAATGGGGAGGACTTGGCCGGCTTTTAGAGAGTGAGGCATTGTTCCCTGCCGGAGAGAGGCATTAAATATTGTAGTCCAGCTAGGAATAATGGATTGGGCGACGGCAGCTAGGCAATTGGAAGGAAGCGGGTCATTAAAATGGTTATTAGGTTTTAGGGAAGATAGGATTATGGACACTGAGTCGTCGTCATAGAGTTTGAAGTCAGTCCAGTGAGCAAGGTTTTTGGGTAAAGCCTGAGGGGCAACGTGGCTGGAGGAGGCGGGTCGAGAGGTGTTTGGTGGTATGTGATGGAGTTGAGTTCATTTCTGAGGGCTGAGATTTTGTCAGCGAAGAAGGAGGCATTTACCTCTGAGGATATAAGAGACTTGGGGGTTTCTTTTAAAGTTTTGTCCAATTTGTTTGATTGGTGTTTGACCAGTTTGAAACAGCTTGTGGGGCCTGTTCTCGGTCTTCTCTAGTGTGGTTCTGAAGAAGTCTTTTTTGGACTTGAGTATGTTCCTGTTGTAGACATTTCTGGCCTGGCGGAGGAGTTTTAGATGAGCGGCAGAGGGGTGCTGCCTCCAGGATCTTTCACCTCGTTGTTAAGGGATCCTGTGAACTCGGGGTTTCTGTCTTTGATTTGGGTTCTTTTCAGCTTTAGTGGAGCTAGATCATCCAGGATGTTTGAAATAGATGCAGAATAGTGATCATTGAGGCGGCTGACTCTTGTGATATGCGATGGGGGGAGGTCGGATTTGCACCGAGCCTCAATTTCCCTACAGTCCAGGTTCTTAGTGTCTCTGATCCAGTGTTTAGGAATCACCGGTTGCGGTGCCCTTGTCTTGTGGGTGCCAGATAGGAGAGAGGTGATGGCATGGTGGTCAGACCAGTCGCATGGGTCTATAGAGATGAGCTTGACTGTTGATTCTTTGGAGATAATCCAGTCAAGGGTGGCCCCTTGTGAGTGAGTTTGTAGTGAACAGATTTGGGTCAGGGCTTGATCCACCAGGAGTTCCTTTATGGCGTTGACATGTGAATCCTTTGGATCGTTCCAGTGCAAGTTAATGTCACCAAGGAAAATATCATTGGCTATATTGGGACTCTTAGCTGTGATGATTTCAATGAGGTGGTCGGTTAAGGAGTCATTTATGCCGGGGGTGGTAAAAGATGTGCAGGTTGCACAGTAGGGTGGAGATGCTGTGAATAGCGAGGGCAAGGTATTCGCAGGATTATGTGGTGTCCGCCAGAAGTTCCTGTGACTAGAAGGTTAGAAAGGTAGATGCAGGCAATGCCTCCTCCTTTCTTGTCAGATTGTCTGTCTAGCCTTGTGATATTGTAGTTAGGAGGGACTAGGAGGTCTAGGTATAGAGATGAGGATTTGTTGAGCCATGATTCGGCAAGGATCGCTAATTTGACATTTTTGAAGAGGATGAGATCAGCAATATCCATGGCGTGCTTAGCTGCCGACCAGCAATTAATTAAAAGACCAGATAGAGAGTATTTGGAAGGAGGTTCGGGAGTCTGGGTGGACAGGTGAATAGACGCTACATTACTCTTGACCAGAATTCTGTTGCGGAGGGTAGCTGGTCTGTTGGGGTTGATAGTGACTGTGCAGATGGCGTGTTCGACCTTTACATCTAAAGGATGAGGGATAGCTGGGGTAGGAATTCCATTTCAGTGAGATCTAGTGGACTTGGAACAGCAAGGGTGGAGTTGTAGGATAGGACAAGAGCACAGGTTTCTTCCTCTGAGAGGTGGCATGGGTGTTTGCGGGGGCGAAGATGTCTCAAGGCTAGCGGAAGAGGTTGTTTAGTGAGTTCTGTCAAATGTGGAGGGGTGACATTTGGCAAAGGCATGAGGTTGGCTAGGGAGGGTTCAGCGAGGTGGAGGAGGTGGAGGTTCATTAGCTCCAGGATAGAAATATGAATACTCTCGGTAAGCTAGGCAGCTCTGGCGTGCAGAGAATGGATGTCCCTATAAGAAGGACGTGCTATAGGGAAGTGGAGCAATGGTTCGGGAGCAGTTCTGTGTGAATAGGTGATAGGGGGAAGGACTAGTATGGCCTGTGTTGTAAGCCATAAGATCTATGTTGGAGCCCCTTTGCGGGATGAATTGAGGGCAGGAAGGGCAAGCGCGACTTGTATCATAAGTCTTTGGTGGTGTAAAGGTGACATAGTCTACTTGGGGAGCTAGTAGAGAGGGGACCAAAGGTCTAGGCAAGGCTGGGAGACGTGCTGAAGTGGTTCGGGTGGACAGTGATGGGAGACCTAAGGGTTGTTAGTGGGTGGCTGGCAATGCTAGATGGGTTGGCTGAGGACTCAACGGTGCGGGAAAGGTAAGCGTGACCTGTATCATAGTTCAGTGAGGGCGTACCGGTGACATGGTGTACTTTGGGAGCTAGTAGGGAGGGGACCAAAGGTCTAGAAGTGATTCTGTTAACAAGACCGGGAGACTTGCTGGAGAAAGTTAGGGTGGCCAGTGTTGGAAGATCTTAGATATGTTTGTTGGTGGCTAGCCACGTTGGATGGGCTAGACGAGGGCTCTTCGGGGGGGAGTTAATTACCCTGCCAGTGTCATGCACGTGGTTTCTGAGGAGGGTAAAAAGCTCTGCAAAGTTATTCAAAATTTTGGTCGAGGCTTGGATCAAAACTATGCCATTTTTATAGAGAGTGATGGTGAGGTCAGCTTGCACGGTTGAGGAGGGTGTTATAGTTAGCTTAGTGCCTTACGGAATGTTCTTAGTAACACGTACATTGAAGTGGTGAGCAAAGGTTTTGCAGCAGGCAGATGTTCTTCTAGAATAGAAGATGAGGTCATTCATGTGCCGTTGTCTCCGCTGTAACGCAGGTCAGAGATCAGTGTCTCAGGGTGTCTTTTCAGGGTGGAGTGCTTGAAGGATTTTGTGGAGGTTTTGGAGAGGTTTGGAGGGTAGACCAGAGTGTAAGAATGTTCTCCCATTGCGGACAGGCCAGTCCTTGCTATGTTGGCTCGGGTGGACTGCTTGAGCACCAATGGGGAGAGTTATGCAGCAAGGTGGGCTGCCCATCGTGTGGGAGCCAGAATTGTTCTGTGACAGTGCCACAGGGGAACGCACTATTAGTGTAGGAGCCTGGTTGGCAGCTCTAGAGAGAATAGCTGGCGAGGGTGCGGATAAGTGGTTGGCCGCTCTTGAGAGATAGCTGGTGAGGATAATCATGTTGTATTAGGAGCTCAGTCATTTCATGGTCAGGCAATGTAGGGTGATTGGAGTGTCTTCATATTATCGCCATTTTAGAGTCAGGCAAAGAGCTGTCTGCCGGTGAAATGGCTACTGTGTAGATATCTCATAAAAAACAGGGGGAAGGGGGGGGGGTCGTAGGGACAAACAAATATTTAGAGACCTCTCCTGGTTCAGGTCCCCAGCTACAGCATATGATATACACAAAGGAACACATGGGGTCTAAACACCACCTCTTGTGGCTTGCTATCCTGAACTCCAATGAAGATTGTGAGTTGGTACCCTTGTCACTCTAGATAGCCTGTAGAACAAAGTACAGTGTGGTGATGGGTCTGCGTGCATGGAATCACGTACATACAGTGCCAGTTTACTGAATCCCAATAGCTCATATATGGATTACCATCAAATGAACTTCGTGATCAGTCCAATCACATGGTTCACCAGTATCACATGGTTGGTCCCTTGATCATCGAAACCATTTAACCACGAACTCAAGAGTAGAGCAGAATCAAGTCCACAGGCACTTATGGACGACCATATGACAGCCGATCATTGATGGTTATGAAAGTGGTGAACACGCAGTGCAACAAAAAATAGTGGTGAGTTAAAATAGAGTGAGATGTCCTAGGAAAGAATTTTTATTAGGCTAAAGACACCCCCCCAATTAAAACCAGAACAGTGCAAGCGACAGTGAAAACAAATATCTGTCGTAAAAAAAGGCCAACATGTTTCTGCCTAACGGGGCATAAGTCCCCCGGCTTTCGTCAGGGCCTCTGCTCTTAATGTATGCTACTGCTTAAAGAGTGGTAAACAAATTATAACCAAATATGAAACAAAAATTGTTAAAGGCCCCCATAGACTCAGGCTTGAGCTTTGAGGCACTGACGGACAGAGCGGGGCCTTGAGAAACCTGAGCACGGTCCAGGTGAGGTGAGGTCCAGTCCCCGGTCAAGCTGGATGTGTTCATGCATCCGCTGACACAGAGGATTAGCACACTACAGGTTGTATTTGTTCCAACCTTTAACAGACGCACACCAGAGGCTGATCTCCTGTCCTGTGAACAGCGCCGGACCCAGGCAGCTCCCGGGATATGGGACGATGGCACCAGGGCAGGCTGACAGGCCTGCAGAGATGACGATCCCTAGGACACTAGACGACCTGGCGGCAATGACGAGTCACAGCCCTCCGCGGGAGAAAGTGGGCCCATGATGCCCAAACGCGCAGCCTCAACCCGGGTGCAGATCACGAGACCAAGTCAGCTCCCAGGACGAGAAACGGCAGCAGGGAGATAGTAGATGTGGTGAATTATTGCTCTCTCCCAGTCTCACAGCGCAGTGCAGTTCAGCAAAGTTTCTTGTTGCAATGCAATGCATTGCATGAAATTTTGATAAATCTGACCCTGGAACTTTAAAGGAATATGCAGCTCCTGGCTGCAAATGTAGAATAATGTGTTGACATCTGTAAGGTAATTACAGAGCACCACACAGCACAACATGATAACATGATACAAAGGATACAAAGCAAAATAACAACAGAACAAAATCATAACAGGGTACAAGGCAAAATAGCAGTAAAAAGGAGCACAACCCAACCACCATAATACAACTCTGCAATAACAGATGTAAAGAATGCATCTAAAAAACTGTACAAAAAATAGTAGTTAAAATCACTACGACAATAAAATGCAACACAAAAAGTATGCACAGTAAACGAAGTATCACAAGTCCACCTTTATGATACAGTGATAAAGGTGTTTGCATGGATTTTGGAGCATTCCAAGATTTACCATCAGTGGTACACCTACCGATGTGTCAAAATGCTATGCCTCCAAAGGTAAGGCTTAACAAGGAGACCCATCTTTATTTCACCTTGTGTCTTCCTCCTTCTATGTGTGCCACAGAAAATGCCTTGTGGAATTGTTTTTCTGTAGGAAGGTGCCCATTCCTGCACTAAAACAAACCTGCTAACAATGCCGATACTCCTGCACCATGGTGCAAGAGTGCCAGTGTTGGTGCTAGACAGCACATTGCATGCCAGCGTTGGGAAAAGGCAGGAATTTGCAGTACAATGTTAAGGATGGCACATTCCTCCCTTTTCCTTATCACACAGCGCAGTAAGGTAACTTGCTGCGCTGCATGATATATTAATAAATATGGCCCTATGTGTACTAAATTCACTAAGTTCAGTATTAGATAACAGGCTTGTACTTTTTCATTTTTCTACAATCATGATTTAACCAGACCGACATAGGTATGACTAGATTTTCTTACTATCATAGCGAGTGCTACAATTAATGCCTGGTCCTGACCTTGTCATTTCTCCCTTTTTTTAAGATGCCACATTAATTGTCTTTGAAATGTAGTTACAATGAAATCCCTGCTCAAAGTAGTTTTCTCAGATCAAAGCTTTGAATCTATTTTTTGGACTGTCGTTCTTTGATATAATGCTGGAACATTTGAGGATTAATACTTATAAATACTCTTCTACCTAAAAGAGAAAGACTAGGACATAGAAGAATATGAAACACAACAAGGGCACCCAAACGAGTCAACATAGGACCTCGGGGAACTTATATGTGGAAACAACAGTGGTCCTATGTAGGGAATAATTATACACAAAGGATAAATATAGACACAGTGGAAACTATATTCTCAGTGGACTTGCCCAGCCGGGCAGAGGTCTAATATTTTAATTCTCAACACAGTTTTTGTAAAATACCTTCAACAATTTCTTGGAGGAGGGCACAAGCCTGTACCCAGACGTTTACAGATTGTCATGGTTAGCAGAGTGGATAGAGAGTAGAGAAGAGTTTTTAGGCAGAAAGCTATTATGTTTCTGTGCATATAGCAATAACAGAATTCGCATTCAAACCATTACTTAAGTTGTAGTGATTAGTACACAAAACAGTATATGGTGTAGCAATTGTCGATGGCGTTTCGATCCCACTACACAGTTAAAGGGATCATCATCAGGACTGTATAAAGCCTAAAATAATTCTAGCCATGATAGTCTAAAGGAAAGATGGAGAAAAAAAAGGAAAATTGTCCAAGGGGGGACACATTTTAGTAAACATTACTGGTTTCCATTTGTCAATGATCATAATATACAACATGTGTGACATCCAATGTTGCCATAAGGGCCTATATCCTGGGTGTGCAAGTGAGGTTAAGTAAAAATTAAAAACAGGTAGTCTATGGAGATTGCAGGTTTAACAGAACCATTTGTTTCAGACAGCAACCTTCATGCAAGAGTTGATTCCAAGCCGTTATCATTGTACCAGGTGGTTGTGTGGACACACGTTCTTAATAGAGTATTCCGACGAGTGTAAACAACTCCTTGGGAGGTGCTACGATCGTGGTAACAGGCTTGTGTCAAGAGGAGGGTGGTCGTGGTAATCGTGGCGCAGTGATTAGTGAAGAAGGATAAAAACGGCGTGTTGTGGGATAAAAAGTGCCTAAAGAACCTGCCACGCAATTTCCAACATGCCGCGGTGGGCGAAAGGCAAGCAGTGATCATGGGGAATTAACAGGGAATAAGTGACGAATGCCTAAGGAGCATGCCGCACGAGTTAAACATACCGCGGTAGGCGGGAGGCTCGCAGTGGGTACCGGCCGCTACACGTTGAGGGCTGCAGTGGTGATCTGTAAAAGATCAGGCGGTCTATGGGCAATTAGAACACAACGGGGCGTGGGTGCATGAACCGCGTTGTAGGGCGGTTACTTACCCGGGGAACAACAGTAGGTTCTTGAACACTTGGGCAGTTCTAATTACCGGCCCGGGAAGTGACTGCAGTTTGCTGTGAAGGTAAGCCAAGGGCTGTTCACTGGCTCTATTATGCGGGGATTACCCTGCTCCCACTAATACGCCTCAACCCTCTCTTTCCCCTAGGCTCCCTCTGATGACCTCGCCCATTGTTGGCGCGGCGCTACTCTTACGGGGTAAGCTCCTTGTCCGCAAGCCTCGTATTGCATGCCTTGCCGATCATTCGCGGTACTTATCAGTTGTTTCTCCCCTTAGGAGATTGTTTCCCGCCGGTTAATCCCGACGTATTGTAACTCTAATTAGAACTGCCCAAGTGTTCAAGAACCTACTGTTGTTCCCCGGGTAAGTAACCGCCCTACAACGTGGTTCATGCACCCACGCCCCGTTGTGTTCTAATTGCTCATAGACCGCCTGATCTCTTACAGATCACCACTGCAGCCCTCAACGTGTACCGGCCGGTACCCACTGCGAGCCTCCCACCTACCACGATATGTTTTACTTGTGCGGCATGCTCCTTAGGCATTCGTCACTTATTCCCTGTTAATTCCCCATGATCACTGCTTGCCTTTCGCCCACCGCGGCATGTTGGAACTTGCGTGGCAGGTTCTTTAGGCACTTTTTATCCCACAACGTGCCGTTTTTATCCTTCTTCACTAATCACTGCACCACGATCACCACAACCACCCTCCTCTTGACACAAGCCTGTCACCACGATCGTAGCACCTCCCAAGGAGTTGTTTACACTCGTCGGAATACTCTATTAAGAACGTGTGTTCACACAACCACCTGGTACAATGATAACGGCTTGGAATCAACTCTTGCATGAAGGTTGCTGTCTGAAACATATGGTTCTGTTAAACCTGCAATCTCCATAGACTACCTGTTTTTAATTTTTACTTAACCTCACTTGAACACCCAGGATATAGGCCCTTATGGCAACATTGGATGTCACACATGTTGTATATTATGATCATTGACAAATGGAAACCAGTAATGTTTACTAAAATGTGTCCCCCCTTGGACAATTTTCCTTTTTTTTTCTCCATCTTTCCTTTAGGCTATCATTGCTAGAATTATTTTAGGCTTTATACAGTCCTGATGATGATCCCTTTAACTGTGTAGTGGGATCGAAACGCCATCGACAATTGCTACACCATATACTGTTTTGTGTACTAATCACTACAACTTAAGTAATGGTTTGAATGCGAATTCTGTTATTGCTATATGCACAGAAACATAATAGCTTCCTGCCTAAAAACTCTTCTCTACTCTCTATCTACTCTGCTAACCATGACAATCTGTAAACGTCTGGGTACAGGCTTGTGCCCTCCTCCAAGAAATTGTTGAAGGTATTTTACAAAAACTGTGTTGAGAATTAAAATATTAGACCTCTGCCCGGCTGGGCAAGTCCACTGAGAATATAGTTTCCACTGTGTCTATATTTATCCTTTGTGTATAATTATTCCCTACATAGGACCACTGTTGTTTCCACATATAGGACATAGAAGAAGCACATCCTCTATGCTACTGGTACATGATGTTAGATAGGAAACATATGTTTGTGCAGAGTCCAGCAGAGAAAATGGCAGGGATAAAAAAATCATCTAGAAAACGAATGAAATCATAATAATAATAATAATAAGGGAAAAAAAACATTTGGTTGAAATAGGTGTCAGGCAAGTAATTGCACGTTAATCAGAATGTTCATAGTTTTGTCAACAATATAGTGTTTTCTTCAGCAGGCTTTGTATTGTATTTCTCTAGCAAATAATTAATGGAAAGTAAATGATTTCTTGCTTTGACTGCAGCATGATAATATTAGGGGCCAGATGTAGGTGGCCAATTACCGGTCGGTAACGGCCGAATTCGGCTGTTACCGACCGGTAATTGGATCTTGAGATGTACGGCCAGTCATTTTACAGAATCGGTAAATTTACCGATCGGTAAATTTACCGATTTTGTAAAATACCGATTCGGTATTTTTACCGATTCTGTAAATTTGATATGTAGGTGGGACTCTTCTGAGTCCCACAAGCCTTACTGAATCGGTATTTTACCATCAAATTCAATTTGATGGTAAAATACCGATTCCAGTGTGCATGCACATGTGTGCATGCACACCTGTGCCATATGACAGGCAGACCTGCCCTTAGGGCATGTATGCCTGCCACATGGCACCCGACCCTGTTATGGGGGTGCTAGAGGGTGTCAAAGTGACACCCCCTGCACCCTTGTGAAATTCGGTATTTACCGATTCGGTAAATACCGAATCGGTAATGCCCATTCCTTCCTATGGGCTTCAAAGCCCATAGGAATGAATGGGCATTACCGGTCGGTATTTTCCGAATCGGGAAATACCGAATATTACCGATTCGGTAAATGCACATCTGGATTTACCTACATCTCCCTCCTTCTATTTTACCGATTCATAAATACCGAATCAGTAAAATTCGGTATTTATGAGTCAGTAAAATAGATTTACCTACATCTGGCCCTAGAAGCTTACATCGAAATGTTTTTCAAAATGAGTTTATTTACTATCACAGTTACATTTTTTAAACTTCATAGCAGAAAAGGATAGCAAAGGACACCTTCCTGTACATAATATTTTAAGGCATTTTGTGTCTTTGTGTGCTGCAGAATACAGCACACATAGAAAGAGTAAAAATGTGGAGAAATAGGTTTTCTCCTTGTTGTGCAACTCTAACACCTGCTTTAGGGTATAGAGGGGAGCTCTCACTCTGGACTTTTTTGGGTGGGTTGGGCGATATGGGCTTGGGGTTTTGTTTGGGGTGGGGTTAAAAGGGGGAAATTCTATTGCAGGAAAAAAAGATGGGCAGATGTAGAGATAAAGCTTTTGTGTTTTTTATATCAAGCAATATATAATGCAGAGGAGTTTGAAAAATGTAGTTACAATATATGTCTTTTCTTAGATGTTTGGTGTGAAATGTTGCTGGTCTCAATAGTAAAGATAAAAGGAGATTGGTACAAGAAGAAATGAATATGTACAAACGTCATATGGCATTTATTTCTGAAACTCATATCAGGTTTCAAGACCGCAAACTCTTGTCCCAAATGGGCTACGATCTTGTTGTTTGTTCAACGCTAGGGGCATCAATTCGGGGGGTAGTTATCCTGAAACAGAAACACACAAGAATGGTTATTATTAAAACTGCAGCTGATGATAGGGGGAGGTGGGTAATTGCACAGGTGCAATTTGATGAAAAATGTTATGTATTTTGTTTGGTCTATGGTCCCAATATCGATGAACCTAAGCTATATGAACAATTAAATATAGAGTTACTTGAATGGGAGGGCGAATTGTTGATAATGGGAGATTTTAATTGTGTCATGAATTATAAGATGCACTCTACAAGTAAAGGTAAAGATGCGCAGAGTTATGGCAGCCATAGTGGAATTGGGCAGGATACATAATTTGAAAGATGTTTGGCGTACTAAACATCCTACTATAGCCGGGTTTACATATTATTCGGCGCCCCATAGAGCCTGTTCTAGAATTGAGATGGTATGGGCAACAGATAATATTTTGGATAACTGTAATATAGAACTCTGCCCTAGAGTTACATCCGACCATAATCCTATACTGTTTGAATTTAAAACCCTGGACAAAAAACAAACCCCCCGACAGTTTACATTCCCTAGATATTTATTTACAGATCCTGAATTTGTCTCAGGTATTAGAGCACATATAAAATAATTTATAACATTTAATATTAATTCAACCACGGTCAATTTTGTATGGGATGCGTGTAAATGTAGCATTAGAGGCTTTGTGCAACAATATATCTTAAGGAAAAATACTGAAAAACGGAGGGTAGATAAGCTAACCACATCTAGTGTTCTATTAGCTGAACAACAATTGGTAGATGCTGTAACACAGGGTAAAACAAATATTGAAGAGTTAAGATTAGGATTAGTGTCATTGAGGTCTGCACTAAAAAGACTCTTAGGGAAAAATACAGCTCTAAAATACATAAATATAAGCTGGCACAATATGAAGGGGGCGATAGAATCGGTAAGATCTTGGCCTACAAGGTAGCTGATAAGAAAGCAAAAACTACTATCAAATTAATAAAAAGGGTCAGATTCTATTGAATATAAAAAATCGGAGCAAATTTTAGACCAATTTGCTAAATACTATTGCCTTCTATATACTCCAGAGAATATACCCCCTCAGGAAGTAATCAGACATTATCTGGATAAATATCTGCCCAGGCGATCAGAACATAAGCAATTAAACAACTTGGTTCTAAGATTACCAAAACTGAAATAGGGATAGCAATTCAAGACTGCTTGCCTATAGAACTTTATAAAATTTGTGAGAAGGAACTTCTCCCGCTTTTTCATCTGGTGATAGATTCTATGGGGCAAACAGGAAGTGCCCCAATATCCTGGAGAACTGCAAAAATATTATTCTTTCTGAAAAAAGGCAAACCGCCAGAGGACCGGGGGTCATATGGGCCCATCTCATTAATAAATACTGACGCCAAAGTGTTTGCTAAAATTCTGGCTAACCGTCTCGCTCCTATTATGCCGGATCTAGTGAATTGTCAGCAGCATGGGTTTGTGGTGGGGAGAGACACCACTACCCATATTAATACCGCTGTGACTGCATTCGATGTGGCCTCAACTACTCTCACCCCACTCGGAATGGTTATGCTGGATGCGGAAAAAGCATTTGACCGAGTGGGGTGGGAGTATTTGTGGGCAACGCTGAGCGCATTTGATATACAGGGGCAATATCTCGGATGGGTTTGATCTTTGTATGAATTACCAATGGCAATAGTTAGCTCTGCTGGAGTTAATTCGGTTAACTTCGCAGTTAAAAGGGGGACTAGGCAGGGGTGTCCTCTATCACCCCTGCTTTTCGCTCTAGCTCTGGAGCCATTTCTAAATGCACTGACAGCCCAAGATAATATAATACCAGTACAGCATGGAGGCAAGAGCTTGAAAATAACCACTTTTGCGGACGATATAGCCATATTTACTACTGATTTAGTTCTGGCTATCCCTGAGATAATCGATGAAGCTAGTAAATTTGGAGAGATATCAGAGTATAAGCTAAATGTGAGTAAAACCCAAGTAATCGCTAACTACAAACCTGCTGAACCGATATTGGGACTTTGCTCTAATGCTATTTATTTAGGAGTCAAGCTCGCTGCAGAAGTAGAGAAAATTATAGCACTGAATTACGACCCCTTGTTTAAGGAAATAACTGCATCTCTAAAAAATTGGCATAAGATACCACTTAGTTTGGTAGGACGAATCAATCTAATAAAAATGAAGATCGTACCAAAACTGCTGTATTTATTTAGATCCATCCCCCTACAACGTAATAACGTATACATAAAAAAAATAGAGGGTATATGTAGTAGCTATATTTGGGGCTATAAAAAAGCCCGTAGATCAATGGCCTATCTGAAACTTCCAATTGAAAAAGGGGATTAAATTTCCCGGATTTTAAAATGTATTTTTTTGCAACCTTTTTCCAACGTATACGTAGCCTATTCACAAATGATAATTCCCTATTTTGCCATCAATTCATGCTGGGATTTGATAGTAATCAGTTCTTGTTCCGCGTGCATGACCCCAATTATTTCAAGAGAGTCAAATTTAAGACCGCGAGACATATTAAAAGAATTTAGGATCAAATTATGATTACAGATAAGATTCCATTTTTTAATGCTGAGTTACAAATATGGGGGAACCCAGGGATACCAGGCTTATTTTCTGACGGCGCTGGTGCCCTGTGGTTAGGGCATGGCATAAGTACTTTAGGTGACCTATATGGCTCGGATGGTCTTTTGAGCTTTAATACACTAAAATTACTATATAAAATTAGTGATGCTATGTATTTTAAATACATTCAGATGAAAGACTTTTTGGTTAATAAAATGAAAATCGAGAAAGTAGAACATTCAGATACATTAAAATGCCTCTATTCGAGGCATACTAAATCACTTATTAGCAAGAGTTATGCCTGCTTAAGTAGTCACAGGGAAGGAGATTGTGCAAAAATGGCGGACAAATGGACCAACAGACTAGGAGTTAATATCAGCCCTAGCCAGATTGCAGGCTCGCTCAGACAAATAAATCAAGTGGTCCAATCCTCAAACTTAAGGCTCCATTTTTATAGAACGGTGACCCAAATTTTCTATACACCTCAAAGAATTGCTAGTTGGACTTCTGGAAATGTTTTTAGCGAGCGAACTAAATGTCCGAAATGTAATCTGGAAGCCGCCGATATAGAACACATGCTCTACCAGTGCCCGGAACTTACTGTGTTTTGGAAAGGATTAATAGCGGCTCTAAACAGTAAGCAAATCACACTTCCAACACTTTCGGCTCATTTAATATTGTTAGACATTCAAGATACTAATAGCAAGCATAAAGATTTGATATCTATTGTTTTCGCTTGTGCTAGGTTGGTCATAGCACGGACTTGGATCTCTAAGGAACCTCCTAGTGTTATGGAGTGGTGGAATCTTATCAATGAAATACATACAATGGAGCTCTCATTGGCTAAATTCAGGGGTACTAAGGCACTGAAAGGGAGGAAAAAAATTGGGGGAACGTTCATTTGATACATATGTAAATATTTAGGGGGATCAGCTTACTTTCTTTCTGTTTTCTTTTTACTGGCAGCATCAAAATGATTCATATTTGGGAATGTATGTATTGCAATCCTCTGCTTGTATTTAATGGTTAAATCTATGTTTGGATATCTCTGCTCTCGATATATGTATGTTAAGAGATGTCGTTTTATCTTTTTTTTTTTCCTGCAATAAATAAAAAACATTTAAAAAAAAAAAAAAGGAAAGTAAATGATTTCTTGCTTTGACTGCAGCATGATAATATTAGAAGCTTACATCGAAATGTTTTTCAATTTAAGTTTATTTACTATCACAGTTACATTTTTTAAACTTCATAGCAGAAAAGGATAGCAAAGGACACCTTCCTGTACATAATATTTTAAGGCAATTTGCTTCTTTGTGTGCTGCAGAATACAGCACACATAGAAATAGTAAAAATGAGGAGAAATAGGAGGTTTTCTCCTTGTTGTGCAACTCTAACACCTGCTTTTTAGTGCTGTTAGTTTTTGGCGCTGTCTCCGATTTATAGATCCTTGTAAATATGGGGTAACATGAAAAGCTATGGGTAGTGCAGTGGAACACCCCCAACAACACCCATTTCATGTCCCTTTCATGCACATACCTCCATTAAAGGGTACGGTACTTACAAAGTGCAGTTAAACCATACAAAGTGGCTTAACGTAGCGTTGTAAATATGAAGCAGGGCATTGCACCACCAGAGCATTATAAAAAGTTACTCTCCTGTGGCTCAATGCCCTTGTAAATGTGCCCCAAAGTGGCATAGTGAATTCTCTAAATGATCCCAGCTATTAAAACAGTGTGTACAGATTGAAACACTATTTAAATGTTTGTTACTAATCCGAGGAGGAAAGAAAACAATATTTGTAGACAATCACAGTCTTTTACTTCTACGATTTGCGACAGCACAAGTAAGAATCTGTTCCACCTATCAATTAAAGTTGCAGCATAGGAAATTGAAGGATTTAAGCAATGTTTGACTAACATTATGGCAACTAGAGCTGGAACATTCTATGAACTTTGCATTGTATTGGAAATGTGCTAGTTTATGGAGCTTTGTTTCACAGAGTTTCTCTTGTAAGTAACCAAGGCGATCCACCATCATTTCTACAGAAACCTCGATTTTTATACCATAAAATCGGTTTCAAGCATTAAGCGGCCTACAGAATATTGACTGACATGAGACAGGGCAACATAAGACAAACGAGGATGTAACCGGGTGGACCAGGAAGTCAATACCGATTTTGACACTAATGACATTGAGCATTCTGATAATACCTAAACTGGTGCCTTATTGCCATCTATGAATATCAATGTGGATAACACACACCTGAGATTGGCTGCGCAAAACTTGTCGGGCGTGGTCTCTCTATGCATAGAGTGAGACACACGCTGAAGGAGCTCTGGCCAGCCGCTGACTTCTTAAGCTTTTATTGTGGCACCAGGGCTTTACCGGCGACACTGCTTGGAGCGCCTGGGCACCGATGGTGATCGGGAATCCTTTGCCCGTTCAGTGCACCCCTCTGATTGCTGGTCATGGGGTTCTTGGAGGCTTTGGTGCCAGGGCCCAGCTTGGGTGCGCGGCCACCATCTTGAGTCTCCCAGGCCCCAGAGAGTTCCCGGACAATGAGGGCCTTCTTCTGGAGTACAGCGCCAGGCCAGGGAGCCCCGCCTGACTTCCTGGGGATGGACCGGAGGTGTGGCAGTTTGTGCCCATTGCCTTGGTGCACGGAGGGTGTGTCGCACTAGGCACGCTGTGACTGCCGCCATCTTGGGTCTCCCAGCGTGCTGCGGGAGAACAGGCCACAGTGCCTTTGGCTGACTCCTCACCACATCGTTAGAACTCTGGAGATCCTGCAAGGCTGTCTTCCCTGCTGTGAAGTGGGGTATGATGAGGTGAGTGGTGACTCACACCGGATCCCTTCCCGGGACTCATCTCCTTCTTCCACTGAAGGTTCACTCTGCATCTAGGCCCTGGACTGGCTCCACTGCCCCCCTGGTCTCTTCCCCTGAGGACTCATTGGAGGAGTGTCTCCTACTGCCTGTAAGTATCTGAGGCCCTGGAACTTTATTGAACCCTCTTCTTCTGCCTGGGGCACAACCACTGTGGGCCCTCCTGATACTACCTTCCTGATCCCTGCTGCTGGGACATATTGGGGCCTCGTGGTGACTTGCAGTATAGGCCTGATACAGCGCGGGCCCCCTGCAGGAGCTTTTCTGTGGTGCCCTTCCCCACATATTCCCACAGGTGGCCTTGTCTCCTTGTTGCATACCTGGCTTTGGTTCCTGCAGGGCTCCACGCGTGATCGTTGGGGGAGTCATCACACCTGCTGGGGATCTACAAGGTTCCTTCCCTCATCCCGCTTGTGACCTCTGGCTTCTTGTGCAGCTCAAAAGGGGGAGCCAGGAGGGGACTTGGACTCCGAGGGGGCAAGCTGTTGCTACTCACCCCCTTGTTGCGGATTGCCCTGCTCCTCCACTGCAGCGGCTTCTACTATATACAGGGGGAGGCATCCGGCCTATGGCTGCACTCTCCTGTCCTGGCTGCACATTTGGCATGTCGGTGCTTGAGGGGTCATGCCATGCTCTAATGCTGGGAAGGACATAGCACCCCCAAAAGACAACCCTGTGACAGCATTGTGGAACAAACCTGGTCCTACCCCTGCTATGGCTATGGCGTCTTCAACAGGGGGCCCCTCTGATCCTATCACTCAATGCTTGATGGCCAACTTTTTGCAAGAGCTCAAGCCTGAAATTGGATCTCTCCGAACTGAGGTACAAACCCGTGTTAAGGAACTCAGAAGAGACATCACAGAAATTGGAGGGAGAGTGGACGATCTTGAGAAGATGGTTAATGCTCGCACGGAGGATCAAGAGCATCTTTGACAATGATTGGCCCTCTTGGAAGAGCAACATATTGAACTCCAAGTTAAGCAGGAGGACTTAGAAAACGTGAGCCGCCGTAACAATCTGCGCCTGAGGGGTGTCCGGGCAGGGGCAGAGGGCTCTGACATTATGACTTTCGTTGCAGAACTGCTACACGAAATCAGAGGGGATGACGATGCCTCTCCACCTGCGCTTGATCTAGCTCACCATGTGTATGGGCCTCCTGATCGCTCTTGCCCGGGCCCCGACATGTTGGCCATGGTTCACTTTTTCGTGGAGAAGGAGGTCATCCTAAAGGCAGCATGTTCGAAGCCAGAGTTAACCTACGAGGACGCCCCCATACAGCTCTTCCAGGACCGTGCTCCTACCATGCTTCGTCACCGCAGGGACATCAAACCCATCACTGACAAACTTTGTGAGTTGGGCATCCAGTACTAGTGGCGCCATCCCTTTGTGCTCATCTTTCAATGGGAATCCAAGCACCATGTGCTGTGATCCCTCCGGGAAGCCACTCAACTGCTTCACCTTGCGATCTCCTCTCTGCTGTCCAGCCCTTCATGACTGCCTTCTTTGGGCGGAGATCTTGCGAAACCGCAATGGGCTAGAGTGCTCAGACCACGGCGCCGGCCTAAGCGAGGGGTGCACTCCTCTTCTCAAGCCAAACAGGACATTATTCAATATCTTCGCTCCCTGGACCGAGGGCGGTCCCTCTCCCATTCTCAGCCTAAAGAGAACTGAACGACCAGCCACGTTTCAAAAGGCCATTGTTCTTCGTTCTCAGCTGTCCCCCACAGAGACGGGTTGAATTTTAATGCTCCTTGCTTGTTCATTCCTCGCCCTCAACATAAAGTGCCAGAGGTGCCAGTGTGCACCTGACAACAGTGCTTATTCTCTGAGACTCGCCCCACTTCCTACTCCTAAGAGAGTGACATCTCTGGGATGGCTTGTGCCACTGAGCCTAGCTTGCTCCTAGACTGGAATGGGTCTTGTTGGCCACGTTGGCCGTTGTTCAATTTGGATATTTTGCTGGCCGTTTTTCTTTCCTCCTTTTCTTTTCTCCTTCTTTCTTCCTTCCTGTCTGGAGGGAGGGAGGGTCGTACTACTAGGAATGTGACATTTCTCGATCTAGGGCTGTTAATTGGTGTATTGGCTCCCCTTTACATTGTGCTAGGCATTGCGATATAGTCTGGTTGTGTTTGCTTTTTATGGAGGTTTGACAGGGGAGGACGGGGGGCTCTACACTACATTTTATTCTCACCACTCGTGATGGCACTTGTATGTAGTCAGCTCTTACCATGATTCCTGTACCCTGCTTGAAACTCCTCTCCCTTAATGTAAAAGGTCTTAACTCCACTAACAAGTGTCGTCAAATTTGGCATTATGTACTACAACAGAACCCAGACGTTATCTTCTTACAGAAGACTCATCTGTTAAATTTGGACCCTTCCCATATGCATCACCCAAAATATCCCCTCCAATGCTGGGCATATGCACCTACAAAAACAGATGGGGTGGCTATCCTCTGCGGGGCTGGCATTCAACAGGGAGCTTCCAAAGTGATCCATGGCAAAGTTGGTAGATTCCTTAAATTAGAGGTCCGGATCTGGACACAGATATTCACACTTTGAAATATGTATGCTCTCAATCAAGCACAGGATCTCGTCATTAGGAAACACCTACGGGAACAGATAATGCATGACGACCACCAGCTAATCCTGGGGGGGTGACTTCAATCTAGTGTGGGATGAGGAACTAGACCGTAGTAATGGTTTGTTCCATGGGGCGGGGGCCATGTCTGCATCTTTAAAAAAACAACTTCCTGATCTAGGATTATTAGATATTTGGCGTTACCACTCTCCAGCTACACAAGACTACTTTTATTATTCACATGTCCATCGTTCCTACTATCACATTAACTATCAATTTGTTTCGCATTCCCTAATTCATGATGTCCTCTCGGCGTCTATGTCTGATATTTCTATTTTGGACCATGCCATGTGGAGCTCCTGTTGCACGATCACACACCTCACTCACGCCACCCTCCTCGTTGGAGACTTCCCCCCCAGGTCCTCCTGGACCCAGTGGACGTATCTGAGATTCATGATGCTATCCTGTGTTATTTCTCATCCAATGATCTACCTCTGGTCTGGGACGCCTTTAAAACCATGGTTCGGGGTCATATTACTTCTATTGCGATAGCTTGGGCTCCGGAGGCTCGCTTATTTGAGGACAATCTGTCCCGTGACATAAAAACGCTGGAAAGACTAGATGCGGAATAACCTCTTGCCCTCAACAAGCGATACCTGGCCATGCTTAGTGGCCTGCTAAGGGCCCATAGGATTAACAAGGTGGAACACGCCCTCTTGGCGTTAAAGCAAGGATACTATAAAGGGGGGACAAGGTGGGTACAGTCCTAGTTCATTGCCTTTGGAAGCGGGCCGCAAAGGCTCACATTGCCCCAAAAAATTGGATGGCACGTGGGCTACCACTGAAACCTCCAAACTGAGACCCTTCCATGACAACTACTCTTCTCTTTATGCACTGGATCCACTTCCCCTGAATCAGATTCAGGGAGTACTGGTGGAATGCAGGTGGTCTCCGATCGACAGGCACCATGCGCAAGTTCTTGAAGATTCACTTATGCTGGATGAACCTACTGGTGCGCTAAAAGACCTTCCCCTTGGTAAATCTCCAGGCCCGGATGTCTCCCGGTCCCTTTCTATTGCACTTTTCTCCCGTAGATACAAGAGCTTCTACTTCCCCATTTTAACTCTTTTTCAGATACTGGAGGACCCTCTACCTCTATGGCGCCAGCCGAGATCGCACTGCTTTCCAAGCCAGGGAAGGATCCCACATTATGTTACTCTTTTCAACCCATTGTGCTTTTAAACATGGATCTCAAACTCTATACTAAAATTCTTGCCAAACGTCTTGATCCACATCTACCTGGGATTATTAAGCCAGAACAGGTCACCGACAGAGCGCAGACAATGTGCGGCGCATCACTCATTTAGTCCGCAAGGTTCACCACTGGAACTTACCCTGGTGCTTATTATCACTTGATGCTGAAAAAGCATTTGACACGGTGGACTGGGTCTTTCTACGGACCGTCCTGCACAAAATGGGGCTGGGACCCCAGATGATTGCCAGGATCACCTCAAACCCAGGTCCGGGTCAAGGGTCAACTTACAGGTCCTATTCATGTCTACAGGGGAACCCAGCAGGGATGCCCTTTATCTCCCCTGTTATTTGCGCTTATCATAGAGCCTCTTGCTGTCATGATGCGCCAGTCTCCTGACGTTACTGGCAATGTTCTTTGAGGTGTGGACCATTAAATAGCTTTGTTTGCGGATGACCTCCTCCTCACATTGTCCCGGCCGGGATCCTCTCTACCCACCCTTCATACATTGCTTCAGTCTTTTGAACTTGTCTCGGGCCTTAAATTCAACCATGCAAAATTGTGGGCCTTGAATCTCACAATACCTGTATCTGAGATCACCGTTCTTCAGTCTCTTGTCCTGTGTCAATGGGGTTCACACTCCATTCGGTACATAGGTCTCAATTTGACCCCTAACCTTAACACGTGGTCACAAGCCAATTGGCAAGAATGTAAAAAGGTCGTCTTAGAGGACCTGCGGACGTTGAAATCTCTCCCTCTTTCCTTGCTGGGCTGTCGGAACACAGTTAAAATGTTGGTTCTACTGAAAATATTATATCTATTCCACACCTTTTCCGCATCACCAAATCCAGAACCTTCCGCGCGAGCTTACTAATTTTATTTGGGTAGTGCAATGGCCACACGTTTCTAATACAATACAATACAATACTTACGCTACCGCGGGACGGGGGGCTGGCATGCCCCAACTTAATGGAGTAATATTGGGCCTCTCACTTTCATTTTATTTCGGAATGAATTGCGTGGGAGAGCGGGAAGGTTTGGTTCCATATGGATAGGGCGATGGCCTCCAGACCCATGTGGGATTTCGCCTGGCTTTCACAGGAGGCTCGGCCGCGCAGCCCCTATATGACCATTCCAACAAAAACTGTGCTGGATATTTGGAATAAGCTAGTGCTGTCCAGGGGCCTCACTTCTTTCCCGTCCCCTCATACTCCGTTTGCACGCAACCCACACTTCCCACCTGTCCTGCTTCCACACTCCTTCTTAGCCTGGTTAGATGGGGGTGCCGGACACTCCAAGACATTTTCATGGGAGACATCTTTAAATCCTTCGAACAATGCAAACAGGAATTTCTGCTCTCCGAGGGGGCTGTACTACAGTATCTCCAACTTTGGCACTGGATAAAGGCGTTGTCTTCCACTCAGGGAGCCACCCGTCCTTTTGCCCCCTTTGAACGGCTGGTGCGTTCTTCTGATGAATCCAGGGGTCTGATATCTCTCACATATCAAGTTCTTCAACACCCCCCCGTCCTATCCCTCATACCTATCAGTCATGATGGCAAACCGACACCTCTGTCGACCTCACGCCTTCACAATGGCGCGACATCCCAAGGGTTTTTCACAGCACCTAACAGAAGGAATCTGCATACAAGGTCATGACACAATGATACTACACGCCCCACAAGTTGCACAAAATGTCTCCCAACTCCTCCCCTGTTTGCTGGCACTGCACAAGCGCTGTTGGAGATTTTCTCCATATTTGATGGCATTGCCCGCTTTTGACCGCTTACTGCAGGGAGGACCTTAGTCACATCAAACAGGTGAATGGCTACCCATTGCTCAAAGTCTCGTCCACAGTCATTTTAGGCCTCAAGCCAGTGAACCTACTTGCCATGACATGCAGGGACTGGCACCTAAGCTTACACATGCTTGGCGCAGCTGAACAAATCATAGCATTATATTGGAAGAAGGCTGAAACACCACCAGTGAATGTCTGGTTCACCCGCTTGTGTCATACAATGACAATGGAATTACTCACGGCGCTACTGCATTTTCGTGGTACTAAATTTACCAAAATTTGGCAACCATTGGAACCTTATGGCGCTTCAGCTCAGGGAGAAAGTACTGACTCCCACTCACTCGAAAGGCCATCTGTTGGACCCTGTCTTTAGTAACTGTAAGGAAATGAGGGTAAGCAATCCTATCCCTCTTCCGTGGTCCAATCATTTTCTGATCCCTTTTTTCTGGGAAACACCTGGCTCCTTTTCCTCTCCCAATATAACCTCTGTACTGGAATGTTACTGGACGAAACTTCCTATGGAAGCAAGTCCTTGAAACCACTAAACCTGCTAATGATACCAATCCCATTCGGGCCTCTGACATTTTTAACCTCTGGATTCAGAAATCACTGGATGCAGTACCCCCTAAAAAAATCAAAACATATAATCAGCAGGCAAAATAACGCCCCTGGTTCGCCCCTAAACTAAGAGAGATGAAACAATCCTGCAGAAGGTTTGAACGGAAATGGAGAACAGACTACTCTGTTACCATTAAACTCGAATATAGAGGGGCTATTAGAAGCTATAAGGCCGAGATCAGGGCAGCCCAAGTTCCTTTTTATGAAGTCAAGATCACTCGCTCTGCAAACTCCCCCAAGGAAACCTTCTGTATTGCTAAATCCCTTACCAAACTACCTGTTAAACAACCCTTGCCGGATGGCAACCTCACTCGCTGTAATAGTCTGGCTGACTTTTTTACCCAGACAATCCAAAACATTTATTCCCCCTTTCCTAACTCACCTAACCCCCTTCCGAGTGTACTAACGCCAGAGCCACAACCCTCTACTCAAACCTCCCTCGCTAAATGTTCCCCCATTGACATTACTATTATGGATTCTATCATATCTAAACTCAAATCCGGCTCCACCATTGATCCCACCCCTCCTCAGATCCTCTCGTTAGCAACTGAAATCATCTCCCATACTATCCCTCACCTGGCGAACTCCTCCATCTCCTTGGGCATAGTTCCTGTGACATGGAAATTCGCCATGGTCAAAGCTCTGCTGAAAAAAACGAATTCAAATCCGGATGATCTTTCCAACTACTGCCCTATTTCTCTTCTTCCCTGGGTGAGCAAGATTGTGGAAAAGCACCATCATGGTTGACTTTCTGGAATACAACCATCTTCTCCATCCCTCCCAGACAGGTTTCCGTCCCCAGTACAGGACCGAAACCGCCCTACTTGCAGCAACGGAGGAAGCTAGGAGGATCCTGGATCAAGGGGGTAATGTTACCAACATCCTCCTTGACCTCAGTGCCGTTTTTGACACTGTAAATAATAACACCTTGATCCGTAGACTAAAAGATCTAGGAGTGTCTGGTATAGCTCTGCACTGGCTACAGTCCTTTCTGACTGAACGATCGTTCAGGGTCTTTGAAGGAGATGCAGTTTCTAACCAGCTGCCGCTTAACTGTGTGGTTCCTCAGGGCTCCTCCCTGAGCCCCACATTGTTTAACGTTTATATGAGACCATTGGCAGAGATCATCCATCCATTTGGTGTAAAAATCGTCACCTACGCAGACGACACTCAGTTAGTGGTGGCTCTAAATCACCCTGAGCGGTCACCCAGTGCCCTAGGCTGCTGTCTAGAAGAGATTGCCAGATGGATGGACCTCTGTTGCCTTAAACTCAATAGGTACAAAACGGAGCTTATGCTACTGGGCAACACCCCCGTATTTAACTCGGCAGTGCTGTGGCCCAATTGCATTGGGCCCACTTTAGTCCCTAAAGAGCAAATTAAGAGTCTGGGAGTATGGCTAGACCGCTCCCTTACCTTTAACCATCAAGCTGCAAAACTCTCTCAGCCTCCTGCTTTGGCTTACTCAGAATGCTGCAAAAGATCCTCCCCCTCGTCCCTTTCCAGGCCAGAAGGATCAAGATCCAAGCGCTTATTCTCTCCTGCCTCGACTAAAGCAGCGTCCTTTATTTAGGTGCCCCCCATTCTTCCATCAATAAGCTCCAGATTGTTCAAAACAGCGCTGCATTCCTCCTTTTACAGATCCCGTGGCGGCAGTCGGCGAAACCTGCCATTAAGGCCCTGCACTGGCTTCCGATCAAAGAAAAGATTCAGTTCAAAGCCATGTGCTTAGCCCAGAAGACTTTCTTTAAGACCGGCCCTTCCATCATCCAATCTTCGATTATCCCCTTCCGATCCAGAAGGGTCCTCCGTTCCAACACTGCCTTCCTCTCTCTTCCCCCAGAATAAAAAGAGCTAGAAGTGGCGGACGGTCCTTCACCTATAACGCATCAACTCTCTGGAATGATCTCCCACTTTCCCTACCAGAGGAACCCAATCTGCTTGTCTTTCTGCGGCTTTTAAAAACTTGGCTCTATAAGAACTGACTCTTACTTTCATCTTACCGGTCCTGGCTGTGCTGTCTGTAGTACTGGGAGGCCTCAGGGTAGCCATCGCACCCTATAAATCTAATATCATTCATTCATGTATTTAAAACCCCTCTTTCGTGCATCAGATATTAGCTCAAAAAATGCTGCCCTGAAATATATGCTTGAGCTAAATGATACTACGGTTTGTCTTAATGTTGCACTTTTTATCACCAAAGCAATCAATATACACAAAAGTATTGTTTTATGATGGTATAATGAATTTTATGGATACTGGACGGACATCCTCCAAATATTTTGTCATGTACCTTTGCTACTTTTATTGATATATACAGCTGTTTGACAGTGCTCTTCCGTTTATGCTTGGTATAATCATGTGTTATTATTTGATCCTCAACTACTTTTATGTTTGTTTACATACAAAAGGTTTACTAAGTGAAGAAGCAAAAATAGAAAAGTATCAATTAGAGCCAAAAAATTAGCTTATTTAGTGCCAGGAGCAGCACCAATAAACAGAAGGTGACCAGGTGGCTGCAGGTCTATGTCACATGGTGCAGGGAAGATTAGTGCAGCATTAACATTCTAGTTTGTATTGCCAATCAATAGGTTACTACCCTTTGTATGGACATAAAATGAAAGAGTGTAAAAGAAAGAAAAAACTGAGGAAAATTAAGATGATCAAGGTAGAGTGACAAAGTATTGTGCTCAATATAGTAGAGACATCTGACGTTAGTTGTTTCCAGAATGACCACCATGGAGCGCTTAGAGACACCTCTCTTTCAGGTTGGTTTTAACTTGTGGGAAGCCCCTCGGTTGGTTCTGGCCAGTGTAGTAATAGAATGTGGTTTAAATCACTCTTGTCGTCCCCCCACATGCCCCGAACGGCAAAAGCTCTGGTTATTTGACTAGAATCCTGATACCATTCTATGAGAATGTAATGTTTATCATAGTCCCTCCTGTAGCTTGTGTCTCTCCCACAAAGACAACTTTTCTTCATCTTCACACACAAATGGTGACCAGGCTTTTCCGACTATGGCAGACTTTATCTTCTCTTTCTTGCTATTATATATAGGGCATGCAAAAATGTGTATTCTCTGTCCATAGAGAACATGTATAGTTCACTCTTTGAGGTGCACCCATTTTTGCTCATAGTTATTCAGTAATAAGCTTGAAAACACAAAAACTCGTCCCATTTCCACGCCTATGTCCGACTATTTATATAACTCTTCCTTCTCAATTCAGATTTGCATACACACATTTGAAAAATGTATAACATTTTAGTTACATTTTAATTACTTACAAAGGGTCTACAAACCACGGGGCAGATTTATGAGGCTCTTGCGCCTCCTTGCGCCGCAATTGCGTCACGCAATGTGATGCAACGGCGGCGCAAACAATGCGCCCTATTTACAACGTGACGCATCTAGGAGATGCGTCACGTTGGAAACCCCTGCGCCATAAGGAGGCGTTCCTGCGCAGGGGGGGGCGTTCCTGCGCAGGAACGCCTCCTAAAAGTGGCTGAGTGAAATCTATGAGATTTCACTCAGTCACTTTCTACGTCAATTCCCTACGCCTGCTTGAAGCAGGCGTAAGGGTGACGCACCATACATTGAACAGGTGGGCCCTGTGCATTGCAGGAGTCATGTCGCACTTGCGACATGACTCCTGCAATGCGCCGCCCGTGCGCCGAGAGATGCGTCACGCATCTTCACTGCCTTGCACCATGGTGCGCCGCATCATAAATGTGGCGCACCATGGGTGGCGGAGCAGTGGCGCACTGTGGCGCATGTTAACTGGCGCATCCCTGGGGATGCGCCAGTTAACATAAATCTGCCCCCACATATTTAAAATTTTGAGAAATGTGCCCAGGCTTATACATGTTGATAAAGAAACAAGTCATAAATCAGACATTTAGATCGAGGACTAGCTTTTGGCCCTATGTACTATCTCTTTGACTGAATCTAGTGCTGACAAATTTTACTTGCAGCAAACGAAATAATAAAGTAAATGCACATTACCACATTTGCAGATGTGCTTTACGATGGGTACAATTATTAAACTGTGTCTGGGATGCTCTACTTGTCCCAATGTCTACCATCTCACAAGTGGCTGAGTCTGATTTCTCGTACTTAAGAAAACATTGCTAAGAACATATCTACCGCATAGTGTTCAAGAGGTGCCTGTGTACCCTTTATAACATTTGAGGTTTATCATGTTTTCCTTGCAGCATAGCAAACAGGCATCGGTAAAGCCAATAGGTATAGCGTTGATAGGCAGTCTTCTGACTTTGATTGTCAATGCGTGTTTTATTTTGTTTTGTAAAGCATTATTGGCAGAAGAGCTACCGGACCCTCACCAAAATCAATCATATTGTCTAAAAGGAAAACATTTATTTAGTCTTAAAATGCACATACGGCAGTCCTAAGCACTGAAGGGAACCACTTACTGTATGGATGTACTCCTTGTCACTCACAATGAAATTAGCCTATGGTTAAAGAGGTCTGAGTCACTGCCCCATGCTGTATGCTGTAGTGAGCAGACATTGACATTCTGGGGCTGTATTACTGTAAAGCCACATTTTCATTGTTTGCACCGGGCGGAGCTCTTAAAAGGTGTGCCTGTTGAAAACAATGGAAATGCACTGTATTACCATGAATATGCTGCACCCAGAACGGCCCGAACTTGTGCAACCTTGGAGGCAGTGCATTCATGTGAAAAACAGAGCGGATGTTTCGAAGCTTTTATGTGTTGCCACAGTGCAGGCAGTACCTGCCTGCACTTTAAAAGGGGATTAGAGATCCACTTACAGGCGGGTGCAGTGAGTGACTGTACCCACCTGCAAGGGGATGTCGGGGGTCCAAGGGACCCCTGAGTCCAGAAGGCTGTTTTCATGGGGCTCACTGTCCGTGACCTCCTAACAGCTTCTTTGCCTCTGTGACTGTGTCTGTAATACGGCCCGGGCGTAGAGGCAAACTAATACCCTCATTTGCAGGGGGAACGCCACCATACAAATGAGAGAACACCCCCTGAAGGCAGCACTATTGGCATTACAGAAGGGGCAGCACAAGCATCTGCGGCCCCTTCTGTAATACCAAAGTGCCCCGTGGGTGCACAAAGTGCAAAAAAAAGCCTGTAGCACATCCAGGGCACTTTGTGTAATACCACCCCTGATGTCCTGGTGGCATTTATAAACCACGAGGCTGAAGGACGAGTGGTTTATTAATATTACCTGTGGTCTGACATGAAAATATAGGTCCATATTACATATGTTACTCATTGTGTACTTTTTATATTACACAATTTTATAAATTATTTAAGTATTTTTGAGACAGATTTGTGCATCATTTATATAGTATTCACTGCTTGCATGAGACTGTAGATATTCCTATTAATGTTTTGAGAAATTAGTGTTTTTGCTGGAGATACTGTTCAGATCTTTAAATTGCTTATTCTGCAACAATGTATATTGTTATTAGTCAGATTCTGAATCCGAAACTCATTGTAAGGAAATGAATGACATGAGCTCTAAAATGTGTCCTTCTGTTGTACACATTGACATTATTGAGTAGGTATAACAGGACATATATAAAGAAAGAAAATGAAATGAAATGCTGGACAGTGTAACTTTATGCTGTCGGGCTCTGTCTTTGCAATGTTTATTTTCATTTGATGAGCAGACGTCATTGGTAGATGCTTGCATCAAGGAATTCCCCACAAGGGTGAGATTAGCTGTGTTGATGAATGGTCTCAGAGTAGCACAGTCTTTGAGAAAGCTGTAAGTCAAAATGCTGTGTAAAACATTTAGGTAACATACTTATTTGATTAAGGAAGCTAAATACCCAGCAAATCCATGGCCTTCTCTTAAATATGTATATAATTCACAGTTAGACCTATTTTCTGTGTAAAAGAAACAACTGACAAACATTCAATAAGACTCCCTAAATGTAAGGACTTCTCATTTAATTAGATACTGGCAGTGATGTGAAAAGGAGAGTAATTCTGTTAACCCAGATCACAGGTTTAAAAGATAATTCAGCAGAGGAATGCCATAAAAAGTCTGTTCTGTGAGATTTATGCATACATCAAATCCAAATAACCAGCAGCTGGACACATTTGGCAAGTGCCTGGGACATATGGATAACATCTCATCTATTCCAAAAGATGGGCAAAAGTTTAATGCAATGTTTCCTAATTCTCTGGGGTATATTTAAATAGATGTATACGTTTTAGGGTCTAAAACTCAAGGAAGAAGGCCAAATATATGTTTTTCTAACTTTGTAATAGCCAGGGAGCAATAGCAACAATGCACAGAACCTGTTTTCGGGAAAGCTGGAAAGCGGGCAATGATATTCTTCAAAGTGGTTGCCTTTATGCAAAAAAGCATGTATGAACATTTCTTACATGCTCCAAAAACTGAAATTATTGATCACCTCATGAGACTAAGTGCCTGACTGATATATTTGTGAAAGCATGCTTTGTCGCAACAAAGACAGAGGGGCAGATCTACAAGAAAGTGCCACGGCACGGCACCGTAAGCCCTTTGGGTGCACCACGCTGTGGCACTTTCATAGAACAGGAATGCGACATATTTACAATGATATGTTGCTTTCCTGTGCTCTCCCCTGCGCGGTGCACAAACAGCTTCTATGCTCCGGTGCAGGCACCCTTGCACCATGGCGCAAGGGTGCCTGCATCATGGGGAGATTGTTTTTGTGCAGGAAGCGGCACCTTCCTGCACGAAAAACAATCACTACAGGCATTTTCCTCTTTCAACGCGTCCTGTAGAATGCAGCACGCATTGAAAGAGGAAAACAACGAGGAGAAATGAAAACATTTCTACTTGTTGCACCTCGCTATGCCACCCCTAGGGTGGCGTAGCATACTGACGCATTTCCAAGTTTACTATTCCCTGTAAATCTGGAAATGTGTCTGGTTCCATGGGTGTTGCGTGGGAACACCCACAGCAACAACCATGGACATCCCTTTCACGCAAAGTGCTGCGTGTAAAGGGGCCATATATACAAGGACAGGAAAAGCCATGCAGGGTGGCCTTTCCTGTCCTTTTAAATATGGGGCAGAGAAATGCGCTGCCAGTGCGTCACAAAAAGTGACGTACTGGCAGCGCAAGGGGCTTGCAAATCTGCCCCAGAGTATGCTTACTGCCAATACAATGGTCTACCCGCCAAATTTATATGCAGGTGGGTGAACAATAGTTTGGTCAGCAGAGACTACTCAAATGCCTGATGGAATAAGGTCTGTCACTGAATTCGCTATATATCGAAACGCCCAATTTAAATGGGCAATATAGCCATTTTTACTACCTGTCACCTCCAAGCAAACCAGGTGTTAAGGGGAATTAAAAAACTAAAAATGCCCACTCACCACCTCAGATGACTCTCATTGCAAGAGAGGCATTTCTTTTTTTATTTACAAAAACCCACTTTGGGGTTTTATTTTTGAAAATGAAAAAAGTATCGAAACTTTACTGTACGGCTCTGTCATGAACTGCTTTGATAGCAGCTCCTGTCAATGGTAGAAATATCTGTATGGCTGATGGACATTTTTAAATTTGGCAGGCTGGTTCTCCATCAGGGCGTCACTCCGATGGAGCACAACCCATCCACCAAATATAAATTAGCCCCTAAATCATTGAAAGAAAGCCACATGATCAGCTTTGTGTAGGTAACATCGAAATTAATGCTTGCTGTGTTCCTATACATTATGCTGTCTTTAGTCTTATAAATCACTCATGATTCACTTTCAATACATGTATACTGCCTCTTTTTTCCTTGATTGTACCAAACTACAGGCCAGATTTAGACTTTGGGTACTCTGTTGCAATAATAACCGGGTACCCTCTCCTGCAAAAAGAAGTTCCACCCACCTCATTTAGAGTCGGGCATAGGTTCAGCATGTAGATGGCAGAGATTACTCCTTCTTACGACCTAGATAAACCTCTGATAGCCCAATGGAGTAAAGGCCTTCGGAGGTTTTGCCATGTGTTTGCCCACCCTTTTTAGAGTGGGTGAACACTCAGGCAGTTTTCACTGTCCGTCTCTGCCAGGTTGAACCAGGTGATTTCCCACAGGAAAATGCTTGGTGCCACCATGTAAAGCATTTCTTGCATTTAAAAATGATTTGAGTCTGTTCTAGAGACACATTCCAGAGCAATAGTTTCATTTTTCTCTCGTATTAGAAAATACAAAATAGAAAAATGACCAATCATTGGCCATATGATTGTCAGTTAGGTTTTGTGCCAGCCACCGAAATTTCCAGAAAAGAATACACCCACTCAAAGAAGGTGAAAACTGTCATCTCAAGGAATATTTCGATCAGTACCTCCCCACTGGTCATTCGTAATTTAAGACTCAAGCCATTTATTCACCTTTTTTGTACCTCAAAAGGGATTGTGGTATTTATATTGGCCTTGCAGCCATAAGCAATATTTAATTTAAAGTAGATATGTGTTGCTTGTTCCGTGTTCTATTAGAGCAGGTCTGTCATGCTTTGGCTGGTACTAAGTTGCCCTTCCATTTGTGGTGTATATCTTAACTCACAACAGATACATTGGCAGGCATACTACACATGGACTTATAGAGATTTTCATAATGCCATTCGCCTTTGCAACACTTGCATCACTTTTCAAAACTTCTAAAAGGCAGCCATCAAAGAACTCCTACATAGTTCATGATAGAATATCTTAATGAGATGCTGATGCATCCTAGAGTTCCTTGCATTGTCTCTCCATGGCTTTACAAATGTGGTGGGAGAATTATTTGAAATTTAACACTTTAATCTTCAACTTCTCATCAGTCGAATTAGTGGGTGCATTCTAACAACCAATGTGGAATCCAGTATATTTCAGGTTCATTTTTGTGACACTCAATCGGAGCAAGACTGTACAAAGTGCATAGGCAGTTAGCCTTTGAGTGAAAATGAACTGTCTGTACTTCAGCTGTTACCACAAGGCCTTGAGAAATGACCAAGCCACAAGTTCTTCCATTTGATTAGATGAGCATTGTGCAAATGCTTTTTGGTGTTGCACTAAAAGGTCCCCAGTCAGTATGTTAACTTCACACCTGCCAACATCTTGTATAAGAAGATGTAATTTTACTGTCATTGGTTATACACGTAATGCTTGTGTAACTTGTTGCCTTCTCGGGTCAGCAACTCATCATGTATGCTGATGTAATAACCTTTTCTGTATTATGATTGGATATGTATCAATATGTCTTTTGTGGTTTTCATGTATAAAACACCCAGAGAACATTCTGCAAATTGGACATGTTGCTGCCTAGCTCATGTTCCTGTGACTCACTTATAAAGCTAAGCATGAAACTAGACAATGTACTTTGTAATTTTATTGAGGTTAAACATTTGATAGAAGAATGTTGTCCTAAGCGGTGCAGTGGATGGTTGGAACGTGACTTCTCAGCTGCCCTTCTCTTCAGCCTTCACTCTGTACTCGTGGGCAAATGACACCTCCGAGGTGACAGCTCTGCCATCCCTGACCTGTGCAGTTTGAGGTCTTTGTCTTTCATGACTCACTACTTCTCCCCAGCAAACAATTCTAATAGTAAGTGTTTCCACTGCTCCTGCCCTAGACTTTATCCGGCACCTTGCAGTTTTGCTTACTGAGTTTTTATATGACCTTGTCTGATTCATAAACAGCTGTACCGAAAGAGATTCTGCCTTTGCCTAATATTTCCTGTTTTATATGAATATGATGTTTCATATAAAGTAGCACAAGCCAGAGAGTGCTCCACAGAAGTAGTACAGGACAGGAAGTGCTCCACTGAAGGTCTGCTCCGTCTACCTCATGACTCACTCATACCGAGGGTGTGTTTGGTGGTTGAGTGACTTTCACTAATTTCCGGACACCTATGAAGTCGCCAGTTGTATCAAGGGGTTCTCCCTGGTTACAAGAGAAAGGTGACTTAGGTTTTTGCATCTGGGTTTTCCCATGCCTAATGCATGCAGATTGTTAGTTTTACATTTGACACTGGGTTCCGGGGTATACCACGTGCCAGTTAGTGGCCCAGGCAGTTGTGTGCCTCACTGTGTTCCGAGGGTTTATTAAACTACATGTTCAATATTTTTCCAGTACCTCTCATTTTGTTGTTGATTTTCTCTTTGCCATTTTTAGAGCTTGTGATAATATTAGCACTGCAGAATTGTGCATATTGCTTGTTTAGTTTTGCTATGAGTTAGTAATGCTGCCATGTTGAGCTAAATGTTAGGATTATCTGTTGCTGGTGCTACTGCTGCTACTTTTCCCCTTAAGCACCCACTGGACAGGATGGTGGGCTTTAGTGTATGGGTAGGACACACAAAGGCTGCTAGGGTCAGTTTCCTGCTACCTGGTGCATGAATGAATGTGTGTGTTAAAGAGGGTTCCCATGTGTCTTACCAACTGTGGATTCCGAAGGTCTTCCGCAACAACTCAGCCGCACCTGCCTTTAACAAAAAGTTGAGTTTAGGGCCACAAAGCAAGGAAGTTTATACACTGCACGCATTCTCCCTTTTCTGTCTTCTTTATTTCTGTGGCAAGGAATCTGGGAAACCAGCACCTACTGCACTCTTTGGGCCTCATTTATGAGAAATGACGCATCGCTGCGTGAAAGCAGCGATGCGTCACTTCTGAGTGTGTCCTCCTTGCGACATACCTGATGCGTCATATTTAATGTATGACGCATCATGGGGCAAGGAGTTACAGATACGTCAGTATTTCTGACGTATCTGTAGGCGCAAAAGTGATGCATTGCTGGAGTGTGTCACAAAAGTGACGCAACTCCAGCAATGCGTCCTTTCACATGGGGCAAGCCCCATGTGAAAGGGCCTGCGTCAGTCTTACGCCTGCTGTGAGGCAGGCGCAAGATTTTGACGCAATGGTGTCCTAGAAGTGACGCATTGAAACCTCATAGATTTCACTGCGCCCCTTCTACGACCCTTTCTTGCGTCAATACGCCCCCCTTGCATACGGCAGCGTAAAAGTGACGCACGGCCTCATAAATGAGGCCCCTTGTCTCTATAGACACCTTCATGCTTGTGCTAAGTCTGTATGCTTTTTGGTGAACCAGTATCAAAAGACTGTGTCCCAAAAATGTTAATTTGATTGGGTGATTTCCTTGCCTCCTCGTAATAACACTGCACATGGCTCTGAATGCACATATATTTTATGTGAGTATATTTTTTTCCTTACTGTCATGACACCCATGGGCATGAGCCCTGGGAACTAAGCCCAGGTATATCCTACCGTATCTGTTATCCCGTGTGAGTGAAATTGTCTTGCACGCTGTAGGGACAGCCATTGTATTTTCAACAAAGGAGAGGCAGAGCTGCTCACACGAGGGCAGGAGCATTTGCAGACAAATAAAAACACAGAATTGGACCACTATAGCAAGAATTCAGAAAATGCGTGGCCTAACATTTACAAAAATAGGCAGGCAGGGTAGAAGCAGGAAGAAGGCCAGAGGCAGGGAGAGAGGTAGATATGAAGGTGACAGGAAAGCATCCCAGCCCGATTCAGGGACATCTTATTTCAATTGTAACCTGTCCAGTTACTGGGGAGACACCCGTCACCTGGCGCACCCTCCACAGACCAGCCTTGAAAGGTCTCAACCAAAGCATGCCCAGTATGTTCAGACAGCTCCCCACAACTCTAATGCTCCTGATAGCTCATTCCAAAGAGTAAGGGGGTTTTAGACCAGAAGAGCAAAGAAGCAAGTTTACAAAGGTTGGATAACCTGTTTTCAGAATTAGATAAAGAGGATACAAGAGCAATTCTGGAGGTGCATGATTGGTCATTCACTAAAGCTAATTAGACTCTTGAGTTAGAAATTAGTGCAACAAGTAATGGGAGTTGCAACACGTGCAAAACACACTGTGCAGCTCTCTGTCCTGCAACAATACAGGAAGAGGCTACCATCTCTGTTGACTGTCCCACTGACTTGCTGTTGTAGAAGTTTAAAAAGTTAGCTCAGTTGGCCTGTGGCTTACTAACAGAGGACCAGGGACTATCAGTCAATCAATCAGCATTTGGAGAGCATTACACTGTCACCCCTGTGGGTATCTGGTTGCTGAGGTGCGAGGTATCAATCAATCAATCAATCAATGAAATATTTGTATAGCGCACTACTCACCCGGAAGGGTCTCAAGGCGCTTGGGGGAGGGGGTCCGCTACTGCTCAAACAGCCAGGTCTTGAGTTGTCTCCTGAAGGCAAGATGGTCATGGGTCAGCCGAAGGTGGATGGGGAGGGAGTTCCATGTCTTGGCCGCCAGGTAGGAGAAGGATCTGCCTCCGGCGGTGGCTCTTCGGATGCGTGGTACGGCGGCGAGGGCGAGGCTAGTAGATTGTAGCTGGCGGGTGGGCTTGTAGAAGGTCAGGCGGTCGTTGAGGTACTTGGGGCCCAGGTCGTGGAGAGACTTGTGTGCGTGGGTGAGGAGCCTGAACGTGATCCTCTTGTTGACGGGGAGCCAGTGCAGGTCCCTCAGGTGGCCGGAGATGTGGCTGCGTCGGGGGATGTCCAGGATGAGTCGGGCGGAGGCGTTCTGGATGCGTTGGAGTCTTTTCTGTAGCTTGGCTGTGGTTCCGGCGTAGAGGGTGTTTCCGTAGTCCAGTCGGCTGGTGACGAGTGCCTGGGTGACCGTCTTCCTGGTTTCTGTCGGGATCCATCGGAAGATTTTGCAGAACATGCGAAGGGTGTGAAAGCCTGATGAGGAGACGGCGTTGACTTGTCTGGTCATCGAGAGGGAGGAGTCCAGGATGAAGCCCAGGTTGCGTGCGTGGTCCGTTGGTCCGGGGCGGGGGGCCACCAGGAGTCGTCCCAGGCGGAGGGCGATGGTCCCAGGATGAGGACTTTGGTCTTGTCAGAGTTCAGTTTCAGGCGGCTGTTCTTCATCCATTCGGCGGCGTCTTTCTTCCCTTCGTGTAGGCTGGTTCTGGCAGTGTCGGGGTCTCTGGTGAGGGAGAGGATCAGCTGGGTGTCGTCGGCGTAGGAGATGATGTTAAGGTTGTGTTGGCGTGCGATGGCTGCAAGAGGTCTCATGTAGACGTTGAAGAGGGTGGGGCTGAGTGATGATCCTTGCGGTACACCGCAGATGACTTCAGTGGCCTTGGATCGAAACGGGGGAAGCGGACTCTCTGTGTTCTTCCGGCGAGGAACGAGATGATCCATTCCAGTGCCTTCTCTTGGATGCCGATGTTGCTGAGGCGTTGAACTAGGGTGCGGTGGCAGACAGTGTCGAACGCTGCAGAGAGGTCCAGGAGGATGAGTGCCGCTGTGTTCCCGTTGTCGAGCAGGGCTCGGATGTTGTCGGTGGCTGCGATGAGGGCGGTCTCGGTGCTGTGGTTGGCTCTGAAACCGGACTGCGAGGGGTCAAGGGATCCGTTCGTCTCGAGCAAGGCAGCAAGCTGTCTGTTGGCGATCTTCTCGATGACTTTGGCAGGAAAAAGGAGGAGCGAGATGGGGCGGAAGTTGTTGAGGTCGGTGGGGTCCGCTGTTGGTTTCTTCAGTAGGGCGTTGAGCTCTGCATGCTTCCAGCACTCCGGGAAGGTGGCAGTGTTGAAGGAGGTGTTGATGATGTTCCGGAGTTGGGGTGCGATGGTGGAGTCGGCCTTGTTGAAGACGTGGTGGGGGCAGGGGTCGGTTGGAGATCCAGAGTGGATGGTGTTCATCGTGCGGGCTGTGTCTTCGGTGGTCGCCGTGGTCCAGACGCGAAGGGTGGCGGTGGGGGGCGTTGGTTCGACGGTTGGGTGCGTGGATGGTGTGCCGAAGCTGTTGTGGATGTCGGCGATCTTGCGGTGGAAGAACGAGGGGAGAGAGTCGCAGAGATCTTGTGAAGGAGTGATGTTGTTGTTGCCGGTGCTGGGTTGGAGAACTCCTTGACGATGCTGAAGAGTTCCTTGCTGTCGTGGGCATTGTTCCTTCAGTGATTTCTTCTTGGTGGTGCGGATAAGCTGGTGGTGCTTGCGGGTTGCGTGCTTGAGGGCGGTCATGTTGTCAGTGGTCTTGTCAAGGAGCCAGGCTTTCTCGAGGGTGCGGCAGGTCTTCTTGGAGTCCTTGAGCTCGTCGGTGAACCAGGAGGCCTTCTTGCTTCTGGGTCTGCTGGGGGGGTTCTTCAGTGGTGCGAGGTCATCGGCATCGGCGCAGGCGGTCAGCCACTGCGTGAAGTTGCGGGCTGCTTCGTTGGGGTCCGTTGTGTTGGCGGGTGGGTTCTGGCTGAGGGAGGTGGTGAGCTGGTCGGCGGTGATCTTGCTCCAGCTCCTGTGAGGAACCTGTTGTGGGTGGTGGTGGGTCGTGGTTCTTATGAAGCTGAAGTGGACGCAGCTGTGGTCGGTCCAGTGGAGTCCGGTGGAGTGGCTGAAGGTGATGTGCTTGCTGGAGGAGAAGATGGGGTCAAGCGTGTGGCCGGCGTAGTGGGTGGGGGTGTTCACCAGTTGCTTGAGTCCGAGGTTGGCGAGGTTGTCCAGCAGGGCGGCAGTGTTGCGGTCCTTGTTGTTCTCCAGGTGGAAGTTAAGGTCCCCTAGGAGGATGTAGTCAGCGGAGGGGAGGGCGTGCGGGCTGATGAAGTCCGAGATGTCTTCGCTGAATTGTGTACGTGGTCCCAGGGGTCTGTAGACGAGGGTGCCTCTGAGGGTCGTCTTTGGGTCGGTGTGTATCTGGAAGTGGATTTGCTCGGCAGCAGCGAAGGTGTCGTCGGAGTTGGTCGTGATGCGGATGGTGTTCTTGTGGATGATGGCGATGCCTCCTCCGGTCTGGGTGACGCGGTCCCTCCTGATGATCTTGTACCCGTCCGGGATGGCGATGGCCATGTCGGGGGCTGAGGAGACGTTCATCCAGGTTTCCGTGAGGAAGGCGACGTCTGGTGATGTTGTGTCGAGGAGGTTCCAGAGTTCCACGGCGTGCATGTGGACGGAGCGGGTGTTGAGCAGGATGCACTTGAGGTGGTTGCTGCTGGAGCTTGGCTTGGCGGGTGCGGTGCAGGTTCGGAGGCAGGTGAACTTGCAGGTCTTGCAGGTGAAGGGTCCGTGGGTGCGTTTCGAGGTGGCCCGGCATCAGGCGGGATTCCGTCCAGTATTGAGTGCATTAAGAGCGGCGGCGTTGTAGGTCTGTCGGGTCGTCTTGCCTCGGCGGGGGCCAGGGGTCCAGGCGCTGGGCGCGGTCCAGGCGCGGACGGGCGCAGACGGGCTTGCCTTTGGCGCACAATCGGCGCACCCGCTGCATGCGTCCACTGCGCTTTCGCTGTGCGGCCTCCATATGAGTGGAAGAGGGAGGGAGGAGCAGCTGGGAGGTGGGAGCGGGGCGGCCAATGGGGTGCGAGGGGGCAGAGCTACCGGGACGCGGCGGCGGGAAACGGGTGGCGAGGGGGTGACGCGGCGATCACGGGAAACAGAGGAAAAGGGATCACAATCAGGGCAAAAACGTTAAGGGAGCAAAAATCTGGGCAACAGATAGACACAGGTACAGATGAAAGGGCGGGCACAGGCACTCACTCGGGGCACAAAAGAGAAGGTGGACACAGGCACTCACTCGGGGTATGGAAGAGAAGGAAGGCGCTGGTGCTCGGTCACAGGCAGTCAGGTCACAGCAGCGGGAAGTGGTCACACAGGGGGCTGCGTGGCGGTGAGGGGAGCGACCTGCCTGGTAAACAGGGTCAGAGGTCGCCTGTGGAAAGAGGTATCTGTGGAAAAGCCAGGTCTTGAGGAAATGGCAGGAAGATGAAGAAACAAGAAGAAAAGGCAAAATAGAGCGAAGAACAATGAGATCAGAAATGACAAACCAGACAGAAGAAAAACAAACAGAAAAACAGAACAAAGGGCAAAAACATGAGCAGAAATGGCAAAACAGCGAGATGGAAATACGAGCAGGAAAAGGCAAAACAGAGGGAAGAAAAGGAGCAGAAAAGGCAAAACAGAGCAGAAGGGGGCAAAACAGACAGCAGAAAAACAAGCAAGAAAAGAAAAACAGAGGGCAGAAAAATGTGAAGAAAATGTCAAAAAACAGAGCAGGAAACAAGCAGAGGAGGCACAAACAGAGGGCAGCAGGTAGACAGGCAGCAAAGGGTAGGGAACTGCAGGAAAGCTGCACAAGAGAATTGTCACTGGGGAGCTGTCACGAGAAGAAAATGTCTGCATCCCATACAAAAACACAGCTCAGACAGACTGTTGACTGTCCCATGCATTAACTGTGGGAACATCTCCACCTCATTCTTTTGCTGTGTTTCTACATGATGATGGTTTGGCAGAAAGACCGTGTTGCAACAATTTTAATATTACATTCCCCATCATTTATGTTTTGTTATAAATTCCCCTGAACAACACCGAGTTCAAACTGCCCCATTTATTTGCAAAGTGCGATGGCAACTATTAACACAAATTAAAATGAATTGAGATGTTAACAAAATTAAATAATATTAATGTGTTCATATTATTTATACAGGCAGAGATTTACTTCCCCACTAACATTCACCATAGGCTCTTCCACCAACACAAATACACCAATTGTTGCAATATCCCCCAATGGAACAAATACATGTATACTGTAAGAACGATAGCCAGAGTAGCTTAGTGGGCTGCAGCCTTTGTTCTTTTGTTGAGAATATATGTATTCACTGTAAAAAATACAGGTTTCAGGGACTTTACAGTTAGGAATTAGCATTTAATAAACCTTAGAAATTCACTGAAGAAAACACAGGTTTCAGGAACGTTATAGTTAGACTGACATTTCACTTGCACAAAACCTGTGAAATTCAGCCATTATAGTTAGCTGAGCCAACTATAACTCACACCCCGTCAATAAACAGCTGATGATGTCACATATTACATCACTCATTACCTGGTCAGTGACATCACTGATGGCATCACTGATAACATCTCAAATTACATTACTGAATCATCCAGTGGCTGTGAGTATTTCTAAAAAGCTTAAGAATGAGGAGCCGAGAAAAAAGGGAGGCCCCAAAATGTGTTTTCCCAATGTTATTTTCAATAGAAAATTTTAAACAAAGCTACAGCCCGAACTGCTGAACGGAATTACACCAAATTAGGCAAAAATGTAGCCCTTGGTTCAGAAAGAGTCCTTTTTGTTAAATGGTGTAAATCCATTCAGTAGTTCCTGAGAAATTTGAAAAAGAAAAAGTGTTGATATCTAGGGATGCGGTGGAGTTGTGACCCCTCCCGAGCACGAACTTCACTCTAGCTGGCTGCAAACACTCCAAACCAGTTTTGGCAGCCATCTTGTGACTCAGTAAAACAGAGTCACAAGAAACAGTAAAATAAATATTAAAAAACAAGAAAAGGGGGCAGGGTAGAAACACCTTGACCCCCTAGGTCTACTCAGGGGGTCCCACAATTTTTTTTCATAATTTCAGCGGAAAGCAGGATGGGGTCGTAAATCCCGCCGAAATTATTAGAAAAAAATGGAGTGCGGGCTTCTGCGCTTGAATTAAATGAGGCCTCCGGGTGGGCCAGGTCCTGGGGGGATTGCCCTATTCACAATTGTGGGGGCCCGCTGGGCCTCTGCAGCCCCATGAACCGCCAGCTCCCTGGGGCTATTTAAAGAATATGTGGGAGGGCACACAGCCTTCCCGCAGCCCCGGGGACTGCCACCTCCCTGGGGCTTCTGTTTAATTAATCGGTGGGGGGCCTCCTAAGCCCCCCCAAGCCCCAGGGACCGCCACCCCCCAGGGCTTTTCTTAAATATTCATGAGGGGGCAGAGGGACCCCTGCTGCCCCAGGGACCGCTACCAACCCGGGGATCTTTTTTAATAAAATAACCTGGGCATATGGCGGACCCTCCATATGCCCAGGGGTCCCCCACCTCCCCAGGGCACTAAAAATGTAAATGCAGGGGTCCTTTATGGACCCCCGAGCCCCGGGTATCACCACCTCCCCAGGACATTGCAATGGTTTGGAGGGGGCTGGGCGGCCCCCTCCTGGAGCCCATGATGGGCCTGGGGACAACCACCCCCCAGGAAAGGCTCCTGCAGTGTCCCAGGGTGCCCACCCCGGGACACTGCTGCTTGCTATGCCAGAGCAGAAGCCGTGTGGGTCCCGCCCTTTCATAGCAAACTCTGCTTTGGATTTTGGAAGCGAGAGCTGGTTTCCTGCTCTCGCTTCCAAAACCCAAAGCAGATTGTTTTTCCACACAGGGAGCCTCATGTTAGCAACTCCCCGTGTGGAAAAGCAGTGCCGGCTCCCACAGGAGAGGGAGTGTTGGTGGGCCAGGTCCCGGGGATTGGGGTCCCCGGGGCCCAAAATGGCCTGGGAGGGGGGTAGCATTTCCCCCTCCTTGTTTACAAAATAAAGCATATGTGGGCATGCCCCGGGGATGGACGGTTAAAAAAAAAATAATTGGAGTTGCAACCCTAGCGCTGCACTCAGTGCGCCCCCCTGGTAGGAACACAAGGGGTGCGCAGCGCTCTAAACGACCCCTGGTGTGAATGTGAAGGATGCACGGCTCCCAGCACAGCTACCTGGTGTGAACGCGAAGGGTGTGCAGCTCCAAGCGCGCCCCCCGGTGTGAACGTAAGGGGTGTGAGGCACCCAGCACAGCCCCCTGGTGTGAATGTGAGGGGTGCACCACTCCCAGCTTGGCCCCCTAATGTGAACGCGAGGGGTGCGCAGCTCCCAGCGCGGCCCCCTGGTGTAAACTCGAGGTGTGCATGGCTCTTTTAGTCACGCTGGGTGCGGGATTCCAAGCAAAAAAATTCAAATAAACCTACGTTATAGGTTGAGTTATTGAGGGGCTCTAAAAAGAGCCCTTGTTTTCATTGGGAGATTGTTGTAGCTACATGTAAGTGCGGATGCAGAGCTTCAAGTTGTTGAGAAACGCTCTGTTGCCTTCATCAGTTAAGTGTACTCCATCACTTCTGTAGATGCCATCCATATTGAAATGAATATTGTTGTTATAGATGGAGCCCATGTTATGGTTTCTCAGGTAAGCGGAAACAGTTTTATTCACATTTCTTCTAGCTTTCTCAATCTGGGGACAACATTGAGTGGACCACTTCCATTTCTGTCATTGGCATTTGTATTCAAAAACAGTTTGGGAGAAAAGCAACATAAATTCTGCAAAGGTGTCCTTCATTAGCATTTCCAGACCTACCCCAGTCAATGTGCCTAGGTCATTGCCACCACATTGCACAATTTTGAGGTCAGGGGGTTGGAGATGCAAAAAGGCTTTAACCAAAGGCATCAATTGGTGCCACTTTAATCCTCTCTGTCCAATACATTTAATGTCTACGTTTTGCAAAGCTAGGTCTTTGTCAATACCTCTGCATTCAGCATACCTTTTGCACATAAAACATAGCTGTGCTCAACAATCCACACTGAAAGTGTAGTGTAGTTCCTATATTCCTAATAGGCTCTGCACATTGGAATAATATACCCTATAGATGTGATGTAGGACTTAGGACGACTAGGTCTCTATAGAATATATTAAACTTAACTATGAGTGCCAGCTAGCTCCTAGGTCACTAGAAACTTTCTCGAGTGAACAAGAAGGGATTCGTTTCTGACAACCGCATAAACATGACCACTTTGTTTCCCCAAGATAAACCGTATCTTCAGAGTCGTGGAAACAATAGATAGATATTTTACTCAGTCAATCGTGCATGCTTTATTTCATCATGTGTGCAGAGAAATAGACAGACGGGCGTTTTCAATAAAAGTATTTATTGAACAGTCTTCTTTCTCAGGCAGAAGAAATGAACTGCTACAATCGTAATACTGGCTGTAAAGTATAATGCGTACAGCAAGAAGAGTATTATAAAATAATAATGTAAAAGCATGGTATGCTTTCTAAGCCATAAAATAAATACATACATGAATAAAGACTAAAAGTACTCAACTGGTGCTTCTAAAATACGCCTACCCCGATGTACCTAACCTAAGTCTAGTACGAGGGAAGAAGTAAGTGTGGTGTAGCATAAGTTTAGTATTCTTTTGCCAAGAATCTATCCAAGATTTCTCTTAGGGTCTAATCAGCTCCGTACTTTGGTGTAGAATGAAAGAGGTCTGGTATCTCTTTGCTCCGTACTCGATTTCCCAACACCCCGCAAGGGAAGCTTGGAAACACTGGAGCTGGATTTCTTGGAAAGAGAAAAGACTGCGTCTCTCTCAGTGCATCTGCTGGAGGGTCGGCTTCCTTCGGCACTTGCTGTAGCGAGCTGCGTCGGGCAAGTAGATAGTCGAACTGCTCCAAACCACCGTGTGTTTGCTATGGCAAGTGTCGGCATATTTATTCTTTGAAGGTGCCGAGTTTGACGTAAAATTGGATATAATAACGTCATTAAAGAGTCAAAGTTTTTTGAAAACTCTATGAGTTCTTGGATAAATCAATATTCAAGCAAGGGGAAATCACTGACGGCTGAAGCCGAGTTTTCCAAAAAATTGTTGTAGCTTTTCGGAACTAGTGGAAGTAGCCATGCCTGTATTTGGACTGCATGGGCTATGTCTAAATATGGTTATGATTTCTATGCCTATATAAGGACAAGGTGATTTATACCTGTTAGATCTGGGGGTCTCTAGTTGGCAGAGGTAGGTACCACTGTCCAAATAGGGACCCTTGCTTCTAGTCAGGGCAAGGAGATAACCCTCTGAGATAACCCCTGCTCACCCTCTAGGTAGCTTGGCACGAGCAGTCTAGGCTAACCAGAGGCAATGCGTAAAGTATTTGTACCAACACTCACAGTAACACAGTGAAAACACCACAAACTGACTCCACAACAGTTTAGAAAAATAAAGGTATTTTTAATCTAAACTACACAAGACCAAAAATGACAAAAATCCAACATACACAGTTCAAGAATATGGTTTCAAAAAGAGTTCTTAAGGTTGCGTTAGAATTCTCTATGTTGCGATAGAATTCTCTACTGATGCGTGAAAAGTTCACAGTTGCGTCACGTTTACTCACAGTACCTTTTAGTTGCAACAAAGTTCCAAAAGCAGAAGCTGGTGCGATGGAAAACAAGCGATGCGTTGCTCCTGAGTCCCTGGGGAGGCGATGCGACAGCCCCGCTGCAGCAGCGGGCGTGTTGCGATGAATCCGGTCTGTATGGGGAGGAAGGCCACTTGTATGGATTCCGATGCGTAGGTTCCGTAGGAAGTCTGTTCTCGCAAAGGCACGATGCGACGATCTCGTAGGGGCTGTGACGATCTCCGGGGCGACGATGCGTGGTCCAGCGGGGATCCTCTCTCTCGCAGCTCCTCGATGCGTTGATTCTGCGACGATGCTCGCAGCGACGTGATGCGGTCCGCAAGCAAGCAGGGCGGCGTTCTCACCCAGCGACGACAGGCTCTGCGACGATACTCGCAGCGATGTTCGATTCTCCTGCACTGGTCTGGTGCGTCCCGCAAACGAAGGATGCGACGTCCGATCTCGACCTCCGTAGCGGCGGGAAACTTCTCGCACTGTCGGGGATGCGCTCCGCAAGTGAGCGATGCGACACTTTTCAGTTTCAAAAGTCACTCAAGCTTAGTTTCAAGCTTACCAGCACAGGTACAACTTCCAGATGCCCCACAACTGGATCAAGCACTCTAGGAAGGACAGAACTCTCTGAGCGGAGTTCAGGGAAGCTGGGGGTGAAGTCCTTTTGTTCCTGGGACTTCAAAACAGGGAGCCAGCTCTTCTCAGGCCCTTGGAGATTCCTTCAAGACAGGGGACACAGCTCAGCAGCAAAGTCCTTCCCCTCTCCTTGGCAGCAAAGCAACAGGTCAGTCCAGCAGAACAACAGCAGGACAATCTTCCTTCTTCAGTTTCAGCTTTCTCCTTGCCAGAGGTTCCTTCTTGATTTCCAGGATGATCTAATTTTCTGTTGTCAGGGGTCCTGTACTTATACCCCTAAAGTCTTTGTTCTCTCTGTGCATGTGGGCCCTGAGCACGGTCTGAACCAGTTCTGGGTGTTTCCTGAGTACTTTGTTTTGCTGGCTTCCGACTCCCTTTCAGAGTGAGGGGCAGGGTCCTCAGCCGCCCAGCAGGGGGGTGGAGCCAGCATTGTGGAAGGCAGACACAGCCCTATTCAGCCCAGGTGCTAACTCCTCCCACTACTCCAGTTGCAAATGCAGTCATTCAGCCTAGTGCTGACTCATCCAGGGGAATTCCCTCCTGGGGAATTCCCCAGCCCCGGTCACTCTCAAACCAGACAGTCAATACACAAACAGGCCCAGGCACACAGAAGGGTCAGACAAGAGAACAGCAACTTTCTAAATGTGCTGTTCTCAAATACAGGATTTAAAAACAACCTTTCCCAAAAGATGTGTTATTAAATTCTGAGTTCAGAGATACTAGATACTTATGTCCTATCTTGTTCCTATGGGAAGAAATGCTGTTAACCACTGTAGCCAGCATCCCCCATGTTAACCTATGGAACAAGATAGCCTTATAGTAGTGAAAACGAAAATGGCTGCCAATTCACTACCAGAGCATGTCACCTGCACTAGTACATGCTCTACCTTTTACATACACTGCACCCTGCCCAGGGGGTACCTTGGGCCTTCCTTAGGGGTGGCTGATGTGCATGAAAAGGGAAGGGTTAGGCCTGGTCAGTGGGGACACTGACCAGGAGGACATGGCAGTTCTAAAGTTCTAGTGGCAGGCCTGAAACACCATTTTAGAGCTACTCCTGTGGGTGGCACAATCAGTGCTGCAGGCCCACTAGTAGCATTTGTCATCACCAGCCCTGGCACACTCAGTGCATTTTACTAGGGACTTCATGGTGATACAAATATGCCAAACATGTATATTCAATCAGAATAACAATTTACACAGAGAGCATATGCACTTTAGCACTGATCAGCAGTGGTAAAGTGCGCAGAATCCTATTGCCAACAGCCACGGGTCAGGAAAAATAAGGGAGGAAGAAGCAAAAAGATTGAGGATGACCCTGCAAGAAGGGCCAGTTCCAACAATACCTATATAAGGGCATGAATCATCGGGAAAATTAAACTAGTCCTAAAATGATATACAACACCCTCTCCACTTTATTATGTTCGCTATTACTAAATTTAAGCACTTAAAACATATCTAAAGAATGTGTTTACAATCCCACCCAAAAATACATCAAGTGCATTTGAATTGGTTGTACACGAAAAATGAGAATTTGTATTGTACGCATTTGAAAGCAATGATCTCATTTTTAGCATATAGTATGATATTGGCAATGCTAACCAAATGAATCATGAAAATTACATTTATGAAATGGCTCTTAAAATATAGAATAAAAAGGTTGAGACTGTGGTAAATAAATAAATAATACCTCTATTTTTGACTAGATATACAATAACAGATAGCTCAATAAATAAGAGTCAAGATTCGAGGTAGTCGGAGTTTGCAGGTTTAATACAGCATAAAGGACAGGAACAGGACAACCTGCACAGGAATAGGATGGCAGCCCTGCCGGGGGCAGGATCGGGATGGCTAGCCCCTTTCAATAACCGTGCACAAGCATATATAGTTAAACAAAATACATGATGTTCAATACAATAGGCGTAGCAGTGGGCAGGGCCTGTAGCAGTCGCGAAAGATAAGGAAGAAAGTAGGTGTAACAGGAGGCGTGAACAGGGCGTATACATAGACATGTGATGTAAACGTAACAGAATATGTCATAAATGGGGCGGAAACATGGAGGGGGCTACCTAAGGAGCCGGGACCTCTAACCTAGTGGTGCGCGCAAACTGGCAATGACGTGTTACTAGGGAGAAGCTGGGGGCTATGACTTCTGCGCTAGAAGGAGAGACTGAAGTCTGGAGAGTCAGAGCGACATGTACCTAAACACTATCTAGTATCTGATGTTTAGAGAACATGTTGATAGAATCCAAAAGTTATCAGGGTAAAGGCTAACAGACACTAAGACTGGTGCATGCATTATTCTACATGTAGTGCGTGTTGAGGAATATTAACTGACCATTAATACAGTATTTCTCTTACATGGAGACGTAAAGGCTAGACCATGACGGAAACTATTGATGCGATTCAGTAGCTTAGGAATGCAGAGAAGGAGAACTGGACTGATAACTAGAATCATAACATACTCTTGGCAGACTGGCAAGCAGAGCCAGGCCGAGCCGGGCACTGTGAGGCAGGAAGTAAGTGAAGGGTCAGGGATACAGGTGGGGGCTGTATCGCTCCTCGGAGAGGGTTCAGGAGACTGGAGCTGAATCTGAGTCCGGGCCCTTTTGAGGCCTAGAAACGGGGACTTTACAATGAAATAACGTGCACACTGAGAAACGTGGCAACGTAACTTTACATAGGCCTAATACTCGTAGCTTTCACGAGAACTGAAAACTGACATACTAGAGATGGACACAACTGTAATTGCGTCTTTAATCAATCATGGGGAATACATATGCATATTAATCATGCACATATAACATAACATGGGGAACACGTAGGGACACAGAACATGGCAAAATTTACTTTTCCACATTCCCTCCTTGTCACTACGTTTCCATCAGGAAACATCAATATTCATGATACCATCTATCATTTCATGCAGTATCATTTGCTCGTCTCGAATTTTCTTGGAACGGGATCTAGGACGGGACTTGGGACTAGGAATACAAGAGGTAGCACAAATGCCGCAAATCGCAGGGCCACATTGTATACAGAGGCAGCAACTGAATATGATCGCTACTGCAATACCTAGAAATGACAATACTTTCCATCCCCAGACAGAAATTATACTCCAAAACCAACCGGACCATGTCCAGGTGCCTGGATTCTGGTGTAACTGATGGGCAATTTTATGAAGTCTGGTTATAGCTGAATAAACAGACGGCGCGTTATTAGGAATGAAAATGCAGCAACTAGATCCGATGACTCTACATGCTCCTCCTCTATCGGCCAGTATGACGTCAAGAACGAGACGATTTTGGAGCACGACAAATCTCATAGCAGATTGCTCTTCGGTTAAGTTACCTAGAGCAGAGGCAGTCTCATTCACTACCGCTTCAAGGGTTCTGGTTAATCTACGAATTGACTTACTATTCTGGACAGGTCCTATAAAGAAAAAGAAACCTCTATTGAAATCTGTATACTGTTCTAGAGCAGTTTCAGTTTGATCGACAATTGGGGACTCGATCTCCCTTCTATGTCTAATGTGTACTAGATGTGTGTTTCTATGATAATCAGATGGGGCTAGGAAAACTGGTGGCAGTAGGAAGGCAATGTAACATGTTCCATCCCAATCGAGGGGCAGACGAACATATGCGGTCTGACCACAAACAAAATAAGAATGACGTGAAGCTTTGAAAATAGATTTTCCACTGTCACTATACTCGACAATAGTAGTACAATCACTATGTCCTACATGTGCGGAACCATTATTTCTGACACATAATTCGCCTTTGACTGGTAGTACTGAAATAGCAGGTAAGTCTGGAGTAGGATCAGACTGAACATTCAGGACCATAAAATTCGAAGAATAATTACCCAAATTGTAAACTTCATTCTCTAGATTTAACCCTGTTCTGTGGGGAAGACCTTGCTTGCCTGGAAAACATGTACTATTCAGAAGGGACATATCATTTGAAGATGACGTTAACATGGACCAGGCTCCACATGACCCATTATGTGAAAACGGATAAGGAAACAGTGGCAGAACTCCCTTCGGTGTCTGGAAAGGGGGGAGTCGACCACACACCCAACAATTAGTGGCATTGCTGGTCTGGTGTGAATAATGTAACATACGGATAAATGGATTGTTGCGCATAGCAAGACGATAGGATAGTTCGTGAGGAGGCAGATCACTAAACGTATGCTCTACTGTAGCATTAGAATACTTATTTACATGAGAAATTGGAAAACATAAATGAAATGCATAACTTGTACAGGTAATCATCAAGCTTAAAAATAATAGAAAACTTAGAAAAACGATACATCGGATAGAGTTTTGACTAACTCTCTCACTATGGGGGTCTATCTCATACATGTCAGATACCTGTCTAACCGTTTCACCTAGGGGAGGACTTAGACAATTAAACTGGCTGACTTATTTTACTAGACCGGAGCTTACTTTTATACTCCTGCTGTGGAGTTTTCTCTAACAGGGGATCCTTTGAATCAGAGTCAATAGCGGGACAGTCCTTAGGAATAGTATCTTGGCAGTCTTTAAAATCTTGACAATCCTTGGAAATGTTCTTGGAAGCAGTTTTTAGTCGGAGTCCGTGGAATTTCTTGACGTGAGACAGATGCACCCACCCCTTCCTGCCTTCCAACTTGACGGCAGTACGGGTGGTTAAAAGGACTAACTTCGGCTCCTTCCAGCGAGGCTCCAGCGGACTTGAACGATCGAAATTCCGGACAAGCACTAGACTTCCTGGAACGATTTCATGCGGTTTCACCTCGGTATTGTCTGGAAATGCGGCGGCAACCTGTGAACGACAAGAGTGTAGGGCAGACATCAAGGAAGCTAGGTAATCTGTCAGCATATTACTGGATACATCTGTAATACTTCGGGGTCTGGGTGTACCCCACATATTCGGGGGGCGGCCGAATACGACCTCATAAGGGGACAGACCTGATCTGGAATGTGCGACCATGCGCATATAGAACAGAGCGACTGGCAGAGCTACTAACCAGTCTACACCTTTTTCTTGACAGACTTTGGCAATACGGATTTTCAAGGTTTGATTATGTCTCTCTACGAGACCGGCTGCTTCTGGATGGCGTACACAATGGAACTTCCACTGGTACCCTAACAAAAGGGAAACGTGCTTCCTTAGTTCGGATGAGAATGGCTGGCCGTTATCAGAATACACGACCCTAGGGAGTCCATAGCGGGGGAAGAACTCACGAACCAACTGCTTGGCAGTGGTCGCGGCTGTGTAATCTGGGACTGGATATGCTTCTGTCCACCTGGACAAAGCGCATACAACTACAAGGACATACTTGAAACCTCGACATCGCTCCATCTGAATATAATCCATCTGGAGGACTTCAAAAGGGTGGTCAGGGGGCTGGAATCCACCTTGTTCCACCGGGACACTTTTACCTGGATTGAACTGGCAACATATCATACAAGTGCGGACTTTCTGCTTGGCTGCAGCTCGTAAATGCTTGTTAAACCAAATGTTCTGGATACTGTCTAACATGGCTTTTTCTCCTAAGTGTGCTGGACTATGTGCGGTATTGATAATGACTTGAACCATTGAGTCGGGGAGAAACCATGTGGCTTTTCCCTTCGTCAACCATCCCTGATCTGTCTGGACTCCTCCTTGTTCGGACCATTTCTTGATTTCCTCGGGAGTAGCATGTGACTGGATATCTATGACATCTTGAGTAGGGTCCTTAACTGTCATACAAGTAGTCTGTTCTAGAGTGGATGTCGGTGTCTTGTTAACTGGTATGTCTGGTGTCTGTGCTGTAAGCTTGGCTGTTCGATCTGCTAGATCATTACCTTGGGAAATAATGTCAGTAACTTTCGTATGTGCTTTGCACTTCATGATAGCGATAGCTGTCGGTAAATGTATTGCATCTAACAGAGCTTGAATAAGGAACCCATGCTGAATCTTGGTTCCATGAGAAGTCATGAAACCTCTCTCCTGCCAGAGCACTCCAAAGTCGTGTACAACTCCGAATGCGTAGCGTGAATCTGTGTAAATATTAACTTTCAGGTTCTTGGCGTGTATGCAGGCTTGTGTCAGAGCAACTAGCTCTGCTGCTTGAGTGGACAGGGTGTCAATACGGTGTGTTTCAATAACTTCAGTGTCAGTAGTCACTGCATACGCGGCTACTAGTTCTCCTGTACTCGTTCTCATACATGAACCATCCACATAAAGTGTCAGGTCGGGATCTGGTAATGGAATATCTGTCAGATCTTGTCTTGGCTTAGTCATAGTGTTAACTACTTCCACACAGTCATGTGTGGCAGGATTTGAAGTAACTGACGGTAACAGTGTAGCAGGATTTAGAACGTTGCAGCGTCTGATTTCTATGTGTGGCTGGAACAGTGTCAGTTCATAACCTGTCAAACGTGCAATTGTCAAGTGCTGAGTCTGTGTTCGGTTTAAAAGAACTTCCACGGAGTGTGAAACTTGTACTGTTAAGGAGTGTCCTAATACTATGGAATCACTTTGTCTGATAGCTAGTGCTGTGGCTGCAACTGACTTGAGGCACGCAGGCAGAGCCTGGGCTACTGGATCTAGTGTGCTCGAAAAATAAGCACAGGGCTTGTATTGTCCTGCTTGATCTTGTGTGAGAACAGATAATGCTGTACCATCACGTTCTGTGACAAAAAGTGTAAAAGGCTTACTATAGTTCGGTGTAGCTAGAACGGGAGCTTGGCATAAAGCTTTCTTTAACTCATTGAAACTAAGTGTATGTTCAGATGTCCAAGGGAGGACAGTCGATACGGCTGCCTCCTGTGTCGTTAACTGTATCAGTGGTTTGGCTAGAAATGCATACTGAGGAATCCATTGTCTGCAGTAAGAAGTAAGGCCGATAAAAGCACGTACCTCCTTCTGTGTCTTGGGCTGAGAAAGACTCGCTATTAACTGGATGCGATCGGGTGTCAACTGCCTACCCCACTTGGACAGTAAGTGGCCTAAGTAGATCACTTGCTGGACACAGAATTGAAGCTTTGAAGGGGACACCTTGTGCCCCATCTCGGCTAGGAAATACAGAACTGTAAGTGACGCTCGCTCGCAAGCACGTTCAGAACGGGCTGTGATCAGTAGATCATCGACATACTGGAGCAGGGCAGTGTCAGTTGGCATGTGAATGTTGTCTAGTTGTCTCTTAAGTGCTTGACTGTAAATACTAGGACTTTCTGTGAAACCTTGAGGAGCTCGTGTGAATTTATAGCTCCTTCCATTTAAACAAAAACCGAAAAGGTACTGGCTGTCTGGATGAATGGGAACACTAAAAAATGCATTCTTGATTTCGATTACTGTGAAAAATATTGCCTCAGGATCAATGGCTGTCAATAGAGATGAGATATCTGGAACAACTGGGTACTGGGGAATAATACATTTATTGAGTTCTCGAAGGTCAATCACTAATCGATATACTGGGGGTGCATTTGGATCAGTACGTTTCATGACTGGAATGATAGGAGAATTACATACATTGGAGTCAGTTTCTACAACTACTCCTTGAGCCATGAGCTCGTCAATAATTTTGGATAAGGCTGCTACAGCCTCAGGTGGCAATCTGTACTGTCTGATTCGTGGCAAGACTACACCTTGCTTAAGAGTCACACGATGGGGTGTGATTTGCATGAAACCAACATCAGTTGGACCTTGCGCCCATAGATGCTGCGGAACATTAGACAATCTCGGATCGAAATCTCGTAATACATAGTGACCCTTGAAGTCACGTAAAAACAAACGTATTCCCTCTGGGGAACAACAAATAACTGCACCTAATTCTTTCAGTGTCTTAATACCTAACACATTTTCTGGACATGACTTCGTAAGTAATAGATCAGTAGTTCGGGACAATGGACCTACTTCTAGAGTAACTGGCTTTGATATCTCGTTTACAATAGGCTTTCCTGAAAATCCAAGGGAAACATTTCTAGAGCCTGAGAGCGGAGCCCCTGGAACCTCGTCGTGACTTATAGTAGTCCTACTTGCCCCTGTATCAATCAGAAACTTTCTGTCTTTCCCTAATACTTGACTGTGAACATAGGGACCTTCTTGATCTACAGGAATCTCGATGAGAGGCAAGCCTACCTCCCTCTCTAGGCTGTTTCATGAATACGCTTGATACTCTGGATACTCTGTCTGTGCATACTGGTACATCTGCTGTGTAACATGCTGTGTTGCAGCGATAGGCTGCGGTGCTGGAACTGTCTGTTGTGCATTCTGTGGCTGAGAAGTCTGTGAAACTTGTTCTTGTCTAGGCGGACGTGGTCTTTCTTTAGTTTTACCAGTGGCTATATTGTGTTTCAGAACTGCACACTCGTTTATAAAATGACCTGGCTGTTTACAATAATTGCATGTCCCTTTAACGGGCGCTGCAGGATGACTGGCTTGATTCGGACCCCTCTTCTGACTGTCTTGGGGAACAGATTAAGCAACTAGTACTTTCATTTTCGTGTCTTTCATACGTCTTCTCTCGTGTTCTTGCTCTTCTCTGATTCTATTCTGGTGATACTGGAGCATCTGTAACATCTGTGACGGAGTACTAGCTTGCCATGTACTTTCGACTTTCAGAACTCGATTTTTAACTTGTGGACTTGAATTCTCGACTAGTTTAGTAACAAAAAGATGAGGGTATGACTCGCTACTCGTCTTTAAACCACTGTTTATTATAAAACATTTCTCAAATCTAGAATAAAAATCACTAGTGTCTTCGTCTTGTTTCTGTTTACAGGCTGAGATTGCATCCCAGTCTTCCTTTTTAGTGGCTAATAATCTAGGTAAAACTTGTATTAATAGTTCTGGTAATTCTTTACATTTGTCTCCAAGACCGGTACCTGGTACTCGTATCTTATCTTCAGCTTCTAGAGCTGTCCAATCGATCTTTTTCTCTCCCACCTCCCAATCTTTTTCCTTGAGTTTTTCGTATATGCCCGCGGGCAACAGGACTTTTAACATTTTAATAATATCTGGATACGTGTATTCTCCCATACGGAGCATGTCTTTTAATTCTCGGTGGAACCCTGCTGGATCTTTGTCGTGACAGGGAATTAATTTCTTCATCTCTAAGAGTTCCATCTTTGTAACTGGGGTGTAAACAAATACTCGTTGCATTTCACCACCTGGTGTCCTAACTGGGTGTACTTCTCGTAACGGATGCTGTCTATCTATGTAAAACGGTTTACTTTCTGGAGGTGAGACATGAACAAAATGCGGGTTCAGAAACGTTCTATATTTGTGGCGCTGTTCTAGAATGACACTAATTAAATCGGTACCTAAACCTTTCCATCTATACTGGAGTAACTCGTTCAGGACATCATGTAACGGACCTGGATCAGAATGTTGACCCTCATACAGAGTAATGAGGTGTTGGATCATATACATACCCACCAGTCGCTGCTCGGCTGGGGGCAATTTCAGAAACATTTGTGCCACTATTTCGTCTGGAAAAGTGGTAGAATCAGTAATCCATCGGACTGCTGATCGGGCTAGTTCTTGTTCATGCATGGTACTTAATTCACTATAACCGATTCGTGATTTCAGAATTTGATCGGTAGCTTGAAATACTTGTTCTAGAGAGCCTTGTTCCGGTGCTGGAAGATGAAACACTTTCTTGTGTTCTAGGCGTAAATGTCGGTCTGGAAACCTAGATTTACCTACATACGCTATTCTGGCGGTATTCTCGTCGTCTACCTCTTCAGTAGAAGAGTCATTTTCTTTCTCGCTTACTTGAGCTTCTTTGCGTTGTTCGTGTAACCTTATTATTTCTTTACGTATTTTCTTGTACATATTCTCTATACTATTGAGTGTCTTGTGCTTACCCTCGGCTATATTATCACTCCACCTTGTCAGAACTTTCATTTCGGTCGGATCTTTAGTCGGGGAATCTTGTTCCCGTATTAAACAATTGATCAGAAACTTTAATAGCATAAACTGGATCTCAGCTTTCCTGAGAGACATGACTTCACCAATACTTTCTGGATCTTGTCCTGTACGAATGAAACGATACATTCTGTCTAGATCTTCTTTCATATTCGGTAGGGTGACCAAATACTCGGACACCTGTCTTATACGTACGGAATATAGAACCATACTATCCTCGCCTGGGACTGGATCATAACAGCACTCAGTAAGAACTCGTCTGATTTCTGCAATAGACTTATATTTGGGCGTACGCTGTAACGCACGTTCATGTAACTCGACTGCTCCTAGACGTTTATTTGGCGGCGGGGTACCAGGAGGACCTCCTCCCGCGGCCCCTAAGCTGGAATCGTCGACTGATACTCTTCGTGCTGGCAGAGTGACCGATGTGGCGGGAATCTGTACTACGGGCTGGACCGGGGGTACCGTAACAGGTACTGCAACAGGTGCCCCGGTGGCTGGAGGACCATGGATTACATTATTTACAGGAGCTGGCGGAACAGGATTTGCATATTCTGGGACTGTGTCGTCCAAATAGGACGAGAGAAAAATATCAGCTGCGGTCGGTTTGTGACGTAGCTTGGTCGGAACTAAGGGTGGCGGAAAATTACTGGATGCCTCCGGGGTTGCTTTTGGCAAGCCCTCGGCAAGAAGAGGATACATACCCTTAATGAGGGCATTTCTCTGTCTGTCTGACTGTTCGGTTTTAACTCGTTCACCTATTTCGATTAGTTCCCTTTCTTGGGCTCTTTCTAAGGATTCTCTACTTAATTCTGACTTTCTGATTTCTTTTTCGGTTCTTCTATGAGATTCTTTGCGCCATAACTCGATGGCATCTTTCTGTGACTGTCTGGCTTTCTTTCTCCATAATACTTCTTCTACTCGCATGATGCACTCGGCATCCCATGTACCCGATACGGGCCATCTATACTTTTCTTCTAACTGTTTGGTGTACTCCACCCACAAATCTAGATACAATATGGCACTTATGCCATGCTTTTGATACATAAAATGACCTGGACTGTCCCTAGGCGGGACAGGAACTGCTTCTTCTAACAGACCTTTTCTAGTTCTTAACTGACGTAACTTTGAAAACAATGGCATGACTGAGCTGGAGTCTAGACACAATACAATACGCAGTTACAATACACAATGAACACGATAATTACTGAAGATACACCACTTCCATACCACGACATTGAAATACATGAATGACATTTAAAATAACAGTTCTGACAAAATACTACCTGGAATACTGAAAACAGAATACATGAATTTCTCGAGAACAGAACGGACTAGAACAGAAACTAGATGCACTGCTAAAACAGTACGAAACTTACCGGTCTCATAAAGAGACACGTCAGGACCCGCATCCACCTAAGTGGACACTTCGTGTTGGATCTGTGTACCCCAAACCCACGGACCAGAGACAATGCAATTGACCCTGTCTAGATACTACCCCAGCAATGGTACTCACCGGGCAGCAAGAACGGAAGGCCTCGGACGGGACTGGACTGCTACGACGACGGACGGACGAACTTCGGACTTCTGTTACGGGTGGGCCTCCGGATACCTCGGACCTTGGACTCTCGGCTTGGGCTCTGGTCGGGACTCGCCGCGTTCCTCCACCGCCTCGTCTGGATGCTGGACCGCAACCTCCGTCTCCTCCGTGGGCCTGAGGGATATTTGAAGCAGAAATATCTGCACGTGCACGGTATGGTTCCGTCACGGCTGCAGAGGATCAGGGGGCTTGCGTGGCTTCACCGGCGCGTGGGGAAAGGGCAAGTCCCTGTTCGGGCGCCATTATGTGGTAAATAAATAAATAATACCTCTATTTTTGACTAGATATACAATAACAGATAGCTCAATAAATAAGAGTCAAGATTCGAGGTAGTCGGAGTTTGCAGGTTTAATACAGCATAAAGGACAGAAACAGGACAACCTGCACAGGAATAGGATGGCAGCGCTGCCGGGGGCAGGATCGGGATGGCTAGCCCCTTTCAATAACCGTGCACAAGCATATATAGTTAAACAAAATACATGATGTTCAATACAATAGGCGTAGCAGTGGGCAGGGCCTGTAGCAGTCGCGAAAGATAAGGAAGAAAGTAGGTGTAACAGGAGGCGTGAACAGGGCGTATACATAGACATGTGATGTAAACGTAACAGAATATGTCATAAATGGGGCGGAAACATGGAGGGGGCTACCTAAGGAGCCGGGACCTCTAACCTAGTGGTGCGCGCAAACTGGCAATGACGTGTTACTAGGGAGAAGCTGGGGGCTATGACTTCTGCGCTAGAAGGAGAGACTGAAGTCTGGAGAGTCAGAGCGACATGTACCTAAACACTATCTAGTATCTGATGTTTAGAGAACATGTTGATAGAATCCAAAAGTTATCAGGGTAAAGGCTAACAGACACTAAGACTGGTGCATGCATTATTCTACATGTAGTGCGTGTTGAGGAATATTAACTGACCATTAATACAGTATTTCTCTTACATGGAGACGTAAAGGCTAGACCATGACGGAAACTATTGATGCGATTCAGTAGCTTAGGAATGCAGAGAAGGAGAACTGGACTGATAACTAGAATCATAACATACTCTTGGCAGACTGGCAAGCAGAGCCAGGCCGAGCCGGGCACTGTGAGGCAGGAAGTAAGTGAAGGGTCAGGGATACAGGTGGGGGCTGTATCGCTCCTCGGAGAGGGTTCAGGAGACTGGAGCTGAATCTGAGTCCGGGCCCTTTTGAGGCCTAGAAACGGGGACTTTACAATGAAATAACGTGCACACTGAGAAACGTGGCAACGTAACTTTACATAGGCCTAATACTCGTAGCTTTCACGAGAACTGAAAACTGACATACTAGAGATGGACACAACTGTAATTGCGTCTTTAATCAATCATGGGGAATACATATGCATATTAATCATGCACATATAACATAACATGGGGAACACGTAGGGACACAGAACATGGCAAAATTTACTTTTCCACATTACCATCCCATAGCAGAATATATAAACTGGTTTGTATTCTTGATAAGGTCAATATTGTTTCTAGAAGTATTCAAAGAATTCTTGTACTCTAAGAATAGTTCTACTTCAAGCAGATTACTTTGTACCCGAAAAAACTGAAAAAAACAGTTCAATTTTGGAAAAAAAGTCAAATCAAATTGTAGAAAAATATAGTTCTAAAGTTAGAAGTTTTTGTTTTTAAAAAGCGAAAGTTAAATTCAGAGTTCATAGAACGCTGTGTGCCAATTTCAAAAGTTATTTTCGGTGTCAGGAGAAAACATTAAATCTTCTAAGCTGGCAAATAAATCATCTACCACAGTAGGTGAAAGTTGAACCACTTCATTAAGTAGATCAATCGTACACATATGAGAAGCATCGCCGTCAGCGTTAGTCGCATTAGCAATGTTCGCAGTAGAAGGTACCTGTGTACCTGTTGGTCCACGTATCTCACCTTCAGCTGGAATTGCTGGTGAGATCTCAATGAATGCCATCATCGGGATTGGTAGCCAATGGGGACAACACAATGCATGAGCCGTTACTAAACCAAGCAAAGCGTCAACATCCGTTGGCAGTGCTGATGGAAGTGTCAGACAAATATCCAACACACATTCCTCTCCACAAAGAAGGCATCGTAGAACAGGTAAGATGCAATCTTGCCGGATTGATCTGAACGATATGAACCACTTGGTATTAAGATCTCTTAAACGAGTCAAGCCAAGAATCTTTGTTATTCGCTCACGATACTGCATTGCCAGAAGAGTGTTCACCATGGTAATCTGGGTATTGCTGGTGACTGGACTTGCCACATCGGAGCAGAAGGAACACAAATAGTATCCCTGCTATGAGTCCAAAATGAGAGGCAGGCCACCGAATACAGAGTGTACGAAGTTTGGAAAAATGCCTAGGACTGCTTCAAAGGGTGCAAACACTTCCGAACAAATCGTCTTAAATACATGTACAATACCACTGGCATCAGACATGTCTAAGATACGACCTAACGTTTCTGCAAAATGTATTGGGCAGTTTGTTGATAATTGGCACGTATCTCTGCTGAGGACCTTGCAGCTTGCCGATCATACGTCTCTTTGGACGAGGTCAGTGGCACACTTTTTTGTAAAAGAATGGCTTTCATTCTGCTTAAAGTATCGATTTGAAAAAAAGAGATGTTCAGTGAAGGCCATAACGGCGACACCCTGTCTGTCTTAGTTTTAGGAAGCAATACTTGCATACAACAAATGACACTGGCTGACAAACTAACGAGATAGGCTATTCCTGGCATCATTCCACAACAGCCGTGATCATTCAACATGATGTAGCTCCCATTGGAAAGATGCCTAAAAATTGGATCTATCACTAGTGCCGGAGAACCCTGCAGGTGGCAGGATAAGTTGTTTGAAGAACCATTGCAGACTCCGTGTAAATTATTACCCTGACATGAAAGATTTCCGCTTAGCGCTTTTTTGCAATTTTTACCATTAGGAAACACCTCCTTTCCCACACTCCATCATTTGTGTGTGTACGGTAAATCCCAGGTTGACTTTATGTATTCTTTACCCAACCTTTCATACAGGCCTGCCGGTATGTGTTTCAAGCAATACTGAAACTGGAAAATCGTCACTGGTATCGTAATGGTGCCATGTATTATCCATTCTACGGCTGGTTTCTCAGAAACTGTTAATGGTAATTTTTCCAGGTTTTCTATGCTCTGCACTGTATAGTCTGCTCCCCTCTGTGCCAAAGAGATTTGTTTTTCTGTAAGGTTAAATCCAGTAAACAATGACGTGGTGTTGATTAGACGCCAAGGCACATAGCCTGAACGAAGGTTTTGTAACGTCCAGCCCAGCAGCATTATAGAACGCAATTGAGACTGTCCATTTTGTAACATGAGCAAGTCTTGTTCCATTATGTCTATGGCAGAGGGTACAATGCTGTCCAAAGAATAAATTCTGGATGACAGAGTCGTTAACCCATTGTCAACTACAGAGATAGCTTTCTCTAAATTAATATGATCAATTTCTCATATTCGTTCTACAGTTTCCATTTGCGTGACTTTCCATGCTTCATTATAAGCAGCATATATACCGGCGTATATGAAATGTTTATGACGTGGTTCACGAGGTCCTTGTAAGAAGTCTCTTAAATTATCGACATCTTTAAGTAAAGTTAAGTGTTGTTTTATATCTGGAAGTGCTTACTTTTGTAGCCACTCAAGGCACAGTTTTCCTACACAGTAAGTTGTTATTATCCCTGGATGTTGTCTCCGGACATTTTTTGAATCTGGCCTAGTTACTGTAAACCCATATGTCTTGTTCAGGAATCTATCTTGACAGTTATTTGTGTCTGTGGGCCAGATTAACCATTTTCTCCAATCAGGATTAGTTCTGTTTTGTTGTAAAATGTGGTTTACGTTTACCTCCCCATCTCTAGTTCTATTACTATCAGGTGTGGGTTTAGGTATGGACGGTTTGTTTAAATCTTTTATCTTAGCCAGGCCAAGACAAGATGTCTGTTGAACAGTGTCATTTAAAAATATAATTTGTTCTGGGATGATGCAGGCTCTGAATAAGGCTTCTAAACCTTGCACCTGCCAGTCTTTCGTGCCCTAGACAGTTTTTGTCTCAATATTGTCCTTCCAAAAGTCAAAACCTAATGTGGACAATTGAGCATAAAAGGCCACAGAATAAATTTGCTTAGTATTAGTCATCCTACTTTTCATTCCTGTCTTATTAAAGATTTTAAAGTAAAATGTTTCAGGATTTGTGACATTAAAACCTGAGAAGTATGGACATTTTTCATAAACTGTTTTTGAGCTACCCTTTGGTGGCATCGGACAATGTTCCCATTGAATATTAATAAAAACATTTCTAAGGTTTGCAGATTTGTGCAAATAATGATGACCATAATGATTAAAACAATACATTTGTTCATAATCTGACGAACCTTCTAAGTATTTATGTTTTGTAAATTTTGCTGACATTTCTAAGTCTGCCATCATGTTATTAACAGTCTCAAAGTCCCAATCATCAGAAAATGTGCTGGGTGAAACAAAGTCACTAAAGGAAACCTTAAATTGGCGTGGAATCTTCTACAGCTCTACAGGACCATACATGTCATACTCAGTTCTGTCCCATGCTATACCACAAGGTAGGGGAACGGCTGTGATGTTCACTGATGACAGGTCTCTTTGTTCACGATGAGATGATTTGTGTGGCTTCAGGAGCAAGTTGATGTTTATACTTGCTGTGTCCATTTTACTATATTGTCCATCTATCAGCTTTCCCAAACTTAAAACGAGAATGAGCTATAGTAGGAGAAAAAGTACACCTAACACAATCCAAAATACAACCCATGGTGAAACCAGATATGTATTGGCAAGCTGGTGAAAAAGTTCTATTACTTGTTCCTTGAAAGTATTATTTGATGGCGTTGTTTCAGGCTCACTGGGATCCTCAGATAATGTATCAAAATTGATGAAATAGCCAGAGGATGTTCTGTCACTTGTTGGTATTGTATCCGCATTATTTGACATCACTGGAGTTGCTTGGTCCCTTGACATATTAGTATAGTCAGATGCTACATCACTATAGACGGGAGTTTCTTGACAAACTGTTATTTGGATTTCAAGAGGCACAAGTTCCATTGCTTTGTTGCATAGTCCTTCTTTTCTAACTGCAGATTCTTCAAAAGTGATGAGTCTCTCAGTTTGAACCTCTTGGATTGTAGCAAGATTTGGCCTTCTGCTACATCTTTGGAGTCCACTGGGCCTACTACTTATTATCGCCCATATGATGTGGTTTTACCAGGTCGATGGACACAAACTGGTTCTCCTTTCTTCCAGCAAGGGGCAGCGGTAACACTGTTCTTGATCCATGGATTGCTATGACAGGTACTGAATTTCTGTAAGAAGGCCAAAATTCCTTTTTGTCCACTATTTTCTCTCTGACCATATCCCCAATCTTTGGAATCCAGACAGGTCTTGCTGGGACAGGTGGTTTTTCTTCAGTGGTCGTTGGCTTCTGTAATGTGTTGCTTAGACTTCTTCTTGTTTCATTTAAGTCCTGCAAAACAGCCAAACGGTCTTTGATTTGAAAGGGTTTTTGTTCTACGACGATGACGATTGAGGTCTTCGACAATCATTCTTGTACCAAAAAGGATTTCATATGGAGTGATTCCACCCAGGGAATTTTTTGGCAGATTGTTAAGACTATGTTAAACATTTATTAGGTGTTTGACCCACCCGTCATCCGAGCCTAATACCCTAGCTGTTAAAGATTGCTTTATGTTCCGGTTTTTTCTTTCCACTACAGAATTTCCCTCAGGATGGAATGGACTTGAGTACCGCAATGCAATGCCCAAGCTGGCCATGGCCTCCTTGTAAGCTCGAGAGCTAAACGCAGGACCCTGGTCAGAATGTAGCGGGGCAGATTGCGTATGTACCGATAAAGACTCGCAAATATTTTATAACAGTTCGGGAGTCAGCCCAGCGCTGAGGCCACATCCAAATGAATATTGAGCAGGAATCCACTGCGACCATTATCTATTTATAGTTGCTATCCCTTTGTAAGGGACCACAGTGGTCCAGGTAAACGCACGCTAATGGTTTATCTGAAATTAAAAGGGGTGTCTGCACAGGACGTTTCACTGTTGAAACCTTCATTTTCTGGCAGATTTGCCATTCCAAAACATAGTTCCTGGTCTGTTTCCTCATGCGCGGCCACCAGTCTTTGTTTTAATAAGGACACTGTGGCAGAAACACCTGCGTGTGCAGAGGTGAGCCCTTCATGTGCTGCCAAGATTAGTCCTAATCTATGTTCCATGTTTGGAATTACTCTATCCGCCACTCCAGAGATTCGAGCAAAAGGAACATTATTTACATCAGTTATATATGAGTACTTGAGTGGAAAGCCTTTTGGTAATGTTTTACCGCTATATTTGTTGGAAGCAGCGACAGCCTGCATTATTTCGCTGTCTATTATTGTTTTTGAACGAGTGATTGCAGCTAAGAAGCCGTTTGCACAGCTGCCTTCGCGGCTTCATCAGCCAATGAATTCCCTGCAATGTGAACGCCATCACGCTGATGACTCAGTGTATGGATCACGTGAGTCTTTTGTAGTTCTTTCTGTAATATAACTACTTGTTCCCAAAGCAATTTATGCTTGATTGTGCCACCTTTTGCGTCTTTGTAACCGTTTTGATCCCAGTTCTGCAAGTATTCATTGTAAGACTGGACGCAATAATACAAATCACACACTATGAGTGAGGGGAATTTGCGATCAGTATTTTCCAGTGCCATATTGAAAGCATTACTCGTGGTTTAGCCTTCGTGGTAAAGGAAATCATTGTTTAAGCAGTAGTGGTTTGATGATATATCTATGTCTGTAGTCCAAAACTAGACGATATGTATTGTCCGGTTTGGAGACAGGAAACAAAGGATTGTTCATTGACGAGGTGCATGTTTCAATCACCCCTTGGTCTTCAAGTTGATCTAAGATCTCCCTGACCTGTTTTTTTGCTTCTTGCTTACCTGGATACTGCCTCTGTGCAGTAGGTTTATTTTTTAACTGGATCTTATGGAATCCTCATCCCATTCCACAACATTTTTATATAATGCAGGAGCCTGGGCCACTGCCCATTTTCGTGCATAGGTGTATTTTTTATGAATAGGACTATGATTTGAGAAGGCTGGCATAATTATTTCTTCGCCATGTGGGCACTCCCTGACAAATTCAGGTGGCCAGTCTTTTTCAGCCAGAAGAATGTCTTAACCCTTAGAGAGTTTTTCCTAAATGAGTGCTCTTATTTTTCTAGTTATGTCCCCCTCTATCCTGAGTGTTACTTCATATAACTTATGGGGTACACTAACCCTGGTGTTTGCGGTTTCAACTTGAATATATTCATTCAAGTCCACTGTCTCCAGATGATCCTTCAGGATCTTGCGAGCTATGGTAACTTCTGCTGCACTGTCCAGCCTTGTCTGGGCCCACTCCCCGTTCTTGAGTTGTGTCCTCAAGATCCTAGGCATGTCTGATTTTTAGACCTGCTACCTTTTTTTTGGTGAATTCAGTTTTCTTATTTTTTGGAACGTGTTGATCGTCTTTGGACTTCACGCGTTCTTCCTTGTGTTCTGATTGTCCTCTTCTTTCGGATTTCTGCGAGGAACTCCGAAAGGTACGAGAGGAATGTGTATCAGTATTGTGATATCTATCAGGTTTTTTCAAATTATCCCTATTTCTGAGGTTATACCTTTTTTCAGAGGGCTACCTTTGAGGAGAGCTATCTCTGGATTGAGAACGCTTCTCTTTAGGAAGTGTCTGTTTAGTAATTTCCCACTTCTTTTTAGGAGCAGTGAGCTTGTTTTTAATTAAAACTTTTTCAGGCTTTTCTGTTAGTTCGGGCTTTACTGGTTTCCCACCCAAATTATCTCTACCTAGTTCTTCATAGGAATTTTCTATTATACTTGCCCATTCATATGGTTGCTCAGTTACATTAAGTTCTTTTAGTTTTTGGCAGATTGCCACGGATGCTGCTTCACCTTTAATATTAGCTAATATTGTAGCTGAGACCTGTTTGAAATCCTTCAGTAACTTCATACCGAGATGTAAAGCAGGCTCTGCCCCGTATTCATTTTGAATCTGTTTCAGGACGTCTGGTATTACCGCCATGGACGGAACACCATGTGTTTTTGTGTAGATTGTGGCAAAGACTGTACCCAAAGTGCCACATTCCTCCAGGTGTGTGCGATTCCCATTGGTAAACAGATTGTTAGAATCCTGTGTTTCAAATGAGGTGTACTATCGGGAAATACTGCCTCTATCTAAGTAATTTTTTGAGCTAACCAGAATGGACTTTGTTCCCTTTTAGTGGGTAATTTACCAATGACTGATTGTATAGTCTGTGGTGTAATTTTGTTTGTGTTTCCCTGATGAGGGGTGTGCTGTGGAATCCTTATAGCATGTTGGACTGTTAGAGTCCGCATGACATATTGTACCACTTGTACCAATTGTCTATGTATTTTATTTAATTGTTTTAGCTGAGCTAAAAGTTCTACATCTGTCATTCTTTCATTGTCAGGATGTGGTGGATAGCTGGCTATACCGGCCATGTTGCTCCTGGTCTACCTAGTGGACCGAGCCTGGTTATGGGATTTTGATGTTGTAGGGCACCTTTAAACCAGAGCTGAGGCTCTTGGTAAGTTAGTGGATTTTCAATGTCCTCGAAAGGAACGTATTCCACTGGAGGTTCCTATATCTTGTAGAAGTGAGGCACATGTGTTGTTTGATTATCTTCTGGGAAGATAATCCATGAATAGAATACCTCTGTCTGCCGCTATTCATGTGCCTCTATGACAAAAATTACCCTACCAACTCTTGGTGATAGGCCATTTGTTATAAGCTTTATAGTGATGGTTTTCCTTTGATTTTCCGGGATGATTATAGCATCTGCATCGTCTTTGTTAAACCCTGTAACATCAAAGCCTGGTCTTCTGCTGCAGCTCCGACGGTTGCGTTGTTGTCGCCATTATTCGGCATTGTTAAATGAAAGTTTGCAGAGCAAGTTTCAAGGAAACAAAGATAAGGTGCACAATATTTTAGAACACTGTATCTTTCAACATTGAACAAAACCAAAAACGAATACATAGGATTTTCGTCCTACTCAGTTATGGCGGATTTTATCCTTTCACCCACTCCAGACGTCTATTGGAGTATTTTACGGGAAAAAGGGGTCTCTGTGAAAATCACGACTGAGTTACTCTAGTATCTAGCGTTAAATTAGTGCCTTACCAAACGTTGGGCGCCATGTAGTGTAGTTCCTATATTCCCAATAGGCTCTGCGCATTGGAATAATATATCCTATAGATGTGATGTAGGACTTAGGTCGACTAGGTCTCTATCGAATATATTAAACTTAATTATGAATGGCAGCTAGCTCAGAGGTCACTAGAAACTTTCACGAGTGAAAAAGAAGGGATTAGTTTCTGACAACCGCATAAACATGACAACTTTGTTTCCCCAAGATAAACCGTATCTTCAGCGTCGTGGAAACAATAGATAGATATTTTACTCAGTCATTTCATTTCAAGAATCTTTATTCGGTGATTAAAAAACACCATAAAAGCACAAGCATATATACACGGTTAAAAAATTATTAAACATTGATCAAGATCCTTATACAAAATTAACATAGATAAAAATATCAATGTACAAATCCATAAGCATACAGATGAGAGTAAAAACTTTCATATCTGACCCCTGGTAATCCTTAATCGGACCGCAACCTTAATAAAATTCATGACACAGCACAAGGTAAGGGGATCGGAGGCTTTTTGCAAAAAGACTAGTGCATCCCTAGCATGTTCCTGATGGGCATTTTTTAAAATAGTTACAAGGAAACTGCGCCTAGGCATAGAATAGTAGGGACAGAGCAAAACAAAATGAAGGGAATCCTGCGGAGACCTATTGTCGCAGCCGCAGGGTCCCTTCTGCTCAATTGACATAGAAAAGCCTGCTGGTGAAGCCAACACAAAAGGCAATAAATTCAGTCTAAAGCAACACATGAGGAATCGATCCTGTGCATTATGCATAAGGTACAGGTAAGGCTCCATACCCTCCACACTCTTCACCAGGCTATGAGCCCTCACAGTCTTTTTAAGTGTTTCTGCCTCAGCTCTTTCTTGGGTTTTCCGCTCTAGAAAAATGTCCCCTACTTGTTTCTTGTGCTGGGCTAAAATTGTTGTTGGGTTCGTGAAGAGGTTTCCAAAACCTAGATCTTCGAGGGTTTTCTTCACATATTTGAGCCAAGGGATACGCATACAGTTGGTCCTGTCTAAGCAATCCAGTAAGATTTCTCTACTTAGGTACGCCTCTGGATTAGCCCATATTTTTAACCAGGCCACAATTGGCCTGAGTTTTAACAGGTCATCCAAATATGGCCTCCCTAGCTCCCTATGTACAATAAATCCAGCAGTGCTGGGTGGTACCCTCAGGACAGATTTCAGATATTTATCTTCTTCCTGTTGGATTCTGATGGTGTTCACGAAGCCCCATACTTCTGCCCCGTAAATTACTTTGGAGCATGATACGGAGCGATACAAATTCACTACCTGTTCCGGGCTCCATCGACCTAATCTCCTGCCATAACCTGCTATTGCCCCGTTAGAGGCAATCATTTTGCTACAACGTTCCATCACCAATGAGTGAAACTGTAAAGCACCATCAAAGGTCACTCCCAGGTAAGTGAACGCTTTGACCTCCTCTAAAATATGGGTACCTATTGTATAGGTGAACTTAGAGGACGTTTTTTTACCGGCCAGGAGCACATAAGATTTACCCAGGTTGACAGATAGGTCCAGAGTGCTCATAATCTTAACGAACCCGTCTATCAGAATTTGTAGACTTCGCGGGGTGCGTGCGAGCAAAACCGCGTCGTCCGCGTAAAGCAGGACAGGAATATGTCTCTGCCCAACCCTGGGGCAATCAGCCTTTAAACCCAAAAGAAACTGCTCCAAGTTATTGATATAAAGGGAAAACAAAAAAGGGGCAAGGATGCAACCTTGTCTGACTCCACTCTTACATGGAAAAGAGTCAGTCACACCTCCCTCCCTGTTAAAACGAACCCTGGCCGAGGTATCGCTATGTAGTTCCCTTAATATAGCGATTAAACCACTCTCAATTCCCATACTTGACATCAGGTCCCATAACTTTCCTCTGTTGACATGGTCGAAAGCTGCTGCCAAGTCCATGAAACCCATGTAGATTGGTTCATCACTGGCCAGAGTGTATTTTGCGGTCAGCATATAAAGGTTCAGGCATTGGTCGCTAGTGGACCTCCCTGTCCTGAATCCGTATTGAGTGTCCGAGAAGATGTTGTTCTCATCGGTCCACTCGGACAGTCTATTCAGGATTGCCCACCCAAAAGTTTGGCCGATACGTCAATTAGGGAAATTGTCCGGTAACACTTAGGGTCGTCCCTATTGCCCGCACTCTATGACAAAAATTACCCTACCAACTCTTGGTGATAGGCCATTTGTTATAAGCTTTATAATGATGGTTTTCCTTTGATTTTCCGGGATGATTATAGCATCTGCATCGTCTTTGTTAAACCCTGTAACATCAAAGCCTGGTCTTCTGCTGCAGCTCCGACGGTTGCGTTGTTGTCGCCATTATTCGACATTGTTAAATGAAAGTTTGCAGAGCAAGTTTCAAGGAAACAAAGATAAGGTGCACAATATTTTAGAACACTGTATCTTTCAACATTGAACAAAACCAAAAACGAATACATAGGATTTTCGTCCTACTCAGTTATGGCGGATTTTATCCTTTCACCCACTCCAGACGTCTATTGGAGTATTTTACGGGAAAAAGGGGTCTCTGTGAAAATCACGACTGAGTTACTCTAGTATCTAGCGTTAAATTAGTGCCTTACCAAACGTTGGGCGCCATGTAGTGTAGTTCCTATATTCCCAATAGGCTCTGCGCATTGGAATAATATATCCTATAGATGTGATGTAGGACTTAGGTCGACTAGGTCTCTATCGAATATATTAAACTTAATTATGAGTGGCAGCTAGCTCAGAGGTCACTAGAAACTTTCACGAGTGAACAAGAAGGGATTAGTTTCTGACAACCGCATAAACATGACAACTTTGTTTCCCCAAGATAAACCGTATCTTCAGAGTCGTGGAAACAATAGATAGATATTTTACTCAGTCAATCTTGCATGCTTCGTTTCCTCAGAGGTGCAGAGAAATAGAGAGACGGGCATTTTCAATAAAAGTATTTATTGAACAGTCTTCTTTCTCAGGCAGAAGAAATGAACTGCTATAATCGTAATACTGGCTGTAAAGTATAATGCTTACAGCAAGAAGAGTATTATAAAATAATAGTGTAAAAGCATGGTATGGTTTCTAAGCCATAAAATACATACATAAATAAATAAAGACTAAAAGTACTCAACTGGTGCTTCTAAAATACGCCTACCCAGATGTACCTAACCTAAGTCTAGTACGAGGGAAGAAGTAAGTGTGGTGTAGCATAAGTTTAGTATTCTTTTGCCAATAATCTATCCAAGATTACTCTTAGGGTCTAATCAGCTCCGTACCTTGATGTAGAATGAAAGAGGTCTGGTATCTCTCTGTCTCCGGATTCGATTTCCCAACACCCTGCAAGAGGAGCTTGAAAACACTGGAGCTGGATTTCTTAGAAAGAGAAAAGACAGCGTCTCTCTCAGTCCGTATGCTGGAGGGTCCGCTTCCTTTGGCACTTGCTGTAGCCAGCTGCGTCGGGCAAGTAGATAGTTGAACTGCTCCAAACCACCATGTGTTTGCTATGGCAAGTGTGGTCATATTTATACTTTGAAGGTGCCGAGTTTGACGTAAAATTGGACATAATAACGTCATCAAAGAATCAAAGTTCTTTGAAAACTCTATGAGTTCTTGGATAGATCAATATTCAAGCAAGGGGAAGTCCCTGACTGCTGAAGCCGAGTTTTCCAAGAAATCGTTGTGCCTTTTCGGAACTAGTGGAAGTAGCCTGTATTTGGACTGCATGGGCTATATCCAAATATGGTTATGATTTCCATGCCTTTATAAGGACAAGGTGATTTATACCTATATAAGGGTATGAATCGTGAAAATTACACTAGAGTCCTAAAATGCTATACAACAAAAGCATCTTGAAGTGATGACTGTAGGACATGAAAGGATGTCTGTAGCTGAGGTAGTCTGTTGGTAGAATAAGAGATATCTAAATTGGTGGACAAGATTCTGTTTTTGAGAAAGTAGAGATTTGATAGGCTGTTTAAGAACATTGTACATTCAAAACAGGGTGCATTTTCCTTTGTTTTAAAAGCAAGTTTCTTATTCGTTAGTAAAAAATGTTTGAAAGGTACAGCAGAAAGGGTAAGGTCATGTTTTGCAACGCCAACCACATCTGCTGTTCTCATTTGCAACATTGTGTGGTGAACTTGTGACCTGTGAGTTAAGTTGAATGTTGCACGGCCTCTTGCCATGGAAACTGACATTAAGCAGAAGGGGCAAAGAAGTCAGTTGCTAAGGGTTATTATCTGTGACCAATCGAAATGTGTTTTACAATTTGAAAATCTCTGGGAAGCAATGTCATTTTTTGCTCATATGTATTTGTATGGAAAAAGAGAGAAAAACCTAGCCATTACTGGTTTCACCTTGCAGAGTCTGGTGATTTATATTGACTGTGTGAAAAAATAAAATCCTATCCGTAAGATTTTTCCTTCAACAGATTCATTTGCAAGGTGAGTTATATATCTCTGAGGTTTATTTTAAAAAGATTTGACATTATTCTAAAACTGTGTTGTTTGAAACATATTACTAAATGTAGAGATGTATATTGGAATTAGTTTCATTGTACTTGAAGTTTGTATAAAAGACAGTCTGTACAGTAATATGTATAATTGTAAGTCTGTTCAAAGATATAGCTGAATGATGCCTCATATTTTTAGATAGTTGGTTGAAGATGCAGTATAAATGTTTATTTTGAAAGATGTTCATGTAAGGTGTACTTTATTAGGCTTAATTTTTTCTTCTCTCTACAAAGGTATAGTTTAATGATATTGCATATTTATAGATACTTTGGTAAAGATGCAGCACAACTGTGGTGTTTGAAAGATGATCATAGAAGGTGTTATTAATTAGGTTTCTGTTATTATTTCGTACAGAAGGTAAAGTTAAATTATGGCATATAATTAAAGATAGAATAGTGAAATAAGGTTGTTGTTAATTAAGTTTTTTTTTGTAGTCTAAGCAAAGGTATAGTTGAATGATGCCACATCATTTTAGATACGAAGCTATATGTGGTTTTAAAAATTATCATTAAATGTGTTGTTAATTGCTCTTCTTTCTTAAGTCTGTTGTGAGGTATAGTTTAATGATGTTGCATATTTTGTAGATTGAATGGTCAAGATGTAACTCCAAAAGAAACCACCCATTATTACCCTTTGTGGCATGTTGAACTTATCCTCTTAACTAGATAGTAGGTAATGAGTTATCTATGTATACAGATACTATTTATACAGCTGCACGTATGCTCAGTGTACTCATGGAATGACACAGGCACTAACTCATGCACTTCTACAATCCATCGTACACTACATATACAGTTCAGTAATCTCCCTGATACTACCTAAGCACTCCTCCAATCACCTAGTCGATCTCATGTCCTTATCTAATCAGTGCGCCAAAACCCAAGCACTTATAAACTCACCATGCAGTCAACTTCAAGTACTATAATCATCCAGTCACTACCCATGTACTCATGCAGTGACCCAGGCACTAACTCATGCACTTCTACAATCTCTTGAGCACTACATATACAGTTGAGTAATCTCCCTGTTACTACCTATGCATTCCTCCAATCACCCAACCAGTCCCATGTCCTTATTTAAAAACTGTGCCAAACCCCAAGCACTTATAAATTCACTATTCACTCTCCTTGCAGTACTCTAATCATCCAGTCACTACCCTTGCAATGACCCAGGCACTAACTCATGTACTTCTACAGTCCTGTACGCACTACCTATACAGTTCAGTAATCTCCCTGTTGTTACCTATGCACTCCTCCAATCACCCAACCAGTATCATGTCCTTCTCTATTCACTGCGGCAAAACCCAAGCACTTATAAATTCTCCATGCACTCTCCTTGCAGGTACTCTAATCATCTGCACTCGCTCATACACTTCTACGATCCCTTGAGCACTACCTATACAGTTTAGTAATTTCCCTGTTACTAGTTATGCACTCCTTCACTCAGCTAGACCCATGTCCTTATTTACTCCGTTTGCCAAAAATAAAACACTTATAAACTCAGCATGCACTCTCTTTGCAGTACTCTAATCATCCAGTGACTACCCATGTACCCATGCAATGAGTCATGCACTAACTCATGCACTTCTACAATCCCCTGACCACTACCTATACAGTTCAGTAATCTCCCTGTTACTACCTATGCAGTCCCCCAACCACCATGCCAGCACCATGTACTTATACAATCACTGCACCAATACTCAAGCACTTATAAATTCACCATGTACTCTCTTTGCAGCACTCTAATCATCCAGTACCTACCCATTTACTTATGCTATGACCCAGGTACTAATACAAGCACTACTAAAATCCTATATTCACTGTACATGCTGTCCTCTAATCACCTAAACACTACTCATTCACTCCAACAATTATCCAGTTAGTACCTGTGTACTGCAGCAAATGCATTGTGACTTCAAAACAAATAATTTAAAAGTTTCTTATGTAGAACGTGTTTGTTTAGTAATAGAATTGTATATTTTATAGATTCATATTAATATATATGTTTTTTACTGATATTCTTCATCATGATTAAAAAAGAATCACCATGACTAAAAAACAGTAAAGAGGAAACAACCAAAGAAAGAGTATCATTTGAAGAAAAGGCAACAGCAAGAATTAGATGAACTACAACATGTGGAAAAAGAAAAAGTCTTGTGGTAAGAGAACAAAAGAATGTATTAAAATACTTTCAAAGCCTAAAAACGGTTTGCACAATGTAGAAAGTAGAGAGAATACCTCAACTACAAAGAAGAATGAAAAGAAAAAAGGAGAAATTAACAGGAAATCACGTTTTCAAAAAAAAATCTATGCTAAAAGGAGAACAAATCAATTTGATGAAATAAGGAAAAGAATGTTTCACGATAGAGTAGTACTTAGATCAGCATTTTATAAAAAGAAGAAACAGATTGAAAATATTGTTGAGAAGGCTTTTGAATTAAAAAGGAAATTATTCATTTTAGTTTTAAACAGAATTTAATCATTAGATAAGCCAATATATTTTCGAAGACCAAAAGTAAAAAGAAGAGACTATTTAACAGAACTAACTTTTGTAATTTTTTTGGGGTGAATGGAAGCACAGTTCAAGTTCAGAGCCTTCTTTTAATGAAGAGAGCTATTTTCACACCAATACTTTAGTGTACGCAGTTGATAACAGTGGTCGTGCTTATGAAGTGAAGAACGGTTGTCCAATTGAAAAAGAAAAGATAGTTCCTAGAAATGTAGAAGAAGTGATAGCTGATGAAGTTCTAGGGAGACGTAGTAAAGCCCCAGTGTATATTTGGGATTGTAGTACTATTTTTAGTATACAACAGGAGTCTATTGATATTTTACGAAATTTCTTATGAGCGTATAGTAAAAAAAGTGTGAAACAAAAGATTAAGATGCTGCAAGGACTAGATCCGAACAAAGTGAGAAAAAATACTGGTTTGCAAGGTCATTCTCTGGCTTTTCTTTCTAGAAAAGTGTATCAAAGTGTTTTTCATCATTTCAGAATTTTAGCAGTACATCACTCTCAAATGCGGAAGTTAGTCAGAAGATTGTATTATGCAAAAAGATCAGCAATAATTTAAAGTGACTTAAACAATGTTCTTTTGCATGGGTCAGTATCAGATGTAAAAAAAGTTTGTGATGATATAGAGTTTTGTTACTTTGCTCCTGAACAAGAGGGTAGAGAAAGTGAAACATTCATAGAAGTAGGTTTGAAGAAGACGTGCAAGATAGTAGTACTGAGAAGTTTCAAGAAAAAATTACAAAGTTTATCCTCTTCGATGCGTCGGACAGCCCCCAGCTGTCCGAAACACTGGTGGGCATGTGCGTCGGATGGGCGGTGACCGTCAGTTCTGAGTACGCATCAAATTCCGCCGAACCGTGGCGGAATTTGCACAGCGGCGAAGCGGTCAAGGTAATTTGTTATGAAAGACCAAATTATGTTTGTATTTGTTGTCGATGAACTCACTATAAAAATCAAACTAGGAATGTTGATTTGTATTTCAAAATGAAAAAGAAAACAATGATAAGTGGAAGGAATTTGCAACGTATTTGTTGGTAGAAGATTGCTTTTGTTAAACCAAATTAAAGGATAACAAAATACCAGCTAGAGCTGTACATATTAACCTAGAGTTGGAAGCTATTACTCTAGAGCTGGTAGATTTCAATACTTATGGGTCAATTCTGATTCTATTGGTGCACCTGTTTCAGGCTATTGTTCATATGGAGCCTAAAACAGGTAAATTGCCTCCCACAGATTTACAAAGAGGATTAACCGCTTCAGCGCGGCGCAGATTCCTGCGCTGTGCTGAACGTTCCATTGGGCTTATGGAACCATGACGGAACGGTTCCGTCATGAGCACAGCTCAACCGACGCTCATGACGGAACCATTCCGTCATGAGCATGGAAGGGGTTAAAAGGAAGAGTTAAATATTTAACTTTAGATTTAAAGAAAAATATTTAAACTATTGGTGTAGAGAAAGAGGCAACTGAACCTGTATTTAATCTAGTTAATGGTGTTCCTAGGAAGAGTCGGAAAATATGGCAAGAATTAGTAGATGTGAGCAATGTGCAAAAGGCTCCGTTATATCTTATAAAAAACAATGATTACTACTAAAATGTGAGTGTGAAAGAAGAAGAAATACTTGTAGGAGATGATAGCAACATTTCCAGTGACCAAATTCAAAAAGTGGTCATTTATGAACATTATAGTGTACATCCTTTACATTCCAAAGAGGTGATGGGAAATACTATTGAATTATTCCAAATGAAGAAAGCAAAGGGAACTTCCATGAGTGTTTGGGAAAAAAGTTTGGAAGCTCATTATTTTCCACAGCTCTTCCCCACTGGAAAAGGTGGATAATATAATGAACGACCAGTACAAATTCCAGCATCAGAATATCGGACAACAAGATTGTACTCAGAAGATCCAAGATTTCGACAATGTATCCCATATATATTTCATCTTTTGTTTGAAACTAACTTGTCAGGACTTTCATATGCAGTGAACCACATATTAAAGACATGAATTCATCTTGAAAATGTTTCTGCAAAGGAACTCTTGGACAAAGTACATCAGAGAAATGATCATTTAGAATCTCAATTGATTAATTTGATGGTGTGTCACCATGGTACTAATGAGTATTGGTATTGTATCGTCGTTATGGAGAACTTAAATGTATGTTAAGGAATTTAGGAACTCCTACATGGTTTGTAACGCTAATCTGTGCTGAATAGGGATGGGATGATTTACCTGAATTTCGTCGAGAAGCAAATTCAAATATTAAAAACATTGAATTCAAGACACCTAGAGACTGAGTTTCTTGGATCCTGTAAATGTGTGCAGATATTTCAATTATAGGTTTCAAGCTATCATGTCTTTTATCTGCAATAAAAACAATCCTCCTCTTGGAGAAGTTATTGTTTTCTTTTGGAGAAAGGAGTATCAAGCTAGAGGTGCTCCTCAAATACATATGCTTTTATGGATCAAGGATGCACCCAAATTCTGAACTGATTTGAATGAGACTGTTTTATCTTTTATTGAAGACTATGTTACATGTACTATACCAAAAACAAGAGAGGAAACCACCTTAAGGCAACAAGTTTTACAGTTTTAAACTCATTGATGTGGCAAATACTGTTGACAGAAATGCAAGTCAAAGGAAAAGTGTTATACCAAATGTCGTTTGGGAGTTCCACGTCCAGTAATATCCAAAGGAAGAGTCAACAGTTTTATGTCAGTAATGATACCATCACTAAAAAATCTACCAAAAGTACTTACAATTTAAAAAGAAGTGAACAATCAAATTATATTATTGATTAAAATCCAGTTCTTTTGTTGATGTGGAATGCTAATATGGATATCCAGTATGTTATGGATAATTCCGTTGCTGTTGCTCGGTATGTAAAATCATACATAACAAAATCAGAAAAGACGGAGTTGAAAGAAATGTGGGAAGAAATTTCCCATGAGAAGAGTCTTACTAAGACATTGTACAGCTTTAGTTTGAAGATGCTGTCCCATCGAGAGATTGGATCTCAGGAATGTTTGGATCGGTTGTCCTCTGCAAGTTTATATTCAAAGTCAAGAGGAATAATTTGGGGTTGGTCTAGATCTTGCTGTAACATGAAATCGAGTACTTAAATCTATTCAAGAAATCGAATATTTATCATTAAATGAACCGGAAAGCACAGATATTGTTAAAACAAACATGTTGGATACATACTATCCAATCCTCATCCTGAAAACATATGTCTCAATGAAGTGCTGCAATATTACAGTTTTAAGAGAAATATTTCAGAGAACATAAATGAAAAATATGCAATGATTGGTTCAAAAGGATGTTTGGTGAAACATAGTAAAGGAAATCTGAATATTCACAGGAAACTGATTTGTGATACAACTGATGAAAGGTTATTTTAATATTTAGCACTTCTGCCACTCTTCAAGCCTTGGCATACTGAAATAGAATTATTTGGAGATTTTCAGTGCCATGAAGATTCTTTTAATGCGTGTACAGATAGCATTGAATGTACAGTTTTTCCAAATTATCTCCAAATGTTGAATGAAGAAATCAAACAAGAAGCTAGTACTACAGTTGAGATTGCTAGAGAAAGTTCTCAAGATAGTCAAAGTTCCGCTCCATTCAGTCAAGATCCACTAGGACAACCAATTCTTGAAAATGAAGTAGCAATCACCATGAATGAAGTGGAAACAGCAATGCATCAAGCTCAACATGATATTATGTACTTAAGAAACTTGGAAGAACAACTAAATATTGAACGGAAAGAAATATATCAGCAAGTGAGACAACAGATCGACCATGGTTTTCTTCATGAAAAAAAGAATGCACATGCACATCTTTTAAACCTACTCAAATGTACATCAGTGGTCAAGTTAGTACAGGAAAAAGTTTCTTAATTAAAGTTTTGACCCATTATCTACAGGAACCCACTGAATCACTTTTATCTTGTGTTGCAACCCTCCAACTGGGTTAGCAGCACATAACATTAAAGGAATAACATTACACCGCTTATTAATGCTACCTGTTGAACATGAAAACAAATTGGAATATCACAAGCCTTCTGGAGAAGCTTGTTTAGAAGTTTCAACAGTACTAAAGAAAATGAAACTTCTGATTATTGATGAGGTGAGCATGGTCTCAAACTTAATGCTTTCCTTTGTGCATTAAGAATGCAGCAAATTTTAAAAACAGAATACGATGTCTTATTTGGAGGAAAACATGTGATGGTTTTTGGTGATCTACTGCAACTTACTCCTGTAAAAGGGCAACCAGTATTTACAACACCTGTGCATGAAGACACCAGAAAGTCTTTGGGAAGTATTGGAAACATGAACATTTGGTCATATTTTGAATACAAATAACTTATTAAAAATATGCGACAGGCAAGTGATGAAGACTATGGAAGCATTCTTCAAGAATTGGTGTATTGACAGAACATGGTAAACAAGCTTTGCAAAGTCAGCTACTTTCAAACTTGTTTCCTTTTTTTTATTAAACAGTCTTTATTTGTTCGGCTGGTTCATATAAATCATTACAAAATAAACATAAATTGAAAATAATACAAGCATCAGCACAGTGTATCCATTATTTTTCTCTCCCTCCCACCCACCCTCTTCCCAGAGCCGTAGGAGATCAGACTTTTGCTTACATTTCAATAAAATCTACACTGAGGCAGATATGCGTTCTTTACAACAGTTAATTCCTAACACATAGAACATGCCTCCCCAAATCACAAAGTAAAAACATAGATTCATTAATTCAGGTACTAATTGGAGACCAAATGTCGCCCCCTTTTTTCCTAGCTCTTAGGCCTCTACGTTTATATATTTCTTTCTCCCAACGATACGTAGCTAACAGTTTTCCCAGCCAACAATGAACTGAGGAAGGTTCTTTATCCAGCCAAACCGTAGCAAGGGAGAGCCTAAAAACTGCCATCAGAATAAAAAGCAAGGTCTTCTTGGGAACTGTCAGAGCCTGGTTGCTTACCCCCAACAGAATTACTTGTGGTTACAACTCAATATCACAATCCAAAATTTGTTTGATGTAATACCCGACTTTCCCAATTAATCCTGTTAAACGGGGGCATGTAGCGAACATATGCACACTGTCAGCAGCAAGGTCTCCACAACGGGAGCAATAAATACCAGCAGTACCTCCCCACATAAAAATCTGTGCCGGAGTAATATATAGGTTTAGCCAAGTCTTAAAACATTGAACCTGTATGTTAGCAGATATGGCTGTGGTTGAGCTCAACAATAAAGAGTCCTCACAAACCCCTGAATCCACTTGGACCTGGTCCTGCCACCGGTCAGTATGTTTAGTGAGATCGACCTTCATTGTATTGCTTAGCTATGTATAAAACTTGGAAATTGATGCACCTTGTGTTCCCAAGCCCGCCTCCATTAAGGGGATTTTGCGGCCCTGTATCATCTTCTTAGAAAGAAAATCCCTTATTTGTAAAAATTTGAAAAAGTAATTGTTTCCCACCCCAAATTTTTCCTTAATTGAATCAAACGTCAATATTGTGTTATCCCTTATTAGGTCCCCAATATGCCTAATACCTTTCTCCCTCCAAGATTCCATAGAGCCATGGTGAAAGATTTCTGGCAGGAGTTGATTGTTTTGCAAAGGCGTATATCTATGTATCCTATTCAATTTAAGTTTTTTCCTGATCGATGTCCATATTTTAAAAGCACCCAGCAGGACCCTGAACTTTACTCTATTAAAGTATGCAAAATCAATATGCTGCATCAAGCACCCATGGGCCTCGTCCCCAAGCAGTAGGCTATTGATGGAGGGGTAGGATCCATCTGGAGCGTTGGGTGGCCCTTTCCCCAACAGATCAGTCATCTGTTGAAAGTTTGCAGCCCAGTTAAAAATCTGGATATCCGGAACAGACCACCCACCTCGGTCCTTAGGTAGCGTCATATACTTCAGTGCTCTACGCGGGTGCTTCCCAGCCCATACAAATTTAGAAATAGCTTGGTTGAAGGCAGAAAACCACATTTTATTAACTTCCAGTGGGATAGATCTGAAAAAATATAAAATTGTAGGTAAAAACAGCATCTTAATAATATTACACCTACCGAGCAGTGTCAGGTGTAAGCTATTCATTCTGTTGAAATCGGATTTGGTCTTAAGTAACCAGTGGGCAAGATTAAAATGCACTATATCATCCACGTTAGCGGATATTTCCACCCCTAGATATCTAGCAATCACTGTTACCCTAGTGTCGACCAAGTCTGCCCGGGGATTTTTAACAATCATTGTCTTTTCACTATTCAGAAAGTAGCCTGAAACTTCACCGAATCTTTTGGCCTCGCTTTCCACCTCCCTCAATGCATCCGCAGGATTAGTTGTTGTTATGGCAAGGTCATCTGCATATGCTAAGATCTTTGACTCCCCCCCCGGGTTTGAACTGCCTGAATGTTGTTGGTCTCCACGATTATCCTAATTAAAGGGTCTATATACAAGGCGAATAATAGTGGAGAACAAGGACACCCCTGCCGAGACCCGCGTGTAATTTTTATTATATCCGAAAAAGGCGCCCATCACAGTGATCCTTGCCTCGGGATTTTCATACATACAGCCTATTGCGTTGATATAGGCTTTATCCAGCCCCTGCCTTTCAATGATAGCCCAAAGAAAGGGCCAGGAGACCCTATCGAAGGCCTTCTCTGCATCAAGAAAAATGGCCTCCATAGGGTCTCCTGACACTCTAGCAAGGTCAAACAGCGTGATTATCTGTCTAATGTGTTCTGTAGTCCCCCTACCTGGTACAAATCCATGCTGGAATGGAGAGACTAACGTTCCTATGACTGCAGACAGCCTGTTTTCCAGAATTTTTTAGTATATCTTCACATCGCTATTCAGCAGGGTTATTGGCCGGTATGATCCCAGTTCAGCAGCTGGCTGTAGAGTAATATTCCACAAAGATCTTGATTAAAACGTTAAGTTTATTGGTGAAATAAAGAGCACTCCCTGAACACAACTGTAGGCTCCAAGTGGTAAGCGGTAACTGTCTTCCAGTAACAGTTATAACTAGAAATACATATAACAACTGTACAATATAGCGAGGCAAATACACTCAAGTAATAACATATCACGAGATGTATTCAAAGATAAACATCAGCGCGAGTTGCGCACAGTAAATGTGTACCTGAAATGAAAAGTGAGCACGAGTCAAGCGCGAGAGCACACGCGTGCATGAACGCGTGCATAAATGCATACACTACACACCTTCCCTCCTTATAAAATGAAATAAAAAAAAAAAAACAAACAAAAAAAATTTTGAAAATTAAACTTTGCTCATTATATAAGCAACAAAATCTGACAACCATTTGGGTTTTCTAGTAGTTCTCTTGGGTAAAGAAACATCTCGTTGGACACCAACACTTTGATTGATAATGTCATTGTTTGAGCAACAAGGTATAGTATCAGTGTTTGGATCAGTGTAACAACTACTCGAACAACATGGAACAGCAGTTGTATTATCACTAGTTTCACTTACATCTAAATCCTCATCCAAATATGATGAATCAGGATGTTCAAGAATAGAATCTTTACAATACACATTCTTATCAGCCTTTAGAATAGCAATCCTACTGAGATTCCAAACTTAGTCATTTGATAATCTCACAGAATTTTTTAATACTTCTGAAACTTCATAAGGACCCATAAATGCACTTTCTCCTTTCTTAACCTTGCATGGTTTCTTTACTTTTACCATCATACCAACTTTAACCATTGGATCCTTTTTTGAACCAAATTTCTCATCAAAATATTTTTTATTAATGCAATGAGTGCGAATAAGATTTTCTTTAACTTTGCTCAAATCTACATTTGAAGAAGTAGAATTGACCAACCATGACGGATTCACTTTAGTTCTAGGAACTCTTCCCCTCATGATTTCAAAAGGAGAATACCCAGTCATGGAATTCATGTTTGTCCTATACATCCAAACTTTCTTAAATATTTCAATTTCCCACTTTTTGTCATCATTACTAGTAAACTGTATAGCACTCTTAAGAACCCTATTGAATCTTTCTATCACTCCATTCCCACCAGGATTATACAAAGAAGTAGTGGAATGAGCAATCCCAAGTCTTGTAAAATAATCATTTGCTTTCTTCGAATTGAATTGTACACCATTGTCAGAGATGATCCTTACTGGTAATCCTTCTTCAATGAAAACTCTATCAAGAAAACATAGTACTGAATCAGTATCTATTTTCTGAACAATTTTGATAACTGGCCATTTGGAAAAAATATCAATAGCTGCAATGACAAACTTAGATTCACAACCAATGGGACCCATAATGTCAATAGCAATAGTTTCCCAAGGATTGTTAGGAATAGTATGTGCACCCATATTAGGTTTAAGAGTAACCAACGATTTATCAGAATTCGCACATACAATGCAATTTCTAACTAAACGTTCAATAAACATATCCATACCTGGCCACCAAAATAATTGTTTAACCTGTTGTTTGGTCCTGACCATACCATTATGACCTTCATGACTTTGTAAAACTATAATTTTCCTCACACCAACTGGTGGAATAATACGTTCTCCTCTTCTAACGATGTTCTCACAACATGAAAGTTCTGATCTCACCTCCCAGAAACTTTTCAACTCTGAACCTAAACATTTTTTTTCAGGCCAAGTACTAGAGACGTAATTGGCAACACTCTTTAAAATTTCATCATTTTCAAATTTCTCCTTCCATAGAGTTTGATCAATAGAAATGGGACCCTCATCATGAATCATGGCAATTTGAAAATCATCCCATTCATTATGTAAATCTTCCTGAATAGGTAAGGGCATCCTAGATAAAAAATCAGCAGAAACATTGTCTTTACCAGGTACATATTGTATAATATAAATAAAGTCTTGTAAACGCATGGACATACGTGCAATGCGTGCTGAAGCTCGTAGCATGCCTTCTGTAGTAAGAAGCCGTACTAAAGGTTTGTGATCGCTTCTCAGAATACATTCCTTACCCCACACAAACACCCTGAAATGTTCCAAAGCCCAAACACATGCTAAAGTTTCTCTTTCTATCGTGGAATACTTTTCTTCAGCAGTTGTAAGCGCCCTGGAAGCGTGTGCAACAATTACTTCTTTTCCTTTATTAGTCTTTTGAGTAAACACAACGCCCAAACCCTTTGAGCTAGCATCAGTAGTTATGATGTTTTGCAAGGAAGGATCAAAACAAGTGAGCGCACTTGCAGAACAGATAGCATTCTTCACATCACAAAACTCTTTCTCACACTCATCCGTCCATTCAAAAACAACTCTGTTTTTAATCAACTGTCTGATATTATACGTTCTACATGAAAAATCAGGGACATATCTGGCGTAAAACTCGACTAAACCTAAAAAGGATCTCACGTCATCTTTAGACTGAGGATGAGGAGCTGACTCAATGGCTTCTAAAAGCGATGGTTTAGGCTTGATTCCTTCTTCACAGAGCTCATGTCCTAGGTAATTCACTGAATGAACACCAAATTTACATTTCTCATGCTTAATGGTAAGGCCATGTAAATTAAGTGCACTCAAAACTTCTTCAAGAGCAGAAATATGTTTGTCTTTATCATCATTGAATACCAAAATGTCATCCTGAAAACAGATGACATTTTTGCAATCCTTTAAAATGTCCTGCATAACTCTTTGAAAGATTGCTGCCGCTGATGCCAAACCGAATGGCATCCTATTGAATCTGAAGCACCCAAAAGGCGTAATAAATGCAGTCAAATCTTTACTTTTATCAATCAACTCTATCTGATGATACGCTGCAGATAAATCAATAGTAGAAAAGAACTTTGAACTCCCAACAACAGATAACATTTCTGAGATGCGGGGAAGAGGAAATTGATCAACTATAATATTATTGATGAGATGGCGAAGGTCAATGCATAGTCTAACCTTGCCATTGGCCCGTCTAGCGACCACTATGGGCGAAACCCATTCAGATGATTCAATTCTATCTATAATTCCTTGTTCTACTAAAGCGTCTAACTCTTTTTTAACTTCATCTCTAACAGCAAAAGGAATGTTTCTAGCTTTGTGTATTTTAGGACAAGCATTTTCTTTCAATTGAATTTCGGGTTTAAAATTGTTTAACCTCCCGATGCCTTTGGAAAAAACATTAGGAAATGTATTTAACATTAGAGAAGATATTCCATTTTGTTCATCAATTAACATCACGGGATTAGGACTATTAGGATCCAGCACGATGTCAAGCTTACCACAGTCAAACCAGCTAAGCACTGAAGGGCCTTTCTTTGAAACATATAATTTAGTGATACACTTCCTGTTTTTAAATCTGAACACTAAGGTTCTGAATCCTAGGATATCTATCCTTCCACCAGAATACCCTTCAGGATTGATGTCACTTTTCTCTAAGTGACTGCTTAGTCTAGGTACAAACAGTTTATTCCGGGCTGATTCACACACAATAGAATAAGGGGATCCAGAATCAGCATACATATTGATTTTTACACCCCCAATAACCATATCACATAAAGGCTTTTTCTTAATAGAGTCATTTACATTCAGAACTGTGGAATCTTTTATGTTCAGAACATAAGAACACTTGTTAGAGTCATCAGTAAAATCATCATCATCACTGTTGTCACTTAATTCAATACACTTCACCCTTTGATTAATTTTACCTTTTCTGCAAGCGGAAGTGAAGTGTCCCATTAAGCCACAATTTGTACACTTCTGTTTTAACCCCGGACAAATTTTGTTATTGGCCAAATGAGATTTACTATTGCACCTAAAACACTTTAAATTACCTTTGAGATCTTCAGAATTTCCCTTGGAGGAAAATATTTGTTTCTTTTTTGAGAAATCTTTATTTTTATTATCATATTTGTGATTGATTTTTGAAACCACTTCTCTACTAATTGAAGTGCTTTTGCCTTTAACTTGTTGTGCACTCCTACAGGAAAGTTCCGCTTTCCTAACTATGGATACTATAAAATCTAAGTTTTCATCACCATTTATCCACAGTCTTTCTTGTATGGTGTCATTACTGGAATGCATAACAACCTGATCTCTGATGAAATCTTCTTGTAAATTACCAAATTTACAATCTAATGCTAGAGTTTTTAGAGAAGAAATGAAATTATCAACAGATTCTTCACTTAACTGCTTCCTTTGAAAGAATTTATATCTAGAAATTCCTATGCATACTTTAGGAGAGCAATATTTATCAAAATCATATATAGCTTTATCAAAGATATTCATGTCCCCACTTGCTTGTGATGTAGGTAGTTGATTGAAGGCCTTTAATCCTTCTGGTCCCAAGCAGTGTAGGAAAATACCTTTCTTTTCTGGGGCTTTCATTTTTCCATTGGCATCCAATGTTTCGATATAATTTAAGAAATAAGCTTTCCACTCAATCCAGGGCATACAACGAGAGCTACCAGCTGACCAATAACTTTGTGGTGGTGAAAGAGTATAACCCTGGGCACACATAGTGGTGTAATAAGATAGTTAAAGTGATGGTAGATATCAGTATCTTGTAAATAAAGAAATAATGACTATTTTATTTATTTATTTTTTTAAATAATCTCAAAGTTAAGATTAAAGTGCTTGGTTCTTGAATGGGCTGTCAAACGATTCCAAGAAGAAACGAACGTTTCTCTATATTAATCACAGTACCTTTTGTAATGCCCAAACCGTCTTCAACAAGCCAAGTATCGCCGTTTATTTTGCCGTGTGTAGGAAACAGATGAAGAAATTCGAAGTCACCTTCTTTATTTTCATGTAAGGCGGAGAGTAGCGTCTTAGAGGAAATGGAACAACTGTTTCCGCCCAAAATCGTACAAGCGTAACAGCGCAGTACAGATTAATCACGGGCGCAGGGAAGAGCAGCTGCAAAGACGCACTCCGTAAGGTAACAGATCTCAATTCTTGAATCCGTAGACTTCGTTTGTCTTCGTTTCAATGGCAAATCTCAAAGAAATGTATAGCGATTGTAAAATGAGCCGTTGTGATATTTTCTGAAGAAAAAATTAAATTAAAAAAAAAAAAAAAAAATCGTTGAAAATCAACCAGGAAATGCTCCTTAAATAGGTCCAAGATGCTCCGTCCCTCGTCGCCAAATTGTAGAGTAATATTCCACAAAGATCTTGATTAAAACGTTAAGTTTATTGGTGAAATAAAGAGCACTCCCTGAACACAACTGTAGGCTCCAAGTGGTAAGCGGTAACTGTCTTCCAGTAACAGTTATAACTAGAAATACATATAACAACTGTACAATATAGCGAGGCAAATACATTCAAGTAATAACATATCACGAGATGTATTCAAAGATAAACATCAGCGCGAGTTGCGCACAGTAAATGTGTACCTGAAATGAAAAGTGAGCACGAGTCAAGCGTGAGAGCACACGCGTGCATGAACGCGTGCATAAATGCATACACTACACTGGCTTGCCTTTTTTTGGGAATACAATATTATTAGCCCCTTTCCAAGAATATGGTGTAACCTGATCCTGTTGTGCACTTCAGAAAACTTCCAACATCAATCCCAGAAGCTGTTTTTTAAATTTTTTATAGAGCTCCCCTGGTATTAAGTCTGGAGCTGAGGTTTTGCCCGAAGGGGATAGATCTATGACTGTTGACAATTCGTCCAACGTGATTGCTCATCTAGTCTATCTCTTTCCTCTACAGAAAACTGACCCAAGGCCACCCCTGATAAGTAATCCTGAATTTCCCGGCTCCCGCCCTGAATGTCTTCGGTATACGAAATTTGATAACATTTCTGAAAAGCTGTGATAATAGCGTTTGTCTCAGTCACTAGGCCCACACCCGGATCCCTGATTTCTCTTATCCTAGATTGCACTGTTTTCTTCCTAGTTTGTGTTGCTAAGAGATGCCCTACTCTCTCGCTACTATCAGAAGCCCGGGTTTTCCATGCCAGAAATTTACCAGCTGCCTTTTTAGATGAGATTTGCGTGATTGCGGATCGGGCTACGGTAACGTTTAGCTGGCTTGCCTCTGAATCTGATCCAGCTAATAATACCTCTATCAATTGAGCCTCTGCCACACCTAGGTCCTCATATAATGCTTGCATCAGACTTTTCTCTTGTCTCTGTGATTCCCAGCCAAACCTGTTTGATTCACTTCTCACCCCTGCTTTAAGTGTGTCCCATACATTACATAGGTTTGTGCTTCTAAGTGAGTTAAACACTTTGGGCTTCCTTCCCTAATAGGGAGCTTTCAAATGAGCAACTTGGCAGCTTAAATTAATATGCAAACCTCCGCAAAAAATCAAAGGTAAAGTCCAGCCTACCAGTTCAGTTTTAAGCCAGTCAAACAAAGCTGGATCATACAGTACAGATCCATATACTGAGCAGAGGGTAAACATTTTATTTCAATACACCCTTGAACAATCACCCATCTGCCCAAATTGTCAGCCAGGCAGCGAGGAAAACTAAGAAAGCTACCCGTCCCGTTCCGAGCCAAGATAGCCACCCCCTTTGTGCGGGTTTCTTGCTACGTATTTGCTACAATATTGTACCCAGACATCTCCAGGAGCCTTTTTCCTGCCTCCCTCTATATGAGTTTCCTGGAGGCATAGGATATCAGCCTTCAACAATTGTACATCCACACTGACCCGCCTCCTCTTTCGGGGATCATTTAAGCCACAAATATTAACCAAGGCTATTCTAATTTTCCTCATTACAGAAGATTAAGGTCAAAAGCATACCACCAAGAAAAATAAAAAGTTGCGAAGACCAGTTATCTGAAAACATACTTCTTCTCCCATGTCTCCGGACCCCCACGCTTCCCCCCAACCCGTCCCTCCCCCTTCCATCAAAACAGCAAAATAGGTCTGTGGACCCTTGTGATGCCTCCTACATGTGGTTGCACCCCTAGCTGCTCCCAACCACGACCCCACACCAAACCCCAAAAGAAAAACCAGCTTTAAGCAATGCTGCCTATCTACAACTTATACCTCATTTCCTAACCTCCCTGTTTGTGAGCTCATTCAAGTACTCCTGGGCGTGAATTGCAGAGGTGAACACTCTGGTCATGCCTTTACATATAACTTTAAGCCTAGCAGGGTTCAATAAAAATGCTTCACATCCCTGTTGCTGAAAGGGAGTAATAAGAGAACAGAGTCTCCATCTCCTCTCTACCGTAGAATGACTAAAGTCAGGTCGGACAAAAAAGGAATGTCCTGCAGCAGATCTTCCTGCGTCTGGCCTAGCCTTCTCAAAAATAGCTTGGCATAATAGAAAGTTGCTGAATAAGATTAATATAGCTCTGGGTTTTTCTTCTGGGCCTGGTCTTTTCTTAAGCATTAAGGGGAATCTATGAACCCTTTGCACTTCTGCATCCCAGTTCCAGTGTGCCAGCTCCGGGAAAGCCTCTTGCAAAAGCTTTAATACAAAACCACAAATGTCATCGCCTTACTCTATTTCCGCAATTCCTAGTAGCCGCAGGTTATTCCGTCGTTGTCTATTTTCAAAATCCTCCAACTTCCAGAAGACGTCAGTCATTCTGTTCTCATTAGAGGTAGACTGTTTGTCAGATTTTTCCACACTTGCCTCCAGTTGGACTATGCGCACCTCAAGTGCAGTGGTACGTTCATTAATCTCGGAGCAGGCTTTTGTAACTTTCCGGACTGCGCCCTGAAGTTTCCTAGTTGCCGCGTGGGCCCTCTTGTGCTCCTGTCGGGCCTCCGACTGTATTTCTTTTAATGTAGCATAGATAAGTTCCATAGAAGGTTCTGTGCCATTTGTGACACCTTGCCCCAATATGGGTTGCATACTAGGTTCTTTCTCTTGTGCAAGGCAGAGTAGTCCCATTTCAGCTGGCTAGACTGGCTACCATCAGTAGTAAAACCTTTATCTTTTCCAGAGTCTCTTGAGCTTTTCTTTTTGCTGCGAAAGGAGATGCGCCTCTGTGTGTCAGACTTCGAAAAAGGGCTTCCGCTGTCTGAAGATGTTCCATCAAAGCTGTTTTCCAGCTATCCTCTGAAATGTCAGATTCATCTGTCATTGAGTAGAAGTTAACCGCCTCTGGGGTCGCTGGGGTCGCACCCAAAGCTCCTTCAGCTTGAACATGAGCAGGCAAGTCAAGTGTTTCTTTTACCAGAGTATGTGGAGACTCCGATCTGTTACCATCAGTTCCTGATTGTGCCCTGTCCTCCACAGGAAGCACCTCCATGCCCAGCCCTTTTGACACATTAATTGCATTAGCTGGCCAGCTGGTGAAAATATTAGCCAGTTCAGTAGCAAGGCCATTAATCTCATCTACCACTGGAACAGCGCTATCTGGCCTCACAAGACTTGTACACACTATTTTGCGCCCTCTTATCTGCATTCGGCTTTTTTTCCCCAGTGTCTTTAGGCATTTTACCAATCAGATTGGACTCGCTTTTACCTTTGCTTTGAGGCAGTCTTGTGTCCAGCTGCGCTGCAGAAGAAGAAGCGATATTAGAACCTTTACCGGCAAACATCACCGGCACAGTTGGTCCCTTAGCACAGACTACTCTCTCTGTCTTCTGCTCGCTGGCTCCGCTCGCCACTGTCCTTCCTCCCTGTGTGCCTTCTCTGCACAGACCAGGCTGCAGAGCATCCATGTTGGAATCCAGGATTTTGCCTTCCATGGTACGACGAGTCATAGATGCCAGCTTGGTTCCTCCGGTCACGCTTGAATCTTTCCCCACCGGCTTCCCCTCTGGCGGCATTCCTAGACAGATACAAACTATCCTGTGACTCCTTCCTGAGTCCCCCGTCACGGAATCAGAGACAAAGTATCGCCAATCTCCCAGCCGCTCCAAGCGTCTGTCCGCGGCTGCTGCAGAAGGAAGAGCTCTCCATGCTCTCAGCGCTCGTGTTGCAAGGGTCAGCGCTGCTGAAAAGGACTGCATCCGCATCACCCGGTATGAAGCAGTTCATGCCAAGTAAGTAATATTATTATATTGAGGCTCCCAAAGAATTTTAACGGTGTTTAGGCAGTCATCTTGTGGCCGTGGACGGGAGACAGCTACCTGCAAGACTCACGCAGCCGCCATCTTGCTGCCCGTGTTTGACTACAAACTTGTTTCCAAATGAAAATTTTGCTCCGGAAATAATATACAAAAAAATTGCAGAAAATAAATCTATAATCTGCCTAATGCCAACACTGCGAGAGTATTCTACATTCAATGAAAAACTTTTAAATCTGGAAAAACATAAATAATAAAAATGGAAGCCATTGATGAAATAGAGCACAAAGGAATTAGTATTATTTTGACAGAAAAATTAAAAAAAAAATTGGATTCATTGAAAAAACCTATATCTAAGACTGCTGGTTTAGAAAATAATTTTTTATCTATGTGAAAACTGTCGGGTAATTTTATGGCATAATTTGGATGTGGAAAAAGCTTCAGTAAATGGAGCAATCGGAAAAGTTGTTGATTTTGTTAATTATCAGAATAGAGATAGAATTGATTTTTTGAAGATAAAATTGGATCTGATTGAAGAGGTAAAACAAATTGGACGTTGTTCTGTTCATTTTTTGCTTGTTAAAGACTTGTATGTTTGTAGAAAACAGTTTCCTATTTCTTTACCATATGTAGTGACCATTCATAAATCTGAAGGTTTAAGTATAGACAGTGCTTAGGTAAACATTGTAAGTACTGTGTTTAAAGAGGGAATGTCGTATGTTGGATTGTCCCAAGTCAGAATTTTATCTGGATTGTATTTGATTGATTTTGATTTTGATGAGAGAAAAATTAGTGCAGATGCAAATTGTGTAAGAGAGTATAATCGGTTAAGATTCGGTTAAGAAGACTGTATAATCCCAACTTAGTTCACCTAAATTGGGATTATACAGTCTTCTTAAAGCTACTATCCTGTAAATGAAAAGTGTGTGGTTTGTCAAAAAGTAACATATGAGAAACTCTGTAGTGAGGATGGAAAACAGAAACAAATCAAGAGAATGTTGAGATTCCAAACAAAAAGAAAAAGGACGCTGTTGAAGAGATTGTTGGATATCAGGTAGAAAACAGTTCAGGTATCAACTGCAATGCTAATGTAGTTGTGAAGGTCATATTTTTTCTAGAAAATCTCCAACAACAAATTAGGGAGAATGGTGAAAAAAGGTTTTGTTCCTTGTTGCATTATATTTTTGAAAAATTGAGAACTGATAAAACTAAAATCTAAAGTTTTTCTAGCATTCGGAATCTTCTGGATATATGTTCTGGTCCTTCACAATTTACACAGAATGTACAGCAAGATGCTTAGGAATTTCTTATGTTTATGCTTGTGGTATTGGAAGATGAAGGAATAGAAATTGAAAATCTGTTTGGATATCGTTGTAGATGGGAACATGAATGTGAAAATTGTACATTTACTTCTACCACTAACATAGACACTGAAAGATTCATATATATGACAATACCAGATTGTAAAACCATGTCTTTTAACAAATTAGTTAAATCAGCTAATCAAAATATGGAGTGTAGTCACTGCAAATCAGAAATGTTATCAACATTATTTATAGAAAGATTTGGACAATATATTATTTTAACGATACAACGTTGTGGAGCAGATGGAAGAAAATGAGAAACTTTAATTTAAAATGTTGTAGCAAGTCACCTATCAATGTCAGGAAGAAATTTCATAGTAGCAATTATTTTCCTCGATGGACCTCCTACAACATCTGGACACTACACTGTCTATTTAAAGTGCAATAAAGGATGGGCACATTGTAATGATGCTCATTTAATTTTCAAATATTGGTTGCCTAATGAATTACCAAATTTATACCTAATATTTTTTATGCCAAAGTTCTGAGAACATCATTCGGCCTATTGGGAAGATGTCAATATGAATTAATGAGATTATTTTGGATAATTTCAATACAAAGGATTTCAGGAATATCATTCAGCCTAGGGGGAAGATATCAAAATGAATTAACAAGTGTATTTTGGATATTCTCACAGCAAATGTTTTAAAGAGCATCATTTAGACTATAGAGAAGATATAAAGAATTGCTGATTCAATTATCATTTCTGTTCTTTGATATTGTATTTAGAAAACTGTCTTAGAAAGAAGCATTTCATATATTTGATATTTGTATTATATACAATGTTATTGAGGATGTTTATTTTAGGAAATGTGAACACATAGTTGACTTTGTTTTTTTTTGTTTTTTTTTCTTTTAAGTCCTCATACGCCAGTAAAGATATTTTCGGTATTGATTATACAGCAAATCTTTATGGAAGCTCTTTTTGCAGACACCCAATATACGACTTACGATACCACAATGTCAATATTCAGCTCAGTCTTACACTTTACCAGACCCTTGGACTGATCTTGGGGTGGTTCATTCCGCAAAAAGGCATAATCATTGGACATAGTTGATTTATAGCCCTTCAAGCCATTTGATACATGGGGTCCAAAAATGCTTCCTTCTCTTCCATACCACTTTATCTAAACTAAGAGTGTGCCTAATTGCCCTGACTCAGTCTAGATATATTGGTGCGTTGGTATTCACCCACAATTTACATATTTCCCTACGGGCTAGAATAATTAAGTACAAAAATAACTTATTACTATCTTGAGATATTACCTCATAATTGGAGGGAAGTCCAAAAAAAACTTGTTGTGTACTAACCTGTATTTCATGCCCAAAAAGGGGTTTCATACCTTCTTGTACTTCAAACCAAAATTGTGATAGTGCGGGGCAATTCATAAACATATGGAGATCGTCTGCTTTTTCCAGATGGCACTTTGGGCAGCAGGGCGTGGGCCATTTTGAAATTTTAGCAATCCTGGCCGGAGACCAGTAAACCCTATGGAGAGAAAACAGGTGGTTCCGCTTTAAATTGGCAGGTGAGACCGTAAGGTGTAAAAGATCAAAGGATACTTGCCATAAATTCTGCAAATCGACATCCGAAATTTGATCACTCCATAGATGTTCTGGAAGGATAAAGTCTCCATCCTCTGCTTCGAGTATTTTGCAGTAAAGAGTTGATGTTTTAAGTAAACTTGCTGTCTTTATTAATAGTTCGTCCAAAATAGATTTGGCACCTTTATCCTCTGTAGCAGCCTGGTCCCAGCTTTTTATTTGCAAGTACTTGAATTTGGATAGATTTTTATCTGTGAGAACTGAAATGTCTTCCCAACTCAAAAGATTACCTTCAGGCATCAACTGGCCCCATGATCTGATATTTGCGCTCCGGAGCGATAGGGATAATAGATCTTTAGTCCACTCTGGAGAGCCAGGACAATCCCAGATCGGTGCTAAATCGGCGTAATATGGAATGTTCAGCTTTTTTCTAACTCTGGCCCACACATATGCCATATCTCTAAGAACCTTTAAACGCACTTTTAAAAAAAATTGCATATCACCAAACTTGAACATAAATGCATGAGACCCTCCCTGGATCTCGGATAGCATATTTTGAAACATAAAGTCTGTTTCTGTCCCCCCTAAGGTATCAAATAGACTAATTCCAGCTTTCAATAATAGGGTCCAAGCATACACTCTCAGGTCAGGTGCACACAGCCCACTTTTACCTTTTTTCCTTCGTAGTTTTTTCCAAGAGATTCTTATGCCTTTTGAGGCCCAAATAAACGAATTCCATTTAGCTTGTATTTTGGTTAATCTAGCTTCTTTAAAGGTTTGTGGAATGTTCTGGAATATATATATATTATTTTGGGTAGCAACATCATTTTTACTATATTGATCCTACCGATTAAAGTCAAGGGGAGAAGTGACCATTTTTTTAGGGATTCCGCCATTTCTTTATCGATCTTTTCAAGGTTTTTTTCTGCTAATTGATTTATATCCTGTGTAACTAAATCAGAGTGCATGTGTTGGAATATACCCCAGATTAATCATATTCCAATTCTGAAAAATCAAATGAGATATCTGGGGATTAAAATTACATAGTTGACTTTGTTGTAAATATTTTGGACACAGATTTGTTTGTTTTTTTAACAATCTTATTGATTATATTTTTTTGCCTGCTGTTACATGATGAGCAACATTTAAATCACTATCTATGGTGACATTCAATAGATTCTCAGAATAGCAAAAAAGGCAAACTGAACATCTTATATAATAGTAAAATTAAGTTGTGTAGTTTAAACTATAATATTATTTGTTGTAACTGTCTTTTTTCTTCTCTTTTTCAGACCAAAATTCTAAAGTATGAAAGTTTTTCAAATTTAAATTATAAAAAACAACTGTAAAACTTGTTTCAAATACTCTCATAACTTCTATTGTAAAGGTAAGATTAAGTAACCCAAACACTATCCATGCACTACTACATTCACCTCTGCACTACCCATACAGTCCTCTAACCACCTAGACACTGCTCATTTACATCTTAGATTCCCCAGGTACTACCCATGTGGACCAGAAATCACCCTGTCTCTCCCCGTGTACTCCTCCAACCACCTAACAAGTACCATGTACTAATCCAATCACTAACAAAACAACAAGAAAGAGACCTGGTCAGAATCACTGTGAGTATGCCATGTTGAGTCTGAGATCATGAGTCCATTAATGACACTGTAGTGATATCACTGGGCTGGAAAAATTCCCATCAGCCCACCCATCTGGTGGTATATCGTCACGTGGGAGATGTATCATAAATCCAACTCTTCAAGCAGCTGTGATTGATGCAAAGAATAGGATTTTAAAGATTATCAGACCACAGTGATTCACTTGTCAGTGGGGTGCAGTGCGCGTGAGAAAGTGAAGGTGTGTGATAAAATTGACTCAAAAGGACCAAAAATAAGTTTATTCAGTATGGTACTAAGGTCAAAACTAAAAACAATGCCTCAATAGTTTAAAATAATAACTAACCAGAGGCATAGTGCATATTGGTCGACATGTTTCAGCTAGATGGACAATGGTCCTAGCTTTCTTCAGGACCCGGTGAAAATACTGCGACTGCAAATTTACACAAATAATTAATGTACTACTAGTGTTGGATTTGTACAACAATAATGGATAAATCCTACCAGTTGTTCTGAGCCCAGATATATACTGGTGGCAATCCACTCTTAACGTCTATCCTAAAATAAGATAGAAAGATGTACAATTCAATAGTGTGAAGAATAGTCTCAAGGATACAACAAACACACAACAGGCACACTCACAATACGGTAGAGAAATTCTCGCCGCAACACAGTAGTTTAATAAAATACCACTGAGTAGGTGTATAAAAATCACAACAATTTTACAAAATATGTAGACTCACCCAGCATTATGTGGGATAATGCCTCACCTCACCCGGTCACCCACTCGGGAAAAGGAAGGCCCCGCTCTGTCAGAGAGGAAAAATTCGAAAGACCTCAGAACAATATCAGGGGTACTTCAGTGCAAAATAGTCGCTATTTATATTTGTTCTACTGACAAAACCTAGTTATTTAAAAAGGAGATTCAACCTCAAAGAAACCAGGCAGTAACTATGCAAGGTAGTCATGATGTACTGGGGACAAAAGGATCTTTTGGTGTAGGTAAAGAACACCCTGAACAAACAAGTAATCATGCTTAAAGAGGATGTTTTAACAAGGTCAAAGTAAAAAGTAAAAAGGACAGACATTAACCAGAGTGGCTAACCAGAATCCCAACTCAAGCGTCTTACCTGTCCGTCGGTACCTCTGTGTTGGCATCCGAGAAGGAGTGGAGGTAAATGACGGACAGGCGCGCCCGTCTATTTATATCTTGGTTAATTGGTAATTAGATTCAGTTGTGTGGAGTAATGCGCTAGATCTCGCGATATGCAAGTGCGCTACATACTATGTCCATGCGCGCTGAGGGAATCTTAGACAGTACGCTACACATAATGCCCATACGCGATGCAGGAACTCCGAATGATGTTGCCGAAGTTGTGCGCATGCGCGATGCGGAAATGCTTTATCACCGCGCATGCGCAATACGACTAGCAGCGCGAGGTCGCGCCAGCTAGTAAACAAGCAGGAGGCATGCGCGGTTGTTAGTGCATGCATGCTGAAGATACCGGGCATCAACACGAGCGTCAACACCGCGAGGTGCTAAGTGTAATCACTCATAACAGTGTTGGCAGCTCGTCAATCATAAGATGTGAGCGCCGGTAAAGTGAATGGGTCTAGCTATCAAACAATGGAAAGTGTAAGAATAGCACATAGGTACCTGTACATTCAAATATATTTGGTTGTTTATCAAATGTGATGATAGGATCTGGCTGCCAGACTTTAGGGAGTATGTAGATGTCAAAAAGGTACATGTATATTAGAATACATTCAGTTGTTTATACCCAATGTTTTGGCCAATACAATAGTAAAATGATAGTACAATTCACACAGAATATATCACGTATGAGGCTCAAGCAAACCAATCATGGGCTCTATAAACTGTAGTATGCAGATTATCACTTGCAATTAAATGATAAAGTTCTCAAAATTCTATGGACCAATACCCGGACATAGGTAGTTACAATGATGTCCACGGTATGTCATCATTAAGTCCCTGGATGTGGCTTTTAAGAAGGAAAATCCATTTTTGTTCTTTCCTAAATAGGAACTTGGATATATCATTGATGTGGGGAGGGATGAACGGCTGTTCGAGGATTAGCCATTTCATCTCTTCAGCTGAGTGTCTTGCATCTAAGAAGTGGTTCGTCAGTTTAGTAGCCTGTTTACGACACCTGATGGTGCTCTTATGTTCCCCAATTCTTAGTTTAATCTTACGGGTGGTATAGCCAATGTATTTAAGGGAACAAGGGCAGGTGATCATGTAAATGACATTGTCAGTGTTACAATTCGTGTGTTTCCTGAGAGTCCATATTTTTCTGTGCCAATGTCGACTGTCTTAGTTTTAATCGTCTGTGGACAAGCACTGCAAGACCCACACGGATAGTGACCGGTAACCGGTGGAAGATCCCACAAGTTAACTGATTTTTCACAGATGGAAATCCGGGGCCTAGTGTGAACAAGGGTGTCCCTCAGACTCGGTGCTCTTTTAAATGAAAAGAGAAGTTTGGGAATGTTGGCACTGGTAGTGTTCAGGATGCCCCAATGTCTACGAACTGTACGTTGCAGAGTATTTGACAATGCATTATAAGTGCTAACAAACGTCAATCGTTCCATAGGTGGTTTAGGTGGCCGTTTCTCAATAAGTGCCTCACGATTGTTGTTTGATGCACGTTTCCATGCTCTCTTGACAAGATTGCGAGGATATTGTCGATCTTGTAATTGGTTGGCAAGCACATTGGCGTGTTTGTTGAACAAATCTCTGGAGGAGCAGTTCCTCCTAAGTCAGAGAAACTGCCCTACTGGGAGATTGTCCACTAGGGAACGAGGATGGTGACTCTCGAAGAGCAATAGTGAGTTCCTCGCCATTGGTTTTGTGAAGAGCTCACTCTGAAGTCCACCAGATTCTGAAAAGATGTGAAGATCCAGAAAAGAGAGTCTCTCGTGGCTGTACTCTAAAGTGAAATTGAGATGTTCATTTTGTTCAGAGAGGTGGCGTATACAATCAACATCCGGGCAACTTTCATAATCCGGGCCCTTGGTGGCCACCCGGCCCATGGGGTTTCCAACCACTACCACCATTTGCACAACAGCCCAATTCCTACCAATACCCCCAGTTCTTCCCTGACCAGTCTTTTTTAGGGCATGGCCGAGGCCAGAACCGAGGCAGGAGTAGAGGACCTCAGACTGTACAGTGGGAGTCCGATCAGACATTCCCCAATACCCGGAGCAGGAGAGCTGCTCAACAGAGTACCAGCGGGGAGTCGAGCGGGACTTAATTGTCAATTTAAGCTCAAGAGCTTTGACAACTGCTGAACAGTCAGTCCTTAGCAAGGGTCTAGGCTTTGTGCCGACGAATCTAGGTGATCCATTCCTTATGAGAACTGAACTTGAGAAGTTCTTTCGCAAAGTACGTCTTTTTTTCTTCTTTAAAGAAAGAACGAATGATTCTCAATCAGACGACACTATGCCGACTAACACAGGACTACGTCCGGCATCTATTTTCACTCCTTTGAGTCATCAAGTCCCTTCTCATGTTATCACTTTTGAACAGGCAGTCAGACATGACGTTGCACAATTTCAGGACACGGATCAACGTGTATTTCACAATTTCTCCAAACTGGAACAACAGGCCCTTAAAAGTCTATCTCAGGATCCGTCTATCATTATAAAACCTGCGGATAAAGGGGGAGCTACTGTGATTATGGACTTGACTCAATATCGACAGGAATGTCTGAGACACCTAGACAATGACAGATTTTACCAACGTCTAACTGAAGACCCCACCCCACGTCTACTCGCTGAAATTAGATCTTTAGTGGATGAGGGCAATACCGAAGGATGGATCACACCACAAGAAGCCAGATTTTTGGTGACAGAGAAGCCAATCACCCCTGGCTTTTACTGTTTACCCAAAATTCACAAAGCCACTAGACCACCACCAGGGCGTCCCATAATCTCAGGGATTGGTTCCCTTTTGGAGCCTCTCTCCACTTTTGTGGATTTCTTTCTTAGACCTTTGGTCAAGAAAATGCCGACATACCTCGAGGACACTGCAGATGTCCTTAGACTCTTACCTACCATAGAATTCAACGTAGAGACTGACCTGCTTGTGAGTTTTGATGTAGAATCACTCTACACTTGTATACCACAGCAGGACACACTCGATACTATCAGGAGTTTGCTGTCGAGAAGAGAGCTTGACAGTATTACTCCTGTTAGTTTTATTCTAGCATGCGCTGAATTGGCTATGAGACCAAAAAAATTCAAGTTTGAGGACCAATGGTTCCTTCAAATCTCTGGGACCTCAATGGGCAGTGTTTTCGCCCCGAGCCTCGCCAACCTATACATGCATCAATTTGAGCAACATCATGTCCTCAACCATAGCAACCCACATTTTGACCATCTGGTGCTATGGAAGAGGTATATTGATGATGTTTTGGTGGTTTGGCGAGGCTCTGTCACTGAGATCCAGGCTTTCCATCTATGGCTCAATGAACAAAATGAACATCCCAATTTCACTTTAGAGTACAGCCACGAGAGACTCTCTTTTCTGGATCTTCACATCTTTCCAGAATCTGGTGGACTTCAGAGTGAGCTCTTCACAAAACCAATGGCGAGGAACTCACTATTGCTCTTCGAGAGTCACCATCCTCGTTCCCTAGTGGACAATCTCCCAGTAGGGCAGTTTCTCCGACTTAGGAGGAACTGCTCCTCCAGAGATTTGTTCAACAAACACGCCAATGTGCTTGCCAACCAATTACAAGATCGACGATATCCTCGCAATCTTGTCAAGAGAGCATGGAAACGTGCATCAAACAACAATCGTGAGGCACTTATTGAGAAACGGCCACCTAAACCACCTATGGAACGATTGACGTTTGTTAGCACTTATAATGCATTGTCAAATACTCTGCAACGTACAGTTCGTAGACATTGGGGCATCCTGAACACTACCAGTGCCAACATTCCCAAACCCCTCTTTTCATTTAAAAGAGCACCGAGTCTGAGGGACACCCTTGTTCACACTAGGCCCCGGATTTCCATCTGTGAAAAATCAGTTAACTTGTGGGATCTTCCACCGGTTACCGGTCACTATCCGTGTGGGTCTTGCAGTGCTTGTCCACAGACGATTAAAACTAAGACAGTCGACATTGGCACAGGAAAAATATGGACTCTCAGGAAACACACGAATTGTAACACTGACAATGTCATTTACATGATCACCTGCCCTTGTTCCCTTAAATACATTGGCTATACCAACCGTAAGATTAAACTAAGAATTGGGGAACATAAGAGCACCATCAGGTGTCGTAAACAGGCTACTAAACTGACGAACCACTTCTTAGATGCAAGACACTCAGCTGAAGAGATGAAATGGCTAATCCTCGAACAGCCGTTCATCTCTCCCCACATCAATGATATATCCAAGTTCCTATTTAGGAAAGAACAAAAATGGATTTTCCTTCTTAAAAGCCACATCCAGGGACTTAATGATGACATACCGTGGACATCATTGTAACTACCTATGTCCGGGTATTGGTCCATAGAATTTTGAGAACTTTATCATTTAATTGCAAGTGATAATCTGCATACTACAGTTTATAGAGCCCATGATTGGTTTGCTTGAGCCTCATACGTGATATATTCTGTGTGAATTGTACTATCATTTTACTATTGTATTGGCCAAAACATTGGGTATAAACAACTGAATGTATTCTAATATACATGTACCTTTTTGACATCTACATACTCCCTAAAGTCTGGCAGCCAGATCCTATCATCACATTTGATAAACAACCAAATATATTTGAATGTACAGGTACCTATGTGCTATTCTTACACTTTCCATTGTTTGATAGCTAGACCCATTCACTTTACCGGCGCTCACATCTTATGATTGACGAGCTGCCAACACTGTTATGAGTGATTACACTTAGCACCTAGCGGTGTTGACGCTCGTGTTGATGCCCGGTATCTTCAGCATGCATGCACTAACAACCGCGCATGCCTCCTGCTTGTTTACTAGCTGGCGCGACCTCGCGCTGCTAGTCGTATTGCGCATGCGCGGTGATAAAGCATTTCCGCATCGCGCATGCGCACAACTTCGGCAACATCATTCGGAGTTCCTGCATCGCGCATGGGCATTATGTGTAGCGCACTGTCTAAGACTCCCTCAGCGCGCATGGACATAGTATGTAGCGCACTTGCATATCGCGAGATCTAGCGCATTACTCCACACAACTGAATCTAATTACCAATTAACCAAGATATAAATAGACGGGCGCGCCTGTCCGTCATTTACCTCCACTCCTTCTCGGATACCAACACAGAGGTACCGACGGACAGGTAAGACGCTTGAGTTGGGATTCTGGTTAGCCACTCTGGTTAATGTCTGTCCTTTTTACTTTTTACTTTGACCTTGTTAAAACATCCTCTTTAAGCATGATTACTTGTTTGTTCAGGGTGTTCTTTACCTACATCAAAAGATCCTTTTGTCCCCAGTACATCATGACTACCTTGCATAGTTACTGCCTGGTTTCTTTGAGGTTGAATCTCCTTTTTAAATAACTAGGTTTTGTCAGTAGAACAAATATAAATAGCGACTATTTTGCACTGAAGTACCCCTGATATTGTTCTGAGGTCTTTTGAATTTTTCCTCTCTGACAGAGCGGGGCCTCCCTTTTCCCGAGTGGGTGACCGGGTGAGGTGAGGCATTATCCCACATAATGCTGGGTGAGTCTACATATTTTGTAAAATTGTTGTGATTTTTATACACCTACTCAGTGGTATTTTATTAAACTACTGTGTTGCGGCGAGAATTTCTCTACCGTATTGTGAGTGTGCCTGTTGTGTGTTTGTTGTATCCTTGAGACTATTCTTCACACTATTGAATTGTACATCTTTCTATCTTATTTTAGGATAGACGTTAAGAGTGGATTGCCACCAGTATATATCTGGGCTCAGAACAACTGGTAGGATTTATCCATTATTTTTGTACAAATCCAACACTAGTAGTACATTAATTATTTGTGTAAATTTGCAGTCGCAGTATTTTCACCGGGTCCTGAAGAAAGCTAGGACCATTGTCCATCTAGCTGAAACATGTCGACCAATATGCACTATGCCTCTGGTTAGTTATTATTTTAAACTATTGAGGCATTGTTTTTAGTTTTGACCTTAGTACCATACTGAATAAACTTATTTTTGGTCCTTTAGAGTCAATTTTATCACACACCTTCACTTTCTCACGCGCACTGCACCCCACTGACAAGTGAATCACTGTGGTCTGATAATCTTCAAAATCCTATTCTTTGCATCAATCACAGCTGCTTGAAGAGTTGGATTTATGATACATCTCCCACGTGACGATATACCACCAGATGGGTGGGCTGATGGGAATTTTTCCAGCCCAGTGATATCACTACAGTGTCATTAATGGACTCATGATCTCAGACTCAACATGGCATACTCACAGTGATTCTGACCAGGTCTCTTTCTTGTTGTTTTGCTATTGTAGGGGCTTAAGTAGCCTTGGTCGTTAAAATATTGCCCTCTTTTGACCCTCCCCCACTCCATTTTTCCACTAATCCAATCACTGCCAATAGCCAAGCATTTATAAATTGACTACACACTTTCCTTGCAGTACTCTAATCATCCACTCAGTACCCAAGTACTCATGCAATGACCCAGTCATAAACACATGCACTGCTTCAATCGCCTATGCACTACCCATGCAGTCCTTTATCCACTAACATATTTCTCATTCGCTCCTCCAATTCCCCGGGTAGTTACCATGCAGTCCAGCAGTCACCCTGTCACTCCCCATGCACTCCTCCAGTCACTCAGCCACCACCATGTACTAATCCAATCACTCCATCAAAACCCAAGCACTTCTAAAATCACGGTATAGTCTCTTTGCAACACTGTAATCATCCAGTCACTACCCATGTACTCATTCAATGACCCAGGCACTAACACATATACTTATACAATCTCTTGAGCACTACCCATGCACTGAAGCCATATCTCTGTCACTACCCATGCGTTCCTCCTATCACCCAGCCAATACCATGTATTAATCCAATCACTCCGACAATACACAAGCACTGGTAAATGCACCATGGACTATGCTTACAGTACTCTGATCATCCAATCATTAGCCATGCAATCATGCAATGGCCCAGGCACTAATACATGCGCTGCTACAATCCTCTGAGCACTACTCTTGCAGTCCAGCCATTGCCCTGTCACTACCCATGCACTGCTGCAATCACCCATCCACCATCATGTACTTATCCAATCACTCCGCCAATACCCAACCACTTATAAATTCAGCATGTACTCTCCTTGCAGCACTGTAATCTTCCAGTTTGTACCCAAGTACTCATGCAATGACACAGGCATTAACTCATGCACTGCTACAATCCTCAATGCACTACCCATGCAGACGTCTAACCATCAACACACTACTGATTCACTCCTCCACTTACCCAAACACTACCCATGCAGTCCAGCAGTCCCTCAGTTTCTTCTCATTCACTCCTCCAATCACCCATCCAAGAACATGTACTTATTCAATCAGTCCGCCAATGCCCAAGCAATTATAAAATCACCATGTACTGTCCTTGCAGCGTCTAATCATCCAGTCACTACCCATGTACTCATGCAATGACCCAGGCACTAAAACATGCAGAGCTACAATTACCTGTGCATTACTCATGCAGTCCAGCCATCTCCCTGTCACTACCCATGCACTCTTTCAATCAATCATGCTCTACACATGAATTCAAGCAATCACCCAGATATTAGCATGCCGTTATTTCTCTTTTTAGGAAGTTTTGAAGAGAACTGGTTTTTTTCTACTTTTTTTTAAAATATTTTGTTGTTTTTTCAAACAATTTTGTGAACTTTTTTTGTGTTTTTTTGAAAAACGAAAAAACCAACAGACAAAACTTTTAATTTTTGGAATTATATTGTCATTCCATCAGAAAAATAAAACAGTTAGCAGTGATGGTTTCTTGCTGCTGAACAAACATCATCAACTGACTGCTCCCCACAACATAAAATTGCATTGCATTTTATGCAATGCTGTTTGAGCGTCGCAAACTCTGGATGAATATCCGGACCGCGAGATGCAGAGGTTGAGGCACCAAAAGTGCTAGGACCAGCTCCCTGGCCAGTTTGTAGTGTGGCTTCTTGAGCACGTTGCAGCTGTTTCCGGGCAAGTTGTCTCGGATGTACAGTCTGTAAATGCTTATACATACTGGAAGTGCCACATGAGTACTTCTTTTTGCTGCCACTTGATAGAACTCTGGAACAGAGCGTGCAGCTCACCTTTCTCACATTTACTTTTCTTTCACCCTCCGGGATTGTGAAAAACTTCCACACAATAGACTCCGGGCTTTTCTTGGGAGGTGGTACCAAGTCTTCATCATCAGATGGAAGGTCTGTTGGTGGATTTGAAGAAGCCATTGTAAAAGTTTTCCAGTAAACACTCAAAAAAATCGAAATGTTGCTACCAAAAACACAACAGGTGTCTCTCCTGTGATACAGCAGAGAGAATGACTAAAAAGGCTGGGGTCCTTCAAGTTCTACAATGGAAAATTGTGTCATCCAATGAAATGGTTTCTTTTAAAGTTATATGGGAGTAGCGCACCCAGCGCGCAACCAGCGCGCACCCAACGCAACTTCGCAAAAATATATTTAAGAATAATATAAGTTCATTACAAGTACAAATATATTATTTTTATAAATAGTTTAGATGATCTCTTGCCCTCATATGTACATTAAAGTTATATGCATGTAGTTTTAAAACATAAATATATTTTACAGGAGTCGCGCACCTGACGCAACCCAGTACGTATATGACTTTACGCAGGTCCCGGCACCGCACAGCCGCCGCTTACTAAGCGCGTACATGATGCGATCACATACGTATATGATGTTATGCGGGGCCATGCACCATGTACCTGACGCTTAACAAATGCGGCTCCTTCTTGACTTTACCAATATGGCAGCTTGACTTCACACACCCACTGTGATAGGTACACGATGGGTACACGACTCCAGTATTTTTTTGAAAAACATATACATATATTTTAAAAGATATTCGACATTACATACTTAAAATAAAATGAAAAAATAGGAGAAAATAATTTTAGGATATTAGAGTTACAAAATATCTTGTTTTTTTAAACTTGTAATACAGGTACTCAGACAACCAATCAGTATCCAATATAGACAGTTATGTAGCTACTCACCAACCACTTGCAGCCACTTGCACACCAACTGACAGAGGACCCTCAGCAGCAAAGGGGACTTCATCCCCCAACCAAGAGCATGCCAGGAGGCACATTTATGCAGAGATGGGCGGGGCCTCCAGCGAGTTGTAGGCTTTGTTTTTTTCCCTATTTAGAATGGGGGCTGTGATGCCCCCCTTCCCTTGATCATGTTTTGACCCTGGGGACCCCATTCCCAAGGCCTGACCCATTTAAGAAAAAGAAAAAAACAGGAGGGGGCCACTCGCACTCCTGCCCTGGGCCAGTTTTGGCCCCGCGGACCCCATCCCTGCCCTATATAATTTTTTATTATCTTTTTCTAGAGAGGACAGTGCTGACCCCCCCCCCCCCACTACTGAGGCCGATATGACCCTGTGGACCCCACCCTAGGGGCATTGCCATATGCTTTCTTTTGAAATAAATAAAAATGGGTAGGCTGGGTCTGTGCACACCCCTGAGGCCGATAGTGCCCCGAGGACCCACCCCCTGTGGCATGGCCACATTGCTGAGGACCACAGGGGGTGCCTCAAGGCTCCTGCAGTACCTGCTAGTTCTTTGCCGCCTGCGGGAATCTGCATTGTTTTGGGCAGAGGGACCTGCAAACATCCAGCACCCTCTTCCCAAAAGCAATTCTGCTTTGCTTAAAGGAAGCAAGAGTATTTTTCCTGCTCTCACTTCCATGAAGCGAAGCAGAGTTTGCTATGGAATGGCGGGAGAGGTGTTCCTGACTTGCCATAGCAAACTGCAATATCCGAGGGGTGGGTACCCCCAGATATTGCTAGAGCTGGCCTTGGAGGGTGTCGCAGCCCCCCTCCCATTTGGAAGTAGCCCTGGGGAGGTGGTGGTCCTTGGAGCTGCGTGAGGCTGCCAGAGCCCCCCTGCCTAATTATGCAAATAGCCCCGTGAGGGGGCAGTTCCTGGGGCTGTGGGGCTCCTTGTGGCCCTCTGAATTTCACAAACAGAGCCCCAGGGAGGTGGTGGTCCCCAGGGCAGCGGGGCAGGAGACCCCCACTGACTTTCATTAGAAACTAAGTCCCAGGGAGGTGGCAGTCCCTGGGGCTGTGGGGGCCATGTCGCCTCCTGCAGTTCATGAAGAGCGCCCCGGTGAGGTTGCAGTCCCCAGGGGCTATGGGGGGGAGGGCAGGCAACCCTATGCACTTTCATTACAAATTAAGCCCCGGGAGGTGGCAGTCCCCGAGGCTGCAGGTGGGTCGTGTAGCCCCCTGCATACAATCTATAAGCCCCAGGGAAGTGGTGGTTGCCCGCAACTCAATTTCCACTGCCCCCGGGACCTGGCCCATCCGGGGGGCTTAAAGAAAGCAAAGCGCGGGAGCCCGCACTTGGTTTTTGAAAAATATTTTAAAAGGAGCCGCAGATCCAATATGAAGCCTGCCACCAAAAATGCTTTTTTTGGTATGGGGGTCCCTGTAGGACCCCCTCAGTAGGCCAAGGTGGTGAGGGTGTTTCTACTCTGACTCCTTTTCTTACTTTTGAATGTATTTGAACCTTTTTCCTTGTGACTGGGTTCAATTGAGTCACAAGAGGGCTGCCAACACTTCCTGCCTGGAATTGTTTGCAGCCAATCAGATCCCAGGATCGAGATCAGGAGGGTTTGCGGATTCTCTGTGGTCATATTTGTTTATCAGAGAAATGTTGACATTTCTAAGGCACTACTGAACAGATTTACACTATTTAACAAAAAGAGTGCACTCTCGACTAAGAGCTACCTTTCTGCCAAACTTGATGTCATTCCGTTCAGCAATTTGTGCTGTGGCTGCGTCAACAGTTTCCTATAGAAATTAACATGGAGAAAAAGCATTTTTGGACTCCCCTTTTTCTCAGCCCCCACTTGACAAATCACCCTGAAACTTTCAACAGCAGCTTAAGTGAGTGGTCCATTAGTTTTGAAAATGTCAGGAAGATTCGCCAAACGACACCAAAAATATTTTTGCAAATCAAAACTTGATCCGAACTATAACTATCTACTGGCAACAGCCAGTAGGTTATATATATCTATATATAGATAATTATATATGTATGTATATAAACGTATGTATATATATTTCCCTCCATGCATTTCCTCGGTTTCAGAACAAGGATGGGACTATCAGCCAGATGCATCAACCTAAAAAACGGTCGCAAATGGGCAGATGCTCAGAATCTGCCCCTTTGCCACCGGTATTTTTGCATTTGGGATGCATGTATTTTACACACACACATGCCCTTAGGGCATTGTGTGTGCAAGATGTACCCATATGAAGATTTCATGGGTGCAACAGGGTGTCCTTTGTTCACCCCTGCAACCTTGAAATTTCATTCTCAATTTGCGATTCGCTAATTGCTCATCGCAAATTGAGAATGTCTTCCCGTTCATTCCTATGGCCCTCTAGGCCCATAGGAATGAATGGGGAGGTATTACTTAATTGCGATTCGCAATTTGCGAGTCCCAATTAAGGAAAGTGTAGGAATCGCTATTTTGATAGCGATTCCTACATGCATAGGCTTTTGCAATTCCTAAATAGCGATTCCTCAAAAATCGCTATTTAGGAATCGCAAATCCATCTGTTGATGCATCTGGCTGTATGTGTTTTCTGTATATGCCTGTCTGTGTTTTGTTTACTGTTGTGTTTTATTGTGTGTTAGAGTTTTTTGGGGTACATTTTAAAATATCAAATACATTGAAATGGATTGCATCCATTTGGTAGCAGAATACAACTGTATAATCTCTGTACTGGCCTTGACCATTAAAAATTCTTACATGTAAAATTTCTTTCTTTCTCTCATTCTCCATTATCATTTTCAACTTCCCTAGAACATGATTTATAAGTGTCAATTGCATTAAATATACCTGCATGCACAATTCACATAGGATATCTTGAGTGAAGGATGGGGATTCTTTGTTACACACAGTCAATTACAATTGAGTCTTCACAATGAGAATAAAGCTTCAGCTGCTTTTGCTGTGCTTGCTCTATTCTGTTTCCTTCTACTGAGCTTCAAGGTATGGGGAAGGAGCAAATATAATGATGTGTGGCACTCGCGATTTTCAGAGCAAGGTTCAGGAACTATACATTATTTGGCAATGAATAAATCATAATAATACAATATTTGTTCTAACTTCAGCTTGTTCAAATGTGGTACTACAGTTAAGCGACAATTCACCTACTCCTAATAGCAAAGGTGAAAAGTGTGAGTTCCCCCTTACCCCTTCCTTTTTCTGTTCTCAAAATAGGTAAAAGTCTAACGACATGAGACGCACAGACAAAAAAAGCCAATACGGTTGCGTCCCCCTGCTCCACCTGTATCTTTCTTAAAAGAAAATCTGGTTTCACACCATCACGATTACAGAAAAAAAGGAAGTGATATCCAAAGCTAATGCAAAACAGGGGAGGGGGATAGGTAGAATTATGTTTACAAATGACTTTAATTGATTAATTCCATCAAGGACTCATTTTTTAAGGATTCAATTGTTCCCCCCTCTGAATAGAATAGCTGTGCAGGAGAACTCAGATGTGTAAACTCTCTCTAAATGCTTCTTAAACAAACTGATTCAACTCAGACAACACACTCTAAAATCACTTCCTATCTGCAGAGGATTGGGGTGATGCAGAAGCTCCACTGTGCTTATCACCCACCAGTATTAGGTGCAGTGGGTAGGTGAATGCCTAACAATTTTTGAATTGATACACTTCCATTGACTTTGCTGCTAATAAGACATATCTTCACCAGGGGAAACAACCTTTACAACGCAACTTTTACAACGCACTACCATTACAACGAAACTTTTACAACGCAACAACTTTTACAACGCATACCATTACAACGCATGTTTTTACAACGCAAGTACCTTTACAACGCATACCATTACAACGTAAGTATTGGTAAGTATATAATTATATTTAAAATTTTATATGTTTGGTTTTTTTTAAGGGGTATTTTTAGGGTTCAGGGTCAGTTTTTAGTTTTTGGGTAAAGGGTAAAGGGGTATTTTTAGGGTACAGGGTCAGTTTTCAGTTTTTGGGTAAAGGGGTATTTTTAGGGTTCAGGGTCAGTTTTCAGTTTTTGGGTAAAGGGGTATTTTTAGGGTTGAGGAAAATTGAATTCTGCCCTGTCATGTGTCCCTACGTGTTCCCCATCATATGTTATATGTGCATGATTAATATGCATATTTACCCCCTTGACCGAATAAAGACGCATTTATAGTTGTGTCCAACGTTAGTATGCCAGTTATCCAGTCCTTCTTAAAGCAACGTGATTTAGGCTTCTAGGCCTATGTTGCCAACGTCTTTACATTGTGCACGATAAATCATCGAGTTGCACCCGTTTCTAGGCCTCACAGGGCCCGGACACCAGATTCAAGCCTCAAGTCTCCTGAACCACTCCGAGGAGAGATGCAGCCCCGCCCGCATCCCTGACCCTTCACTTACTCCCTGCCAAGCAGCGCGGTGCCCGGCCTGGCCTGCCTGCCTGTCTGCCAAGAATATGTTATGCCTATAGTTATCAGTTCAGCTCCCCGGCTTCACATTCCTAGCTAACGAACCGCATAAACATCTTCATCTATAGTCTAGTCTTCCTGTCTCCAGGCAAGAGAATTACTGAATTAGTATCCATAGAAGATCCATAGCACACGCAATACATGAAGAAATATATGCATGCACTAGCCTTAGTGACAAGTAGCCTTTGCCCTGATGACTTTTAGATTCAAGCAACATGTGCTCCAAACACAAGATATCAGATATGCTATAGGTACAGGTTGTTCTGACATCCCAGACTTTAGTCTCCTCTTCTAGTGCTAGAAGTCAGAGCCCCCAGCTCTCCCCAGTTACACGTCATGACCCGTTTGCGCGCACCAGTAGGTTAAAGGTTCCAGCTGCCCATGAAGCCCCCTCCATGTATGCACCCTCTTATGACACTTCTGTGACGTTTACATCACACACCTCCGTGCACGCCCTGTGCACGCCTTCTTTTTACGCCCATATGTTCTTATTTTCCGTTTGTCACTTGTTACGCCTACTGTATTCAATGCAATTGTACTGTTTTACTATATATACTGTATGATGTTAATGAGATATTAGCTGTCCCGCCTGTCCCTCTTTTTCCTGTGTCTGTCCCTTCCTGAACCTTAGCAGGTGATGGAACCCGATGGTCCATTGGCACTTAATTAAAGCCCGTATGACTCAGATACCACGGATTCTGCCTCTTATTTATTGAGCTATCCTTTTCAGTTAATGCATAGAAAAATAGTACCGGTAATTATTTATTTATTTACCACATAAATGGCGCCCGAATAGGGACGAGCCCCTTCCCCATGCGCCGGCGATGTAACGCAGGCCCCCTGACCCATCTACAGCCGTGACGGACCCCTACTGCGCACCTGCAGGTATTCCTGCTCAAGTCTCCCTCAGGCCCACGGAGGAGACGGAGACTGCGGTCCGGCATCCAGACGAGGCGGTGAGGAAGGCTGATCGTCCCGACCAGAGCCCAAGCCGAGAGAGCAAGGTCCGAGGTATCCTGAGGCCCACCTGTTTTCCGAAGCCCGAGGCGCATGCGTAGTGCGTAGTAACCAGACGTCGTAGCAGTCCAGTCCAGTCAGAGGCCTTCAGTTTTGCTTCCCGGTGAGTACCATTGCTGGGAACGTATCTAGACGGGTTCATTAATTTGTGCCCGGTCCGACGGGTTTGGGTACACAGATCCGGTCCGACGTGTTCACTTAGGTGGATACGGTATGACGTGTCTCTTTAGGAGACCGGTATGTTCTGTACTGTTTCAGCAGTGCATCCAGTAATTCTAGTAAGTCTGTTCTCTGGTGTAGTTTCTCGAGAAGTTCCAGTATTATGTTTTCGGTGTGTTATGTTTTTTAATGTATTAGGTAGTATCTGTTCGAACTGTTTTTAATGTGATTTTGATGTCGTGGTATGAGTGATTTGTTTTGCTATTCATTACTGTGTTCATTGTGTATTGTGTTCAAGTTTAAGTACGGTTCAAATATGCCTCTGTTTTCTAAGTTACGTCAGATAAAAACCAGAAAAGCGTTACTCGAAGAATCAGTTCCTGTCCCTCCTAGGGACAGTCCTGGACATTTCATGTATCATAAGCATGGCTTAGATGCCATACTGTATCTAGACTTATGGGTAGACTATACCAAAGATCTCGAAGAGAAATATAGATGGCCTGTTTCAGGAACATGGGATGCCGAGTGCATCATGAGAGTAGAGGAAGCATTATGGAAAAAGAAAGCCAGACAATCCCAGAAAGATGCCATAGAATTGTGGCTTAAAGAATCGCATAAAAGAACAGAAAAAGAATTCAGAAAGGCAGAATTAAGTAGGGAATCCTCAGAAAAAGCCCAGGAAAGGGAACTACTAGAAGAAGGTGAACGAGTTAGAGCAGAACAGTCAGACAGACAAAGAAATGCCCTTATTAAAGGTATGTATCCCCTTCTCGCCGAGGGTTTGCCGAAGGCAACCCCGGAAACACCCTGTAATTTACCGCCACCATTGGTCCCGACTAAGCTACGTCATAAACCGACTGCAGCTGAAATCTTCCTTTCTTCCTATTTAGACGACACTGTCCCAGAATATGCTAATACGAATCCTACTCCGCCTGTTCAACTTCAACACCCTGTTAATAACGTAATTACTGTGCCTCCAGCCGTTGGTCCCGGGAATCCTGTTAATGTGCCAGTACCCCAGGACCAACCCACATTACGTACGCCTACTTTACCAGTCACATTACCAGCAGCCGCACATTCAGTATTAATTGACGATTCTAGTTCAGGAGGAGCAGGGGGAGGTATTCCTATCACCCCGCCTCAAACAAAACGACTGACGCTGAGAGACGCAGCATTACAGCGCACGCCAAAAGTGGCTACGTACGAAGCCCTCAAAAAGTACCTTACTGATTGTAGATATGACCCAGTGCCAGGCGAAGATCACATGATATTATATTCCGTACGTTTACGACGAGTTGCAAACTTTTTGATTACCATATCAGATATGAAAGAACATTTAGAGGGAATATATCATTTCATCCGAACAGGGGAGAAACCAGAAAGTATTCACGAAGCTATGACACACAGGAAAGTCGAGACTCAAAGCATGATTTTGCAATTTTTAATAAATTGTTTAATAAGAGAACAGGATCATCCTGATAAAGACAAAGACGAGATGAAGGTCCTGACAAGATGGAGTGACAATATAGCAGAAGGAAAACACAAGACACAAAATTGTATAGAAACCATGTACAGAAAGATTCGTAAAGAAATTATAAGCATACACAAAAGGGAGAAAGCAAGGAGAGTAGCCGAGAAAGAGAATGACTCTTCAGACGAAGATGTAGACACTGAGAATCCCACCAGAATAGCGTATGTAGGTAGGACGAGACCTTTTGACAGACACACACGCTCAGAATGCAAGAAAGCTTTTTCTCCTCCCGTACCAGAACAGTGTTCTCTTGAACATTTATTCCAGGCTACCGATAAAGTTCTGAAACTACGAATAGGTTACAGTAAGCTTAGTACCATGCATGAACAGGAACTAGCCCGATCAGCAGTTCGATGGACTAGTGATTCTACCACGTTTTCAGACGAAATAGTGGCCCAAATATTTCTGAAGCTTCCCCCAGACGAACAGCGACTGGTGGGTATGTACATGATCCAGCACCTCATTACACTGTACGAGGATCAGCATTCAGATCCAGGTCCTTTATATAATGTACTGGACGAGTTACTCTTAAACCGATGGAAAGGTCTAGGTACCGATTTGATTAATGTCATCTTAGAATAACGCCACAAATACAGAACGTTCCTGACTCCACATTTTGTTCCTGTTCCACCCCCATTCTACATAGATAGACAGAATCCTTTGCGAGAAGTGCATCCTGTTAAGGGAACGGGGGTGAGCTCGAACGAGTATTTGTTTACACCCCTTTAACGAAAATAGAACTACTAGAAATGAAAAAGTTAGTGCCTAGTCACAATAAAGATCCAGCAGGGTTCCACCGTGAATTAAAAGACATGCTCCGTATGGGAGAATACACGTATCCCGATATCATTAAAATGTTAAAGGTCCTGTTGCCTGCGGGCATATATGAAAAACTTAAAGAAAAAGAATGGGAGGTGGGAGAGAAAAAGATTGACTGGACAACGTTAGAGAACGAAGATAACACACAAGTTCCAGGTACTGGTCTCGGGGAAAAAGCCAAAGAATTGCCCGAGTTGTTAATACAAGTCTTGCCAAGATTACTAGCCACGAAAAAGGAAGACTGGGATGCCATCTCAGCCTGTAAACAGAAACAAGACGAAGACACTAGTGATTTTTATTCCAGATTTGAGAAATGTTTCATTATTAATAGCGGTTTGAAAACAAGTAGTGAGTCGTATCCACATCTTTTTGTTACCAAACTAGTTGAGAATTCTTTACCACAAGTTAAAAATCGAGTACTGAAAGTTGAGAGTACCTGGCAAGCTAATACCCCGTCCCAAATGCTACAGATGTTACAGTATCACCAGAATCGTATCAGAGAAGAACAAGAACACGAAAGGAGACGTATGAAAGACACGAAAATGAAAGTACTAGTTGCACAGTCTGTTCCAGCAGATAGTCAGAAGAGGGGTACGAATCAGACTACTCATTCTGCAGCTCCCGTTAAAGGGACATGCAATTACTGTAAACAGCCAGGTCATTATATAAACGAATGTGCAGTTCTGAAACACAACATAGCTACAGGTAAGACGAAAGAGAGACTGCGTCCTCCTAGACAGGAACAGGTTCCGCAAAATTCGCAACCACCGCAGAACGCACAACAGACAGTTACAGTACCGCAGCCTATAGCTGCCACACAACACGTTACACAACAGATGTACCAGTACGCACAGTCAGATTATCCAGAATATCAGCAGTATTCATGAAACAGCCTAGAGAGGGAGGTTGGCTTGCCTCTCATCGAGGTTCCTGTAGATCAAGAGGGTCCCTATGTACACAGTCAAGTATTAGGGAAAGACAGAAAATATCTGATTGATACAGGGGCAAGTAGGACTACCATCAGTCATGACGAGGTTCCAGGGGCTCCACTCTCAGGCTCAAGAAATGTTTCCCTGGGATTTTCAGGAAAGCCTATTGTTAATGAAATATCAAAACCAGTTTCCCTAGAAGTTGGTCCATTGTCCCGAACTACAGACTTGTTACTTACGAAATCATGTCCTGAAAATTTACTTGGTATTAAAACATTGAAAGAATTAGGTGCTGTGATATGCTGTTCTCCGGAAGGAGTGAGATTGTTTTTACGTGATTTTAAAGGACATTATGTGTTACGAGATTTTGATCCAAGATTACTGAATGTACCACAGCATTTATGGGCGCAAGGTCCAACTGATGTAGGTTGTATGCACATTACACCATATCGTGTCACTCTGAAACAAGGTGTTGTATTACCACGAATCCGACAGTACAAATTGCCACCTGAGGCTGTAGCAGCCTTATCGAAAATCATTGACGAGCTCATTGCTCAAGGAGTAGTTGTAGAAACTGACTCCAATGTATGTAATTCTCCTATCATTCCGATTCTTGACCCCTTCGACGCTCATGACGAGCTGGGCTCGTCATGCAGTAGCCTCCTGCTACGCTGATGACGAGCCCAGCTCGTCATGAAAAGTGGCATCTGCTGATTTCCAGCACAGGGGAAAAATCCCCATAGCGTTCAAGAGGTTAAACGTACTGACCCAAATGCACCTCCAGTTTATCGATTAGTGATTGACCTTCGAGAACTTAATAAATGTATCATACCCAGTACCCAGTGGTTCCAGATATTGTTGTATAGCTCCTATATATCCTTATATCGTGTTAAGTTAGCATAGGTACATTTGAGATTTAAACGCCATTTTTCCTTTCTTGCACCTTCTGCACACGACCCTTAATTGTTGACTTAGCTTTCAACCTAGTGGTTTGCCGTGGTGTATGTGAGAATAATATGTTATTGCTCTGATATCAGTTTTGTTTAATAAACCATGTCTGCACGGAGAGTGCTGAAGTTTCAGGAGCAACACGATATGGAATTGTTATGAGGTCTGATCTCCACGCCTTCATAGTCATAACACAAGTGCAGCCTTTGCCAACTTGGGCTTGAGGCGGGATTGATATTGCTTTGCACGAGAATTGTTAACACACTTGATGCGGTGCACATGCAGAGAGAGCTGGTGTATGCTGATGTGATTCCTTCATGCTAGGACACTAAGGTATGGGCCCGCCCTAAAACAACCCAAAGAGACCTTCTTAGATAATAATATAATATATGTGTTAGGGAGGGTGAGATATAAGTGTTGTTAACTCTTATTCATTACAGCATGTTAACATGCTGTCACCATTCGCTTTTTATGTCTTAGTAACTATGCTGATAATTTTGCTACTGATAATAAGTATACTTGTATTATCAAAGATACTGCGCCTGAGAAGACGGCATTAGTAAATAAACATTTCAAATGCACATGTGTCTTCTTTACTCCATGTTCTGGTTTGTAATGATAATATAACGAAAGAGTGTTCATGAGTCCCACGTACCCTGAGGTACTGTAAGTTCATGTTCTGGTTTGTCTAAACATTGGGTGTTTGATATGTCCAATGAGACACTGTAGCTAGCTCGGTAAGGGGTGAGTTGGTTGCTAAGGTAAGTTTTGGGACATCCTAATTTGCCGAGGTTCCACTCCTCTGTGCACAGTTCTGTGTGAGTACAGAAACCCTGCAACATGGCGCCCAACGGTTTCGGTGGTCTTATATCATGACACTCGAGTAGTTTATCGTTCATGCCTTAACCCCTTCACGTCCGTTTCCGGAAAACGGGGTGTCGGTGAAACCTACCTATTTTTTGAAATAGGTCTTTATTCAAGCTTGATTCTTTCTTAAACGGTTTCTTTGAATTACTACCCAGTTGTGCTACAAAGTATTCTTTGTGTTTTCTTATTTCCAATTCTGTAATGGCGGCAGCGGTGGCTATTGCGCAGCATAGTCGCGTAGCGGTACGCAACCATCTGCAGACGTACCAGGTCCCAGTAGATGGGATGGCTGTGATTTTCGTGGTAAGTGCAGATCCGGCGTTTCCTTACGAGTTGTTTTACTCTTGGGTTACGTTTCCGGCTGTGGACGCTAATTCTGGTTTGTTCCACTCCTACACCGCCTCGGATGTCCCGGCTGAATATACGCCGTACAGGGCATTGGAAATACCTATTGATCATTGGCAGCATCGAGTTTGGTTTGATGGCGCCCTCCCCCACTCTATGTCCCCTGCGAGGTTAGGCCCACTCTCAATTCCAGGTACTAATTGGCCTGCGTTGGGTGGATTTACCCCGCACCCGAATCACGGGGCTTGTACCCTGGCAGAAATTCGCAGGCTTCATGTAGTTTCCATTTCCGTGATTCGTGCTTTAGTGCAATACCTCGGTCGACATCTTCCTGGTGGTCCCCAGGGGGGTGCGGCCGCTCCCCTGGAACGAGGCGGAATGCGTCTCAATCCAGTGATGGTAAATTCGGTTTTTGGTGCGCGTCCTGTTGACAACGATGACTTCCCATTCTGGCTAGCGGAGAAGTTTGATCAACTGGAGGCGGTTTTTCCGAATTCTACTCCTGCTGATAAACATAGAATGTTGACGATTACTCTACCGAAGGATATTACTCCTGAACTTGCTGACTGTGACAGCTGGGGAAAAACGTTTGCGGCAGTTTATACAAGGTGCTTCGGCACCCCGTCTATGACTGCCCTGCCTGAAATCGTTAGACGTGTTCAGAATGATCACGGTCCAGAGGCAGCGGTTGAATTGGGTATGCGCCTGTGTGGTTCTTTTGAGATTGTAAGTGATCTCATTCTCTCCAATGTTAAAGGAGATGCAGTTAACTTTCAGGTGTCGAATGCTTTGGCTGCTCTGCCCGATGCCGACAAACCCCGCCAGTTAGCAAAGATTGTGGTGGCCGCTTATAAAACGATTGGCCGCACAAGTAGAGGTCTGAAATATTTTCCAGTGAAGGAGAAAAAACAACCACAGGGACAATCTGCAGTGACAGATGCCCAGCCCAAGTCCAAGAAACAAAATTGGCCTAAAAAACAAACACAGGGGAAGCAGACAACGCAGACTCAGGGTACTTTTCCTGCAATACAAGCTCCTGCGCCACCCGAAAAAGTTTATGATTTGCGCGACCGCGCGATGATTAAATCGCCTGATCGTTTTCAGGGTTCTGATCAACGCTCTCCTCGTTCCTTTCAGGACACATCGGCCCCGAAGACCGGTGGAGGAGGAGGGGGTGGACGTGGACGTGGTGGCCAACAAGGACGTGGCCAGTCCCGCCAGACGGACGGCGCAGTGAAGCAGGAGGATTCTACGCCTAGGCGTCCGCAGTTTGCGAAAAAGAAAGTCGCAGCCTTAACAGCGCATCGATATGCCACAGATAGTGAGAACGCGGCTTCGGAATCTGACGTGGGCTCTGACCTTGCTGGACAGCGCGGCGGAGATAACCATAGTCAGAGAGGCGCTGCGTCCACTACTGAGGGTGACAGCGACTGATGTCTACGTTGTGATAGAAACAGCGGATACTAGACTCGCTCCCCCTGAAAGACTATATGAAATTGTCCTGTTAATTGAAGGTGACATACAGCGTACCGTTAAAGGTGTATTTTGGGAGAATCTGTCTTCTACATATGATATTTTACTTTCGGAGGCTGACTGGCCCCCGTCTTTTGTGCTCGCGGCGCCGCGAGGGGAGGAGGTAATCCTACCCAGTTTCGCGAACACTGTCTCGAAAGAGCATGCGCAGCATTTTGCAGAAGAGTGGGCTCGGGCTCTCGCGCCGGCTCTGTACCGTAACCAATGTGGTTGGGATAAATTGTCGCCTTGCCACGAAATTCCGTTGCGGTCTCAGCCGCAGCCTCAACCTCAATATCCCATTCGGCGTGAAGCAAAATCTTCCGTCGCGGAAATCCTTGAACAATTGGAATATCAGGGAGTTATTGAAACGTGTGTGTCACCGATGAATAATCCACTTTTTACAGTGAATAAACCTGACGGATCATATCGTTTGGTTTTGGATTACCGGCATTTAAACTCGCATTGCCGTAACTGTGCAGTACAGAATACCCACGGCTCTGCCCTAGTGGATAGTCTCGTGCGTAAGCGTTTCAAGACAACGCTTGACATATCCAATGGTTTTTATGCCCACAGTTTGGACAGCTTTAGCTCCCAATGGACCAGTTTTACAAGCGCTGGAGTCCAAAAGCAATTCCGGCGTCTTCCAATGGGCTACAAGAATAGTCCTGGTGTATTTACCGCTCGAATTGTCTCTATTCTGGAGGCACTCGACCCTGATGCTTTTTCGTATGTGGATGACATATATCTCACAGGCGACGATATTTGGGAGCATCTGTGTCGTGTACATTCTCTTGTTTGCAACTTCGCAGACATGGGTTACAAATTCAACTTTGCAAAATCGCACATTGCTGAACACACAGTGTTGTTTTTGGGCTATGAGCTCAACAATGAAGGTAGAGGTTTGGCTCCTCACTTCTTGGAGAAGTGCGCACAATTGCGCGCACCAACAACTCTGTAAAATTACAATCCTTACTGGGCTTTTTGAATTTCGGCAGAACTTACATTCCGGAATATGCCCAGCGTATCAAGCCTTTGTATGCTTTGATACAACCAACTTTCTCAACATCATGCTGGCTGCCTGAGCATTCAGCCATTTTGCAATCCTTGCAGGCTGATCTGCTCGCTTCTAAATATTTACTGACTCGTGATAACCACACCAACCTGGTCATAAGAATAATTCCTGGGACGGTGGGTTTCACTTACCTCACTTTTAATGAAGGTGACACAGTACCTATTGCTTACAAGTCACACTTGTACACCTCGGCTGAGATGCGGTTTCCCACCATAGAAAAGGTTTTAACTGCTGTACAGATGGCTATTCTGAAGGAACGTGCTCTGTCACAGGGGAAACGCATGCTAGTGGTAACACCCTGTCCTCATTTGGAGGCAGTCACGAAAGCCAGTGTACCAAATTCAAAAGCTTTGCACCCTCGGTGGATTCAGTGGGCTGCGTCATTGTCATCCACGGATGTCATGTTTATTTTTGACGCTTCCTTACGGTCGCAGGAGTTCTTGCAGTATGAATTCGTTCACCCTGCTCCTCTGGCGATGCGACCTTTGGAGGACTTCCATTGCATCATTTACACTGATGGGTCGGCGCAGGTTGCGCATGGCTCTAAACATGCCTACGTTTCCGCATGCGCCATTGTGGTCGGTGCTATGTTGAATGATGAGTTCATTTCCAGGGAGGTACACACGTTGCCCCTGGGCGATTGCACTGCACAATTGGCAGAGCTTCGTGCTCTCTTACTAGCTTTGGAGTACGCAGATCCAAGTGTTACTACTCTAATTGTAAGTGATTCTTACTACTGTGTCCAGTCTTACAATGAAAACTTGTTCTTTTGGATTCAAAATGATTTTCATGATTCCAAGGGTAGCACAATAAAACATAAAATGATCTGGGTTCGAGTGGCAGAGCTTAAGGCTATGTTGCCACTCGTTTATGTGATTCATACTCTCGGTCATCAGCGCGTGGGAGTTCACGCTGTTGGCAACTCGCTTGCTGATGAAGCAGCGAAATCAGCAGTATCTACATACTTAGTTGCAGCAGTTACTAGGTCGAAAACCAAAATTGATAGCGACATCTTGGCAGCGATTGCTGCCTCTGAGAAGGGAAGTAAACATCCTTCGGGATTCCCTTCGAAGTATAATTACCACTTAAGTCCCGAAAAGGTTCCTTTTGTGACAATTCCCGATGTTGGGGAACGGCTGATTCCCAACTCGGATCGCAGAACAGACTTGATTACAGCGGCTCATGAAGGTGTGGCGTCTGCGCATGCGGGCGTCTCAGCCACTGTAACGCAACTACAACAACGTTTCTGGTGGCGGGGACTGTACAAACAGACGCGTGATTATGTCCTTCTTTGTGACATATGCCAGCAGATTAAACCTTCAACTGCTACGCGTCCGCCTCAGACTCAGTTGTACATTTCTAATAAACCACTAGGCTGTGTTTATTTAGATCACTGCGGTCCATTTTCATCTGATACTGCGTATAAATACATCTTAGTAGCAGTTGACTCATGCACACGCTTTGTGTGGTTATGGCCACATCGCAGCGCTGATTCCCGGACTGTCATCAGAGATTTGCGTATCTTTATAGGGATTTTTGCCTGTGGTACCTTCCATTCGGATCAGGGTCCGGCTTTCGCCTCTAAGGCGTATAAGGATGCCATGACTTCGATGGGGGTCCAAGTCAAGTTTTCGTCACCCTACAGACCCGAGGGTAATAGTGTAGTTGAACGAATGAACCGTGATTTAAAGCAATCTTTGACAGCCCGAGTTATAGGCACTGGCAGAAACTGGCTGGCTCACCTCTATGGCGTGCAGCGTGCTCTTAATAATCTCCCTAGAAGGTCTCTGGGTGGGCGGACCCCATACGAAATGCTCTTTGGCATCAAGATGTTCGTCCCTGACCTTGACGGTCTAGACTCGGTGGTTCGCGCCACTTCCTTTGACGCAGATGAACATTGCAATGTTTTACAGAATCTACAAAAGACGAGAGACACTCTTGCAAAGGAACATTTGCCCTCCACATCGGATGATGCGTTGCAGATCCCGGTAGTTGGCTGGCTACCCCAAGTTGGAGAACTGGTTCGAGAGAAGATCGACAACAAGAAAGAGTTTGGTCCCTCCTATCGAGCTCCGGTCCCAGTGCTTGGAGTGAAGGGCACAAGAACAGTCATTTTACCACCACTTCCAGGTCGTAAGGAAAACAGGTTTATTTCTATTGACAATGTCAAGATACACAGAGTGGCCGATTCTTCTTAGCATGACACCGGCTGTTTCCTGTCCTTCCATTGTGAGAAATTCAATTATGACCACTGCTTCTAATAATGAACCTGAGGTGGCCATCGAATTACCTGCTGTTTCCAGTCCATTATTGAATAATTTACCAGGAACTAACCTTGATGAGACAGACTATACATACCCCACTGATTTGTCCATGCCTGACCTGCAAGCTCGTTTAGCCACGGAATCCAGATTTTCATTTGACTCTGCTTCCCTTGCCTCGAAAAAACCCTCTAAAATTGCATTATATGCTAGCCTGTTTAAAAAACATTTTTTGATACCTCCTTGGATATACATTTGGCTGGTCCTTTTTTCAGTTTACCTTTTTATGTCAATTGGTTTTGTGTTTTATTTTTTTCGGATTATGAATGGACACTATGTCGAGGAGAGAACTTGCATTACTCATTTGAATGGAACTTTGGCCCCACTTTCCTCTTCACATTCTACACACAGATTAAAAAGAGACTTGACTTTGGTTAACATCACAGCGTGGCCTGTTCTGGATGGAATCGCGTGGGATGCAGTTCGTTTTCAGATTCATGGTCCAACGGAAGTCGTTAATGTCCCTAATGTACTAAGAGTTAATATGGGGGATGTGGTGAAACAAAACATTCGTTCTGATGATTGGGATGTTAATGCTGTGGAAAGTTTGTTTTCTGATTTGAAATATTATGCTGCTTTTGATGCTGAGGATTTATATTTAGAATCTGCTAATTATGGTGAATTGTTCTGTTACCAACATTATGGCAATCACTTCTTACACAAGACATCTTCCCGAAGGGATGCGGTTAATTTTACTCAGTGGGAACATTGCCCAGCACCAACACAAGGGAGTTCAGAAACGTTTCTTAAAAAGTATACTTATTTCACTGACTTTAATCAGTCCAATCCCGAGTCCTTTTATTTTAAATTTCACAAACAGCCACTGTCCAAGGTTCGACTTACAAATACAAAATTGTTATATTCAAAGGCCTTCCTGGATCAATTAGTTACTGGAGGGTATGAGTTATGGAAGGATACCATAGACCTTAAATCAGTTTGGGGCTCAAGGGCCTGGCAGGTACAAGGCACTGAGGCTTTGCACCGTGCATGTCTCATCCCAAATCATATGTGTTTTTTAAATGAAACCATTTCCCAGACCACGTGCTTTGGATTGGCTACATCTAAAAGGTTAAACACCCCGTCTTTCCCGGAGTTGGAGGAATATGAGAATTGGAGTAATTTTACTAAATTGTCCATTAGAGATATACAGGCTCTGCTTCTGAATTCCTCCTTTAACATTTCCAGTATGAATCCCAAGGGTTGGCTGCTTTGGCACCGTGGTGCTGATTCTTGCCAAAAGAGATTTTTAAATATAACTGACGGTTTTAAGACTGTTAGATCTGATCCCCGTTTTGATTTGAGTCATACTGTCACCTCTTACTCAGTTGGCAAGTTGTGTCAAGCTTGGTTGAAACATTCAACTTTACCTGCGGTTAAGTATCACCTTTCCAAACTGAATGCAGACGTGGATTTGAATGATTTCATTAAGGGCCCAGCTAGTGGCAGGTCTAAAAGGTGGTTATATGGTGTTTACAATGAAATTTGGAAACTCTCACAGATTGAGGCTGCTTCACGCCTTAGGGCTATTGATCAGGCAAATCTTGAGAAAGTGCTTGCAGTGGTTGACAATAGCATTAATGTGCTTTCCTCTAGAATTTACACATTGGATAATATTGTGTCGTCTGTTGTTGATATTGTGCATGATGAAGTGTCTGTATTATACCATGGTCAAAATCAATTACGTTCAATCATGCAGTTTGCATGGACACTACAGACTCTAAAAATGGGTAAAGTTCCCTGGGGATACATGAACGTTTCCTCTTTATTTGCACCGTTTAATTTGACAGACAAACAACGCTTGCTTTCAATGCGTGATGCTTCCTTTTCTATGCTCCATATTGAAAGATTGGAATCTTTACCTTTTTCTGTGGCAGAGACCACTGCTGCTACGTGGCTTATCCACGGTTTAATAACGCTGCCGTTTGCTTTATATAAGTTTTCAAATTGTATGAAATATGTGCCAATAGGTCGTTTTGAACCCTTAGGTAGCGGTTTTCTTCATGAGGTCTGGTCACTCCCATACACATACAGATGTTTCAAGGATGAACAAGAGGTTTATCTAACAGGGGATGAGTGTACTGAGACGCCAGATCATTCTTTAATGTGCAGACACATACAGTTGCACGGTTCATGTAACAAGGACCGACCGAATATGGCTTGCGTTTTACAGGGCACGCCAGTTCCTGCTATCATCCCCACGTTTAAATTGTTAGAGAATGGTAGTTATTTAATGCTCAATAATGAAAACTGTTGTGGTTTAATTAAAGGTATAGCTTTCATAGTAACGGTTAGTGAGCGAGTTATTTGCTGCAGAAATGTTCTTTATCCTCCCACACGTGAACATAGGGAGTCTTCCATTTGGCCACAGATACCGACCTTGGGAGCAGAATTCAGCGGCATGGCTAGAATAAGAGCTCTATTGTCCCAGAAAGAGGTGGCCTTGAGCTCGGCCCGTGAAACTTTCGTGCTTCACATTGCTAACACCCGTACGGAGGTTCAGGCTCTTTTAAACACTGATTTGCCTTTGCATTTCGGAGCCATGGTCCGTTCTATCTTTAACGCATCCTCCACAACGGGCCTAGCACATTTTTTTAAAGTTGTTAGCGGTGGTCTCGTGACTTCCTTTGAGAAGATTTTTGGAGTCATCCCTGCCTTCTTCCATTCTATTTTTTCATCCTTATTTGGAGGGTTCCCGTTTTTACTTGCTTTAGCGGCTGGCGCATTGGTGGTTTTCTGCCTTTTTAAATATGGATGCCCTTCCTGTGCAAGACCACGCTCAGCTGCTACTGACGCGGTTTCGCAACCGCATGCTTGATTATTATGGCACACTGCCGTTGGCGACTCTAAGCACGGCGTTTGGATTATCTTTTCGGTTCTCCTATTTCACCTGTGTCCAGCCTGTATTTCACTGCCTGACCTGTGATTTCCTTTGGGCCATTGATTTGTGTCTCTGCGGACCAATATCTTCTGACGTCGATTTTGATCAACTGATGAGTCCTATCATTGCTCACGAGTTGGTTTGTTCTGACGAAAGGATTATGGCCTTGGCGGTGGCACATGGACTAATGGGTCCCTGGGATGTGTTGTCGGCAGCGCAAAATTTCTTGGAACGAAGTTTTCTTGAAAACCCACCGAGCTGTCCTCTGATGGTTATAGAGGATGCGGTGCTGGAAGATCACGTATGTTCCTTTCATCTTTTAAATTGGATGGCTGAACTGTTTTCGGATGAGGACAGTGACTTCCTCCTGGAGGCTGTTGCAGCTTACTTTTCATATACAGTCTTATCATAGACACTGCCTCAAATTGACATGCTGATTGATAGCATTTCCTTGATTTTATTGACTTTTGGTCAAGACATTTTATTTTTTGCTTGCCTATTGGCTTGAGCCACATTATACTTGTGGGCTATTTTTTAGCATTAGTTTTTATAATTGAATTTTTATTCATGCTCGTTTATAAATGGATTCTGCTCTCATGTGATGGCACTTCTGTTATCTTATTTAGTCCGTTCTCGGATCATGGGGGGGTGTTGTATAGCTCCTATATATCCTTATATCGTGTTAAGTTAGCATAGGTACATTTGAGATTTAAACGCCATTTTTCCTTTCTTGCACCTTCTGCACACGACCCTTAATTGTTGACTTAGCTTTCAACCTAGTGGTTTGCCGTGGTGTATGTGAGAATAATATGTTATTGCTCTGATATCAGTTTTGTTTAATAAACCATGTCTGCACGGAGAGTGCTGAAGTTTCAGGAGCAACACGATATGGAATTGTTATGAGGTCTGATCTCCACGCCTTCATAGTCATAACACAAGTGCAGCCTTTGCCAACTTGGGCTTGAGGCGGGATTGATATTGCTTTGCACGAGAATTGTTAACACACTTGATGCGGTGCACATGCAGAGAGAGCTGGTGTATGCTGATGTGATTCCTTCATGCTAGGACACTAAGGTATGGGCCCGCCCTAAAACAACCCAAAGAGACCTTCTTAGATAATAATATAATATATGTGTTAGGGAGGGTGAGATATAAGTGTTGTTAACTCTTATTCATTACAGCATGTTAACATGCTGTCACCATTCGCTTTTTATGTCTTAGTAACTATGCTGATAATTTTGCTACTGATAATAAGTATACTTGTATTATCAAAGATACTGCGCCTGAGAAGACGGCATTAGTAAATAAACATTTCAAATGCACATGTGTCTTCTTTACTCCATGTTCTGGTTTGTAATGATAATATAACGAAAGAGTGTTCATGAGTCCCACGTACCCTGAGGTACTGTAAGTTCATGTTCTGGTTTGTCTAAACATTGGGTGTTTGATATGTCCAATGAGACACTGTAGCTAGCTCGGTAAGGGGTGAGTTGGTTGCTAAGGTAAGTTTTGGGACATCCTAATTTGCCGAGGTTCCACTCCTCTGTGCACAGTTCTGTGTGAGTACAGAAACCCTGCAACAATATCTCTTCCCTATTGACTGCCATTGATTCTGAAGCTACGTTCTTTACTGTTATTAATCTCAAGAACGCTTTCTTTAGTGTCCCCATTCATCCAGACAGCCAGTTCCTTTTCGGATTCTGTTTAAATGGAAGAAGCTATAAATTCACACGTGCACCACAGGGTTTAACAGAAAGTCCTAGTATTTACAGGCAAGCACTTAAATGACAACTAGACAGTATACACATGCCAACTGACACTGCCCTGCTCCAATAGGTCGATGATCTTTTGATCACAGCCCGTACAGAACGTGACTGCGAATGTGCATCACTGACAGTCTTGTATTTTCTGGCAAAAATGGGGCACAAGGTGTCCCCTTCGAAACTACAATTCTTTGTCCAGCAAGTGGTATACCTTGGACACTTGCTGTCCAAGAGGGGTAGACAGTTGACACCTGACCGTATCCAGTTAATTGCACATCTTCCACAGCCCAAGACACAGAAGGAGGTACGAGCTTTTATCGGCCTCACTTCTTACTGCAGACAATGGATCCCTCAGTACGCATATCTAGCCAAACCACTGATACAGTTGACAACACAGGAGACAGCCACATCGACTGTCCTCCCTTGGACCCAGGAACATACACTTGTTTTCAATGAGTTAAAGAAAGCTTTATGTAATGCACCTGTTTTAGCGACACTAAACTACAGTAAGCCTTTTACACTTTTTGTCACTGAACGTGATGGTACAGCATTATCCGTTCTCACGCAAGATCAAGCAGGACAACACAAGCCTTGTGCTTATTTTTCTAGCACATTAGATCCAGTAACCCAGGCTTTGCCTGCGTGCCTCAAATCAGTTGCAGCCACAGCTTTAGCTATTAGACAAAGTGATTCCATAGTGTTAGGACACTACCTGACAGTACAAGTTCCACACTCCGTGGAAGTTCTTTTAAACCGAACACAGACTCAGCATTTGACAATTGCACGATTAACAGGGTATGAACTGACACTGTTTCAGCCACACATAGAAATCAGACGCTGCAACATATTAAATCCTGCTACACTGTTGCCCTCGATTACATCAAACCCTGCCACACATGACTGTGTGGAAGTTATTACCACCATGACAAAGCCAAGACAAGACTTGACGGACATTGAATTACCTGACCCAGACCTGACACTTTACGTGGATGGTTCATGTATGAGAACGAGTACAGGAGAGTTAGTAGCTGCATATGCAGTGACTACTGAAACTGAAGTTATAGAAACACATCGTATTGACACCTTGTCTGCTCAAGCAGCAGAGCTCATCGCTCTGACCCAAGCCTGCATACGAGCCAAGAACCTGAAAGTAAACATATATACAGATTCACGTTATGCATTCGGAGTCGTTCACGACTTTGGAGTCCTCTGGCAAGAAAGAGGTTTCATGACCTCTCATGGAGCCAAGATTCAGCATGGCCCCCTCATTCAAGCTCTGTTAGAAGCAATACATTTGCCGACAGCCATTGCCATTATGAAGTGCAAAGCACATACGAAAGCCACTGACACCATTTCCCAGGGTAACGATCTAGCAGATCGAACAGCCAAGCTTACAGCTCAGACTCCAGACATTCCAGTTAACACGACAAAGACAGATGTTCCAGATCAGACGACTTGTATGACAGTTAAGGACCCTACACAAGATGTACTATACATACAGACACATGCTACCCCAGATGAAATCAAGAAATGGTCTGAACAAGGAGGGGTCCAGACAGATCAGGGATGGTTGACGAAGGGAAAAGCCACATGGTTTCTCCCCGACTCTATGGTTCAAGTCATCATTAATACAGCACATAGTCCAGCACATTTAGGAGAAAAAGCCATGTTAGATAGTATCCAGAACCTCTGGTTTAACAAGCATTTACGAGCAGCAGCGAAGCAGAAAGTGCGTACCTGCATGATCTGTTGTCAGTTCAATCCAGGTAAAGGTGTTCCGGTGGAACAAGGTGGATTCCATCCTCCTGACCACCCTTTTGAAGTTCTCCAGATGGATTATATTCAGATGGATCGATGCCGAGGTTTCAAGTATGTCCTCGTAGTTGTATGCGCTTTGTCCAGATGGACAGAAGCATATCCAGTTCCAGATTACACTGCCGCGACCACTGCCAGGCAGTTGGTTCGTGAGTTCTTCCCACGCTATGGTTTGCCCAGGGTCGTGTATTCAGACAACGGACAGCCATTCTCATCCGAACTCATGAAACAAGTATCACTTTTGTTAGGGTACCAGTGGAAGTTCCACTGTGTACGACACCCCGAGGCAGCTGGCCTCGTCGAGAGACATAATCAAACTCTGAAAATACGAATAGCGAAGGTCTGTGCAGAGAAAGGTGTAGATTGGATGGTAGCCCTGCCGGTTGCCCTCTTCTACATGAGAATGGTCGCTCACTCCCGATCTGGTCTGTCACCTTTTGAAGTAGTGTTTGGTCGTCCCCCAAACATGTGGGGTACACCTATGCCACGTAAAATCACCGATGTTGACAGTAATATGCTGACAGATTACCTAGCTTCCTTGATGTCTGCACTACTCTCTTGTCGTTCACAGGTCGTGGCTGCCTTTCCAGACAACACCCAGGTGAAACCGCACGAGGTCGTTCCAGGCGATCTTGTTCTCATCCGAAACTTCGATCGTTCAAGCCCGCTGGAGCCCCGCTGGAAGGAGCCGAAACTTGTTCTGATGACCACAAGGACCGCCATAAAGCTGGAAGGACGAAAGGGTTGGCTTCACTCCAGCCACATCAAGCGTTTCCATGGACTGCGTCCAAAGACTTTTTTCAAGGACTGCCCCGATACTGACTCTAAACTTCCCCTGTTAGAGAAAACTCCGCAGCAGGAGTATAAACTTAAGTTAAGGTCTAGCAAGTCAGACAGCGTTTAATTGTTTAAGTCCCTCTCGGGTGAAGCGGTTAGACAGGTTCCTGACATGTATGAGATAGACCCACATAGTGAGAGAGATAGACGAAACTCCAAGATAACCAAATACTGTAAGAGTCTGCGAAGCAGATGTGTTGTTACATTATTGTTTATGTTATTTCTGAGTCTTACGATCACATGTATAAGTTATATGCTACATGTATTTTTTCCTCCTCTTGATTCGCATGTACATCTTTCCTCTAATGATACAGTAGAGCACACTTTTAGTGAACTACCCCCTCACGAGTTATCCTATCGACTTGCAATGCGCAACAATACTTTTATTCGTATGTTACACTATTCACACCAGACCAACAATGCCACTAATTGTTGGGTGTGTGGTCGACTCCCCCCTTACCAGACACCGAAGGGAGTTCTGCCACTCTTTCCCTATCCATTTTCACACAATGGTTCGTGTGGAGCATGGTTTACGTTAACATCATCCTTAGACGATAAGTCCCTTCTGAATAGAACATGTTTCCTAGACAAGGAAGGTCTTTCCCATAGGACAGGGTTAGATCTAGAAATGAAGTATATGATCTAGGTAATTTTTCCTCCAACCTCATGGTTTTGAATGTTCAGTCCGAGACTACTCCAGACTTGCCTTCTATAACAGTTCTACCAGTGAAAGGCGAATTATGTGTTAGAAAGAATGGTTCAGTACATCTAGGACACAGTGATTGTAATACTGTGGTCGAGTATAGTGACAGTGGGAAATCTACTTTCAAAGCCTCACGTCATTCCTATTTTATATGTGGTCAGACTGCATATGTACGTTTGCCCCTAGATTGGGATGGAACATGATACATTGCCTTCCTACTGCCACCAGTTTTCCTAGCCCCATCTGATTATCACAGAAATACACATCTAGTACACGTCAGACATAGAAGGGAGATCGAGTCCCCAATTGTCGATCAAACTGAAACCGCATTAGAACAGTATACAGATTTCAATAAAGGTTTTCTTTTTCTTCATAATAGTAAATTAATACGCAGGTTAACCAGAACCCTTGAAGCAGTAGTGAATGAGACTACTTCCGCCCTAGGTAACTTAACAGAAGAGCAGTCTGCTATGAGATTTGTTGTTCTTCAGAACAGCCTTGTTCTTGACGTCATACTGGCCGATAGGGGCGGAGCTTGTAGAGTCATCGGATCTAGTTGTTGCGTTTTCATTCCTAATAACGCACCGTCTGTGTATTCAGCAAAAACTAGACTTCATAAAATAGCCCATCAGCTACACCAGAATCCAGGCACCTGGACATGGTCCGGTTGGCTCTGGAGTATAATATCTGCCTGGGGATGGAAAGTACTGTCATTCCTAGGAATAGTGGTAATGATCATATTCAGTTGTTGTCTCTGTTTACAATGTGGCCCTGCGATTTGCGGCTTGTGCGCTACCTCTTGTATTCCACGTCCAAAGTCCTATTCCCAAAAGATAAAAGACGAGCAAATGATGCTGTATGAACAGATAGATGGTATCATGAATATTGATGTTTCCTGAAGGAAACGTAGGGAACAAGGAGGGAATGAGGAAAATTGAATTCTGCCCCGTCATGTGTCCCTACGTGTTCCCCATCATATGTTATATGTGCATGATTAATATGCATATTTACCCCCTTGACCGAATAAAGACGCATTTATAGTTGTGTCCAACGTTAGTATGCCAGTTATCCAGTCCTTCTTAAAGCAACGTGATTTAGGCTTCTAGGCCTATGTTGCCAACGTCTTTACATTGTGCACGATAAATCATCGAGTTGCACCCGTTTCTAGGTCTCACTGGGCCCGGACACCAGATTCAAGCCTCAAGTCTCCTGAACCACTCCGAGGAGAGATGCAGCCCCGCCCGCATCCCTGACCCTTCACTTACTCCCTGCCAAGCAGCGCGGTGCCCGGCCTGGCCTGCCTGCCTGTCTGCCAAGAATATGTTATGCCTATAGTTATCAGTTCAGCTCCCCGGCTTCACATTCCTAGCTAACGAACCGCATAAACATCTTCATCTATAGTCTAGTCTTCCTGTCTCCAGGCAAGAGAATTACTGAATTAGTATCCATAGAAGATCCATAGCACACGCAATACATGAAGAAATATATGCATGCACTAGCCTTAGTGACAAGTAGCCTTTGCCCTGATGACTTTTAGATTCAAGCAACATGTACTCCAAACACAAGATATCAGATATGCTATAGGTACAGGTCGTTCTGACATCCCAGACTTTAGTCTCCTCTTCTAGTGCTAGAAGTCAGAGCCCCCAGCTCTCCCCAGTTACACGTCATGACCCGTTTGCGCGCACCAGTAGGTTAAAGGTTCCAGCTGCCCATGAAGCCCCCTCCATGTATCCACCCACTTATGACACTTCTGTGACGTTTACATCACACACCTCCGTGCACTCCCTGTGCACGCCTTCTTTTTACGCCCATATGTTCTTATCTTCCATTTGTCACTTGTTACGCCTACTGTATTCAATGCAATTGTACTGTTTTACTATATATACTGTATGATGTTAATGAGATATTAGCTGTCCCGCCTGTCCCTCTTTTTCCTGTGTCTGTCCCTTCCTGAACCTTAGCAGGTGATGGAACCCGATGGTCCATTGGCTCGAGCCACTTAATTAAAGCCCGTATGACTCAGATACCACGGATTCTGCCTCTTATTTATTGAGCTATCCTTTTCAGTTAATGCATAGAAAAATAGTACCGGTAATTATTTATTTATTTACCACAGGGTTCAGGGTCAGTTTTCAGTTTTTGGGTAAAGGGGTATTTTTAGGGTTCAGGGTCAGTTTTCAGTTTTTGGGTAAAGGGGTATTTTTAGGGTTCAGGGTCAGTTTTCAGTTTTTAGGTAAAGGGGTATTTTTAGGGTTCAGAGTCAGTTTTCAGTTTTTGGGTAAAGGGTTTTTTTTAGGGTTCAGGGTCAGTTTTCAGTTTTTGGGTAAAGAGGTATTTTTAGGGTTCAGGGTCAGTTTTCAGTTTTTGGGTAAAGGGGTATTTTTAGGGTTCAAGGTCAGTTTTCAGTTTTTGGGTAAAGGGTTTTGTTTAGGGTTCAGGGTCAGTTTTCAGTTTTTTAGGTACAGGGGTATTTTTAGGGTTCAGGGTCAGTTTTGGGTTTTTGGGGTACAGGGGTATTTTTAGGGTACAGAGTCAGTTTTGGGTTTTTGGGGTACAGGGGTATTTTTAGGGTTCAGGGACAGTTTGGGGTTTTTGGGGTACAGGGGTATTTTTAGGGTTCAGGGTCATTTTGGTGTTTTTGGGGTACAGGGGTACAGGGTAAAAAAAATTAAATTAATTTAATTTAATTTAATTTGGGGTACAGGGGTACAGGGTAAAAATAAAATGAAATTAACTTAAATTAAATTAAATTAAATTATATGAATTTCAATTAATTTAAAATAAAAAAATAATATATACTTACCAATACTTACGTTGTAATGGTATGCGTTGTAAAGGTACTTGCGTTGTAAAAACATGCGTTGTAATGGTATGCGTTGTAAAAGTTTTTGTGTTGTAAAAAATTTGTTGTAATGGTATGCGTTGTAAAAGTATGCGTTGTAACGTCATACATCCCTTCACCAGTACCACTACTGAGGATTGATGCTTCGCTGCCATAGTACTGCAAGGAACTAACAGAGGTACTGCGTTAGCTTCCTTGCCAGGTGTTAGAAGTTGGGTTTTGTTTGGCAGAGATATGCACCCTGTCCAAGCAGGAACAACAAACCTAGTCAGGGCAAGTCAGAACCACATCATAAGTTAACCTGTGCTCACCCTCTGGTAGCTTAGCATAGAGCAGACAGGCTAAACTAAACAGGTAATGTATAGAGTATTTGTGCAACACAACACACAGTAACACAATGAAAACACCCAAAAAAGACTCTACACCAGGTTTGAAAGTTTAAATGTAAAATAGGGCTTAACTGCAATATGCATCTCTGTGGGTGCTCTGCACATGCTGGACTGAGAAAAAGTCAAGTGTTCACAAGGCCTGCTGAACCAATTACTTTGATTCGGATCGCAAGAGCAAGGTGTTGGGTGCAGCCGAGTAATGATGGGTCGATGTGGATCCTGAAGTCAAGGTGATGCGCTGATTTTCTTGATGCAGAGGCGGTGATGCATCAGTTCCGAAGACAATGCACAGAGTGGCATTAGTTCCATAGATGATGCGCCTAGTTTCTGCACGCAGTCGAGGGATGTTTCGATCTTCCCATACTGCAGCAGCGGTGAGGAGTTGACACCAATGCCTTTTAAGTTCTTTACTGCAATGGGCTAGTTCTGACTGCAATGATCCACTTTTCTCCCATAACAGTGTTGATGAGTCAGTTTTGCTACATGCAGACAGGAGATGTGGCTGCTCAACTAGAGCACGGTTGTGGGTCCACTTCCAAAGGACCAGGCACAGGAGCAGGTGGTGAGACTTTGATGTCCCTGAGTCTCAAAAAGAAGAGGTAATCCAACTTATCTTTGGAGGAGATCACTTTAGACTCAAGGCAGAGTCCAGCTCTTCCTCGGCTGGGTCAGAGGGCAGCAGATAGTAGGGCAGCACAGCAGAAACTCAGTTCTTCCAGAAAAGCAGTCCAGCAGAGTGACCGTCTTTGTAGCAGCACAGCAGTCCTTCTTTACAGGTCCAGAAGTCTGTGATTTGGTGGGGTCAAAGAACCAGTACTGATATCTATGTGTGCCTTTGAAGTGGGGGGGGTGAATTCAAAGAAGATTCTTTGATGTGGACAGAGGCCCTTTCTTCCTAGCCCTGGCTCCAGACTCACTACAGGGAGTAATAAACCCTTTGTGTAGCGACATGACACTGCCTATTCAGGTGTAAGTGTTAGCTCCTTCCTCCCATACTGACCCAGATAAGCAATCAGGATACAGATGCACTCTCCTGCAAACCTAACCTTCCTTTGCATGAATTTGTCCAGAGGGAATGCACAAAGTCAATCTGTCACCTACCTCTGACATATATTGGTGACAGGTACAGGCACACATAGCTTTAATAGCAGAGAAAGGCCAACTTTCTAAAAGTGGTATTTCTAAAGTAGTAATGTTAAATTCAACTTTACCAGTAGAGATGATTTATCATTATGATTCCAATGATATAAAACATGACAGAGCTACTTCTTCTAAATCAGGAGTTACAGCTTAACAGTTTCGCTAATTAAGGTTCTAAACTACCATGAATACAAATGAATCTCAAAAAGGTGCCAGTGATTCTTAAATTACATTTCTTATCTAACATAAAGAAGGTACAGAACTTCCTAGGGTTTGTACATTTTTATACCAGAAGGTTCTGGAATTTTTATAATCGAGGGTTTAGCTCTGAGGTTTTTCTCATCGCATTGCTCTTGGTGAAACATTGGAAAGCAGTTTGTACCTGTAGAACGACAGCTGCATCAGAGGTCCAGTGACAAATCTTTTACTGATTAGCCCTATACTGCCCTATACTGGTCCATTGTTGGGAGCAGTCTTATTTGAAATATGTTCCAACTGGAGTTAAGTACATACAATAGAATACTACTTCAGCTCATTGACTAGCTTTGATATCAATTATTCTATTCCTGATAAGAAACACATATAGAGGAACACCATTCAAAGAGGAGCGCAAATATTTATAAAGTGCTAGGTGTAAAGTGGGGTAATCAATTGGGTTACTGGTTTAGGGGGTGAAACCCTACTCAAGCAGCAATCACAATCCTTGTTAGAGTGAAAAACAAGCAAATTCCAAATTAACCTATGCTTAACCCTCTGGTAGGTTGCTACAACACAGTCCTTATTCTGAGACTTCCACAGGTCCAGATGTGTACTGAAGAGTTGGGTCTGATGGTCCACTATACCTGTGACCACTTTGAAGTGGGAGAAGCTTCTAGAGTCCCCCCCCGATAGAGGTGTCTAGAATTTCTGGCCTCCCTGCCCTGGCCCCCGCTTCTGTAGGAGAACAAAAGACGATTGTGAAAGCCCTTCTGAGTGTTCAGAGGCAGAGTCTTTATGATGTGCTGGTGCAGGAGGTGGTACCTCCGCCCCCTATCAAGTCAGAGATGGATAATTTGCCAGTACATATTCCACCTCTGTCTCACTCTCTGACAGCAATTCACAAAGGCCAACTGCCAGCTATGCTTAGTCATGTGACCCAGGATATGGGCTGAAGGTAGCAATGGGCTAGGTCAACTTTCTAAAAGTGGTATTTTCTGAATTCTGACTTACATTTCAACTTCATCATTAAACAGTGTTTTAAATTACAATTGTTTGCAGACCAAAGGCTGCATTCCTACCTGAATCCAATTGAAACTTATCACTTATTAAATATATTAAGGTAACACAATGTTATTTTATGGGAGAGATATGCCTTGTGGTAGTGAAAAACGAATGTAAGAGTTTTTCACTAGCAGGCTATTTATAAGTTAAAAGTACATGCCCAACATTTTAAATACACTGTATCTTGCCCCATGGACTGTTTAGGTTCTTTCCTAAGGGTGAGTTTTATGTATTATAAAGGAAGGTTTCGGACTGGTGACATTTTTTTTTTTGCCATGTTGAGTTGTCAGTTTAAAACGTCTCACATGTGTGAGGCAGGCATGAGACACGTATATGGTTCAAATCTTTTTATTATTGTTGCATGTCATCACAGAAAATTAGGAAGCAATAGTGACTGTTATAAAGCCCCAAAAATAATAAAAAGAACATATAGAAATGATGTCAAATAATGTCGCACCCCAGGAGTGCTCACATCAGAAGTTTCAGTAAGGTAAGGCTTTAAACAGTGTCCAAGGGTTTACCCTTGGTGCCATGACAGGCAATAAGGTTAACCCTACATCATTAGAATGTAGCAAACACAAGTATTTGGAGCAGGTCAGTTCTTGGAACTTGTTGGAAAGGAGATCTATGCAGGGGCACCAGAGCTCCCTATAGAGGTCGCCCTGGGCAGATAATGATAGGGTAAGTTTCTCTATTTTCAGCATATTCCATAAGCAGTAGAGCCACCCAAGGTGCGTCAGACATGTGTCGGTGCCTCACTGTGTGATGATATTATGGAGTGCCGCTCCAAATGCTAGGCTACTGTGCCACCCCTTGCGTGATTTAAGTGGGAAGATAAGCACCTTTTGGTGTATTAAAACAATTATGCAAGGAATTGAGGAAAGTGAGTATTGATGTGGGTGTCAATATTATTCAGTACCCTGTCAACTTATTGCAAGAGTTTGGGGCACTCCCATAGCAAATGGACCAGCGTCCAGGAGAAGCCACAGTCTCTCTAGCAGTCAACGCTATTTTTAGATACACCAGTGTGCAATACCAATACATAACTACTATTTGTAGCCATCTCAATGCTGGATGTGTTATATGCTGTGTGGCATGCTCTGGAATATACCATATCCCACTCAGTTGTCATTAGTTGCCTCCCTGGTTCTAGTTCCTAGCATTTCAGACCTGGCGTCTTAGACATTGGGGAAGCGTGTTGCAATATGCTGTGTAATTCAGTAATAAGACATGTGTTTGTATGTTTCATTATCAACCATTTCTTGTGTGCAGTAAGGGGCCATTGTGCTCCTGGGCGGACGGTTGGGTGCGTTATCCTATGACAGACCGGCAGATACTGCATCCTCTCTGACTCTGGGTATGAGTGATCTGCTCGTAGTTGATCAAAGGGGGAGCACCTTCCTCATCGATGAAGTGGCCAAAAGATCATCATCCAGCACACTGCTATGTTAATTGTGATTTCTTTCTATTGTAGTGAACCCCTGACGAAGGGCTTTCTAAACAGCCCGAAATGCATTGGGTATATCATTGAGTAGCTACTGAGGATGTTTATATGTTTTTGCGTGTCCGGAAAAAGGCCCGGATGGGCATATCCGCGGCATGAGAAGCTGAAAAACTAATTTGCATCTCACGTGTAAAAGAAATTGATGAAATAAATGAAGTTTCACTAAAACGTTGGAGTATTTTTGATGAACCATCGTTAAGAATTCAAAGAAATGCAAAAGATTGGGACAACTACCTTTTCCTAAGCTGTGCACTGGGTTTGGAGTGTAATGACGCTCCATTGGCACATGTTAACTATTAAGCGTGAAAACAGGGTGGATCACGCAACCCGGGCAGCACGCAAAATGGATAATATTTGATGATCAGAATATGATGTTAAAAACTAGAGAACTGAGGTGTGCACTGCAACCATTGTGACGTATTGGATACTAATAATCTACCCTACTTGCAAGATGCACCCATAAAGAGAAAAAAGCACAGCTAACAAAACTTTAACGGAAATGAATCACCACACGTGATATGCACATCCTAGAAATAGTAGGAACTTTGCGAACTTTACAGTCGGTTCTATTTAGCTGATGGACTTGAAAAGCAGCTGTTAAAGAAATGCCACGAATTCAACCATGTTCGAACATTTGTGTAATATGTGTTTAAAATCACGAGATGGCGCATAAGCATTACTCTCATTTAAACTGCAATGTAAAGATCTAAATGACAACGCTATGTTTATCATCATATGGGTGGGCGGGGTATAGTATTAAAATGCCTGAGGTAACACGGAGCGCTGTAAATGATCAGTATAATTGAGAGAAAGATCCAGAAATAGATTGAAAGACGACACTCTGTTCATGGTGATTTAGAAAGGGGTGCATTATGGGTTATGGAGTCATTTACGTTCACACAGGGATTAATGCTAATCGCTGATAGGACTAATCACAGAGGCGGGATGATGTCACACGGCTTTAAAACAGAGGAAACCTAGATTCGTTAACAGTTGCTGATAAAGGGAACTCGCTCTAGGATACATGTGAAAGAAGCAATGAAGGTATGAATCTATGGCTATAAGGAAGGAATTGTAAAGAGGGAGGGAGAGAAAGGTGGTGTCTGGATAAATGTAGTATCAAAGATGAGAAAGAGGAAAGTTTAGTTGAATAAGGAATAAGCAACAGCGTGCTCAAGGTAATATTTACGGCAGCATGTCAACACTTCATTTTAGAGGGAAAGCGTTGTTTAAAAGGGATTTTCGAATATTTGAATATATGGTATGGACTTATTAACATGCATTTTCGAGTGAATGAAAGGGGATAAAACCGTATGTTAATTGTAATTTCTTTCTATTGTAGTGAACCCCTGACGAAGGGCTTTCTAAACAGCCCGAAATGCATTGGGTATATCATTGAGTAGCTACTGAGGATGTTTATATGTTTTTGCGTGTCCGGAAAAAGGCCCGGATGGGCATATCCGCGGCATGAGAAGCTGAAAAACTAATTTGCATCTCACGTGTAAAAGAAATTGATGAAATAAATGAAGTTTCACTAAAACGTTGGAGTATTTTTGATGAACCATCGTTAAGAATTCAAAGAAATGCAAAAGATTGGGACAACTACCTTTTCCTAAGCTGTGCACTGGGTTTGGAGTGTAATGACGCTCCATTGGCACATGTTAACTATTAAGCGTGAAAACAGGGTGGATCACGCAACCCGGGCAGCACGCAAAATGGATAATATTTGATGATCAGAATATGATGTTAAAAACTAGAGAACTGAGGTGTGCACTGCAACCATTGTGACGTATTAGATACTAATAATCTACCCTACTTGCAAGATGCACCCATAAAGAGAAAAAAGCACAGCTAACAAAACTTTAACGGAAATGAATCACCACACGTGATATGCACATCCTAGAAATAGTAGGAACTTTGCGAACTTTACAGTCGGTTCTATTTAGCTGATGGACTTGAAAAGCAGCTGTTAAAGAAATGCCACGAATTCAACCATGTTCGAACATTTGTGTAATATGTGTTTAAAATCACGAGATGGCGCATAAGCATTACTCTCATTTAAACTGCAATGTAAAGATCTAAATGACAACGCTATGTTTATCATCATATGGGTGGGCGGGGTATAGTATTAAAATGCCTGAGGTAACACGGAGCGCTGTAAATGATCAGTATAATTGAGAGAAAGATCCAGAAATAGATTGAAAGACGACACTCTGTTCATGGTGATTTAGAAAGGGGTGCATTATGGGTTATGGAGTCATTTACGTTAACACAGGGATTAATGCTAATCGCTGATAGGACTAATCACAGAGGCGGGATGATGTCACACGGCTTTAAAACAGAGGAAACCTAGATTCGTTAACAGTTGCTGATAAAGGGAACTCGCTCTAGGATACATGCGAAAGAAGCAGTGAAGGTATGAATCTATGGCTATAAGGAAGGAATTGTAAAGAGGGAGGGAGAGAAAAGTGGTGTCTGGATCAATGTAGTATCAAAGATGAGAAAGAGGAAAGTTTAGTTGAATAAGGAATAAGCAACAGCGTGCTCAAGGTAATATTTACGGCAGCATGTCAACACTGCATTTTAGAGGGAAAGCGTTGTTTAAAAGGGATTTTCGAATATTTGAATATATGGTATGGACTTATTAACATGCATTTTCGAGTGAATGAAAGGGGATAAAACCGTATGTTAATTGTAATTTCTTTCTATTGTAGTGAACCCCTGACGAAGGGCTTTCTAAACAGCCCGAAATGCATTGGGTATATCATTGAGTAGCTATTGAGGATGTTTATATGTTTTTGCGTGTCCGGAAAAAGGCCCGGATGGGCATATCCGCGGCATGAGAAGCTGAAAAACTAATTTGCATCTCACGTGTAAAAGAAATTGATGAAATAAATGAAGTTTCACTAAAACGTTGGAGTATTTTTGATGAACCATCGTTAAGAATTCAAAGAAATGCAAAAGATTGGGACAACTACCTTTTCCTAAGCTGTGCACTGGGTTTGGAGTGTAATGACGCTCCATTGGCACATGTTAACTATTAAGCGTGAAAACAGGGTGGATCACGCAACCCGGGCAGCACGCAAAATGGATAATATTTGATGATCAGAATATGATGTTAAAAACTAGAGAACTGAGGTGTGCACTGCAACCATTGTGACGTATTGGATGCTCTGGAATATACCATATCCCACTCAGTTGTCATTAGTTGCCTCCCTGGTTCTAGTTCCTAGCATTTCAGACCTGGCGTCTTAGACATTGGGGAAGCGTGTTGCAATATGCTGTGTAATTCAGTAATAAGACATTTGTTTGTATGTTTCATTATCAACCATTTCTTGAGTGCAGTAAGAGGCCATTGTGCTCCTGGGCAGACGGTTGGGTGCGTTATCCTATGACAGACCTGCAGATACTGCATCCTCTCTGACTCTGGGTATGAGTGATCTGCTCGTAGTTGATCAAAGGGGGAGCACCTTCCTCATCGATGAAGTGGCCAAAAGATCATCATCCAGCACACTGCTTGTGTCAGAAATAAACCTGATTACGTTCAGGCGTGAAGTCAGTATTGCCTACAAACTGTGTCAGTGGTTAAGGGAATGATGATAGGCCTTTGCATCTTGATACTAGATCCAACACAATCAAGATAGCTTTGGTGACTGGGGAAGTATTAAGGCCCCATGCTCCCTGTGGGCAACTCAACAATGGAACTTACCACAGGGGACACCCTGCGACTGCTCGATCCATAAACAGCCAGTGTTGCTCAGATTCCTCTATGTACCATTCCACTGAATAACAGAGTTGTGCTGCCCGGTAATATTGTGTGCGATTGGGGATCCCCAGCCCTCCCCACCCCCCATCTATTGACGGCCAGTAGATCTGGTTTCAACTCATTGAGGCCGCGTCTCTTCCCATAAAAATGGTTGTGTCTTACCTTGTAGGGACTCAATCATGTCGATGGGAGGTTTGATCGGTAGCTCTTGGAAGAGGAAGAGAAACTTCAGGAGAGCAGATATCTTTAATAATACTATATGGTCAAGCCATGACAGGTGATAACGTTTCCACTGCACCAGATCCCTCTTGATTTGCCAGAGCAGCGTTTGGTAGTTAAGGGCCACAGTCTCTTTAATAGTCAGGGCTAACTGGTTTCATAAGTAGGGGTAAGAGATGGGTTGCCATTGGATCGAATAACATAGGGCAATGAGAGCGTCCGTTAGTGGGGGAACTGAGACGTTAACGGCCTGTGATTTCTGGATGCTTATCTGTAAAGGCTTCCGTCTCATCTCCAAAGGCTGGGAGGGCCTCATTAGGGTTGTCTCATGCCATGATGACATGATCAACATAGAGGTTGTTTGTATGTTCCCCCCCACCAAAGGTGACTCTGGTAATGTGCAGATTGTCACATATCCTTTGTTCAAAGGGCTCCATGTAAAGATCAAAGAGCAGGGGTAAAAGTGGGCACTCTTGCTTTGTCTCCCTATAAATGGAAAATAGGGCCGACCTTTGACCATTGACCCATATAGTCATTTGTGGTTGGTCATATTTGCTGAGAATCCATGTGCAGAACTGGGGTCCAAAACCAAAGTTGTCAAACGTTGCTGCCAAGTATGGGCAGTGCACCTAGTCAAACGCATTCTTGGCGTCTATGGCCAAAAGCATGATTTCTCACTTGGAGTGTTTGGCTTTTTCAAGCAAGTGCATAATCCGTTTGGTGGTGTCACTGCATTGTCTATGTTGGACAGATCCTGCTTGATCGGGGTTGATTATCCCTGGCATAAGTGGTTTTAGCAGTGTTGCTAAAATACTGGTGAAGAAGTTCATGCCCACATTAAGGAGGTATATTGGTTGGTAGGACCCACACTGTTTGGGATCCTTCCCAGGTTCAGGAATGATGATGATGATAGAGGCTTACATCGTTTAGGGCAGGACTGTACCTGGTCCAGTTATTGCATTTATAAACCGGATCAAGATTGGGACCAGTGTCATGCAGAATGTCTTATAAAACAGGTCCTAGTGGTTTAAGGAATTTCTGTCATGCAAAGGCATAAACCACCTCCTCTATCCAGCTTGGGCGGTTTAGCAAATAGGACTTCTAATAGGTGCGGAGTGTGCCCATCTCGAAGCTGGAGGTATGGACCATCCACAGGGAGGGTTTCCTTCAATTAGAGTTCCACGTAGATGTCTTGAAAGGTAAATGTGATGTGGGTGTCCCTTTCAATCTCTGTGCCGTTCTGTGCTAAGGGAGTCTCTAAACCAGCGGTGTGTTATTGCGCCCGAATCTGATTGGCCAGCCGAACCCCGCATTAGTTTACCTGTACATAGAAGGAGTGTCAAACTCTAAGCAGTGTGTACTCTGCATTGTCCAAGTCCAGCCCCGCCATCGTTAGAGGCGTACGGGGAACCCATAACAAAGGTTTTATATCCTACACTCACTCTATATGTAAACAATCTTCCTTGAATCTCTGCTAGTTTAGCACCCACTATCCGCTGGAAGGAGCAAGAGACCAAGAGAGCTACTCCAGCTATTTTTGTGGCAGCGTATTAAAAAAATTGTTGTTGGGAGGCCCTGGATCTGAGTCTGTGACAGTCACCAGCAACCAGATGGGTCTCCTGTAGGAGACACAGGTCTGCTTCTGTTTGCTAAGTGTTTAGTCAAATTTTTAAGCCCCTTCATCTTATAGGTGATAACTTTTAGATTAGCGTGTGGTAGGAGAGATAGAGGGCATCACTCAGGCTGTCGCTCATTCTAAAAGCCCACCCGTGTCTTCCTGTAATGCTGCAAAAAATACCTGAAAACCTGGCTCTTTCAATTTTCCCCGGGGGGTTGGTAGCAGCCCTCTCGCATCGTAGGGCCTATGGTACTGGGGGTGCAGTGTCTGAGCTAGTTGCCATGGTCTGCGGTGTCCTAGCGCGGGGACACTCTGTTGGAGTAACAAGGTGCTTTACAAGCTGAATAATAATAATAATAATAATAATAATAATAATAATATTAATAATATTAATAATATAATAATATTCCATGGGATGCTCAGTTTTGAGGCAACCCCTATGTTGGTAAGCATCTATAGTGTAGTGCTACCCCCTAAAGTGCAAGTACTATGTCACCAAAACACAATAATTAACTATATCAAAAACATAATGTCAACAAAGCTGAAGTGCTGAGCATGCCCAGCAATGTTCCATGAATTACTTGGGTGTAGGGGTCCGTTGCTCTCCATACTCCCTTCTTCTCTTCACTACATTCCCCAGCAACCCACACCGGCAACCCTGCAGCCATTGTAAACTGTGTAGGAGCCCTGGCCTCATTCAGGTATGTTCTTGCTTGTCATAGTCTCTGGACAGTGTTTCCTGTACCGCTCGTCTCTCCATAGCCATAGTCTTGTGGTCTGGAAATATACCTCAGGAGGAGGCCAGCCCCCCTTGCCTTTAAAGGAGTTTCTTGGCCTTCCATTCTTGAGGGGTGGCCAGTTGGTCACTCTCAGAAGGCTCCTCGATCTGTAATATCTTGTATGTCTCTGTCAGGGAGTAAATCTGATTAAGCTTCACCTCCCAGAGGAAAACAATGTGTAAGGGGTGCCTCCAATAGTAGATGGATAGTTACTGGACCAAAGTCGAGCCTCTTTTGTAGAGTGAGAGCTGACACACCACTGGTGTGTGCCCTCTGAACTGCAACAGGTGTAAGTCTCTGGTTTTCCGAAGGATCTTTTTTTTTAAGCTGAAAATCATGGACCAAGACCATGATTTTAACTGGGCAGATGTTCTCTAGCCATGGGGGGGTAACTCTGTGCACTCAACGGAGCTGTATCTCCTTGTAAGGTGTATTTTATTAGGCCAAAATGGCAATTTAAAACTAAACACAGGCTCTGCAATGGCAGGACTGAGGCATGTTTAAAGGGCGACTTACTCGAGTGGCACAATCAGTGCCACAGGCCCACTACTAGCATTTAGTTTACAGACCCTGGGCTCATGTAGTACTACTTTACAGGGACTCATAAATAATTAAATATGCCAATTTGATATAAGTCACTTCTACCATGTTTTAGGGAGAGAGCACTAGCACATTAGCATTGGTTAGCAGTGGTAGAGTGCACAGGCTTAAGGCAATAAAAATGAATTCAGCACAAAGTGGAGGGTAAAGGCAAAATGTTTGAGGGTGACCCTGCAGAGGGAGCGAGGTCCAACATGACACCCCCACCAGCCCAGTTGCTGCTGGTGACATTTGAAAATGGTGGAGCGTAAAAGTGCAGGATGATTGAGCCGTGGCGGGCGAGTGTAGTGAGTGAGCAAGATCATCATAAGGGAGGTTTGGAGGGGTTCTCCCCCAGGTAAATGTTAAAAAGAGTGGGCAAATGGTGCATTTTAAAGCAAATTTAAGACATCAAGAAGGTTTATAAAGCAATTGTAAAAGTGTAGTATGACATCAATAAAGTGGTTTCATATGATAACACCTCATTGTGTAATTTCTGGAAGAAAGGAGGAAGAGTTGGAGTAACGCTGCTTAAAGGTAATTCTGGCTTTACCAGAATTTGGAAATCTGCTCCTAACTCTTTATGGGGCCAAGTAAAGAGAGGCCTGATGAGAGAAAAGAGAAGCCTGGGGACAGGTAGCAGAGACAACTTCACAAATAGGAAAAATATGTCAAGACTGCCCCTTTCAAGGTCATAGCATCAGATGATTTGTAGGCAGTGTTACACTATTTTATAAAATTAAGCACACAACCAAGTCATTAGGTAACCGTTGCTGTGTATAATCTCCAAAAAACGAATTATTGATAAGACTGACTGCCAAATTGTAACAGAAAAACCTGAACTAAATGTTGCGTTATTTTGTGCACAAACAACATCACCGACAGTGCTTGAGGGGACATCCTGTAGCATGTGCATGATATATGGATTCATCATACACAGACATCTACTGAGGGCTGTGTAGAAGTTTGCTGACAACTAACAGAAGTAACATTCAAATAGGGAGCAACAGAGGGGAATATGTAACCAGAATGCCCTTCACTCACGTACATCACAGAACCACAAAGCCTGGTTATGGAGAACACTCAATAATACTAAAAAATGTTTTCTCTCATGGGTATAGTGTATTACTTCTAGTTGATGCTACGCTTACTTCTCTACTCATGCCCACTCATCTGTTCCTTGTTATTAAAAAATCATCACCGGGAGGTGACCTAGAGGATAGCCACCCCCACATAGCTCAATGCAGCAAAAGTGTATACCTCCAAACCGAGAATGGCGTTCCGATTCTCTGGGTCCCCTTACTTTGAGTTGCTTGTAGGAGTCCACCTGGCAACCACTCAGTCCAGTGCATCATTGAGGTGGAGATGCATCCCTGTGCCCAGATGAAATTGCCAAAACTTTTAGGGCAATGAAACATGCCGGCTGTTTAAGTTAGTATTTCTAAACATGCTGTTTCTTTTACCTGAGTTTGAATACTACTAAGTAATTAAAAAAAATATGTGGGATTAATAGTCACAACTTAATTTAAATGGGGAGATTAGGTGACCCTTTGTTCACATTGTGGGGCTTTAGATAGTAGATAGATGACACTATCATTTACACCTCACTCTTTCACCCCTGTATATTTTTTATATTAGTTTAGGAGTTAGGTCACGTTTCTGTCAAGAACGTGCTGATGATGACAGACCAAGCAAACTGCTGAGTACCAACCAGTAGCTCCATGGATGGTGCTTACGTGAGTCACTTTCTGACCCACTTCACAATTTTGTATTTGACACTTTTGATTGATAGGTGTGTGACCTGGGATGGGTGGTTGATGATTTTTTTTAATAACGAGGAACACAGATGAGTAAGCATGACTAGAGAAGTAAGCATGGCCAAATCGAGGAGTAATGCACTATACCCATGAGATACAATCTTTTTTAGTATTATTATGTGTTCTCCCTAACCAGGCTTTGTTGTTTTGTGAACTAACAGAAGCAAACAAGACTAGCCTGGCACCTGAAATTGCTGCTGTCTACTTTTTACGGTTTAGCCTTATGACTCAATTTCACCAGAGCCAATATATTCCAGTCCCGGGATTTCCTTTCACAAACACTTATAATCCAGTACTTCCATATTTTTCTGAACCTACACTACAACTCCCAAATTCATCATGTAATAAAACTAAGGTCAAGGCCTAAAAACACTGAGTAGTGGATTACATGAATTCCTATTGCAATTCTGTGAAATAAGGGATCTTAGGGAAGGCTATGGCAGCCTGAAGCTCACCAACCAACCAAACAAGCAGCCTAGTGTAACAAAAAGCATCAGCTCAGGTAGGCCCCTGAGTATGCCTGGGATTGTTCCCGCTTGGTATTATTCCCACTCTGCACAAGAACTGGCCTGTCCAGTGTGCACAGCAGTGTGTCGGCAAACACTGCATGGTGCTGCAGGGCCTGGGTGTGCAAAGTGTCATTCATGCGTTCGTAGAGATACTGTTCCAGATCCAAGCCAGTCTCACATCATCTGGCTTGTGACTGGAGGGGACAGGTGACGGAAGTAAAGTTTGTGATGTGTGCACTGCAGAGACACTGCTTTAAAACCTTGACTGAGACGGCTTCTGGATTTATCTTTTTTTTTTTAGCCTTCTGCTTACTCTCATTGTATATCCTATTTTCCTTGAAATACTACTCTTTCACTGATTTATACAATACATCCTTTGCAAGACACCCTTCCTCGTGCAACACTCCTGCACTTCATGCTCTACAGCTCATTCCTTCAGTGCTCTCCTCGTAAACCTTCTACACTTCTTCATCTATCCATGATTCTGTAATGCACACTCCTCACCTCCCACCTAGAGTTTCCCGTATTCTTTCATCCACACTGCTACCCCTAATACCTTCTTCATCAACTGCTTCGAGTGACCCTTTCCTCCTCGTGCACACCCAATGGGTTTTCGTCCTGTTAGCCGGATCTCTGCTGTCAACTTGCCACTCAAGCCGGTCATTAGATGGACACTTCTTTTCTAGCCTTGGACCTGCCTTTGCTTCTCGTGGTTCCATGGCTCATTAAGCAGCAACAGGAACAGAAAACAAACTTCGTACAAACTAATTTATATTTTATGTTGTATCCCAAGCCTGTCTCTCCATAGCTGCTCAGCAACTAGGGCTGCTACCTGGACGGTTTTCTGCCACAGCCAACGGTATTATAATGGGCCGGTGCAAAAATAAGCACATTCACCTATAGCCCGGTAATTTTAGCGCTTATCTGTACATACTTGAAACAGCAAATATAAATAGCAAGCACTTTTAAAGGCCTTCTAGATGTGACTATTAAAGAAAACAAAGGCAGGGAACAAGTTCCAATCTAGTTTAAAGCCCTCTTTAATATATTGTCCAGGACTTTGCGGACTCTTAAAACAACAACAGAAATGGCCGTATTTTCTCTTAGAAAGGTAGCGACCCTAAAATATGACTGTTAGGCACAATTAGGCTGCCCGCGATTTCAGCAAGGATCAAAGGGCGACTGATATCACTTTTGGTAGACCTGGCTTTTTAATGAATGGAGTAAATCGATCTCAGTGTATAGAGAGAAAGGGGACGTAGTCTCCCCGGTCACTAGTTCCCATTCAGTTTTAACAAATGGGTTAACTAGAAATGCACGGTGAATGATGCATCAAAGTACAGTGAAAGTGACCTTGAGTAAAGTAACTGTAATGTTTCTTCCCACACTATACACTGAGACCAGGTAGGTGTATACTTCTTTGTCTTTATTCTCATACAAAACAAGTATCCTGAGCATAAGGGCGCCAAGCGTCTGCACAGTGACTGCTCCGGTCGCCAACTGCCGTTCTCCCCGTTCGCGCCTTCTAGTTCACGCCTACTGCGCATGCGCGCGCGCCGCGCTCCTGTCTATGGCGTGACGCGTCATCGCGTTCACGCTCATAGACTAGAGCGCATCCTACATATCTCCCCTTTTTAACAATAAACAATTTACTTTTTTCAAACTCTAACAGTGTGTCCATGGTCCCCAAAGTTCTCTGGCTGGGCCACCAGTCTGACAAGCCTATGATCAATGTCCACTCATTTCAAAGTCTCTATATCGAGAGGGCACTGTGACTGCCCTGCCACTACGGGTGTGTCTTACCGGCATGTTCTCTTCCACCTCTCTTTCTCCGCCTGATCTCGTTCCTTCTCTCCGGTCTCCACTCTGTGTTACTCCAGTCGGCGTTACATCTCTGGGTGTAGATCCTGTGCTGGGATTTTCCATCTCACTGTCCTCTCCTGCTCCCTCGGGAAGGACTTCATCACCCTGCACTGGTCGAGGCCTGGTGTCATGGAAGTCCCTCTGTGTCTCTATCTCTTCCAGCTTGGGCCATACGACTATCTTGTTCACTCTGGCCATGCGGTCTTGGGACCACACCCTGCCATCACTGAGGAGGGCTGCTCTACCTCGCACCTCCTTGACTTGTAACGGCTGACTATATTTGCTGTCACCTTTCTTTTGTAGGGTAGGGAGTTTAACCCTAACCCACTCTCCTTCCTCCAGCTCTGTTCCTTTCACATTTCGACGTTTGTCATAGTTAGCGGCATAGATCTTCTGGGCCTTTTCCAAATTGTGCTGAACCACCGCAGGGGACCATTTACTGGTGATGGTCTTCTCTCTCCATACTACATTGTCCCGAGTGAACGGATGGCGTCCTCTCAGCACTTGAAATGGACTGTACCCCACGGCCGTGGGGGTGATCCTGTAAGACCACAGCATACTCATCACCTCGGTCTCCCAATCCTTTCCCTGCGTGATGGCCGCCTGTATGGAGCCCATTAGCACACGGTTGAACCGCTCCACCTGACCGTTGCATGCAGGATGATACACTGCCGTGTGCCTTGACTCAATACCATTCCTCCTCATAAACCTGATCCATTTATCCGAGACAAACTGCGGGCCATTGTCACTGAGGATGGTTTTGGGAATGCCTTCTCTTAAGAATACTGTCGTAAGGAATTTTAGAATCGTGTCAGTGTCCATGGATTCTTGAATGTCCACCTCAGGCCATTTAGAATACTTGTCCATAACTACACATAAATACTTGTTCACTCCTTTGCTGTCCAGTACAGGGCCCAGTATGTCGATGGCCACATTCTCCCAGGGTCCCTGTGGTGTATCAAACTTTCCCAAAGCCGGTCTGAGTGGTCTAAGCACTTTGTCAGCGCCTTGGCATTGGCCGCACTCCCTTACTTGCCTTTCAATTTGGACATCCATGCCTGGCCACCAATACATTTGCTTGACACGTGCTTTGGTCTTCACAATACCTAGGTGGCCCTCGTGCAGTAGAGTTAATAATCTGGGTACTAGTGAGTCTGGCGGCACGACCCTCTCGCCTCTATATATGAACACTCCCGAGTCACTCAGGGACAGTTCCTCTCTTATTTCATAGAACCTCCGTACTCCATCGGCAAGCCTCCTTTTGTCTGGCCAGCCTGACGTCAAATGTCTCTTTATCTCCACCTTTTCCACGTCCTGATCATAGGCGGCCTCCCATTCTTGGATACTTATCGATCTCTCATGGTCCTCCATGCTTGCCACCATCTCTTCCTTATCCAGGGCATCCTCCGGCACCACTTACATCGCCTCAGCCCTGCTGAGATAATCTGCGACCCTGTTCTGCGTTCCTGGCAGGTATTCGACATCATAGGTGTAATCGAGCAGCTTCAGAGTCATCTTTGCTATTCTCGGGGTCGCCGTCTCATGACCCGAGGAAGTCAAGACTTTGATCAGGGGTTTGTGATCCGTTTGTAGCTTGAATCTCGTACCCCAAACGAACTGCCGGAATCTGCCCAAAGCCCAGGTGACGGCCAGCATCTCCTTCTCAATGACGCTGTACCTTTGCTCCGTCGGAGATAACGCACGTGAAGCAAAACTGATTGTTTCAGTGGCACCATCATCCCTCACTTGTGCCAGGACAGCCCCTAAGCCCTTATCACTGGCATCTGTTGTCACCACAGTTTTGCCCGAGGGGACAAACCCTTGCAATGGAACAGCTTGGCTGATGCAGTCTTTGATCGTATCAAATTCCAATTGCGCTTCTGAGTCCCACTCAAACTTGGTCTTGTCTCTGATGAGTTGCCTCATTCTGTATGTCCTGGTGGCGAAGTGTCTCACAAACTTACTATAATACTCGGCCATTCCAAGGAACGACCGCACTTCCTCCTTGGAGCTGGGAGCCTTTGCATCCTTAATGGCCTTTACATTTCGTTCCTTGGGTGAAATTCCTCTCGTGCTGATCTCATGACCCAAGTATGTCACCGAGTGGGTCCCTATCTTGCATTTGCTCCATTCCGCCGTTAGCCCCTTGTTTTGCAGCACTTCCAGAACTCTCCGCAACTTCCTGTCGTGATCTCCTTTGGAAGAGCCCATCACCAGGGTGTCATCCTGAAAGTACTGTACCCCCGGAATGTCCTTGAACAGCCGATGCATTAGCTTCTGAAAAACAGCCGCTGCGGACGCCAGGCCGAAGGGCATCCTCCGGAACTGGTAGCACCCAAACGGTGTAATGAAGGCGGTGTACTTCCTGCTCGATGGATGCAGCTCAATCTGATAGTATGCAGACGTGAGATCTATGGTGGAGAAGTGAGTCACACCTTTTGTCTTGGCAAGCATCTCCTCGATTCTGGGTAGGGGAAACTTCTCCACTATGAGATTTTTGTTGAGCTCGCGGAGGTCAACGCAGAGACGCACCTGTCCGTTTGGCTTCTTGACCACCACCAAGGGGGATAGCCACTCCGCACTGTCCACCGGCTCTATGACGCCTTGCTCCTCCAGCCTCAGGAGTTCCTGTTGTACCGCTCCGCTGGTAGACATGGGTATGTTCCTGACTTTATGCACCACTGGTACCGCGCCCTCCTTGAGGACCATTCTGTGGACGAACTTGTCTAGTTTCCCAACTGAGCCATCAAACACTTTGGGGTATGCAGACTTCCAATCTTCATCTCTCGTGAGGGGCCATTCGTCTGTCAAGAGAATCTGCTCTTTGCCTCCCGGGTTGAGTATGATTCCCAGATCTCCTGCGTCTCTCCACCCCAGCACTGAAGGACCTCTCTCTGCTATATACAGGGTGCACGTGGCTGATCTCCCTCTGAATTCGAATATGAAGTCTCGGCACCCCACTAAAGGAATGGCGTTCTCAGTGTACGAGATGGGTCTGATGTCCGGCGGCCATAGGTCTGGCCCCACCACCGGCACAAAGTCTTCTTCCCATATGGATCTTTGCACGATGGTCCAAGGAGATCCTGAATCGACGGCCACATGTACTTTCACTCCCCCTATCAGCATGTCCGTGCGAGGCTTATCTCTTCGCTTTCCCGTCACCTCTAACACTTGGTCCTCGATGCATAACACCAAATCGTCGTCTTCCAGGTCGTCCTCCCCGCTGACGTCCGCTGTGGCCGCATCGATGCACTTAACCGTGGATTTCTTCCCCTTCTTGCGGCACACTTTCTCAAAATGGCCGACCAGGCCACAAAACGAGCATCTGGCGCGGAACGCGGGACAGCGTTTATCCTGCGCCGAATGTGCCGCACTGCCACATCTATAACACGCAAACTTGTTGTCTGGACCAGGGCGGACTGTTTGCTTCCCTGTCCATCTCGAATCCTTCCTCTGATCTCCATACACTCCTCTGGGTTTGCTGGGCTGGGGCGCCTCATCTATCTTGTTGACCAACTGTCTCGGTGCGTTCTCACGTTTGGCTGCTTCTGCACCACGTTTTGACATCTCGGCCTTTTTGACCATAGCCACAACTTCTTTAAGCGATGTCTCACTCTGCGCCCACAGTTTGTCCTGGACAGATCTGCACGTGGTGTGCATGACAATTTGGTCTTTGATATACTCCTCCTGAAGACCTCCGTACTGGCACGTGATGGCCAGGCGTCGGAGCGCCGCCACATAATCATCAATCGATTCACCAACCTCCTGCTTCCTTTGTTGGAAATTATACCTGTCTATGGAGACACAAACTGCTGGACGGTAATGGCTGTCCAAGTCATCCAGGGCATTTTTAAAGACATCTGTTTCAGTCGCTCCCCTCTCCTTGGGCACCAGGTTCTTGAACACTCTCACCCCCTCCGGGCCCAGGTTGTGGAGTAACAATCTCTTCTTCCTTTCCGGGGTGAATGCCCCATCATTTTCATCTTCAAGTGCCTCTATGTAATTTTGAAAGTATTCCTTCCAGTCTTTCCATTTTAGCTGTGGCTCACCCGGTCTAGGCAGGAACGGGACAGGGGCCATCAGAGCGGACGCTTGATTCGCCATCCTGGCCTCGCCTCTGGGGTCTACCACCTGGGCACTGTGTTGAATGGGTACACCGGATGCTCCTGCACTCCCTGCCGTGTTCCCTTGCCCTCTGGGGCTACCTGGGGTGCTATCCCTTCTAGCTTGCGTGGGGTCGTCAGTTTGTGCCCCTTCCTCTGTCTTGGGGTCGATGCCTTTGGCTGCCAGGGTGCTGGCTGTGCTCTCCTTCCCTGGCCCAGCACTGACCTGGTTAATGGAGCTTTAATTGGTTGTCTTCCGTGCTTCCCAGCTACTGCCACGCCCTCTGCTCGTCTTTTGTCGCTGTTGACCTTCTGCTGGTGGTGTGGGGCTGTAGTGGAGTGTCTGCTCCTGACCACTGAGCTCCTTGGTGTTCGTGGTCCCAGCCTCGTCGCCAATGTAATGTTTCTTCCCACACTATACACTGAGACCAGGTAGGTGTATACTTCTTTGTCTTTATTCTCATAAAAAACAAGTATCCTGAGCATAAGGGCGCCGAGCGTCTGCACAGTGACTGCTCCGGTCGCCAACTGCCGTTCTCCCCGTTCGCGCCTTCTAGTTCGCGCCTACTGCGCATGCGCGCGCGCCGCGCTCCTGTCTATGGCGTGACGCGTCATCGCGTTCATGCTCATAGACTAGAGCGCATCCTACAGTAACTGTTGCTCATATAAGTGCTCCAATACCTCCGAGTCGAGCTCGCGCAATATGAAACTGCAAAATAATGATGCATGCACACTACAGTACGTGAGTGCCACTTAGCACAGAGGTCACTTGAAACTTTCTTGAATGAACAAGAAGGGATTAGTTTCGGACAACCGCATAAACATGACAACTTTGTTTCCCCAAGATAAAACGTATCTTCAGAGTCGTGGAAATAATAGATAGGTATTTCACTCAGTCAATCAGGCATGCTTCATTTCATCAGAGGTGCAGAGAAATAGAGAGACGGGCGTTTTCAATAAAAGTATTTATTGAACAGTCTTCTTTCTCATGCAGAAGAAATTAACTGCTACAATCGTAATACTGGCTGTAAAGTATAATGCATACAGCAAGAAGAGTATTATAAAATAATACTGTAAAAGCATGGTATGGTTTCTAAGCCATAAAATACATACATAAATAAATAAATAAAGACTAAAAGTACTCAAATGGTGCTTCTAAAATACGGCTACCCTGATGTACCTAACCTAAGTCTAGTACGAGGGAAGAAGTAAGTGTGGTGTAGCATAAGTTTAGTATTCTTTTGCCAAGAATCTATCCAAGATTTCTCTTAGGGTCTAATCAGCTCTGTACCTTGGTTTAGAATGAATGAGGTCTGGTATCTCTCTGTCTCAGGCCTCGATTTCACCAACACTCCGCAAGGGGAGCTTGGAAACACTGGAGCTGGATTTCTCGGCAAGAGAAAAGACTGCGTCTCTCTCAGTGCGTCTGCTGGAGGGTCGGCTTCCTGTGGCACTTGCTGTAGTGAGCTGCGTCGGGCAAGTAGATCGTTGAACTGCTCCAAAGCACTGTGTCTTCGCTATGGCAAGTGTGGGCATATTTATACCTTGAAGGTGCCGAGTTTGACATAATAACGTCATCAAAGAGTCGAAGTTCTTTGAAAACTCCATGAGTTCTTGCACAAATCAATATTCAAGCAAGGGGAAGTCCCTGACAGCTGAAGCCGAGTTTTCCAAGAAATCGTTGTGGCTTTTCGGAACTGGTGGAAGTAGCCATGACTGTATTTGGAGTGCATGGGCTATGTCTAAATATGGTTATGATTTCTATGCCTATATAAGGACAAGGTGATTTATACCTATATAAGGGCATTAATCGGGAAAATTACACTAGGGTCCTAAAATGCTATTTAACACCCACTCCACTTTATTATGTTCGACATTACTAAATTTAAGCACAAAAACATATCGAAACAATGTGTTTACAATCCCACCCAAAAATACATAAAATGCTTTTGAAATGGTTGTACATGAAAATGAGCATTTGTATTGTACGCGTTTGAAAGCAATGATTTCATTTTTAGCATATAGTATGATATTGGCAATGCTAACCAAAATGAATCATGAAAATTACATTTATAATATGGCTCTTAAATACAGAATAAAAAGGTCGAGACCATCCCATAGCAGGATATATAAACTGTTTTGTTTTCTGGATAAGGACAATATTGTCTCTAGGAAGAATTCACAGAATTCTTGTTATCTAAGTATAGTTCTACTACAAGCAGATTCCTTTGTGCCAGAAAAAAAGAAAAAAGTTCAATTTTTGGAAAAAAGTCAAATCAAATCGTAGGAAAATACAGTTCCAAAGTTTGAAGTTTTGTTTTGAAAAAGCAAAGGTCGAATTCAGAGTTCGTAGAACGCTGTGTGCTAATTTCAAAAGTTATTCTCGGTGTCAGGAGAAAACATTAAAACTTTCTAAGCTGGCAAAGAAATCGTCTACCACAGTAGGTGAATGTTTAACCACTTCATTAAGTAGATGAATCGTACACAGATGAGAAGCATCGCCGTCAGTCGCATTAGCAATGCTCACAGTAGATGGTACCTGTGTGCCTGTTGGTCCACGTATCTCACCTTCAACTGGAATTGCTGGTGAGATCTCAATGAATGCCGCCATCAGGATTGGTAGCCGCCGGGGACAACACAAAGCATGAGCCATTACCAAACCAAGCAAAGCGCCAACATCCGTTGGCATTGTTGGGAAGTGTCAGACAAATATCCAACACGCATTCCTCTCCACAAAGCAGGCATCGTAGAACATGTAAGTTGCAATCTTGCCAGATTGGTCTGAACGATAGGAACCACATGGTATTCAGATCTCTCAAACGAGCCAAGCCAAGAATCTGTGTTATGCACTCACGATACTTCATTGCCAGAAGAGTATTCTCCATGGTAATCTGGGTAACGCTGGTGACTGGACTTGCCATATCGGAGCAGAAGGAACAAAAATAGTATTCCTGTTACGAGTCCCAAAATGAGAGGCAGGCCGCCAAACACAGAGTGCATGAAGTTTGGATAAATGCCTAGGACTGCTTCAAAGGGTGCTAGCAGTCCCGAAAGATCGTTTTAAATACATGTACAATACCACTGGTATCAGACATTTTTAAGATACGACCTAACATTTCTGCGAAATGTATTGGGCAGTTTGTTGATAATAGGGCATGTATCTCTGCAGAGGACCTTGCAACTTGCAGATGATACGTCTCTTTCGAAGAGGTCAGTGGCACAGTTTTTTGTAAAAGAATGGCTTTCATTCTGCTTAAAGTATCAATTCATATAGAAGAGATGTTCAGTGAGGGCCATAGTGGCGACTCCCCGTCTGTCTTACTTTTAGGAAACAATGCTTGCATACAACAAGTGACCCTGGCTGACACACTAACAAGATATGCTATTCTTGGCCTCATTCAACAAAAGCTGTGATCATTCAACATTATGTAGCTACCATTGGACAGCTGCCTAAAAATTGGTTCTATCACTGCTGCCGGGGAACCCTGCAGGTGGCAAGATAAGTTGGTCGAAGAACCATTGCAGGTTCCATGTAAATTAATACCCTGACATAAAAGTGTACCGCTCAGGGTGTTTTTGCAATCTTTACCACTAAGAAATACTTTCTTTTCCCCACTCCAACATTTGTGTGTGTATGGTAAATCCCAGGTCGACTTTATGTATTCTTTACCCAACCTTTCATACAGGCCTGCTGGTATGTGTTTCAAGCAATACTGAACCTGGAAAAACATCACTGGTATTAAGATGGTGCCATTTATTATCCATTCCACGGCTGGTTTCTCAGAAACAGTTAATGGTAATCTTTCCAGTTTTTCTATGCTCAGCACCGTATAGTCTGCTCACCTCTGTGCCAAAGAGATTTGTTTATCTGTAAGGTTAAATCCAGTAAACAATGACGTAGTGTTGATTAAACGCCAAGGCATATAGCCTGAATGAAGGTTTTGTAGCGTCCTGTCTAGCAGCATTATAGAATGCAGTTGAGACTGTCCATGTTGTAACATAGGCAAGTCCTGTTCCATTATGTCTATGGTAGAGGATACAATGCTGTCCAAAGAATAAATTCTGGATGTCAGAGTCGTTAACCCATTGTCAACTACAGAGAGAGCTTTCTCTAAATTAATACGATCAATTTCTTGTATTCGTTCTGCAGTTTCCATTTGCGTGACTTTCCATGCTTCATTATAAGCAGCATATATACCGGCGTATATGAAACGTTTATGACGTGGTTTACGAGGTCCTTGTAAGAAGTCTCTTAAATCAATGACGTCTTTAAGTAAAGTTAAGTGTTGTTTCATATCTGGGAGTGCAGATTTTTATAGCCACTCAAGGCACAGTTTTCCTACACTGCAAGTTGTTATTATCCCTGAATGTTGTCTCTGGACATATCTTGGATCTGGCCTAGTAACTGTAAACCCTAGTGTCTTGTTCAGGAATCTATCTTGACAATTATTCGTGTCTGTGGGCCAGATTAGCCATTTTTTCCAATCAGGATTAGTTCTGTTCATATATTTACGTCTACCTCCTCATCTGTAGTATCATTACTATCAGGTGTGAGTTTAGGTATGGACGGTTTGTTTAAATCTGTTATCTTAGCCAGGCCAACACAAGATGTCTGTTGAACAGTGTCATTTAAAAACATTATTTGTTCTGGGATGATGCAGGCTTTGAATAAGGCTTCTAAACCTGGCACCTGCCAGTCTTTTGTGCCCCAGACATTGTTGTCTTTCCAAAAGTCAAAACCTAATGTGGACAATTGAGCATAAAATGCCGCAGAATAAATGTGTTTAGCATTAGTCAACATACTTCTCATTCTTGTCTTATTAACATTTTTAAAGTAAAATGTTTCTGCATTCGTGACATTAAAACCTGAGAAGTATGGACATTTTTTATAAAATGTTTTTGAGCTACCCTTTGGTGGCATTGGACAATGTTCCCATTGATTAAAAGTAAAAACATTTTTAGGGTTTGCAGATTTGTGCAAATAATGATGACCATAATGATTAAAACAATACATTTGTTCATAATCTGATGAACTTTCTAAGTATTTGTAAATTTTGCTGACATTTCTAAGTCTGCCATCATGATATTAACAGTCTCAAAGTCCCAATCACCAGAAAATGTGCTGGGTGAAACAAAGTCCGTAATGTTCTAGAGGCAGAATCTCAGTGGGCAGAGGATATTCTTGTTCGTATTGTAGAAAATCTTGAGTTTCCAAATAAAGATCAAAAACGTATTCAACGTCTGTTGCAGCAAGAGAATTAACTCATTGTATCCATCTTGGATGTACAGCTTTTGCATTCGGAATGCTTGCTTTTGTCACTGCCTCCAAGGCAGGTACAGGGGTAACGACCATTATGAGTTTTCCCTGTGCCAGTGCTCTCTCTTTTGCTACTGCAGTTTGAACCGCTGTCAGAATTTTTTCTGTTGAAGTGAATTTCATTTCAGCTTGTGTGTACAAGTGTGATTTATAAGCTCTTGGTACCTTTTCACCTTCATTAAAGGTAAGGTATGTGAATCCCCATCTCCCTGGGATGATTCGGATTACAAGGTTGCAGACGTTTACGGGTGCCTGTAAATGGGTTGTTGCTAACATGTCTGTTTGAACTGAATGTAAAGTTTCTGTGTGTTTTTGAGTCCAAGTAGTTGATTTGAAATCAGGTTTGATTAGTTCGTAGAGAGGTTTAACCCTTTCTGCATAATTTAGAATGTAAATTCTTCCAAAATTCAGGAATCCTAGAATTGACTCTAAGTTTTTCAGCTTTTTTGGAGGTTGGATCAGCGCACACTTTTCTAAAAAGACTGCTGCCAGGCTTTTGCCTTCACTTGAAAGTTCGTATCCTAAGAATAGGACGTTGAGGTGGGCAATTCTTGAATTTTTAAAGTTGAATTTGTACCCTTCAGATGCGAAACCAAGTATTATGGTGTTCAGTCTGTTCAAGTGCCTGTCCAAGTCATCCTCTGTAAGATAGATGTCATCGACATAAGATAATGCCTCATCATCATACGTTTGCAGTAACTCTGTTACTCTGGCTGGAAATAACCCTGTACTATTCTTGAATCCCTGGGGGAGACGACAGAAGTGACGGCGTGTCCACATAATTGAGAAATGGCCAAATACCTGCTTTCAGGTGCAATATTTTGACAGAAGAAACCGTTTGAAATATCTAATGTAGTTTTATATTTTTTGCGCACAATGTTATTCATCAGTGCTGCACTGTGTGCATTTTGTACTGCAAAGATTTTGCAACAAGAGTTTAAATGTCTGTAGTCCAAAACTAGACGATATGTTTTGTCCGGTTTGGAGACAGGAGACAAAGGATTGTTCATTGACGAGGTGCATGTTTCAATCACCCCTTGGTATTCAAGTTGATCTAAGATCTCTCTGACCTGTTTTTTAGCTTCTTGCTTAACTGGATACTGCCTCTGAGCAGTAGGTTGATTTTTTAACTGGATCTTATGGTGAGGAGAGTTCTCATCCCATCCCACATGATATTTATATAATGCTGGAGCCTGGGCCACAGCCCATTTTCTGCATAGTTGTATTTTTTATGAATAGGAATATGATTTGGGAAGGCTGGCATAATTATTTCTTTGCCCTGTGGTCACTCCCTTACAAATTCAGGTGGCCAGTCTTTTTCAGCCATAAGAATGTCATAACCCTTAGAGAGTTTTTCCCAAAAGAGTGTTCTTATTTTTCTAGTTATGTCCCCCTCTATCCTGTGTGTTACTTCATATAACTTATGGGGTACACTAACCCTGGTATCGGCGGTTTCAACTTGAATATACTCATTCAAGTCCACTGTCTCCAGATGATCCTTCAGGTTTTGCGAGCTATGGTAACTTCTGCTGCGCTGTCCAGCATTGTCTGGGCCCACTCCCAGTTCTTGAGTTGTGTCCTCAGATCCTCGGCATGTATGATTTTTAGGCCTGCTACCTTCTTTTTAATGAATTGAGTTTTCTTATTTTTTGGAACGTGTTGATCCTCTTTGAACTTCACACGTTCTTCCTTGTGTTCTGATCGTCCTCTTCTTTCGATTTTCTGCGAGGAATTCTGAAAGGTCTCAGTATCTTGATATCTATCAGGTTTTTCAAATTATCCCTGTTTCAGAGGTTATACCTTTTTTCACAAGGCTCCTTTGAGGAGACCTACTTCTGAAATAAGAACACTTCTCTTTAGGAAGTATCTGTCTAGTATTTTCCCACTTCTTTTTAGGAGTAGTGAAATTGTTTTTAATAAAAACCTTTTCAGGATTTTCTGTTAGTTCAGGCTTTACTGGTTTCCCACCCAAACTACCTCTACCTAGTTCCTCATAGGATTTTTCTATTATTCTTGCCAGTTCATATGGTTGCTCAGTTACATCAAGTTCTTTTAGTTTTTGGCGGATTGCCACGGATGCTGTTTCACCTTTATTATTAGCTAATATTATAGATGAGAACTGTTTGACATCCTTCAGTAACTTCAGACTGAGATTTAAAGCAGGCTCTGCCCCGTATTCATTTTGAATCTGTTTCAGGACGTCTGGTATTACCGCCATGGACGGAACACCAGGTGTTTTTGTTTAGATTGCAGCAAAGACTGTACCCCAAGTGTCACAGTCCTCCAGGTGTGGTTGGATCCCCATTGGTAAAAAGATTGCTAGAATGCTATGTTTCTTATGAGGTGTACTATCGGGAAATACTGCCTTGATTTGAGTAATTTTTTGAGCTAACCAGAATGGAATTTGTTCCCTTTTTGTGGGTAATTTACCAATGACCGATTGTATAGTCTGTGGTGTAATTTTGTTTGTGTTCCCCTGATGAGGGGTTTGCTGTGCAATTCTTATAGCAGGTTGGACTGTTAGAGTCCGCATGACATATTGTACCAATTGTCTATGTATTTTAATTAATTGTTTTAGCTGAGCTAACAGTTCTGGACCTGTCATTCTTTCAATGTCAGGATGTGGTGTATAGCTGGCTAGTACCGGCCATGTTGCTCCTGGTCTACCTAGTGGACCGAGCCTGGTATTGTGATTTTGATGTTGTAGGGAGCCTTTGAACCAGAGCTGATGCTCTTGGTAAGTTAGTGGAATTTCAATATCCTCGAAAGGAACGTATTCCACTGGAGGTTCCTCTATCTTGTAGAAGGGGAACACATGTGTTCTTGGATTTGCTTCAGGGAAGATAATCCATGAATAGAATACCTCTGTCTGCCGATATTCGTGTGCCTCTATGACAAAAATGACCTTACCACCTCTCGGTGATAGGCCATTTTCTATAAGCTTTATATCTATTGTTTTCCAAACATTTTCCGGGATGATTATAGCATCGGCATCAGTTTCTTGGAAACCTGTAAGGTTTAAACCCGTTTGGTTTGCATTTACTGCATCTCCACCGTATTCTGTGTCGCTATTCGACATTTTGTTGAAAGTCTTGCAGAGCAAGTTTCAAGGAAACAAAGATAAGGTGCTCAATATTTTGGAACACTGTATTCTTCAACGTTGAACAAAACCAAAAACGAATACATAGGATTTTCGTCCTACTCAGTTATGGCGGATATTTTATCCTTTAACCCACTCCAGACGTCTATTGGAGTATTTTACGGGAAAAAGGGGTCTCTGTGAAAAGCACAACTGAGTTACTCTAGTATGTAGCGTTAAATTAGTGCCTTACCAAACGTTGGGCGCCATGTAGTGTAGTTCCTATATTCCCAATTTGCTCTGCGCATTGGAATAATATATCCTATAGATATGACGTAGGACTTATGTCTACTAGGTCTCTATCGAATATATTAAACTTAGTTGTTAGTGCCAGCTACCTCAGAGGTCACTAGAAAATTTCTCGGTTGAACAAGAAGGGATTAGTTTCTGACAACCGCATGAACATGATAACTTTGTTTCCCCAAGATAAAACGTATCTTCAGAGTCGTGGAAATAATAGATAGGTATTTCACTCAGTCAATCGTGCATGCTTTGTTTCATCAGAGGTGCAGAGAAATAGAGAGGCAGGCGTTTTCTCATGCCAAAGAAATGAACTGCTACGATCGTAATACTGGCTGTAAAGTATAATGCGTACAGCAAGAAGAGTATTATAAAATAATACTGTGAAAGCATGGTATGGTTTCTAAGCCATAAAATACATACATAAATAAATAAAGATTAAACGTACTCAACTGGTGCTTCTAAAATATGCCTGCCCCAATGTACCTAACCTAAGTCTAGTACGATGGAAGAAGTAAGTGTTGTGTAGCATAAGTTTAGTATTCTTTTGCCTAGAATCTGTCCAAGATTTCTCTTAGGGTCTCATCAGCTCCGTACCTTGGTTTAGAATGAAGGAGGTCTGGTGTCTCTCTGTCTCCGGAATCGATTTTCCAACACCCCGCAAGGGGAGCTTGGAAATACTGGAGATGGATTTCTCGGCAAGAGAAAAGACAGCGTCTCTCTCAGTGCGTCTGCTGGAGGGACTGCTTCCTTCGGCACTTGCTGTAGCGAGCTGCGTAGGGCAAGTAGATAGTCGGACTGCTCCAAACCACCGTGTGTTTGCTATGGCAAGTGTGGGCATATTTATACCTTGAAGGTGCCTAGTTTGGCGTAAAGTTGGACATAATAATGTCATGAAAAAGTCGAAGTTCTTTGAAAACTCCATGAGTTCTTGGACAAATCAATATTCAAGTAAGGGGAAGTCCCTGACTGCTGAAGCCAAGTTTTCCAAGAAATCGTTGTGGCTTTCGGAACTAGTGGAATAATTCATGCCTGTATTTGGACTGCATGGGCTATGTCTAAATATGGTTATGATTTCTATGCCTATATAAGGACAAGGTGATTTATACCTATATAAGGGCATGAATCGGGAAAATTACACTAGGGTCCTAAAATGCTATACAACAATGGAGTGGACAAAGACCTACCCCTGGACCTATGTTGCCCTACGCACCTTACACGTGCACTGGTCTGGGGAAACCATACTTTACACTATCATGGTCTGGCTGGCCCCAGTGTCCATCAGAGCAGTGCTAGGGACCCCATTTGCCTCGACCTTGTGGAAAAGATGACCCCCCAGCTTCAGGGATCAGCATTTAATCCTCTGAGTTCACCCCCCAACTAAGGAAGACTAGGGCTTAATCTATCTCCTACCCTTGGGGACTAACTGCCCCAAAGGCCATACTGGCCACCCTTGTAGAGGTGTGGTTTCTTGGGACAGACAGATTCCCTCTGCTTGTGCCCTATCTGAGAATAAAAAAAACTGTGAGTTTGGAAGTGGGTTGCCCTGGACCATTGTCCAACCAAACCTCCCTCTTTCTTCTCAGTAGGGGCAGAAGAACCCTTTCCTTCCCCCTTAGCCTGGGGCTCGTCTTTGTCTCCCTTGACCTCCCCCTCACTCTGCTGGGGAGAACCTGAACCACCCTTTTTAGTGTCACTCCCAGGTAACTTTTGGACACTCTGGTGCTTCCCAGAGGTCCATCTCCTCAGCAAGCTTCCTGGGGCTAGCAGGTTTGCAATCTAGATCTAGCATGTGTTGACAAAGGTCTTCAAAACATGTATTGAGCATGCACTCCCTCAAAATTAAGTTGTACAGCCCAGTAAAGTCATTCATTTTGCTTTGGCTCACCCAGCCCTTCACTGCCTTGCTGGCATAATCTAGGAAATCCACCCAGGACTGATTTGGCAGCTTGCGGCAGTCCCTTAACATCTAATGTAACTTCTCAAGGATCAGCCCAAACATAACAATGAGGATTACTTTATGGGTGCATACCTGGTCTCATCCTCTGCCTCTAGGGTCAGGAGTGTGTTTCTCCTCACCATGGGCATATGTTTCCAGAGGCAGCCCTCCCCTCGGTACTCTTATGGGGCCTTATGCACCCCAAGTGCAACTTCATAAGAAGCAAACCACTTATCTATATCATCTCCCACCTCATAGTTAGGTCCCAGCTCCTGGGTTGTTTGGACTCTCACCTCACCAGCAGACAATGGGGTATGGTACCAACATCATTGTTGGGTCCTGTAGGTTGACTTGCTGTTAGCTCCTGCTCCCTCTTGCTCTTTTCATGCTCCAACAGTAGCTTTTTCTCAGCGAGTAACCCCTCAGCCTCAGCCTTCACTTTTGCCAAGTCTAGTTTCTATTGATTATTTTCCAGCTACTATTTGGCCAACTCAAACTTGAGCTTTCACTCCTCCCTCCTGTGCTCCAATTCTATGTGGTCAGGTCCCTGGAAGACACGTTTCTCCCTGCACAGAGTTGGATTTCTAGTCCTGAGTAGGTTACCCCCACCTCAACAGGCTGCATTCCAAGATCCTCCTGCTGGTCCTGTGCTGGATCTTCCTTATCATGCTCTCCGTCCTCATCATCTGTTGGTGATTGGTGGGCCTCTGCTCATGCTCCCTAGGCCTTTTGGAGCTCTTCTTTCTCTGTGTTCATTTTGGCAGGCAGTCCCCCTCTCCTTGCAAAACCTTTTTAGCTCAGCCAGCGTGTAGCTCTCCAAGTTAGCAAGCTCAGGCTTCATCCTTGCAGGTGTGACCACAGACATAGACGGCAATGTAGAGTAGGAATGAATTTAGAAACAAAAAGGCCAATCAGGGCGAATTTAAAACTCAAACTGGTCTTAGATATGGGATGGTAGTGTACACCAAATGTATTTCACTGCACAAACACAAGTAATATTCTCAACGCTGATCACCAATGTAAGAAATTAGGTTACTGGTGGACTGAAAGTGCGGGCACTGGTCAAGCAACAACTACAATTCTAGTCAGGGTAGGGCACAAGCAAACACCAAATTAACCTGTGCTCTGCAGGCTTGTAGATTTGCACACAACAGTCAGGCTTAACTTAAAGCCAATGTGTAAAGTATTTGTCCCACACTTCAAACAGTAAAACAGTGAGAACACCACCCCAAAATTTTCCCACTCCAGGTTAGAAAGTCAAGCTGAACTTCATAAATAAGACCAAAATGACACACATCCAATCAGCATAACCGAGTTATGAATTTTTTAAAGAATAAACTGCAAAATAGGGCCTAAAGGCAGAAAGCACCAACTGAGACTCACTGGTCATGCTGGACTGGGTCAAGATCAACAGCTCAGGGTGACAGTGTTAGAGCGTGGGTCGGATACAGTCCTAGGTTAGTCCCATTGAAGTTTTACCTTCTCAACTTTTGTGCAAAAGACCAGTGTGGCAGGCAGTTGTAGGTGTGGCGTGAAGAGCAGGTCAGGTGTAATGGACTTTGCATTGGCAGTCTCCTGTGGGTTATTGATGCTGCTGGGCAAAGAGACAGGCTGGCGGCGACTCACACTGATTTTCAGTACGAGCTGCATTGTGCTTGTTTCAATTGGCCCGGTGGTGATCTTGAAGAGCCCCAAAAGCTTAATTTAAGAGCCTGTGAGCCACACTGAGGATTGAGGAGCTGAGAGGCACCACTAGGGGTCAGGAACTTACTGCAGCTGGGTGCAGGAGCTGCTTGGGGAGCCTTTTATAGCCTTGAGGCTCATATCAGGAGGCCAGCGGACTAGCCCTGGAGTCACTCTTGGGTCCTTGATTCAAGATGTAGTTTATTTTATTTTATTTATTTATAAAGTTTTATATAGTGCGGACATGACCCACGGGGTATCAGAGCGCTTTACAGTACAAAATTATCACAAATTATACATACAATCGGGAATTGCATATAATACAAATGAGGTAAACATTGCTGTTTGATTAAAAAGCATTGGTAAGTAGGCTTCTAGGAGTTAAAGGTTTAAGATGATAATTTGTTCATGAGAAACATTTTCACTTCCTTTTTAAAGGTGGTAAAAGAAGGGATTCTGCATAAGTCAGGGGGAAGGTTGTTCCAAATCTTCGGTGCGATACCTGAGAAGGCTCTGCACCCAGTTCTCTTTTTGTGGAAGGATTGAGGTTTTAGTAGTAGGGAGCTTGCGCTTCGCAGATGTCTACCATCTCCCGACCGCTCTAGCTTTTGTGCTAAGTAGCTGGGGGTGGTTGCTATGTAAGGCTTTATGTGTCATGTAGGCGATCTTTAGTTGTATTCTCGACTCGTATGGTAGCCAGTTCAAAGCCTTCAGGGCCGGAGTGATGTGGTTATTTCTATTTATTCTGGAGACCAGCCAGGCAGCGGCGTTAAGCGAAGCCCTGAGCGGTGCCAGTTTGTATTTTGGAAGACCACAAAGAGTGGTGCTTCCGTAGTCTAGTCTTGATAGTACTAGGGCTTGGACCACCATTTTTAGATCAATCTGTGGGAGGAAGGATTTAAGTTTCCTTAAGATACTCAGCTGAAAGTTGGCTCCTTTGGTAGTATTGTAGATTTGTTCCTGCATATTTAAATGTTTGTCAATGGTGACTCCCAGGGATTTTGCGGAGTCAATGATGTGAGGGGCGCAATCAAAGGAAGTAAGATGCTTCAGCCATAAGTCTATGTTGGGTGCATGATTGGGAGGGGAGATGAGGAGGAACTCAGATTTTTTTGGTGTTAAGAATGAGGTGGTTGCCGTTGAGCCAACTTTGGGTATTATGAAGATGAAGTCATCTGGTGAGGAGATTTTGAAATAAAGTTGAGTGTCGTCCGCGAATAGATGATATAGAATGTTTGCAGAGCTATGGGCATTAGCAAGGGGTTCCATGAGTAGATTAAAGAGAATAGGTGATAATGCTGATCCCTGTGGTACTCCTAGTGTGACCATGGAAGGTTGAGAGAATGATTGCTTCAAATTGATTCTTTGGGTTCAGTTGCTTAGGAAGGAGGTAAACCAGTGTTACACTGGACCGGTTAAGCCCATCCTTCGTTCAAGTAGAGACAGTAAATTGTCATGTTTAACCGCATCGAAGGCGGAAGATAGGTCAAGAAGTATCAATAGGCACGATTCATTGTGATCCAGCATTTTTAAGATATCATCCATTATGTGGGTGAGAGCTGATTCAGTACTGTGACCTTGCCAGAAACCGGATTGATGTTTATCTAGGAGGTTGAAGTTCTCAATGTGATTGCAAAGTTGAATTTGTACACATATTTCCATTAACTTGCCAACGTGGGGATGCTGGATATAGGTCGATAGTTGTTGAGGTCTGTGGATAGAGAGTTGGCTTACTTTAGTATAGGTGTGACCTGCCCTAATTTCAGACAGTCCGGTATGGAACTTTGCCTAAGAGAGGCGTTGACAATTTTTGCCCATAGAGGTAGAATAGAGGACTTTATCATTTTGAATACAGATGGGGGTAGGGGATCGGAGAAATGGTTGGCAGGGTTGATTGCTAGCAGGGTGCTATATATTTCTTGTTCAGTTATTGGCGAGAAGGAGTGCAGTTGGCGTTGTTCTTTGGAACTCCGGTCGGCAGGCAGAAAAGTTCCTTGATCGTTGAGTAGAAAAAATGTTCTTGGTCAGTAGATAGTTGGGGTTCTTTCTTGGATTGAAAGTCATTTTCAATGGTTCTAGTCTTTTCTAGGAAAAATTTGGCCAGTTCGTCGCAGTTAGGGGTAGCCGGGTTGCTAAGCTCTACTACGTTTGCTGGGTTGCGCGATTGTTGTTTTAAGATTTCAAATAGCTTTTTAGGACGGTTACAGGCTTGGTTCAGCTGTGTTTTGAAGAAGTCTGCGTTAGCTTTTATGATTTTTCTGTTGTACGTGTTTCTCAGTGCCCTAAATTGGTGTAGGTGATCAGCGGACAGTGCTGCTTTCCATTCTCGCTTAGCTAGTCTTAATTTCCGTCGGTCCAAGTTAAGATATTCATTGAACCATGGTTTGGAGATTTTGATGGAGACATTTTTATCTCGAAGGGGCGCTGTGGTATCCAGGATTTCAAGCATAGTGGTGTTGTAAAAGTCCGTGAGATCTTGGACGTCTGCCATATCTGCTGATGGTGTCAGGGCGGAATTGCATTGGGACACCAAGGCATTGGCATCAATATTCCTGATATTCCTTTTCCATTGTTTAGTTTTTGTAGGTTGGTTTTGTTTTGGAGTTACCTCACTGTTGATGGAGAAGAGGATACTGTAGTGATCAGTCCAGTCACATTGCGAGATAGATTCTAGCGATATGATGTTTCTTTTTGCTATGATGAGGTCTAACTTCTCCCCCTTGTTATGGGTTGGACTGTCACAGAACTGCGACAGTTCCTGGTCTGCAGAAAGGATTTGACACCGCTTACATCATGATCGCTGGTATTGCTCCAATGGATATTGAAGTCTCCCAGAAAGATATGCGGCACTTGTGAGTTGGCATTGGCTTTAATGACTTCCATTAGCTCATCAATGAACTTCGGATTGTCACCCGGGGGTGGTATATTATGTGGAGTTGGTAGTTGATGCCCTTGTCATCCGAGATGTTGGTGCATAGATATTCACAGGAGGATAAGGAGATGGAGTCTGCTTGTTTAACTGTGATGGTGTTTCGATGGATGCAGGCAATCCCCCCTCCGGGTTTCTCAGCTCTATCCATGCGAAATATATCATGACTAGGGGGGACCAGTAGGTCAAGGATGAGAGCAGAGGAACTCTTAAGCCATGTCTCTGTGAGGATGATAATTTCCAAGTCATTCGCTAGAATTAGATCATAAATGACCGTAGCATGTTTGTTAGCCGATCTGCAGTTGATTAGTGCACAGTTTAATTTGCTAGTCAGGTGAGTGACGTTTGATTGCATTATATTGACCTTTGTGAGGTTTTCCCTAACGTGGGTTCGGTCGGATGGCTTGGATGGTGCCAACTTGACACTTGTTATTGCCATTATGACTTGTGTATGTGGAGAGAAGGTCATGTAAGTCATTGTCAGATAGACCATCCATAGTTCTCATTGGTCGATCCGGGTCATATGGGGAAGATATTTTACTCTGAGTTATAAAGTCTGAATGTGGATTCGTGGTTATGTATCTGCTGGTGTGCTGACTAATTTGGCTCACTGTGGCGCTAGTGGCTTTATTAGAGTTTAGGAGTTCATTGGTGATTGATAGTAGATTTGTCATTTCATCCTTGAGCTGGGCTAGACCTAGGGTTAACTCGTTGAATCGAGCGGTCCAGTCATGGTTAGGGCACTCAGTTAAGTGTGTGGGCCTGTGCTCCCCCATACTGGTAGTTCCTCCATTGTGGTCTGGTAGCATGGAGAACTGGGTAACGGATTGGGTAGGGATATCTTTGTTAGTTTTAGACAGGGTTGTATGAGCAAGGATGGTAGAAGGTGGGTCAGGGAGGAAGTGGGGATAGTCTTAAGAGGTGCTAACATGAGAGGGGGTGTTGCATGTGGAGGGGGTATAGACGCTGTGTGTAGAGTTTGGGTGAGCGGATAGGGCATCGGGGGTGTAAGGAGTTGGTCAAAGTAAGTGTTGGATCAGGAGGGGGTTAAGTAGATGGCTCATCTGCTAGTTGGGTAGTAGGAGTGTCAGGGATGTCATTATGGAGGTCGTTATCAGAGCGTATGACTGTCCGAATTGGGCCAGAGGGCCCTGGTGAGGTTGAGTCGGCTGTGAGGGACGTGTGGCTAACATTGGGGGTGTGGTGCATTTTGTCAATGCTTGTGACTGTCCTCGCTGAGTCCGGGGGCCCTGGTGTGGTTGAGACAATGGTGAGGGACGTGTAGGTATCATAGGGAGTGTGGTGCTCATTATCTATGCTTATGGCTGTCCGATCTGGATCTGTGGACCCTGGTATGATAGGGTCAGTTGAAAGGGGCGTGTGGGAATCGTTGAGGAAGGTAGGGCAAGGGGTAGGGTCCCTTGGGATGGTTAGTGGATTAGGTGGTAAAGATTGTATGTCTTCTGTGAAAATGGGAGGAGTTGTGTGTTGGAGAGAATTTCGCTTGCTGTTCACTGCTCTTTTAAGAATAGGAAAGATCTCGTCTATGAGAGCTAGGTTACTATCAGAGGCTTGTATGAGGATGTTGCCGTTATTGTATATGGATATGGTAGAATTCTCTTTGCAGACATCTGAGGCTATAACCGTCAATTTGAGGGCATGAGGGGGTTTCCTGGTATTTGAGATTCGAAGCAAGGAGTAGAAGGTGTTCCTCCACTGTGCACGTTTTTTTGTGTGAAAGATGAGGTCATTTGTAATTCTGCCCTTGTATGAGGAGAAATAGGGATCTGATATCAGTGTCTCCGGATGCGATTTCAGGAATCTGTGTTTGTAATTCTTGGCTGCGTTTTTAGATAAGTTGGGGGGGTATGAGATGATGAAGACATGACAGCATGATGGCTGTAAGCTTGGTTCCATTTTATTTAAAGATTAATATTTTCCTCTCTCTTCTTGATCTCAATTGTCTCCTTTAACCTAACACTTGTATTCTTATTTCTTAATTCAAAATGCCTTCACTGCCTCCTACTATCCTTCTTTCAGATATTTGCTGGTGTTTTGCAGTTGTCCAAACACTGTTCTAAGATGGCCGCCGCTTTTTCCATACTATGCCCTCTTCCTAATTAGTGTGATCAGTCCTCTTTTCTCAGTCCTCTTTTTATGCCTACTACATGGGAGCAGGAAGACCCCTCGAGGCAAGAGGAAGCCAAAATGGGTAGGATCCCCGGACACTGAGAACCCCCTCCCCCCTGCAATTGGAAGGAGTGGGCTTAGATCCGGTGAACTGCGAGGAGTACGGGCTTTCCCTCACTTTTGCCGGCACAAACAGTAGTGGATGCAGGAGGACTCGGGAGCCTTCAGGCAGTCCGTGAGCTGTAGCCCTCGTATGTTGCAGCCCTCGTGTTATGCAGCCCTCATTGGCGAATTGGTGCTCCCAGGATGGGATAGAGGGGAGGGCTCATCCGTCTAGTAATCGATGGCTGAAGAGTTGGTGTCTGAGGTCCCCTTTTTAAACCTTGGTGCCCTGGTTTTGGAAGGTGGGAGAAGTTTCCAAATAGTGCCTTTGAAGTGCAGTGAATTCCCTACCTCCCTTGCCCTAGCTCCAAGTTGCCTGCAGTAATAATGTGGTGTTGTTAGGCCCTTTGTGTTAAGGCAGAGCACTTGCTATTCAGTTGCAAGTCGGGCTGTGCTAAGCTTTGCCTCCCCATCCTGCCAGGAGATGCCCCATTCAGTCACACCTAATCCCGCAATTGCGTGACTGTCTGGGAGAAATTCACAAAGTCTGTCAGTTACACCTAGTCATGTGACCAAAGTCAGGCCTACAGGCACCAAATGGCTTAGGCAAGAAAATGCCAACTTTCTAAAAGTGACATTTTAAGAATTGCTGTTTAAAATCCAACTTCACCATAAGTTAGTATATTAAATTGCGATTCCACTGACACCAAACGTGAACTAGTTATCTCTTCCCATTTGGAATTTACGTTTATAAAATGTAATAAGGCAACTCCAATGTTATCCTAGTGAAGACATAGGCCTTGCAGTAGTGAAAAATGAATTTAAGTGTTTTTCACCACCCAGACGTGTAAAATCTGAAAGTATATGTACAACTTTCTAAATACATTGCTCCCTGCCCTTTGTGCAGTTGTGGGCCTACACTAGGGGTGACTTACATGAATTAAAAAGGACGGTTTGAACCTGGAAAAAGGTTTAATTTTGCAGGTTGACATGGCAGTTTAAAACTGCTTGCACAGGCTCTGCAATGTCAAGCCTGAGACGTGTTTTAATGGCTACTTAAGTGGGTGGCCCAACCAGTGCTGCAGGCACACTAATAGCATTTTATTTATAGGCACTGGGCACATGTAGTATCTTAATAACAAGGGCTTGTAAGTAAATTAAATATGCCAATTGGGTATTAGCCAATGCGACCATGTTTTAGGGAGAGAGCCCAATCACTTAGCACTGATTAGCTGTGGTCGAGTGCACAGAGTCCTAAAGTAAACAAATACAAATTAGGCAACATTTGCGGGATAAAGACAAAATGTTTTGGAGGTGACCATGCAGACAGGGCTATGTATAACGCTGCACAATTGCATACTGTAAACTCAGATCCATATATATCATTTTTTCATGCAACGCAACTAAGCAAGGCACCCTGCTGTGCTGTGCTGCATGAAAGGGAAAGAGCAGGAAGATGCCATATCTGTCAATATATTCACATTTAGGTTTTCTCCTTTTGCTGGTGCACTCAGTGCAGCCCAGTGCCAATAGAGACACACTCACACCATGCTGTTGCAGGCAGGATTATTTTTGTGCTTGAAAGAACACCTTCGAGCACAAAAAACTATTATTTGAGTCTTTTTCTCCTTTCTATGTGTAATGCAAAATGCAGCACACGTAAAAGGAAGAAAGAACTAGGAGAAATATAGATATTTATCCTTTTTACTCCTCCCCTGGGAAAGAATAACATTATGATGCATTCCCAGGTCTACCACTCATGGAAAACCTTTGAATGCACCAAAACCCATGGGGGGATGTATGGGATCACTCACATTCCACCCATGGAAAACCTTCCTGGGGTAGAAAAACCTAAAGCAGTGACTTGCGCTGCTCTTCATTACTCCATATTTACCAATCGGAACAGGACTATGCAAGGTGGCTATATGTGCCTTGATCAATCTCATTTAGGTTTGGCATCGCCATTGAGTTACCTTGCATGGCGCAAGTCAAGGTATTTGATTTAAGTTATCCAGAACCAGGGATGTTACTCTTACTTAATTCCTCCACCAAGCTGGATCACATTATTGATTTTAGGTGTTTTAACGCTGGAAAACAAATTGCCAAGCTGCTTCTTTAGAATTTATTCCATGATCACCTACCATCCTCACAGCTGAGATATGTGCATAATTTAAATTTTTCTTCTACAGGTCCTTATCTTTGTTTTTGATTTTGGCAGTTGGATTCTCATCTGCATGTCATCAAATACCTGAATCAGACATAGGACAATATTAATTTTACTTTATATTACAGAATTATAATCTCTCTTGGAATGCTCTCTTACCCCATTCATCATTGTTCATGCCTACATGACTCAAGGCATCTGCTCACAAGCCTGCAAGACAGTCCTAATTCTCCCATTTCTAAAGAAACCTACACTAGATCCTGACAACCTTGCCAACCCATTATTCACCCACCATTAATTGGCAAGATAATTAAAAAGCAACCTTTGTTCAATTCAAAGATAAATCAATGATAATTGATCTCCTGCATAACTACCAGCTAGGCTGCAGATCATCCTGAAATACAGAGACTTCTACCCTACATATTGTAGACAATGCCCTCCTGACAATGGATGAGGATGGCCCCAGCATCATGCTATTGCTGGATCTCTCAGCTGCAGGGGACATAGTCGACCATCCCACTCTCATAAGTATCCGGAACCTTTGAGGGTTTCACTGATTCTCCTACCATGCCAGCCAACACCACTTTGTTCACATAGACACCAAAAGGTCTGGAAAGTAACTCTGGGCGTAGTACTATGCTACGCTAACGGAGTATACATAGTTTGTAGTAATTCGCACTCCTCAAATTGCACATAGCACAGTCCAAAAACTGTGCTTAAAACAATTTTACATGCTAAAAAGCATATACCCAATTCACAAAAGTGAACTTTTTCAATGAAAACATTAGGCAATGAGAGAGGTGATGATTTTGGGGTCCCCCATAACCTAGGACGAGGACCAAGCAGATGCCTTGAACACAAAGAGCATAAACAAAAAGCACAGCTTGTTGAACTTCGGTGGTGGTCCCATCCTCTTAGGACCACCCCAAGCACAGTTAATGGCAAAAAAACGATCCCAACCAGAGTCTGGTTCAATCCTACAGGCCCAGCCGTACCTTAAGAACCACAGCTAATTGTGATTTTGTCATTCCTAGATTTAAACTGGTAAAGATGGGGGGTAGATCTTTCTCCCACCTAGGTCCCAAATCTTGGAATGCTTTGCCTGCTGCTCTGAAGACTGAGACCAATATGCTCTGCTTCCGTAAAAAATTAAAAACTCTACTTTTTCAATAGTCTTTTGCAGTTTTAGCTGTTAATAACTCTGTAGTGTTGTCCTTTTTTCTTTCTTCTTCAGTCTATCCCTTGCAGGTATCTGATGCGCATTATAAGTTTTAAATAAATAAATAAATGTGTGGGAACACCCATATTCCAACCATGGCACGCCTCTCTGCTGCAGAGTAATGCAATGCAGCAATTCGCACTGCCTTTATTACTCTAGGTTTATCAAGCCATGCAGGGCCATGCAAGGTGGCCTTGCATGGTTTGGTAAATCTCATTCAGGCTATTTGTTGCCCCTGTGTCCCCTTCAATCAATCAATCAATCAAAACATATATAGAGCGTGCTACTCACCCGTGAGGGTCTCAAGGCGCTGAAGGAGGGGGGGTGCTGCTACTGCTCGCAAAGCCAGGTTTTGAGGTTTTCCTGAAGGTGAGATGGTCCTGGGTCATTCGTAGGTGTGCGGGGAGGGAGTTCCACGTTTTGGCTGCCAGGTAGGAGAACGATCTTTCTCCGGTAGTGGTTCTGTGGATCCGTGGGACGGTGGCGAGGGCGAGGCTGGCGGAGCGGAGTTGGCGGGTGGGAGTGTAGAACGAGAGGCGGTTGTTGAGGTGATGCAAAACCTTGATAAATAAGAGTCTGATTGTTCTTAATGATATTAACAAATGAACTATTCTTGAGTGTTTTTCCTACCTCAGAAATTGCTATTTTATCTAGGAAAATATCTGCAACCTCATTGCTTGAGGCAAGTGGAGTGAGTTAGAATATTGATTTGAACTTAGGGGCTCATTAGGATGGCGGACGGACCTGCGTCCGTCTGCCACCCTAGAGGAGGAGGGACCGTCCGCAGGGGCAGCGGTGGTTCCTCCAGTGCAATTAGGATGTGACCGCCAACCTGGCGGTCACATCCTCAATATTTACCAAGGTTAAATATGCATGCTTAGCATTTGCATGCACAAAGCGGCAGGCACCGCGCGGTGCCTGCCGCTTCGTGCACGCAAATGAAGGGGGTACCATAGGTACCCCCCATGTGCACCCCCCACCTCCCCAATCACCCTGGGAGCCCGCAATGGGCCCCCAAAGAAATCACTGTATGCCTTTCCGCGGCAGAGAATCCGCAGCGGAAAGGCATCTGCTTTCCGCCATCCTAATATGGCTGGCGGTGTCTGATAGACACCGCCAGCCATGTTAGAGCTTTTCTGCCGCGGTCGGAAGGCGACCGCAGCGGAAAAGCTGCGGACCGATTTTGAGACCCACCACCATCCTAATTTGGCGGTAGGTCTTTTGTGCCTTCCCAGTGGTTTTCCCGCATCCTCCGGGGCGGCGGTGGCTTCCGCCGGCCCGGAGGATGCGGGAAAACCGTGATCGTAATGTGCCCCTAAATGTCAGAACTCAATCCTCCCTCTCATACACATTCATATAATGTTGAAGAAAATACCTCGATTCAGAAAAGGGGGTGGTGATGAACAGAGTGCCTGAATTAAGCAGACCACTCTTACCCAGTCCAAAGATCAGGGCTTGATCCATCACCGTTTTTTAGCTCACTGCACCATCCCAGCTCAGAACTTGGCTATATGCAAATTAGTCTGTTCCTGTACCAGTGCATGATGGGAACAGGGCAAACCAAACTACCAAGCCAATTCTTATACTGGGAAGGAAACAAGCTTCCGGGGACCGGTTTCTGCCATTTCAGGCGTCGTCGGCCCGGCTTGCTTGAATCCTGATGGTGCAATGAGCAAGGGACTCACATCTGAGTATACCCTTCCACACTTATGGTGGACAAAATGATTCAGAAAAGGGGGTGGTGATGAACAGAGTGCCTGAATTAAGCAGACCACTCTTACCCAGTCCAAAGATCAGGGCTTGATCCATCACCGTTTTTTAGCTCACTGCACCATCCCAGCTCAGAACTTGGCTATATGCAAATTAGTCTGTTCCTGTCCCAGTGCATGATGGGAACAGGGCAAACCAAACTACCAAGCCAATTCTTATACTGGGAAGGAAACAAGCTTCCGGGGACCGGTTTCTGCCATTTCAGGCGTCGTCGGCCCGGCTTGCTTGAATCCTGATGGTGCAATGAGCAAGGGACTCACATCTGAGTATACCCTTCCACGCTTATGGTGGACAAAATGATTCAGAAAAGGGGGTGGTGATGAAAAGAGTGCCTGAATTAAGCAGACCACTCTTACCCAGTCCAAAGATCAGGGCTTGATCCATCACCGTTTTTTAGCTCACTGCACCATCCCAGCTCAGAACTTGGCTATATGCAAATCAGTCTGTTCCTGTCCCAGTGCATGATGGGAACAGGGCAAACCAAACTACCAAGCCAATTCTTATACTGGGAAGGAAACAAGCTTCCGGGGACCGGTTTCTGCCATTTCAGGCGTCGTCGGCCCGGCTTGCTTGAATCCTGATAATGCAATGAGCAAGGGACTCACATCTGAGTATACCCTTCCACGCTTATGGTGGACAAAATGATTCAGAAAAGGGGGTGGTGATGAACAGAGTGCCTGAATTAAGCAGACCACTCTTACCCAGTCCAAAGATCAGGGCTTGATCCATCACCGTTTTTTAGCTCACTGCACCATCCCAGCTCAGAACTTGGCTATATGCAAATTAGTCTGTTCCTGTCCCAGTGCATGATGGGAACAGGGCAAACCAAACTACCAAGACAATTCTTATACTGGGAAGGAAACAAGCTTCCGGGGACCGGTTTCTGCCATTTCAGGCGTCGTCGGCCCGGCTTGCTTGAATCCTGATAATGCAATGAGCAAGGGACTCACATCTGAGTATACCCTTCCACGCTTATGGTGGACAAAATGATTCAGAAAAGGGGGTGGTGATGAACAGAGTGCCTGAATTAAGCAGACCACTCTTACCCAGTCCAAAGATCAGGGCTTGATCCATCACCGTTTTTTAGCTCACTGCACCATCCCAGCTCAGAACTTGACTATATGCAAATTAGTCTGTTCCTGTCCCAGTGCATGATGGGAACAGGGCAAACCAAACTACCAAGCCAATTCTTATACTGGGAAGGAAACAAGCTTCCGGGGACCGGTTTCTGCCATTTCAGGCGTCGTCGGCCCGGCTTGCTTGAATCCTGATGGTGCAATGAGCAAGGGACTCACATCTGAGTATACCCTTCCACGCTTATGGTGGACAAAATGATTCAGAAAAGGGGGTGGTGATGAACAGAGTGCCTGAAGAAAATACCTCAGCATCGTATCATTCTCTGCTGTAAGTATATGGGTATCTGGGTTCTCAATCTCACTAATAGAATGTTTATTCTTCTGAATCCTAGTTGGCCAAGCAAGAAATGTACCTATTTGCAGACTTTCTTTGTAAATATTCTGCTATATGCTCTATGATTAGTGATCTCTTCGACCAAGAATAAATCTCTACGTTTCTGCTTCATCCTGACCAGCTGATCCTTTTTTTATTTTCTTGAATTTTGACAGGACCTGCCTTCTGGAGCCGCTAATTCACTTGTGGTGAGATCAAATACAGATTGCAACTCCTGCACTCAGCTAATTCATATCTTACTTAGATTAGACCTATTGGCTATCACCCATCACCTAAAAGTGGCTTTAAAGGCTTCCGATACTACAAAGTCAGAGGCCGAGTTATGATTAATCTTAAAAAGTTTTTTACAAACATTCTTATTTTATCTAAGCAAGTCAGGTCTGATGATACGGATTTGTCAACGTGCCATCAAGGTTTTTCTATTGATGGGATATCTAATCTAAATTGAACTGAAACTATTGAATGGTCGTAAAAATAATTAATTCAGATAGCTACTGTTCCCCATTAAATGTTACATGTTAATAGCAACAAATCTAAACATGAAGCAGTAATAAATGCTTGGGTGCGAAAAACAAGTATACTGCAAAGATCCGGATGATCTGTGCACCAGGGATCAACTAATGGAAAATCGTGTTTTTAATGGTGGCAAGGGCCCACACCATATTAGCCTTTAACTGATTTATTTGGCCATATTAGAAGTATCCAATTTTAGATCCTGAAATAATAAAAGACCCTTCACTGCCCATGGCAAGATTATGAAGTTGTATTAACATCATCTGTAATTGGACCATAATAGCTAATGGAATTTAAAACTGAGCCCATTGCTGAAACCTTAAGCCAAATCCTTCTCCCTTTTGCTTCCCTTATTACACCCTTAACATGCCAGTTAATATTATTAGCCAAATAAATCACCACACCCCTCATTGCAACCCCTATGGATGCGAAATATGCCTGAGAATATCTGTTAATGATGAGTTTAGGACTATCATTCTTGAGACGGGTCTTCTGAAAACAAACCACTTCGGCTACATTTGTTTAGCAAACCATTGGTGTTACATGCAAATATCTTAATATTTTGGGGCATTGAGCTTGTATCTCTATGGCAGAACTATCGCCAAACACTATCTTTCTGCCTTGACTTCTGCCTCTTTTGCTCAATAATCTTTCTAACATTATCCTCAACTCTGCTCATTTTTCCTATATGTGCTACCACTGTCCCAAACCCAGCCCTCACCACCCATAACACCCATGACCTAAGGGGCCATCCAGACACCCGAAATACCCTTCGAAGAGTGTATTGCCCACCTTATGCACTATCACCCCACACCCTTGTAGCTGGTGCCCTGTAACTGCACCTAGCATCGCTCCTGTGCTCCCAAAATGATTTATGTTATTTTCTTCATGAGCTCTTGACTTTCCATTTTCCGCCAAGACTCTGGTCATTTGCCTTAGGCTTGCTATTAGGATGCTGACAGTACTCTTTAAGAGTTTGGCACAAAAGGTCATATTTATCAATATGTCACGCTGCACAGAAAGTCACCTTGGTTCGCTGCTTGACAGGGAAATGGCATGAATGCTCGATATTTAACCTAATGTGGCGCACTCCTGTCTTTTCCCAATGCTGGCATACATGTGCTGCCTAGCACCAAAGCAGGCACTCTTGAACCATGGTACAATGGTGTCAGCCCTGTAAGCAGGCTTGTTTTGTGTACATGTTAGCAGCAGAATGCAGCACACATAGAAAGAGGAAACACACGTGTTCAAATAAACATATTACGGCTCATTAAGCCTCACCTGTGTAAACTTAGCAGTTATAACACATTCCCTTGTCTACCACGTATGGTAAAGCTGGGAATGTGTCAAATTCCTTGGTGGATGGTTTGGAACACTCACACATCACCCATGGAATGCCTCCCTGGCACATAGTAACGCAATGCAGCTATTTGCGCTGCATTGCATTAAGCTGGATTTTTCCAGCCACTCAGTGCCATGCAAGGTGGCTTTTCTTGGCTTGATAAATCGCATTTAAAGATTTCATCAAACCACGTCGCGTGGTGCAAAAGTGACACAACCCTTTCATGAATATAGCCCTTAGAGTTTTTACTTAGATTCTTCCTAACTATGGATTATTAACCTTTATTAATGTGCATGTATCTATACTTCTGCATGTGGGCCTTCATGGCATTTCATGCATTTTACTCGGTACAACATTTTGACTATTCTGTAATAAATTAGCTTTTTATCCTATTTTTGATCTAGAACTCAGCCCTTTGTACTTCCAATATTTTAATCTGTTAAATTGTGTTATCCTGATGTGGAATGTAATCTCTAACCCCTAAATCAATTAGAGACAAGTCAGCCAAATTATTTAGTTAAGTATCAGGGTGAACAAATATTGGGCTTTGGGTGATTATTGGGGTATGGCTCCCACAATTCAATACAGCGAAATATTTTTTTCTTTTTATATACCTGAATATACCACTACTGTATTACTGAATATGAGCAGATGTTGTCCGATAATCTCAGACATTATTTGTACCAACCAGAGCTCTGCGATCCGCGACCGCCCGACTTGTAATAGTACCCAGATTCAAAAGAGCCAGGATCGGGGGAAGATCGTTCCGCGTGGCCGCTGCAAAGCTCTGGAACGGCCTGCCCGCTGACATTCGTCATACTTCACAGCTCCTGCCTTTTCGTAAACTAATAAAGACTTGGCTTTTCCCCTAGACCCCTTTCCACTACCACCCCCCCTAATATACTCCCACTGCTTCTAATTCAGGAGTAAGCCTCCCAGCGCCAGGATGCCTGCCAGGCGACAGTCGCGCTTTACAAGTGTTTTAAATAAATAAATAATAAAATAAATAATAATAATTAAATAATAATAATTAAATAATAGTGAAATATGTGGTATATAGTTTTGCTTCAATGAAGATGTATAGCAGCTGTGAAACGGAGTCCGTTTTCACTGTTTTTCACCTTAGGAACGAAAAATAGAGGATGGACTATTATTTCACTGAAAGTGAACAAGGCTCCAAAGAGTTGAAACAGATCTTTCTTAGACACAAACAAACACTGTGTGATATCTTTAGAGTAATATTTATCTTTACTCCCACTGAAGCAGCTGCGTAAGCTTCACCCTCTTGGTGCCATGGAGTTTAAGCTTGAGTCCCAATACAGAGATTCCTGCAAAAATCTTAAAAAAGAAATATGAGTTGGGTATGCAGGGAGGAATGGGGATTGGCCGTGAGTGGGGTGCATGACCTAACCTGCATCGGTGGAACAGTAGAGGTTAGACTTCTTCTTGCCTGCATGTACACATGAGGAAGTAGAACTGTCATTTAGGGTACATGTGCTGCTCTAACCAAGGCCCTAGACCCATTTTCAGTTCACAGCGAGGCCAAAACATGTTGAAAGATTGTACCTATGGAGAATGTCCAAGACATAAGCTTATGGTATCATCTGGAATTGTTTTTTAACTCTACCCAACGTACCCCTTAGATGAAGGCACTTCCTAGAGTATAGAAAGAGATAGTTTTAATGTTTTGTCTTATTCTTGTATAGCCAGAATTACTTATTCTGAACACCCACTTCCAGAGGTTGAGACCACCATGGTGCTATTACCCTAGCATTGGGGGGTAAACTAGCCAATGCTAAAGTATGCCACAATAATGTGGGTAAGGCGTTTCCATCCAAATCTTTGTCTTGTGTTCCCATAGCACATGATGACTTATTCCAATGAGGATGAAGAGAAAATAGGCTGTGTACCATGTGTGGTGCGAGGTTTAGAATTGGAGGTTGTAGATAGCAAATAACTTCTACATGTTGTTTGTATGATATCAAAAATGCAACTCACAGTTTGAGTAAGTTTACAATTTTGAGTAAGTATACTAGATTTCAGTATTCACACACAGCACTTTTGTAGTAACTTAAACTTTTGCAGTAACTCACCCTTTTGTAGTAAGTTAGCATTGCACATGCCAACCACTGACACTGCAATATCCTCCTGTAGAAAATAATGGTGGTAGGGCCTAACTAAAAAAGTGTAAGTTATTCCAAAAGTGCAGTTTGTAATTAGCAATTTGTAGCAAGTTTTGTAATACATATGTAATACTACAAAACATTTTATAGGGTGCAGTTGGTGAATCGGGCCCAACATGGGTAGAAACGTGCCTACAATCATGTACAGCATAAAATTACTAAGTGAACATTTGCGCCTGTATAGAATAGAAATAATGTAACCCTGGAGTGAAGTCTGGTTCAGTGTGTTGAGTTACATGCTGCAATGTTTACCTACCAGTAAAGATTTCAGTGTAAGCAGTACTGCATATTAAACAAGATAGATACTGAGTGCAACTGGTGTGAGTTGCAGAGTCACATTTAAATTAGTCTGCGGCTTAAATCCAAGACATGTAGCCAAAATCTGTAAAGAAAAACTAAAGCTTCAGTTTACAATGTATTAACAACTTGTTGATAAATGGGTCACAGGCTCATGCTAAATAGTTCTAATATGGTGTTGCATACAATTTCTATATAAACTGAAGGTGTATAAGGTGTAGATATTCATGTATAGATCTTTCCTAGGTATTTTGATACATAATACATTGTTGAAAAGTGCATAATTTATGGATGACACATTCGGAGATTGTTGAATTGACAATATTTATTTAGTTAGTCGTTTATGTTTTATTTATTAAGTGAGTTTTCTAAAACACTCTACTGAGTAAGAAAAGAAACAGAATACAGAGTAACAGATTATGTATAGGTAAATTGTAATTTAAACATGTTGGTAATGGTAGCAGGTCGGTTACTGCTATGCATACAAATTACTAAGCAAATAGAATCCAGATAGATCATGTTGGTTGCAATATATTACACAATTTATAAGTAGTCAACAGCGTAAACCAAGATTTATAAGTAATGTGGCAGTTGGGCAGGGTATGTCAGAATAGTCAACATATGAAGGGTTGCAAATTGTTTATAAGGCCATTACCATGTAAACAGGTAGGTAATAGTTTAGGTAGTGATTTACAGGTGAAGCTAGGGTTATATTGGATGTGTTTAGACAGTTTAAAATGTACAGTCACAGGGGTAGGATTTCACGATCGGAACGATCACTGCATTCATCATTTTCTAAAAAGTAGAACTTTCACATTCTTCTTGAAAATAATGGAGGAGGGGTGTGTGTATGTGGATCTCTGTAGGTAGAGATTTCCAAATCCTGGGTGCAGTACCAGGAAAAGATAGAACATAGGTGCTTTATTTTTCAAATTTTAGTATTTCAAGGAGTAGAGAGTGTGCTGCGTCAACTACACAAGGTGAGTTTCTGTGCAAGGTATTTTGGGGTTCATTGTGCATTATTTCTGATAATGCGCTCTTTACAATGTAACATGCTTCGATAGGTAGCCAATTTAAAGCAATCAATCAGGGAGTGATTTGAGTAAAAAGACTTGTTCCAGTTGCGAGTCTTGCAGCAGCTTTGAGCAGTGGTCGCACCAGTCAGCACCGCAATACAATAATCTAGACTGGAGAGTACAAGGGTTTGTAGCACCTTTTGGAAGATGGCTAACGGAATGACAAGCTTGATTTTCCCAAGAAGCCTGAGTTGGTTACGTGCACCTTTGATGGTGGAGTTGATGTCCGTGATCATGTTTATGTGCTTACTGAAGTAGAGTGTGAGACATTTTGTACAGTCAATCATTTTTGGACAACAATTTAGGGTTTCGGGTGTTGTAGTCAGTTGTGTATTAGGGGTGTGTTATGTTGGGGAGATAGGTGGAAGTCTGTCCTCAGTGGGTTTAGTTTAGTTGGTTAGTTGAGAGTCATGCTTGAGACTATGCCAATGTTTGTTGAGAAGGATTATATCACCTATGGAAGTGACTTTGAGGTAGAGTTGGGTGCCATAAGTGTTAAGATGGGATTGTATTGTGGCTGGGAATTGATTTGAAGTAAGGGGTTCCATGTACAGGTTAAAGAGAGTTGGGGCCAGAGCGGAGCCTTGAGGAACTCCAGGGGTTGAAATGTGAGGATGGCTTCGATAGGAAGTCCTTTAGTTTCATTTGTTGAAGGCGGATGTTGAGGTAAGAAGAGAATCATTTAAGGACAGTCCCATTCTTAACTATTCATATATGGAAGGAGGCTAGAACGTATATTAGGTTAACAGGGCCACAGGCAGAGGAGAGATCATGTAATACAGGCAGAAAAGATTCTCATTTCACCAGAATTGTGAGGGCATCATCCGTGATGCTGAGGAAAGCCATATGCATACCCTATCCTGCTCTGATGCCTTCTTGGAGGTCATCAAGTAGGTGGTAATCCATGATATGTTAATTCAGCTGTGATAGTACACATTTCCCAAGGATTTTGGCAAAGAGACAGAGTACAGTATGGTTTTAGGTGTGGTTCTAAGCTTAAGTACTATGCTATTCTGCTAGATTCATGAATGTTTAGAGTGTATTTTAACAAACAATAGAGGGTTGTCCACTGAGCATAACTTAACCTGCCTTTTCAGTGGCTAGTGCAAAGATACAAATAATTCACTTAATTGTAGGTCAGCTGAGGTGGTTTCCAAGCTGGTCCCACCATGGTAAATAAAGAACGTGCATTTTTAGGGTACAAATGTGGGTGAGTTGACAGATAATCTATGTCTCATGCATGTTTCAAAAGGTTAAGTCCATTACTTGATTGGTGATAGAAAATTACCCCTGGTGAAGCTTATTAAATGAGATTCAATCTACAATATAGTACATATAGTTACCTTTATAAATTATGCACATTATTAAAATGTTTTATTAGTTTAAAAATAATTGTTATCATATTACAAAATAAAATATATTTTTAAACATTATTAAAACCTAAATCATTATTAACAATAATCAAACGCAGCTTTTAGTTAAATGTATACCATATTAATGAAAATTAAATTTCTAGGTGTGTGTTTTATTTTATGTTATTGAAAAACTAAAGAAAATAGAATATAGGAACATAAGTACATTATTTTATTAGGTAGTAAACATTTATTTTGAAGAGATAATGTGCTCTAACATTTTATTTTATTAGTTGTCTGTAGTAAGTAATTATTTAATTAATTGCATTCCTAAATTTAACAGTAAAATGAATAAATCAGGTTTAAATAAAAAAAAATATATATATATATATATATATATATATATATATATATATATATACACTCCACCTTTGCCAGTTTAGAGCGATGCCACTGTCGTGAGCGGTCCAGGTAAGGTTACCGGCCAGCCTTCAAATTGTTTCCAACACCTCTCGAGTCAAGAAGTAAACCTGGACACCCAGCGCCTGTAGTAAATCCTTTATTCTTTTTAGACAGGAAAAAAATCGACGCGTTTCACCTTTACGGCTTGATCACTCTCGTCTGGTCGGGAACAAACGACCATTTTTTAAATTACCTTACACCACACCCAACGTGCAGGTCATGTGATGACCAATGTAAACGTGGAGGACATTTTGGGCTAGTCAGCAAATACATTAGATGCAAACACAATACGCTATACACAGTATCCATATTCGATATATGTACAACAAATGCAGTATAATTTCCAGTTGGTGGTAATGTAATTAAATACAACACGGAAATCACCATAAATCAATTGCAAACAATAAAATTGATGTAATGCAATATAGAGTGCCACATAAACCCGATTTAAATAAAACAAAAATCCTATATGCTCTTGTTGCCCATGTGGGCTGCAATATAGAACAACCATAGAACAACAAGAGCATATAGGATTTTTGTTTGATTTAAATCGGGTTTATGTGGCACTCTATATTGCATTACATCAATTTTATTGTTTGCAATTGATTTATGGTGATTTCCGTGTTGTATTTAATTACATTACCACCAACTGGAAATTATACTGCATTTGTTGTACATATATCGAATATGGATACTGTGTATAGCGTATTGTGTTTGCATCTAATGTATTTGCTGACTAGCCCAAAATGTCCTCCACGTTTACATTGGTCATCACATGACCTGCACGTTGGGTGTGGTGTAAGGTAATTTTAAAAATGGTCGTTTGTTGCCGACCAGACGAGCGTGATCAAGCCGTAAAGGTGAAACGCGTCGATTTTGTTTCCTGTCTAAAAAGAATAAAGGATTTACTACAGGCGCTGGGTGTCCAGGTTTACTTCTTGACTCGAGAGGTGTTGGAAACAATATATATATATATATATATATATATATATATATATATATATATATATATATTACCTACTGGAGGTCGCCAGTAGGTAGTTATAGTTAGGACCTAGTTTCCATAGGAAATCCGCAACATTCTATTGGGAATAACTTTGGCCCTGGTGGACGAATGTTTGCGAATTTCTCAAAGAAGATGGCTAGGTCAGCTGCGCTCATTCTGTGAAAGTTTTGGGGGGATTGGTGAAGTGGGGGCTGAGATAAAAGGGGGGTCCCAAAACGTGTTTTTCCCATGTTATTTTCCATAGGACGTTTAGACACGGCTACAGCTCGAACGGCTGAATGGATTTATAAGAAATTTGGTAGAAAGGTAGAGTGTGGGTCGCAGATCACGCTTTTGCTTAAATGGTGTAAATCCGTTCAGTAGTTGCTGAGAAAATTAAAGTTAAAGTCAATTATATATCTATAAGCGCGGACGGGTGCGCGCACTCAAGCGGCTGCGCGCGAGCGGAATTTTTTTTTGCTGCGTGACGTCTTTTAACGTTCGATTCGAAGGAAATCAGGAAGTGTTGACCGCCATTTTATCAATGCGAGTAAATATATTGTTCATTTAAAAGCGTTGGAACATGGAAAGGGGAGAAGGTAGAGATTGTTTTGCTGCGTAGGTTTTCTCAGGGTGTGCAGTTAGGTCCTTAAAGGCGAAAATATATATATATATTTTTTTTTAAAGTTGCAGGGTTTGCGCACTCGGGCGCGCACACCTATTTATAAGAGTGTGAAAATGGAGATAAATCAGAAGTTTGAGTGCTTTGATATAAGGTGGTTCTGAAAAGAGCCCTTGTGTTAATTGAGTTTTTTCTGCATTTATAAGTAAGTAGCGATGCAGAGCCGGATGTTGCAGAGGAAGATTCTGTTTCTGCCTTCCTTCTTACTTAGTTATGGTTTTTTCACTCCCACTCCAGGCTTTTAGTCTGTGGATGGAAATCCATGAACCTAGACTCACCTATGAAAATCATACTATTGATGCTTGACTGAGGCCAAGGAGATCAGAGTGCATGTGTGTGTAAGGTGATATACCTCTGGGGAGATGATGTTACGTTTAAACGTAGCCCCTGAGTGCTTAGTTCGGTTCTGTTCTCTGTCACTGTTGTTGATTTAGAGCCCCAAATACAAAGGCTTGTTGTTGCTTGTGAATCCCCAAGTGTATATTTGCTCATACTGATCCATAACGCCCCGGCGTATCCATGTCGTAGGCCGCAAGAGTGGGCGAAACTCAGCTGGCCGAGCTAGACTTGGGGAGGGGGCAGGAGCCAAGAGGAAACAAGGAGGGGTTTTCATCATTTGGGACAAAAAATATTTCTAAACCAATGAAAAGTTTTATTAACAAGTCACATGACCTGTTATGCTTACGTTACGCGCTCCGCGCCGTGCCCCGGATTGCTTTCGGGAAGCTGTGCTTCGCGCCTCGTGCACTGGAGCACTTCCGGGTGCGCTAACGCGGCGTGTCATATGACGCATTATGCGACAACGCGATACGTCGTTGGGGCTCCACCGGAACTGATCGAATTGGTAGTCTACAGTGTTTCTGGAAGTTTCAGACTGAAGCTGGCGTCAGCATGAGAGCACCCCGTGGCTACGTCGTGGCCATTCTGCGAGCAATCATGGCAGAAGCTCCCCACCGGAACTCTGCGGCAGTCGGGGGCCCCGGTGACTCTTGTAGAATCTTCAAGGCTGATGGGACGCTTTTGGGAATGGGGCCCATGCCGTAGCAGTCAAGCGTCCGAGTTCCAGGGTTGGCCAGAGCCATCCTTGCAGGCCAGGCCCAAGTCTGTGGAGCCGACCGCCATTTCCTGAGCTCCGTGGCAGCCGCCTGTCGCTGTACCGCAAGAGTGGGTGCAATTCAGCCGGATGGCGGGTGAGACGCTGTAATAGCAAGAGCAGGCGTAATTCAGCTGGCCGAGCGAGGCAATGTGCCGCAGGAGCGGGCGCAACTCAGCTTGTCGAGTGAAGCGCTGGGGTGCAGCTGAGAAACCTCCACCTGGGGAGGTGGGGGAGGCTCGTTCGCACCGCCTCTCCCTTCCAGTGCACCCCACGCCATCTCCTGGCGCAGGTATATGTGATGGTCGGACCAGGGCACCGCAGGACGTGTCTTCAGGTCAAACGGATTGTGGGACAAGGTCCAGAATGGAAGAGTCACCAAAAGGCTAAAAGTTCCGCCGGACCCCGGGAGCCGGCCGCCTATGTCGAGTGAAGTGCTGGGGTGCAGCTTAGAAACCTCCACCTGGGGAGGTGGGGGAGGCTCGTTCGCGCCGCCTCTCCCTTCCAGTGCACCCCACGCCGTCTCCTGGCACAGGTATATGTGATGGTTGGACCAGGGCACCGCAGGACGTGTCTTTAGGTCAAACCCTCAACTATGGCACCCAACATCCAGGACTTATGCCATTTGTGGAAGGCAGTGACATCGAAGCATCTCAGGGACCAAGCATATCCAGAGTCCTTCCTACAGCCTCTGCGTTCCTTCTTACCTAGTTATGGTTTTTTCACTCCCACTCCAGGCTTTTAGTCTATGGATGGCAAACTATGAACCTACACTCACCTATGAAAATCTTACTATTGATGCTTGACTGAGGACAAGGAGATCAGTGAAGCGCTGGGGTGTAGCTAAGAAACCTCCACCTGGGGAGGTGGGGGAGGCTCGTTCGCGCCGCCTCTCCCTTCCAGTGCACCCCACGCTGTCTTATATGTGATGGTTGGACCAGGGCGCCGCAGGACGTGTCTTTAGGGTTGTAGCTGAGAAACCTCCTCCTGGGGAGGTGGGGGAGGCTCGTTCGCGCCGCCTCTCCCTTCCAGTGCACCCCACGCCGTCTCCTGGCGGAGGTATATGTGATGGTTGGACCAGGGCACCGCAGGACGTGTCTTTAGGTCAAACCCTCAAGTATGGCACCGAACATCCAGGACTTATGCCATTTGTGGAAGGCAGTGACATCGAAGAATCTCAGGGACCAAGCATATCCAGAGTCCTCCCCGGGGTATTTGCACAACGGTCCTCCACCCCTAGGCCGCCAGCTATGCTACCTTGACAGGAACAGTGTCATGCATTTGGATCGATGTTGCAGCAGGCTGCCATGTAAATAGTTATTTAATGAAACGTTTTACCCTGTTACTTTGTTGGTGTGTTGTATATATTTATAATATTTGCATAGGGTTTGTCGTTATTTTGGGCGGGGTGGGCGGCATAGCAAATTCACTGAAAAAACCATAGGTTATAGACCATATATAGTTAAATATCTCAAGTCCATCTCTGCACTCGATGGAGATACAGGTCGTCGATCAGAAAATGTGCTGGCCACCTCTAATGGTAATAGCGTGGCCAGGGCTTTTGTCGATGCCTCTGCAAATTGCACAGGGTGCACTTGTTTGACATGCCGCACCATGGTATGTATGGAAAAGGAATATTTTTTTGTTGGATTTCCTCTTGAGAGAAACGAGTCATATGTCGTGCAGGTAACTTTTGGTGCATTTACTTTCTTTTGATCTTCAGGATAAGTGAAAAATTGCCAGATGAAAGATTCTTTTTTTCTTCTTAAAGGTAGTCGATCATTTTGTTCAGATTCGGAAGATGAATGAGATACGGTAGCCATTTCACCAAAGTCTTCCGAAAAATGTAGGACGTTGTTCTCTCTTGAGAGTACAAAAGATAGTGAGGGAAGTGGGTGGAGTGCTGCGTGTAAATTCCAGAATAGAAACTAGTAAGAACCAATTGGAAGTGTTGTTTTCATGTTGCAGCAGGCTGCCATGTAAATAGTTATTTGATAAAACGTTTTACCCTGTTACTTTGCTGGTGTGTTGTATTTATTTATAATATTTGCATAGGGTTTGTCGTTATTTTGGACGGGGTGGGCGGCGGAGCCGAGCTATCTTGCAGCCATCATGGCGTCGAGCTCGGTTTCTCTCACTAGTTTCATATTTCTCATGAGGGGTTGTTCCTAATGTTTCTATTTTAGCGAGGTCAAAAAGAGATCCTATCAGTGGCCTACTGATTTTGCTCGATTCCTTTTGTTTTTTCTAACGATTTTTAAGTTAAAGTTTGCTAGCACGATACAGCGGCTAGTCCGCATTTTATATATATGTCTTTTTTATTAGGGGTGTCCTCCGGTGGAGTCGGACGATCTACCTCTAATAAACGGTAAGTGTTCCTCTGAAGGAATGCGTCTTGAAAGTGGCTGACTGTAATGTATGATATTTCACTCAGTGACTTTCAGGCCCATGCTGTTTCAAAACTGTGCATGTGCTTGAAGCAGGCGTAGGTATTGACGCAGCATTGTGAATATAGTGCATTGGTGAGCCTTGCTGGAGCTGCATCACAGTTGCGATGCAACTCTAGCAATGTATTACTTTTTCAGCACAGATGTGTTACGCATGTATGGTGTTTTTGTACCATGGTGCGCCACATTTCAAATGTGGCACACCATGGGTAACGGAGCACTAGCATACTGTGGTGCACATTAACTGGTGCATATCTGGGTATGAAGTAGTTAACATAAATCTGCCCCATAGGTTACAAATCCGCGTTTAGTAGACTGTTTGGCCTTTGTAGTTTTATGTATTTTCTGTTATTCTATGTAGGTATGTAATATTGCAATATTTTTGTCACGAAAAAGAAGCCATGAGTATTGGGTTTGTGAAAGATTGCAAGATTTTTAAAATTAAAAAGCAACAACCATGGCATTGTTTAATATAGTATTGTAAATACTTATCTTTAACAATGATGAGAGAGTAAAAAAGGTTAACCTGATGTTTTAAAGTTATTCACAGGCTTCTTTAGAGGAAGTATTCTATATGATTGTAGCGTGGGTGTTTCACTTTTTTATAGGTAATAGAATGCATTCTGCAAGCATGTAGTACTCCTGCTACAGCATAAATATTTTTCAGTGCTTATTTTCATTTCGTAAGTGGTATTGAGACCGACACAGAACTTCAATGGATCGGAGGGGCTGTTCCTGTGCATCTGGAGGACTGCCAAGCCGTTGCAGCAGTGGGAGTGAGGCCTCTTACAGGGGCGTAGCGCAGCTCCTTTTGATGTTCACAATTGCAGATAACAGGGTAGAGATGTCCATGGAATTTATGGATGGTTAGTCACACTAGAGTGTGCGCGGCGCCCCTAGCACCTTATTACGGCACACAGGGGAGCCGCGTTGCACAGTTTGAGAATCAGAGACTTAGGAGATAAACCTTCATAATAGGAAGGCTTCTAAGTGATAAAAATCGCCGGTGCTCGGCGTTAAAAATATCACTGCTATCGGTGGAATTTTCCACGGTGTTAGTGCTTCAACAGAAATGGGAACACATATCTGATAGAAAATCCTGTAACAATCTCAGTATTTCACATTATCGCGTGAAAAGAAAGTCTTTCGAAAGATGTTGAACATTGTTCCCTTTTGAGAGTAGAAAAGATAGTGAGAGAAGTGGGTGGAGTGCTCCGTGTAAATTGCAGAATAGAAACTACTAAGAACCAATTGGAAGTGTTGTTTTCAAGTCACATGACTTCACATGCGCGTCTCTGGACATGTACGCGGTGATAGTATCTGGTCACGTACGCCATTTGGAAGTAGCGGTCTAATTCAGCGAAGTTTCAAAACGTGAAAAGGAGTAAATCCAAACATATCCGGATTTAATATATCTTCTGAGCTCGATTCAAGCATACAATTGTTAAAGTATAAAACCTTTTATATATTTTTTTTAAATACCAAGGTGTGTACATTCGGTCACGAAAGTTTAAAAAGACATTCGGCTCCATTTAATGAAAATTTTCATAATAATAAAAAAGAAGCCTAGGTTTAGTGTCTTTGACGTAGTATAAGTTCTTTGATGGGTCTATGAAGAAATTTAATAAGTTGCAATTGCAAAGTTTTCACGAAATATATAGGCGGGTGCGCGCACACGGTCGCGCACGAACGAAAGCCAAAAAAGCGGAGATAAACCCCCTTTATAATATGCTCCTGGAGCTCTTTTTGGTAGAATGAGTTAGTTCTGAAAAGAACTTTTTTTTTTTTTAAAACAAGTGTTATGTTGTTTTTGATTTTTTTAACTTGCAACAACATTTTCATGTGTGACACAGGATCAAAATGAAATGAAGAAATTTATCTTTTCTCGGGGCATTTATGACTTTCAATTTTTAGTTTAGTAAGAATGAGGCTCTGCTCTCCGTACAGAAGAATTTGTCCACACTCGTTGCATTTCATGTGCACCTTTGCAAGATATGGTCTCAAGTCCATCACAGCACTCGATGGAGATACAGGTCGTCCACCAGAAGATGTGCTGGCCACCTCTGATGGTAATAGCGTGGCCAGGGCTCTTGTCGATGCCTGTGCAAATTCCACAGGGTGCACTTGTTTGACATGCCGCACCATGGTATGTATGGAAAAGGAATATTTTTTTCTTGTATTTCCTCTTGAGAGAACCGAATTGCATATCGTGCAGGTAACTTTTGGCGCATTTACTTTCTTTTGTTCTTCAGGATAAGTGAAAAATTGCCAAATAAAAGATTCCTTTTTTCTTTTTAAAGGTAGTCGCTCATTTCCTTCAGATTCGGAAGATGAATGCGGGGCGGCAGCCATTTCAGCAAAGTCTTCCGAAGGGTGTTGAACGTTGTTCTCTTTTGAGAGTAGAAAAGATAGTGAGAGAAGTGGGTGGAGTGCTCCGTGTAAATTGCAGAATAGAAACTACTAAGAACCAATTGGAAGTGTTGTTTTCAAGTCACATGACTTCACATGCGCGTCTCAGGACGTGGACGCGGTGATAGTATCTGGTCACGTACGCCATTTGGAAGTAGCGGTCTAATTCAGCGAAGTTTCAAAACGTGAAAAGGAGTAAATCCAAACATATCCGGATTTAATATATCTTCTGAGCTCGATTCAAGCATACAATTGTTAAAGTATAAAACCTTTTATATATTTTTTTAAAATACCAAGGTGTGTACATTCGGTCACACACGAAAGTTTAAAAAGGCATTCGGCTCCATTTAATGAAAATTTTCATAATATTAAAAAAGAAGCCTAGGTTTAGTGTCTTTGACGTATTATAAGTTCTTTGATGGGTCTATGAAGAAATTCAATAAGTTCAGATTGCAAAGTTTTCACGAAATATATAGGCGGGTGCGCGCAGTCGGTCACGCACGAAAGCCTGGAAATGCGCTATCTATTTTATTGAGAACTGTTGCCGAGAGTGCGCACACCGGGTCGTGCACGAAAGTTTAGAAAGGTTATTTTTCTTTACAGACAAATATTAATGCGTTCAAAAAAAGGCAAGGTACAGACTTTCTAATTCTGTATCGCTTTACAAGGAGTCTCTATGCAACTTGAACAGTGAAGAAAACGGCTTGTTTCCGAAAAAAATATTGCCAGAACTTTATTGACAAAAGTATAGGTTGCATACACGAGATATTTCTGAATTAGCATTTTAAAAACCAATGAAATTCACTGAAAAAACCATAGGTTTTACACACGTTATAGTTAGGAAGTAGCATTTACAAAACCTATGAAATTCACAAAAAAAAACATAGGTTTTAGACACGTTATAGTTAGGAAGTAGCATTTACAAAACCTATGAAATTCGCTCAAAAAACCATAGGTTTGACACCAGTTATAGTTAGCTGGAAATTTTACTGATATAAAACCAATGAAATTCCACATTATAGTTAGTTGGACTCACTATAACTTGCGCGTGCAATGCACTGCTGATGACGTCACATATTACATCACTCATGACATGGTCAGTGACATCACTCATGACATCACTGATGACATCATCATTGTGACAGAGTGACAGACCTCCTTTCACTGTAATGTAACCCTTGAAACACATATTCAAAAATAGAAGTTAAAATTTTCAAAAAAATAAAGATACCCATACCAGTTACAACAACCAATTCAGTAATACCACCATCAATATACACATCCACTCATTCACCAACAGTTCTATACAGTCACTCATACATATACTTACTCATCATATGTAGTGATATATCTATACATCCTGTTACACACCGACAGTCATTCAAAAGTTATAGACACACATACTCACACATGCAAATAAACTATTGAACATCCATTAATTTGCATATACAGCTATACACATACTACCACTTTTCTTCTGAGGAAACTTACACATAGTTACTCTCTTAAATATTCACTTATAGAAACACATACTAACTTAAACAGGAACTCTTACAATCCCTCACTCTCACATATACTCACTTATATACATCAATATTCACATATACTAGATTAAATTAAATTAAAACATATGTAGTTATTGACAAAGACACTAGTGAGACAGTCATTCACTCACTTACACACACATATACAGACTCATCCACCCATACAGTCCTGCACATATGCTGTCTTCAAAACAGATACATAGAGAGAGTTAGTCATTCATGCATTTATGTGTTAAGTATTACCCCCACCAAACCATACAGACACTCATACTGATACTAAAAAAACATCTAATAACCCATATACATACACATGTAGCTACTCAACCAACCCATGCAGCCACTTATACTCAAAGTGAAACACTAATACATATATTTAAATATTTACGCACTAATATTTATTTATCAAAAAGACACACATTCACTGGATGGTGTCATCAGTGATGTCATGAGTGATGTCACTGACCATGTCATGAGTGATGTAATATGTGACGTCATCAGCAGTGCATTGCACGCGCAAGTTATAGTGAGTCCAACTAACTATAACGTGGAATTTCATTGGTTTTATATCAGTAAAATTTCCAGCTAACTATAACTGGTGTCAAACCTATGTTTTTTTCAGTGAATTTCATAGGTTTTGTAAATGCTACTTCCTAACTATAACGTGTGTAAAACCTATGTTTTTTTTTGTGAATTTCATAGGTTTTGTAAATGCTACTTCCTAACTATAACGTGTGTAAAACCTATGGTTTTTTCAGTGAATATATATATATATATATATATATTCATAGCAATTTTTCCTATTATTTCCCTAAGTGAGTTGCCCACCGCAGTAACAGGCATTTCCTCCACAGGGATCGAGATCTCCACTAAGATGGTAAAGATTTCTTCCTATGTTTTATGTTTGAAGTTACAAGTAGGGACTTAACCCCTTCCATGCTGATGACGGAGCGGTTCCGTCATCAGCATCGGTTGGGCTGTGCTGATGACGGAACCGCTCCGTCATCAGTACAGCCCTCGGGGGGAGCGCTGTCGCTCCCCCCCTGGGGCTCCGATCGTGGTGGCTGTAGTGGGGGTGGCAGCGGAAGACTTCGCGCTGCTCCCCACGCCCCCCGCACTTCCTGGTGACGTCAGCGCGCTGTTGCGCACGCCGACATCATCAGGAAGTGCCAGACGCGCTGGAAGCCATTTGCTTCCAGCGCGTCGAGCAGGTAGGTCTTTTTTTCTGCTCTCCGGTGGGGTTGGGGGGGCCATTACTCGGTGCCTTGAGGCATCAGGGGGGAGGAAACACTGTTTCCTCTCCCCTGATGTCCCAATGCAGGGCATTACTGGTTCAGGGTCGCGCACAGCGTCGCGATCTTGCACCAGTAATGCCCCACTAGACACCAGGGTTTTTTTTTGTTGAAAAGGAAGTGACCCCTTGGGCAAGGGTCGCTTCCTAGGGCCATAATATTGAAGGTCAGACTTTTCTGCCCCCCCGTGTCAAGATCGCTCGTTTTAGCGAGCAATCTCGACCCAGGGGGGGGCAGAAAAGCCCACTAGACACCAGGGATTATTTTTTTTGATAAAAGGAAGCGACCCCTTGGGAAAGGGTCACTTCCTGGGGCATTTATAATTTGTTTAGACTTTTCTGTCCCCCCTGGGGGCAGATCGACCGTTTTATTCGGGAATCTGGACCCAGGGGGGGGGGCGGGAAAGCCCACTAGACACCAGGGATTGTGTTTTTATTAGTAAAGGAAGCGACCCCTTGGGCAAGGGTCGCTTCCAGGGCCATAAAAATGTAGTGTAGACTTTTCTGCCCCGGGGCAGATCGCCCATGTTAGCGCGTGATCTGGACCCAGGGGGGGCAGAAAAGCCCACTAGACACCAGGGATTATTTTTTTTGATAAAAGGAAGCGACCCCTTGGGAAAGGGTCGCTTCCTGGGGCATTTATTATTTGTTTAGACTTTTCTGCCCCCCCTGGGGGCAGATCGACCGTTTTATTCAGGAATCTGGACCCAGGGGGGGGGCAGGAAAGCCCACTAGACACCAGGGATTGTGTTTTTATTAGTAAAGGGAGCGACCCCTTGGGCAAGGGTCGCTTCCAGGGCCATAAAAATGTAGTGTAGACTTTTCTGCCCCCCCTGGGGGCAGATCGCCCATGTTAGCGCGTGATCTGGACCCAGTGGGGGCAGAAAAGCCCACTAGAAACCAGGGATTTGTTTATAATTGTAAAGGAAGCGACCCCTTGGGGAAGGGTCGCTTCCTAGTGGCCCATAATTTTTTTTAGACTTGTCTTTTGGGCCACATCTGGACCCAGGGGGGGTAGAAAAGCCCACTAGACACCAGGGATTTTAGTATATTTATTAAGGAAGCGACCCCTTGGGCAAGGGTCGCTTCCAGGGGGCATTATAAATATTGTAGACTATTCTGCCCCCCCCCTGGGGGCGGAGTGGCTGTTTTTTTTTACAGTTTCTGGTCCCAGGGGGGGGATAGAAAAGCCCACTATACTCCAGGTTTTTGTTTTTTATAGGGAGCGACCCCTTGGCCAAGGGTTGCTTCCTTGGGCCCATTTGTTTTCAGTATGTTCTGCCGTGTCTTTATTTGGCCTCTCTGCCCTCTGTAGGGTTGCTTCCAGGGGGCCCACGTTTATAATAATTTATAATCTTCCCCCCCTTGGGGACAGACACCCCATTTGTGACATACCCTGTGACATAGCCTGTTGTAATGTGTGTTGTTTTTGTTTCTTCTAATGTGTATTGGGTTTTTTTCTCTTTAGATTGTTGCAGTGTGCGGTTCTGTTACTGGTGGTTCTGTTGTTCTGCTGTTTCTGTAGTTGCATGTGTTTGGTAAGAGACCTTTTTTTTGTTCAATTGTAATGTAATTGTTTATTTTGCAAAGTGTGTAGTAATACGAGTATGTTTGGTTTCTGTTTGTTGTGATTGTAAAACATGTTTTGCATTTGTTTTTGATGTGTCCTTCTGTAGATGTAAGTTTTTGTTTCTTCTTTCTAGTGGGATATCGTTGCCTATTTGCTGTGTCTTTGCAGAATAGGTGCTGGTGAGTGTAGTTGTGTCTTGTAAGTGAATTGTATATTTTTTCTAAATATAGTTTTTTGTGAAAAAGTCTTAAATTTTTTATCTTACTTTGCGCAGTGTTGGGGTTGTTGAGTTGTTTGTGCAGACTCCTTTATTTGTAAGGATAATGGCTAGCCGCCGGATTACTGCTCAGCAAGTTGTTGGAATGCTTTTTGATTCTTCCTCTGACCATGGTCCAGAGTCTGACTCTGATTCTGAGCCAGAGGTGGGAGGTGAAGATTCAGGTAGTGAGTTTTCTCTACACATGGCTTCATCTGATGATGAAGACACTTTGAGTGCTGATGAAGCTACTTTTGGTGTGGATGATGTGCCTGTGGTTGGGGAGGACATTGCTGTGCTTGTGGTTGGGAAGGACATTGCTGTGACTGTGGTTGCAGAGGACATTGCTGTGCCAATAGTGCGGCAAGAGACATCTGGGCTGCAGCCTGGGGCTGCTAGACTTCCAGTTGGTGTAGTGAGACAAGAGGCAGCTGGGCGGCAGCCTGCGGCTGCAAGACTTGACGATGAAAGTTCTGACCTCTGGGTTGCACCAGGCATGGTGCAGCCGGCATTGCCTGATTTTACTGGTGTTCCAGGGTGTAGGGTGAACACTGAAAACTTTTTGCCTATTGATTTTTTCAAGTTGTTTATGGATGATGTGTTTTTGGCAGAGATTGTAGAGCAGACTAATTTGTATGCTGAAATTTTTTTGAGGGTGAACAGTGCCAGCCTTAAGCCCCACGCTAGAGCTACCCGGTGGACTCCCACAAATTTGGAAGAGATGAAAAAGTTTTTGGGTTTAACTTTTTTGATGGGCTTGCTTAGGAAACCATCAATGGCTTCATATTGGTCTACTAGTCCCTTGATGGCAACAGCTATATTTCCGGCAGTCATGAGTCGTGATAGGTATTTGCTTCTGCTGCGGATGATGCATTTTGTTGACAATAGTCTTGCTTTGCCACGAGATCACCCTGATTGTGACCGTCTTTTCAAGATTCGGCCTGTCATTGATCATTTGGTTGATCGATTTTCTGAGATCTTTTATCCTGGGAAAGAAATTGCAGTGGATGAGTCTTTGCTGTTGTTCAAGGGCCGCTTGGTATTTCGGCAATACATTCCTAGGAAGAGGGCACGCTATGGAATCAAACTGTATATGCTGTGTGACAGTGAGACTGGATATGTCTCTAATTTCAGGGTGTACACTGGTAAGGAATCCAGGATTAACCCCCCTGGTTGTCCGTCGACTTTTGGAGTGACTGAGAAAATTGTGTGGGAACTTGGTCGTGGATTGTTTAACAAAGGCCATCATTTGTATGTCGATAACTTCTACACTGGTGTGCGGTTGTTTAGGGAATTGGCCAAAGTGGACACTGTTGCTTGCGGCACAATCCGCTCAACCTTTAATGCTTTTGTTGTGTTCCAGAAATCTTGTCTCCAGTCAAAGATGACTTTTGTAAAGTTTCAGGAGTCTGTAATAGGCAGCCTTGTTTTAGTGGAACAGGCAAGTGTTTCTAGAGTTGGAGTGGTGGAGGATGTTGCCAGATTGAAAGATCGCCACTTTCCTGATACAATTCCTCCTACAACCTCAAAAGACTTTCCCAGTCGGAGATGTAGAGTCTGTTGGCAAAGAGGTTTGCGGAAGGAGGTTTGCATGCACTGCCCCGACTGCCCTTCAAACCCCGGGCTGTGTGTACCTGCTTGTTTTAGATTGTACCACACGCAAAATAATTTTTGGGAGTATCAATGAGTGCTAAAGTGAACTGGTTGGTCTTTATTCTGTAAAACTTATTGTTCAGTTTCAAAGTTTGTATTTGTGTAGTCTTTTTAGATTTAGTTGTCGAGTTAGTAGATTTGTATCAATTTGCAATTTGTTTTTGTTTCTCTTTTATTTAAAAAAAAAACTAAAGTATGATGTTGGTTTGCTTGTAGTGTCCATTGTCTGACTGTGTGCATGGTTTGGCGCTTGGCTGCCGGTGTCTGTGGACTGGTGCTTGTCTGGCGGTGTCTGGGACTGGTGCTTGACTGGCGGTGTGCAAGGTCTGGTGTTTGGTTGGCGGTGTGCGGGCTCTTGCGCTTGCCTGGTGTTGTGTTTGGATTTGTCTTTGGCTGGTGGTGTTCGTGGAGTGGTGCTTGGCTGGCGGTGTGTGTGGAGTTGCGCTTGGCTGGTGGTGTGTGTTGAGTGGCGCTTGGCTGGTCGTGTGTGTGGAGTGGCGCTTGGCTGGTGGTGTGCGTGGAGTGGTACTTGGCTGTCTGTGCACGGAGTGGTGCTTGGCTGGTGTTGTGTTTGTGGAGTGGTGCTTGGCTGGTGTTGTGTTTGTGGAGTGGTGCTTGGCGGGTGGTGTGTGTGGAGGGGCGCTTGGCTGGTGGTGTGCATGGAGTGGTACTTGGCTGTTTGTGCACTGAGTGGTGCTTGGCTGGCGGGTGTGTGGAGTGGTGCTTTGCTGGATGGTGTGCGTGGAGTGGTACTTGGCTGTCTGTGTACGGAGTGGTGCTTGGCTGGTGTTGTGTTTGTGGAGTGGCGCTTGGCTGGTGGTGTGTGTGGAGGAGCGATTGGCTGGTGGTGTGCGTGGAGTGGTCCTTGGCTGTCTGTGCACGGAGTGGTGTTTGGCTTGCGGTGTGTGTGGGTTGGCGCTTGGCTTGCGGTGTGCGTGGAGTGATTCTTGGCTGGTGGTGTGTGTGGAGTGGTACTTGGCTGTTGGTGTGCGCTGAGTGGTGTTTGGCTGGCGGTGTGCATGGTCTGGTGCTTGGATGGTGGTGTGGGTGGACTGGCGCTCGGCAGGCGGTGTGTGAGTAGTTACTTTCTGTTGGTCACTACACACACTGCTAGTTGAGTGACACTCCACACAGTCCATCATTTTGTGTAGTTGCAGCGTCAGAAATGTGAGCGTGTGAAAGTGATGGGCCCTTGAATGGCGCTGTTTGCTGGTGTGAGTGTTGAAATGTGATGGGTCCGCGGCTGGCGGTGTGAATGTTTTGTATGTGTCACGCGTACTAAAGGTGTATGAATGGCCTGTAAAGAGGTTGGTGCCTTGACGTGGTTTTACAGCTCACGAGCTGTGAGTCAGTGGTTCAGTTTATCATACTTTCAATTATACGCAGTGTATTTCATTTTTGTGAAATTACTTGTGTATACAATTGTATGTACTGAATCATCACTCACCCTCGTGCCAAATCCAACCAGTATGTGTGTGTGCTTGCGGATTAGATGGGTGTGCAGTAATAATTGTTTTTTTTCTCTTTCTGCAGTAGGGTGTACCTTGTCCCTTGTTGTGATTGTTCTTATGTGTTGCTTTTCCATTCGGATGGTGTCAATGGTCTGGTTTGTATCAGGTATGAAAGGTGCGTGAATGGCCTGTAAAACGGTTGGTGCCTTGTCGTGGCTTTACAGCTCACGAGTTGCAAGTCACTGGTTCGGTTTCTTATGCATTTATTTATTGACAGAGCATTTCATTTTTTTGAAATATCTTGTTAATAAAATTTTATGTACTGAACCATCACTCGCCCTCGTGCCAAATCCAACCTGTATGTGTGTGTCTTTGAGGAATAGATAGCCGTGCTTGAATGTTTGACTTTTGAGTAACTCTGTTAAGGTGTGGTATCATTTTACTCAGGAGAACAAGGGGAATGCTGGGTGGTAGGACATTTGTGCCGGCACGGCGATCCCACGCCAAAAAGTTTGGAAAAGTGCTATTTTTACCTAATTTTAAGGTTTGCAAGGAGTTCTGGGTAGGAAAACATTGGGGGACCCACGCATGCCATACCTCCCTGGACTCTCCCGGGTGTCTAGTTTTCAGAACTGTTTGGGTTTGCTACTTTCCAAAGAATACCACCCAGCCCCGGGCCAAAAACTCAGGTGCCCCCCCCCCCAAAATCAAAGTTATATTGCTTCAGGGTATTTTAAGTTCACCACCGTACGATTTGGACCTTTTCCTGTTGCAGCCACTATGGCTACCCATGCAAGTGAGGTACCGTTTTTATCGGGAGACCTGGGGGAACGCTGGGTGGGAGGTAATTTGTGTGAGCCCAGTGATGCCACGCTTTCCCACACTAAAATGTGTGAAAAAATTGATTTTTTTCTGCTAAAATTGAGGTTTGCAAGGGATTCTGGGTAAAGGAACGTTGGAGGATCCACGCAAGCCATACCTCCTTGGAAGCCCCCGGGTGTCTACCTTTCAGAAAATGTGTGGGTTTGGTAGGTTTCCATAGATGGCTGTCTCGCACGGGGCCAGAAACCCAGGTAATCCCTCTTGCAAAAGCTGGTGAATTTGACAATGGTGACAATGTCAAGTCCACCAGCTTTTGCAAGAGGGTTACCTGGGTTTTTGGCCCCGTGCGAGACAGCCATCTAGGGAAACCTACCAAACCCACACATTTCTGAAAAGTAGACACCCGGGGGCTTCCAAGGAGGTATGGCTTGTGAGGATCCTCCAACGTTCTTTTACCCAGAATCCCTTGCAAACCTCATTTTTAGCTGGAAAAAATCCGTTTTTCCACACGTTTTAGTGTGGGAAAGCGTGGCGTCACTGGGCTCACACAAATTACCTCCCACCCAGCGTTTCCCAAGGTCTCCCGATAAAAATGGTACCTCACTTGCGTGGGTAGGCATAGTGGCTGCTTTAGGAAAAGGCCCAATTCTTACTGTGGAGACCAAAAAATTACCTTTAGCCAAACAATCTTATTTTTTGAGGAGGTCACCTGAGCTTTTGGTCCGGGGCTTGGCGGGCATCTTTGGAAACTACCAAACCCAAACAGTTCTGAGAACTAGACACCCGGGGGAGTCCAGGGAGGTATAGCATGCGTGGGTCCCCCAATGTTTTCCTACCCAGGAACCCCTGCAAACCTCAAATTTTGGTCAAAAAACCCACTTTTCTGTACTTTTTTGGGTGGGATCTCGCTGCCGGCACAAATGTCCTACCACCCAGCATTTCCCTTGTTCTCCCGAGTAAAATGATACCTCACTTGTGTGGGTGGGCCCAAGGCATGTGACTCAGGCTGGGGGGCTTAATTTGTAAAACTTAAATACTAATAAATACTACTTTTTTCAAAATTCATTTTTGTCGTGTTGTGCTTTGGGGCACCCACACAAGTGAGGTATCCTTTTACTCGGGAGAACAAGGGGAACGCTGAGTGGTAAAACATTTTTGCCCGCACGGCGATCCCACGCCAAAAAGTTTGGAAAAGTGCTATTTTTACCTAATTTTAAGGTTTGCAAGGAGTTCTGGGTAGGAAAACATTGGGGGACCCACGCATGCCATACCTCCTTGGATTCCCCCGGGTGTCTAGTTTTCAGAACTGTTTGGGTTTGCTACTTTGCAAAGAATACCACCCAGCCCCGGGCCACAAACTCAGATCCCCCCCCAAAATCAAGATAGTTTTGCAATAGGGTATTGTAAATTCACCACCGTACGATTTGATCCGTTTCCTGTTTCAGCCACTATGTCTATCCACGCAAGTGAGGTACCATTTTTTTCAGAAGACCTAGGGGAACGCTGGGTGGGTGGAAATTTGTTGGTCCACGCAGATTCCAGAACTTTCCACCACAGAAATGTGAGGAAAATGTGTTTTTTTGGTCTAATTTTTAGGTTTGCAAGGGACTCTGGGTAACAAAACCTGGGGGTAGTCAGACGAGTCACCCCATCCTGAATTCCCCTGGGTGTCTAGTTTTCAAAAATGTATAGGTTTGCTAGGTTTCCCTAGGCGCTGGCAGAGCTACGGCGCAAAAACAAAAGGTAGTCTTTTTGTCCAAAACGTGCTATTGAGGTGTGACCATGTTGCGTTTTGCGCTGTTTCATGTCGCAGCCACTATGCCTACCCACGCAAGTGAGGTACCATTTTTTTCGGGAGACCTGGGGGAACGCTGGGTGGGTGGAAATTTGTTGATCCACGCAGATTCCAGAACTTTCTACCACAGAAATTTAAGGAAAATGTGTTTTTTTGGTCAAATTTTTAGGTTTGCAAGGGATTCTGGGAAACAAAACTTGGGGGTAGGCAGACGAGTCACCCCATCCTGAATTCCCCTGGGTGTCTAGTTTTAAAAAATGTATAGGTTTGCTAGGTTTCCCTAGGTGCTGGCAGAGCTACGGCGCAAAAACAAAAGGTAGTCTTTTTGGCCAAAACGTGCTAGATTTCACTGGGAAATTGAGGTGCAGCCATGTTGCGTATTGCGCTGTTTCATGTCGCAGCCACTATGCCTACCCACGCAAGTGAGGTACCATTGTTTTCGGGAGACCTGGGGGAACGCTGGGTGGGTGGAAATTTGTTGATCTACGCAGATTCCAGAACTTTCCACCACAGAAATGTGAAGAAAATGTGTTTTTTTTGTCAAATTTTTAGGTTTGCAAGGGATTCTGGGTAACAAAACCTGGGGGTAGGCAGACGAGTCACCCTATCCTGAATTCCCCTGGGTGTCTATTTTTTAAAAATTTATAGGTTTGCTAGGTTTCCCTAGGTGCTGGCAGAGCTACGGTGCAAAAACAAAAGGTAGTCTTTTTGTCCAAAACGTGCTAGATTTCACTGGGAAATTGAGGTGCGACCATGTTGCGTTTTGCGCTGTTTCATGTCGCAGCCACTATGCCTACCCACGCAAGTGAGGTACCATTTTTTTCGGGAAACCTGGGGGAACGCTAAGTGTGTGGAAATTTGTTGAACCACGCAGATTCCAGAACTTTCCACCACAGAAATGTGAGGAAAATGTGTTTTTTTTGGTCAATTTTTTATGTTTGCAAGAGATTCTGGGTAACAAAACCTGGGGGTAGGCAGACGAGTCACCCCATCCTGAATTTCCCTGGGTGTCTAGTTTTCAAAAATGTATAGGTTTGCTAGGTTTCCCCAGGTGCGGGCAGAGTTACGGCGCAAAAACAAAAGGTAGTCTTTTTGTCCAAAAAGTGCTAGATTTCACTGTGAAATTGAGGTGCGACCATGTTGCGTTTTGCGCTGTTTCATGTCGCAGCCACTATGCCTAACCACGCAAGTGAGGTACCATTTTTTTCAGGAGACCTGGGGGCACGCTGGGTGGGTTGAACTTTGTTGATCCACGCAGATTCCAGAACTTTCCACCACATAAATGTGAGGAAAATGTGTTTTTTTGGTCAAATATTTAGGTTTGCAAGGGATTCTAAGTAACAAAACCTGGGGGTAGGCAGACGAGTCACCCCATCCTGAATTCCCCTGGGTGTCTAGTTTTCAAAAATGTATAGGTTTGCTAGGTTTCCCTAGGTGCTGGCAAAGCTACGGTGCAAAAACAAAAGGTAGTCTTTTTGTCCAAAACGTGCTAGATTTCACTGGGAAATTGAGGTGCAGCCATGAATGCGTATTGCGCTGTTTCATGTCGCAGCCACTATGCCTACCCATGCAAGTGAAGTACCATTTTTTTCGGGAAACCTGGGGGAACGCTGGGTGGGTGGAAATTTGTTGATCCACGCAGATTCCAGAACTTTCCACCACAGAAATGTGAAGAAAATGTGTTTTTTTTGTCAAATTTGTAGGTTTGCAAGGGATTCTGGGTAACAAAACCTGGGGGTAGGCAGACGAGTCACCCTATCCTGAATTCCCCTGCGTGTCTATTTTTAAAAAATGTATAGGTTTGCTAGGTTTTCCTAGGTGCTGGCAGAGCTACGGTGCAAAAACAAAAGGTAGTCTTTTTGTCCAAAACGTGCTAGATTTCACTGGGAAATTGAGGTGCGACCATGTTGCGTTTTGCGCTGTTTCATGTCGCAGCCACTATGCCTACCCACGCAAGTGAGGTACCATTTTTTTCGGGAAACCTGGGGGAACACTGGGTGTGTGGAAATTTGTTGAACCACGCAGATTCCAGAACTTTCCACCACAGAAATGTGAGATAAATGTGTTTTTTTGTCAATTTTTTAGGTTTGCAAGGGATTCTGGGTAACAAAACCTAGGGGTAGGCAGACGAGTCACCCCATCCTGAATTTCCCTGGGTGTTTAGTTTTTAAAAATGTATAGGTTTCCTAGGTTTCCCCAGGTGCTGGCAGAGCTACGGCGCAAAAACTAAAGGTAATCTTTTTGTCCAAAAAGTGCTAGATTTCACTGTGAAATTGAGGTGCGACCATGTTGCGTTTTGCGCTGTTTCATGTCGCAGCCACTATGCCTAACCACGCAAGTGAGGTACCATTTTTTTCAGGAGACCTGGGGGCACGCTGGGTGGATGGAACTTTGTTGATCCACGCAGATTCCAGAACTTTCCACCACATAAATGTGAGGAAAATGTGTTTTTTTGGTCAAATTTTTAGGTTTGCAAGGGATTCTAAGTAACAAAACCTGGGTGTAGGCAGACGAGTCACCCCATCCTGAATTCCCCTGGGTGTTTAGTTTTCAAAAATGTATAGGTTTGCTAGGTTTCCCTAGGTGGTGGCAGAGCTACGGTGCAAAAACAAAAGGTAGTCTTTTTGTCCAAAACGTGCTAGATTTCACTGGGAAATTGAGGTGCAACCATGCTGCGTTTTGCGCTGTTTCGTGTCGCAGCCACTATGCCTACCCATGCAAGTGAGGTACTGTTTTTTATCGGGAGACCTGGGGCAACGATGGGTGGGTGGAAATTTGTTGATCCACGCAGATTCCAGAACTTTCCACCACAGAAATGTGAGGAAAATGTGTTTTTTTTGTCAAATTCTTAGCTTTGCAAGGGATTCTGGGTAACAAAACCTGGTGATAGGCAGTCGAGTCACCCCATCCTGAATTCCCCTGGGTGTCTACTTCTCAAAAATATATAGGTTTGCTAGGTTTCCCTAGGTGCTGGCAGAGCTAGGGCTCAAAAACAAAAGGTAGTCTCTTTGTCCAAAGAGCGCTAGATTTCACTGGGAAATTGAGGTGCGACCACGTTGCATTTTGCGCCGTTTCCTGTCGTAGGCACAAGGCCGACCCACACAAGTGAGGTACCGTTTTTATCGGGAGACCTGGGGGAATGCTGGGTGGGTGGAAATTTGTTGATCCACGCAGATTCCAGAACTTTCCAACACAGAAATGTGAGGAAAATGTGCTTTTTTTGTCAAAAACTTAGCTTTGCAAGGGATTCTGGGTAACAAAACCTGGTGGTAGGCAGTCGAGTCACCCCATCCTGAATTTCCCTGGGTGTCTACTTTTCAAAAATGTATAGGTTTGCTAGGTTTCCCTAGGTGCCGGCAGAGCTAGGGTGCAAAAACTACAGGTAGGCACTTTGCCAAAAAAGGGTCAATTTGTAACTGCAAAATTTAGGTGTGACCACGTTGCATTTTGCGCCGTTTCCTGTCGCAGGCACAAGGCCGACCCACACAAGTGAGGTACCGTTTTTATCGGGACACTTGGGGTAATTCAGATTTGTAAATCAACTGTTATTACCAATTGAGCTTTCATGCATTTCTCCCTTTCAATGAAAGACATTGTGTAAAAAAAAATCTTTTTGAAAAATGACCAATAATTCTCATGCTAGTATGAGTATTCCCAATTTTGAAAATGTGCAATTACATACTGTTTCTGAACTCTATAATTTGTACCCAATTCAGAAATTCACAGGTGTCTTTCATACAGATTATTCCATGTATACATTTTCCAAGACAAAGTGCTCTATACCCAGTAAATGAAAAAATACCATTGCAAGTTGCTGCTCAGTTTTTGGATCTGGGTTCGTCGGGTTCTTGGTGAAACTACAAGTCCTATATATCCCCACAACCAGGAACGTCTAATGGATGTAACGGTATATTGCTTTCCAAGAGCTGTCAAAATTAGAAAAAGTTATAGGTGAAAACGTTGAGACAAAAAGCTGTTTTTTTCAACAAATATTCAATTATTCCAATATCTAACTGTTAGTTTCTATAACGAAACCTTCATGGATTTAGACAAATGACCCCTTTCTGAATTCAGGATTTTGTCTACTTTCCGAAAATGTAAAGCTTTCCAGGATCCATTATTGCTTTTAAACTCATTTCTACCATTAACTGGAAGGAGGTGAAAAGCTCTAAAAATAGCAAAAATAGGCTATGTCCCAGAAAAAAGCCAAAACTGAGTGAAAAATGTCGGTTCTATGACAAAAGACTGTCATTCCCTAAAAGCTGAGAAAACGGAGATTTCAGCCCCACAAACCCTTTTTTGATAACATTTTCAGGGGAAACCCCAGAGGCTTTTATTTGCAGCCCGTTTTTCCCATTTTTCTGAAAAAAACAAAAAAATCACTATATTTTGGTTAATTTCCGGGACCCCTCCAAGGGAATCCACAAACCCTGGGCGACTTTAGAATCCACATGATGTTGGAAGAAAAGGACGCAAATTTGGCGTGGATACCTTATGTGGTCAAAAAGTTACAAGGGCCTACGCGCGCACTACTCCAAAACGCCAAAAAAAGCCTTAGCACAGAAGGGAAAAAGGCCTAGCAGCGAAGGGGATAACACTAATAAGTTTGGCTTCAGCCCCTGTATTTAGGAGGTGGAGACATGTAGGACTACGATTCAGAATACATTTCCACTCAGATATGGTGAATATCCAAAACTGGTTAATTTACCCGAAAATGTAATGGTAAAGTTACAGCCTTAGATTTACTCGTGTACGTTTACCTTTGTTAATTGTCCCCATACTGTTTCTCCATGGGAGTAATCATACACAAGGTTTAAATTAAAATCACACATTATCAGCCATTGAGCATCTTGATATATACATTTAAGTCAGTTATTAGTGATGCTAAATCTTTTATGGTCTTATTCTTTTTCTTAGGAGAAGGTTCAATATAAATATTAAGATACGAGTAATAAACATAGGTTCCAATTTGAGATTATTATATCTAAGGCAAAGGAACAGCTTATCTATTTTCTGTCAATTTTAATCCATACAATGGTGTAATATATGCTGCTACCTCACATTGTTCTATTATGTTGACCTAGTTGTTGAATTCAATATAACAAGTTAAAGGAATTCTTCACACCAGGTCTCCTGAAGCAGTATTATGTCAATGTTTTTCCCAAAGTTTAATTTTCCTCAACATCTTGGGCTATGTGGGCTAAACCACCAACAATTCATGACCTGTGATACATCTTTTGAGTCTGTCCGTAAAATTGCTATTCAATTGGTCCTCCGGCCAGTTAGAAATTAGGTAACAAACTCCAATCTTTATTATCGTCTTGTGATATTACCTTGTCTTTGGCTCTACATTGGCAGCCATTAGCACTGTCATAGCTTACCATAATATTTTTTGAATTATTTCTTATTGCATTACTTGATTCTTACTACCTTTCTTAAGATGCAGTTTGTTATATCTTTACGGTTATACATTTTTGGGGTTGCAAATCTATGAGAAGTCATGTATACTGACCAATGCTCATGGTCTGGACTAAAGGATCAGGATATAGATTAACATAACTATGTAATGACATTTCACAACCTATTAATATGTGTTTCCTCAAATTTACCTTTTCTCCAATGTCATTTGAGGTCAGAGGAACTAATATGGCCTCATTTATTAGACTGCCGCCCAGAGATTGTGAATCAATGATATCTATGTCAGTAGTCTTTTTTATTTTTTTATTTTTTTTGTCCTCATTAGCCTTTACGCCACCCATTTCTAACCAAACGATACCGCCCATGGTTTTTTTTATCTCATATACCGAGACCGTTGACAACCACACTAGTAGTGCCACTCAATGACCACCTCTCTACATATGCCACCCTTTGTAAGAGATTGGTGCATAGATGGACCCTACTGTCACGTTGAAAACACCACCGGCAAGATAGGCCAAGACCTTAATCATTGGACTGAAATATTTACAAATCTACCTATCCCTTGCCCTAACAACAGGCTTTTCACCCAAAATGTGCCAAAAATAGTAACCAAAATTTACATTTATCTTTTGTCGGACCCAAAGTATCCATTTTAGCTGTGAATCTCATAGCTCGCAACCAATCTGAGATCCCTGGGGATAACGGGGATACCCACAGTTTGCATAACTCTCTACGAGCCAAAAGTATCCCGTAAAATACAAGTTTAACTTTATCATCCATACTACTTATCTGCTAATTCAACCTTCCAGTTATAATGAGTTCAGGGCTTACCTTAATAGTATGGTCAATAGCTTGGGATAAACAGCTACTTACTTCCTCCCAAAATACTTTAATATTTGGACACTCCACGAACATGTGAATATCCTTCTCATTGGGACTTCTGCACTTTGGGCATTCCACCAGCCCTCCAAGCTTGAACTTTGAAAGTTTATATGGAGACCAGTATGCTCTGTGGAGTGTAAAAAGATGATTTCGCCTTAAATTTGCGGGTTTGACAACTTTATACAAGATAGCCATAGTTACTTGCCATTGAGTGTCAGATGCGATGTCCGGCAAGCAATCCCTCCACAAAGTTTCTGGCAATGAGAACTGGCCATCCGCCGTCTCCAACATTGACCAATACCAAAGTCCTACTTTCTTTTTGTAGACTTGACTTGAATAGATCTTCTCTTCCAATTCATTCTGAAGTCCCACGACGATTTCAGCTTTACCGGCTCAACTATGTATTTGTAGATATTTAAATTTTGATATAGCCTGCCCCCAGATGGCCGCTCCCTGACTCCACCCAACCAACTTTCCATCCAGAAAAAGATGCCCCCAAATTTCTACCCCTGCTGATCTTAGAGGAATAGCCAGAACATCTTTGGTCCATGCAGGAGATCCTGGGCTGTCCCAAATGGAAGTATAATATCCATAATACGGGATTTTTAATAGCCTCCTAATCCGGTACCAAAGTTCCGCTGCTTCCCGCAATACCTTAAGGCGCACTTTTTTTAAATACTTTGGATCCACGAATTTATACAAAAAAACAGATTCCTTGTATTGGCAGCTTTTTAGCATTGCTGCCAACAATACACCAATACCCGAAGTCGGTGGAGTGTTCAAAAGAATTCTAACATTTTTTTACTGAAAAGCCCAACAGTATAATTGATAATCCGGGGCTGACAACCCCCCTTTAATCAGTTTTCGCCTTATCTTAGTCCATGAGAGACGAGATCCTTTTGCGGCCCATATAAATGTGCTAACCTCACTCTGAAGCTTCTTAAACCATTCTCCTTTACATGCAAGAGGGATTGTCTCAAATAAAAAAGTTAGTTTTGGAAGAACCATCATTTTTATCAAATTTGTACGTCCATATAGATTAAGAGACAGATGACTACATCCACGAAGCATTCCTCCTATTTCTCTTTTAATTCTTACAAAATTAATTTTTGCAAGGTCATCCAGGTTCTGAGTAATCCTAACCCCCAGATATCTCATTTCTAATTTGCATTTTATAGGGCTAGGATCCAAATTCCAGCTCATAATTTCCATTTTATCTTCGTTAATTTTGTACCCTGAGACAGCTCCGAATTCTTTAGTTATTGCTGATATATTTTCCAGTGTCTGCTGAAGATTGGACGTATAGATTATAATATCGTCAGCGTGTAGACCTATTTTCTTGGACCAGGCTTCTACCGAGAAAGAGGGGATCTTATCCGAGCCCCTAATCCTACAGGCCAAAGGCTCTATATAAAGGTCGAACAATAAAGGGTTTCGGGAAACCTGGGGGAACGCTGGATGTGTGGAAATTTGTTGAACCACGCAGATTCCAGAACTTTCCACCACAGAAATGTGAGGAAAATGTGGTTTTTTTGGTCAATTTTTTAGGTTTGCAAGGGATTCTGTGTAACAAAACCTGGGGGTAGGCAGACGAGTCACCCGATCCTGAATTCCCCTGGGAGTCTAGTTTTCAAAAATGTATAGGTTTGCTAGGTTTCCCTAGATGCTGGCAGAGCTACGGTGCAAAAACAAAAGGTAGTCTTTTTGTCCAAAACGTGCTAGATTTCACTGGGAAACTGAGGTGCAGCCATGTTGCGTATTGCGCTGTTTCATGTCGCAGCCACTATGCCTACCCATGCAAGTGAAGTACCATTTTTTTCGGGAGACCTGGAGGAACGCTGGGTGGGTGGAAATTTGTTGATCCACGCAGAGTCCAGAACTTTCCACCACAGAAATGTGAAGAAAATGTGTTTTTTTTGTCAAATTTTTAGGTTTGCAAGGGATTCTAGGTAACAAAACCTGGGGGTAGGCAGACGAGTCACCCTATCCTGAATTCCCCTGGGTGTCTATTTTTAAAAAATGTATAGGTTTGCTAGGTTTCCCTAGGTGCTGGCAGAGCTACGGTGCAAAAACAAAAGGTAGTGCTTTTGTCCAAAACGTGCTAGATTTCACTGGGAAATTGAGGTGCGACCATGTTGCGTTTTGCGGTGTTTCATGTCGCAGCCACTATGCCTACCCACGCAAGTGAGGTACCATTTTTTTCGGGAAACCTGGAGGAACGCTGGGTGTGTGGAAATTTGTTGAACCACGCAGATTCCAGAACTTTCCACCACAGAAATGTGAGGAAAATGTGTTTTTTTTGTCAATTTTTTAGGTTTGCAAGGGATTCTGGGTAACAAAACCTGGGGGTAGGCAGACGAGTCACCCCATCCTGAATTTCCCTGGCTGTCTAGTTTTCAAAACTGTATAGGTTTGCTAGGTTTCCCCAGGTGCTGGCAGAGCTACGGCGCAAAAACAAAAGGTAGTCTTTTTGTCCAAAAAGTGCTAGATTTCACAGTGAAATTGAGGTGCGACCATGTTGCGTTTTGCGCTGTTTCATGTCGCAGCCACTATGCCTAACCACGCAAGTGAGTTACCATTTTTTTCAGGAGACCTGGGGGCACGCTGGGTGGGTGGAACTTTGTTGATCCACGCAGATTCCAGAACTTTCCACCACATAAATGTGAGCAAAATGTGTTTTTTTGGTCAAATTTTTAGGTTTGCAAGGGATTCTAAGTAACAAAACCTGGGGGTAGGCAGACGAGTCATCCCATCCTGAATTCCCCTGGGTGTCTAGTTTTCAAATATGTATAGGTTTGCTAGGTTTCCCTAGGTGCTGGCAGAGCTATGGCACAAAAACAAAAGGTAGTCTTTTTGCCCAAAACGTGCTAGATTTCACTGGGAAATTGAGGTGCAACCATGCTGCGTTTTGCGCTGTTTCATGTCGCAGCCACTATGCCTACCCACGCAAGTGAGGTACCATTGTTTTTGGGAGACCTGGGGGCACCCTGGGTGGGTGGAAATTTGTTGATCCACACAGATTCCAGAACTTTCCACCACAGAAATGTGAGGAAAATGTGTTTTTTTGGTCAAATTTTTAGGTCTGCAAGGGATTCTGGGTAACAAAACTTGGGGGTAGGCAGACGAGTCACCCCATCCTGAATGTCCCTGGGTGTCTAGGTTTAAAAAATGTATAGGTTTGCTAGGTTTCCCTAGGTGCTGGCAGAGCTACGGCGCAAAAACAAAAGGTAGTCTTTTTGGCCAAAACGTGCTAGATTTCACTAGGAAATTGAGGTGCAGCCATGTTGCGTTTTGCGCTGTTTCATGTCGCAGCCACTATGCCAACCCACGCAAGTGAGGTACCATTTTTTTCGGGAGACCTGGGGGCACGCTGGGTGGGTGGAACTTTGTTGATCCACGCAGATTCCAGAACTTTCCACCACATAAATGTGAGGAAAATGTGTTTTCTTTGTCAAATTTTTAGGTTTGCAAGGGATTCTGGGTAACAAAACCTGGGGGTAGGCAGACGAGTCACCCCATCCTGAATTCCCCTGGGTGTCTAGTTTTCAAAAATGTATAGGTTTGCTAGGTTTCCCTAGGTGCTGGCAGAGCTACGGCGCAAAAACAAAAGGTAGTCTTTTTGTCCAAAACGTGCTAGATTTCACTGGGAAATTGAGATGCAACCATGCTGCGTTTTGCGCAGTTTCATGTCGCAGTCACTATGCCTACCCATGCAAGTGAGGTACCATGTTTTTTTGGGAGACCTGGGGGCACGCTGGGTGGGTGGAAATTTGTTGATCCACACAGATTCCAGAACTTTCCACCACAGAAATGTGAGGAAAATGTGTTTTTTTTGTCAAATTTTAGGTTTGCAAGGGATTCTGGGTAACAAAACCTGGGGGTAGGCAGACGAGTCACCCCATCCAGAATTCCCCTGGGTGTCTAGTTTTCAAAAATGTATAGGTGTGCTAGGTTTCCCTAGGTGCTGGCAGAGCTACGGCGCAAAAACAAAAGGTAGTCTTTTTGTCCAAAACTTGCTAGATTTCACTGGGAAATTGAGGTGCGACCATGTTGTGTTTTGCGCTGTTTCGTGTCGCAGCCACTATGCCTACCCAAGCAATGAGGTACCGTTTTTTATCGGGAGACCTGGGGCAACGATGGGTGGGTGGAAATTTGTTGATCCACGCAGATTCCAGAACTTTCCACCACAGAAATGTGTTTTTTTTGTCAAATTCTTAGCTTTGCAAGGGATTCTGGGTAACAAAACCTGGTGATAGGCAGTCGAGTCACCCCATCCTGAATTCCCCTGGGTGTCTACTTCTCAAAAATATATAGGTTTGCTAGGTTTCCCTAGGTGCTGGCAGAGCTAGGGCTCAAAAACAAAAGGTAGTCTCTTTGTCCAAAGAGCGCTAGATTTCACTGGGAAATTGAGGTGCGACCACGTTGCATTTTGCACCGTTTCCTGTCGTAGGCACAAGGCCGACCCACACAAGTGAGGTACCGTTTTTATCGGGAGACCTGGGGGAATGCTGGGTGGGTGGAAATTTGTTGATCCACGCAGATTCCAGAACTTTCCAACACAGAAATGTGAGGAAAATGTGGTTTTTTTTGTCAAAATCTTAGCTTTGCAAGGGATTCTGGGTAACAAAACCTGGTGGTAGGCAGTCGAGTCACCCCATCCTGAATTTCCTCGGGTGTCTACTTTTCAAAAATGTATAGGTTTGCTAGGTTTCCCTAGGTGCCGGCAGAGCTAGGGTGCAAAAACTACAGGTAGGCACTTTGCCAAAAAAGGGTCAATTTGTAACTGCAAAATTTAGGTGTGACCACGTTGCATTTTGCGCCGTTTCCTGTCGCAGGCACAAGGCCGACCCACACATGTGAGGTACCATTTTTATCGGGACACTTCGGGTAATTCAGATTTGTAAATCAACTGTTATTACCAATTGAGCTTTCATGCATTTTTCCCTTTCAATGAAAGACATTGTGTAAAAAAAAAATCTTTTTGAAAAATGACCAATAATTCTCATGCTAGTATGAGTATTCCCAATTTTGAAAATGTGCAATTACATACTGTTTCTGAACTCTATAATTTGTACCCAATTCAGAAATTCATAGGTGTCTTTCATACAGATTATTCCATGTATACATTTTCCAAGACAAAGTGCTCTATACCCAGTAAATGAAAAAATACCATTGCAAGTTGCTGCTCAGTTTTTGGATCTGGGTTCGTCGGGTTCTTGGTGAAACTACAAGTCCTATATATCCCCACAACCAGGAATGTCTAACGGATGTAACGGTATATTGCTTTCCAAGAGCTTTCAAAATTAGAAAAAGTTATAGGTGAAAACGTTGAGACAAAAAGCAGTTTTTTTTCAACAAATTTTCAATTATTCCAATATCTAACTGTTAGTTTCTATAACGAAACCTTCATGGATTTAGACAAATGACCCCTTTATGAATTCAGGATTTTGTCTACCTTTCGAAAATGTAAAGGTTTCTAGGATCCATTATTGCTTTTAAACTCATTTCTACCATTAACTGGAAGGAGGTGAAAAGCTCTAAAAATAGCAAAAATAGGCTATGTCCCAGAAAAAAGCCAAAACTGAGTGAAAAATTTCGGTTCTCTGACAAAAGACTGTCATTCCCTAAAAGCTGAGAAAATGGAGATTTCAGCCCCACAAACCCTTTTTTGATAACATTTTCAGGGAAAGTTCCATAGGCTTTTATTTGCAGCCCGTTTTTCCCATTTTTCTGAAAAAAACAATAAAAACACTATATTTTGGTTAATTTCCGGGACCCCTCCAAGGGAATCCGCAAACCCTGGGCGACTTTAGAATCCACATGATGTTGGAAGAAAAGGACGCAAATTTGGCGTGGATACCTTATGTGGTCAAAAAGTTACAAGGGCCTACGCGCGCACTACTCCAAAACGCCAAAAAAAGCCTTAGCACAGAAGGGAAAAAGGCCTAGCAGCGAAGGGGTTAACACTAATAAGTTTGGCTTCAGCCCCTGTATTTAGGAGGTGGAGACATGTAGGACTACGATTCAGAATACATTTCCACTCAGATATGGTGAATATCCAAAACTGGTTAATTTACCCGAAAATGTAATGGTAAAGTTACAGCCTTAGATTTACTCGTGTACGTTTACCTTTGTTAATTGTCCCCATACTGTTTCTCCGTGGGAGTAATCATACACAAGGTTTAAATTAAAATCACACATTATCAGCCATTGAGCATCTTGATATATACATTTAAGTCAGTTATTAGTGATGCTAAATCTTTTATGGTCTTATTCTTTTTCTTAGGAGAAGGTTCAATATAAATATTAAGATACGAGTAATAAACATAGGTTCCAATTTGAGATTATTATATCTAAGGCAAAGGAACAGCTAACCTATTTTCTGTCAATTTTAATCCATACAATGGTGAAATATATGCTGCTACCTCACATTGTTCTATTATGTTGACCTAGTTGTTGAATTCAATATAACAAGTTAAAGGAATTCTTCACACCAGGTCTCCTGAAGCAGTATTATGTCAATGTTTTTCCCAAAGTTTAATTTTCCTCAACATCTTGGGCTATGTGGGCTAAACCACCAACAATTCATGACCTGTGATACATCTTTTGAGTCTGTCCGTAAAATTGCTATTCAATTGGTCCTCCGGCCAGTTAGAAATTAGGTAACAAACTCCAATCTTTATTATCGTCTTGTGATATTACCTTGTCTTTGGCTCTACACTGGTAGCCATTAGCACTGTCATAGCTTACCATAATATTTTTAGACTTATTTCTTATTGCATTACTTGATTCTTACTACCTTTCTTAAGATGCAGTTTGTTATATCTTTACGGTTATACATTTTTGGGGTTCCGAATCTATGAGAAGTCATGTATACTGACCAATGCTCATGGTCTGGACTAAAGGATCAGGATATAGATTAACATAACTAGGTAATGACATTTCACAACCTATTAATATGTGTTTCCTCAAATTTACCTTTTCTCCAATGTCATTTGAGGTCAGAGGAACTAATATGGCCTCATTTATTAGACTGCCGCCCAGAGATTGTGAATCAATGATATCTATGTCAGTAGTCTTTTTTTTTTCTCCTCATTAGCCTTTACGCCACCCATTTCTAACCAAACGATACCGCCCATGTTTGTTTTTTATCTCATATACCGAGACCGTTGACAACCACACTAGTAGTGCCACTCAATGACCACCTCTCTACATATGCCACCCTTTGTAAGAGATTGGTGCATAGATGGACCCTACTGTCACGTTGAAAACACCACCGGCAAGATAGGCCAAGACCTTAATCATTGGACTGAAATATTTACAAATCTACCTATCCCTTGCCCTAACAACAGTCTTTTCACCCAAAATGTGCCAAAAATAGTAACCAAAATTTACATTTATCTTTTGTCGGACCCAAAGTATCCATTTTAGCTGTGAATCTCATAGCTCGCAACCAATCTGAGATCCCTGGGGATAACGGGGATACCCACAGTTTGCATAACTCTCTACGAGCCAAAAGTATCCCGTAAAATACAAGTTTAACTTTATCATCCATACTACTTATCTGCTAATTCAACCTTCCAGTTATAATGAGTTCAGGGCTTACCTTAATAGTATGGTCAATAGCTTGGGATAAACAGCTACTTACTTCCTCCCAAAATACTTTAATATTTGGACACTCCACGAACATGTGAATATCCTTCTCATTGGGACTTCTGCACTTTGGGCATTCCACCAGCCCTCCAAGCTTGAACTTTGAAAGTTTATATGGAGACCAGTATGCTCTGTGGAGTGTAAAAAGATGATTTCGCCTTAAATTTGCGGGTTTGACAACTTTATACAAGATAGCCATAGTTACTTGCCATTGAGTGTCAGATGCGATGTCCGGCAAGCAATCCCTCCACAAAGTTTCTGGCAATGAGAACTGGCCATCCGCCGTCTCCAACATTGACCAATACCAAAGTCCTACTTTCTTTTTGTAGACTTGACTTGAATAGATCTTCTCTTCCAATTCATTCTGAAGTCCCACGACGATTTCAGCTTTACCGGCTCAACTATGTATTTGTAGATATTTAAATTTTGATATAGCCTGCCCCCAGATGGCCGCTCCCTGACTCCACCCAACCAACTTTCCATCCGGAAAAAGATGCCCCCAAATTTCTACCCCTGCTGATCTTAGAGGAATAGCCAGAGCATCTTTGGTCCATGCAGGAGATCCTGGGCTGTCCCAAATGGAAGTATAATATCCATAATACGGGATTTTTAATAGCCTCCTAATCCGGTACCAAAGTTCCGCTGCTTCCCGCAATACCTTAAGGTGCACTTTTTTGAAATACTTTGGATCCACGAATTTATACAAAAAAACAGATTCCTTGTATTGGCAGCTTTTTAGCATTGCTGCCAACAATACACCAATACCCGAAGTCGGTGGAGTGTTCAAAAGAATTCTAACATTTTTTAACTGAAAAGCCCAACAGTATAATTGAAAATCCGGGGCTGACAACCCCCCTTTAATCAGTTTTCGCCTTATCTTAGTCCATGAGAGACGAGATCCTTTTGCGGCCCATATAAATGTGCTAACCTCACTCTGAAGCTTCTTAAACCATTCTCCTTTACATGCAAGAGGGATTGTCTCAAATAAAAAAGTTAGTTTTGGAAGAACCATCATTTTTATCAAATTTGTACGTCCATATAGATTAAGAGACAGATGACTCCATCCACGAAGCATTCCTCCTATTTCTCTTTTAATTCTTACAAAATTAATTTTTGCAAGGTCATCCAGGTTCTGAGTAATCCTAACCCCCAGATATCTCATTTCTAATTTGCATTTTATAGGGCTAGGATCCAAATTCCAGCTCATAATTTCCGTTTTATCTTCGTTAATTTTGTACCCTGAGACAGCTCCGAATTCTTTAGTTATTGCTGATATATTTTCCAGTGTCTGCTGAAGATTGGACGTATAGATTATAATATCGTCAGCGTATAGACCTATTTTCTTGGACCAGGCTTCTACCGAGAAAGGGGGGATCTTATCCGAGCCCCTAATCCTACAGGCCAAAGGCTCTATATAAAGGTCGAACAATAAAGGGGATAAGGGACATCCCTGCCTGGTGCCCCGCATTACTTTAATCAAATTAGTTAGGATCCCATTAATCAGTACTCTAGAGGTGGGAGAATTATACATTGACAAAAGTGTGTTGGTAAAATATGAACCCAGGTCTAAATGAATCAAAAGTGCCTTTAAAAAAATCCAGTTGACTCGGTCAAATGCCTTAGCGGCGTCCAGTGCTATTACTGCTAATGGAAGTTTGTATGTCGAGGCCATATCTATTATACCTATTAGAGAAAAAGTGAGTTCCTTAAGGAACCTACCTTTCATAAAGCCTTTCTGATCTTCCTGCACTAGTTTAGGAACGACCAAACTGAGCCTATCCGCCATTATCTTAGCAAATACTTTATAATCGCAATTTAACAGCGAGATAGGCCTATACGAATTAGGATCACTTGATGGTTTCCCAGTTTTTGCAATTAAAACAATAGTTGCCTCATTCAACGAATCCGGCAGCCCCGTCTTTCCTCGAAAAATATCATTAAATAACTGGACCAATACAGGCAGGATACTTTCCATAAATACTTTATAGACCTCAACTGGTAAACCATCAGGCCCAGGAGCCTTCCCTCTCTTAGCTGATCTTATAGCCTTTTCTACCTCAGTTGAGAGTATCTCTCCATTCAATAACTGTTTTAGCTCAGTTGGAAGCGGATCCACCAGCCTCAACCATTTTGCTATTTCCACAGTACCAGGATTTAAATCATCCTCATACACGTTCGAAAAGTACTTAAAGAATGCATCCGCAATACCCTTGCTCTCAGTAATAGGCTCACTCATACCTGGCAGATTCAATTCCTTAATAAAATTACGTACTGAATCTTTCTTGGCTTTCCAAGCTAGTAGCTTTCCACAGCCTTCACTATAGCTAAAATGGGCCAACTGACTGGATTCCCATTTCTCTCTAATTCTGTGATTAATAATTGCTGTTAATTCCAGTTTTAACATTTCTAGATCTTTCAGCATCTGCTCTTCCATCTTGCCTTCACAGGAATTGATACTAGCCTCTAATTCTCTAATATTCTTTTCCAAATTCGTAATTTTATTAAAGTAAATTCTTCGTTTTTTTGCTCCCTGGGCTCCCAGTCTGCCCCTCAAAAAGCCTTTACAGGTCTCCCATACTGTCTCTATCTTTGCAGTGCCTAAATTTGCATCCAAAAAAACCTCTAACTCTGAACTAATAATTAGCAGGCACTCTTGATCTAAAAGTACTGTGCGATCCAGCCTCCAAGTTGTTTCTGCTACAGATGCTTTTATTTTATTATTAAGTGTAATGGCAGAGTGGTCAGAAATATGAACGCCTACATGTCCTACTGCTGTAACTGAGTCTTTTAACCTTAAATCCAACAACACATAATCGATCCGAGATTTGTGGTTATATTTCTTAATATAGTATGTGAATCCTAACTGTTTTCCATAATTAAGCCTCCAAATATCACACAACCCAAACTGAGTCATCAGCAACCTTATTCTGTTGGACATTTTGGGATTCATGAGCCCACGTGAGTTAACAGATCTATCTAATTTGGAATCCAGAACTGCATTAAAATCCCCAGCCATTATAATTTTACCAGCAGATCCTAGCAGTTCCCTTGCCAAAGTGTCCAGAGAATCTACTTCGTCAAGATTTGGGCCATAATACCCAACTATGGTTAATAACTCAGAATCAATTCTTGCACTTAAAATGAGCCATCTACCTTTTGGGTCTGCTAAAAAAAATTCTAAACAAAATCAGTAGTGTTCAAATAGATTGCAGACTGTTCTAAATTGGCCTTCTGAATTTCTGTTTTCTCTTCCTTTGTTATCGAACCTGATAACATTATTCTTTTGATTATTAATCTGAACTATATAAATGTTGCTCTCTGATTGGTTTGCCTTTTCTGTATTTGAACTACTTGCAGTAAGGACAGATGAATTTTCCTATGAGGCAAATTGGGGTCTAGAGGTCTACATTTTCAAATCAGGTATTTATTATGATTTTACCATTTCACCACATGAAGTTAGGATGAAACACCCTGATATTAGCTCATAGAACAGACGAGCTGGAATTAGCAAGGGTTTTCATTTCTAATATATTGCATGCTAATTGGTACATGATCATGATCTAGGCTTACCTGTCATTGTGCTCTTTCAAGTGTGAGTTCAATTGTAAGGTCACCCATATTGCCAATTTGGGCTTGTTCATTGGATTCAGAATTATTCAAGCCTTTTTTTTATTGATTTTGAAAAATAGTGTAGACTTTAATACCAGCACTGTCATCACCCTTCACATAGTTGATATGATTTTTTTTATTATGAGATTTCCTAAGCCTCTTTCGGTTTTGGTAAGATGGTGTGAAACGATCTCAGGGGCATATTATCAAGACTGGCGATAAAATTAGCGCTGTTTTAGCTGCAGAAAACTGCCGCTAAAACGGCAATAATGGGCTTGATAATATGCTTTAGGGAATTCCAATTGAAGACCATGTTAAATGTGAAAGACATCTAACATGGGCATCCATTGGAATTCCAGAGTATATTATCTAGCCCCTTATCGCCGTTTTAGCGGCAGTTTTCTGCCTCTAAAACGGCGATAATTGTATTGCCTGTCTTGATAATATGCCCCTCAGTGTCCTAAATAACATAAATTCTGTCATTCTCACTATTTGTTAGTTTATATGGGTTTATTGAAGAAGGTGACATAATGTTAAAAATCTCATGCACATTTGAGGGGGCATTGATTTGCAATGCATGCACTCTTTGACTACTGTGCTGATTGAAGGGGCGATACTGAGAAGACTGTAAATCTTCCATAAGAGAGGCTTTTTTTCTTCTGCCTTCTTCTTATGGCCTTTTCTGGCTAAGGATTTCTACTACAAGTGAATGAAAGACTTTCGGCAGAGATGAAAGTTTCGAAATAATGAGAGAGCACATACAGCTGGCATTAGCCAATTCTGCTTCCCCTTCAGCTCAACCTATAAATTCATGTAAACATTTAGGTTTTTGTCAGTTTCTGTCACAGACATGGGTAAAGTGCGAAGTCTATACAATTTCAAGTTTACCGACTCTAGGTTCAAAAGCTTTAACTGTTGCTTCTAGAGCATTCATTAATGACTTCCAAGATGGATGGGGCTCACCCCCTGTTACTAAGTAATTGTTGCTGCTACAAGCATTGACATCTTTAACATCATTACTCTCTGTGTAAGATTTTTGGGAAACGTTGAGTTGCTGAGCTGCAGCATTTACTAAAGACAAGTCAAGCATAGCTCCTGAGGGTCTTAGATAAAGTGGAGCAGAAATGATTGTGTTGTGATTCTTGCGGCACACAGCTTCAAATGGTTGTTTCTTGTCCTGTATTAAGTTACACGTTTTGGGCGAGGAGATCCGCTTCATCTGGCTGATTAATGCAAAGAGTTTATTTTTCATTAAATTGCATCACTCAAATAAAATAAAGGCCTCTTCTGTGCTATCAATGAGATGTCCTAAAGAGAGAACACAGGTTGTCAATTGTTTTTACATACTGCGGGGTTTAATTATGCTGCACTGCCCTATGACAAAATAAAAGGATGAGAATGCACTGTATTTAAGCAAATCAATTAATTCCTGTAATTTCTTCCTGGTGTCAACCTAGGCACACTTGCACAATGGTGCAAGGGTGCTTCCGTTGTATGCAGGATTGTTTTTGTGCAGGAAGGGATACCTTCCTGCACAAAAACAATCCAAAGAGGGGCTTTCCACTTTCTATGAGAAAATAACTTGGGGCATATTAGCAAGAACCTTGTTAAAATTATCGCCGTGCAGGACATCTAACCTGGGCTTCTATTGAAATTCTATAATGCATATTAGCAAACCCATTATCGCTGTTTTAGCGGCAGTTTCCTGCCACTAAAACAGCAATAATTTTCACGAGGTTCTTGCTAATGCCCCTATATTTCTCCTCGCTACACCTCACCTCTGGAGGTGTACGGATTTGGTGCTTTCCCAGGTTTACATCACTTTATAAATCTGGGGCAGCTCCAAATTCCATGGAAAAATCCACCCAACACCCATGGAAAGCCTCCCAGGCACAGAGTAAGCCGACACCGTGATTTGTTCTGTGTCACCTTACTCGTGATTCATGAGGCCACTCAAAGCCATGGAGGATGGCTTTGCGTGGCATCGTAAAAAGAAATTAGAGTCCTCCTTCCCGCATGTACCACTTTCATGCTGCAAAAGTGATGCAGGGCTCTCATAAATAAGCCCCTGTGTATTTCTTTTTTTTCCCATTTTGTTCGATGATCAAATGGAGATCTTTTTCGGCCAGACCACATTTCCTATTGGATATAAATTAATGCAGCTTAGAGCTTTAGAAAATAGCAGCCAGACCACTGTCCTGTAAGGTCTGTATGTTGACAGCACCGGAGAATGATCTCCCAAAAATCCACGTAGCTGCATTCAAACTGGCATGAAGATCAAAATACATGTCAGTTAAAGTCAAATGTCCTTTAGAATAATCTCACAAATCCTAGTCAATATGCGAATTTTACCCCTTCCAATGAGTGGCTCCATACTGCTTGAGGAATACAGTGATAAGGCAATACTGCAAGCCGCGGGAAAATGAACGAGATGAACAGTGATGATCCTACTGAACACCACAAGTGGAAATTGCATATCAGCATACAATCTGGCAGCCATCTCTTTGAAATAGGAGTACAGAAAAAGAGAAAGAGAACAGCAAGAATATAACAGATGCTGAAATCTCCTTAATTTCAACTGTGTATTGTGTAGGGAGATTACAGGGAATAATTATTTTTATGTTTGCTCATGCCCAGCTTATTATGAGTCTGTCTAGGGCACTGATGCAATTCTGCAGGTTGTGCCGCATATCACCATCACATCTTACACTGTGCGCTTTCTAAAGCCTAAAAGCAGTGAAGAATGTCAACAAACCAGAGACAGCTGAGTAGCGCCAGCACACCACAAATGCACAAGCTGAACAGAAGCAACAATGAAGCACAATGCAATAAACTCAAGTGCTTCCACTTCCTCGGTTTGATCAAGAAAAGAAGGGGAATATGGTTCAAAATTGAAAATGAATGGCATGCATTGGATGCATGAGATGCATGTATAGATGGTATTTCATCAATTAGTAAATTCTAGTTTACTTATTAAATCGATGTATCGATGTGCCACTTATTGCCTTGTTATAAGATGAGTCTTGCTCCACTGACCTCCTGTTGATGAAGCTACCAAGCAGACCGGCTAAGATCGCCACTTACCCCCCCCTCTTTCCTATGGCTCCCTGTTGAGCAAAGATGCTGTCAATTTAGTAGGGTACAGGGCAAAGTGAGACACTCCAGCAATTGGGACTAATAAGAGCATGATCATGTCTGGCCACCTATGAAGATCACACATCGCAATGCTAGGATTACACAAGGGGCATAGCACCAACTAGCCTGTCTCCTCAGGTCAGGGACAAGCACAACAATGAAGGAGCTCAGAGGTTTCAAGATAAGAGCAAGCATCCTGTTGTAAGGCTGGCATTCTAATGCATCCATCATTTCAGAAGCTCCCCCTTGGCCTAATGACTTCTTGGCAAGTTCAAGTCAAGTGTTTTAATCAACACCTTTACATTCAGGCATGAGAATGGCAGTAGAGAAAGGCCTTACTTCCCATGACCAAGACCTCTGTATTACCTCTGTTCCAGCTACTTTCCTTACAACATTGTTACATTCTTCTTCGGTCATATAGTAACATGCTTTGTTTTGCCTGTGAGTGTTTTTTGACCTGCCAGCCGCTCTTTTCTATAGAGGAATTTACAAGATATCCTCTGGCAGTCTTCTTCATGGCACAGTGGGTGGGGTGTCTCTCAGTGGAACAAAAATACCAACATTCTTTCTTGTTTTGTTACATTATATTATCAGTTGAAGTTGCCTCATCTTTTTTCTGACTGATGCCTGCACCAGAAGCACCCAGACTTGAAACTCTGCCAGCCAATCACAACGCTGCAGGAGCAGCTGCATGAACGGTCAGAGTGACCTGTTTGGCTTCTCAGGCAGTGCCTGGAGAGGCTGGGCATGTTCTCCACTGGGCTGTGCAACACAGCCCAATGGAGAACATGCCAACTACGCATGACGGTTTGGCCAGCCCTAGAGGGCTGGTCAAAACGTCATGCGCATGTAGGGAGGGAGTGCAAACCACTCCTACTCCCTCTGCTGCGAGCCAGACCCTCCCCGCCCGGAGTCGCAAATGAAAATAAAATGATAAGAACTTCTGGTTATTAACATTTTATTTTTATTTTCCACTCCTCAATGAGCAGTGGGGCGACACCACCGTATGTGAGGTGTCTTTGTGCTAGCTAAATGGCATTGGAGAGCACAGATGGGAAAAAAGACTGGGAAATTAAGAGGAGTTAAAAAGCCAGGTCTTCAACAGTTCCCCGAAAAACCAGTAAATTGTGGGCATCCTTGAGGTGTGGAAGAAGTGAATTCCCACCACAAAACGTCTGCCTCACAGAAGTTAGAGAAAGGAACCAATTTGTTTACATTTGAAGTTAATCTAAGAGATACTAAATGAACACTCTTGGACATTGCTCTATTTTTATAAGTTTTGAAACTTCCAATTATATCAGTTTGTCAAGCTAATTTTAAGTACAGTTTAGTAGTTTGACACACTTTTTAAAGCACACTTGTCTTTTTAAAACTGTGGTGTCGACATGTACATTTTTTCCCTTAAAGCAGTTAGCCTTAGGGGGAATAAATGATCCACCCTTCATTGTGTTTTAAAAGCATCTGTGCTTTTTGTCTTTTTTTATGACCCTACCACTGCAGATAAGGTCAAATTCCTCTCTGCGGACTGAAACAAATGGCCGCGTGGGATTTTTGCCCATCACTAATTCTTAGCACAATATCCCACTGAAACCCCACACAATAGATAATCCTTAATGGAGAGTTCCTACTCAAATTATAATAAGAGCATAAAAAGTCTAAGGAAAATGTTTTGTTTGTTTCACTGTTCAGATGCTGAATGTTTAGAAGAATACTGTTCTGCATAATTGCAAATATTATTTGCTCAACTCTAATCATAACTAAGAATTCAAGGACAAAGTCAGAGTATTAGAGTGCAAGGACATCTCAGACTGTAACCTGTTAGAAACTGTTAAAAATAATTTCCTCAAATATTGTCTTTCCTTCCTTTTAACAGCATGAGCCTCCTTGGTATAACCTACATGATGTGAATATGGGGCAGATGTGCAAAGGGTTTTAGCATTCACAAATCAGAGGGTCTGAGAATGTTAAAACCCTTTTCCAAATGAAAGCCAATTTTACTATTTTGAAAATCTTTTACAAATCATTAATTGACTTTAGGAAATCATAACAAATTTTTATTTGGAAGGGACATGTTTTGGCTTCCCTTCAAAATAGCAAATGGCAGCACGAAATGTAATAAATCTGGTTGAGAAACATTCATATTTTACTGACTACAGAAAGGTTCCCCTTTGTTATTGTCGAAAAAAAGCCTTTCCTAGGAGTAGGAGAGGTCCAAGTGACCAATACGTACTCCTCAAAACTTTTCATTTTTTATTTTTAAACACATCCCATTTTCGTAAAGGAAATCAATCTGCATGCAAAAAAGATTGCTTTATTTAAAAGCAATCAAGGATGTGTTGTTCTGCTGACCCCGGCAGGTCACCATCCCTGTGATGACAATGAATCTTAGAGGATCGCAATTTGTTTATTAAAGAAGTAGGTCAAATTGTGACCCAATCCAATTAACCTTTTTTTATTTGTTAGTATATAGGTCGGTTCACAAGATACCAATACATTCAGTAAACGTTGGTGCTGAAATTGCTACCACGTTTACTGAATGCATTGTACATACATCTAGCTATTTGGTCCCAAATATACTTGTGACCTGCAATTAGGCTCCTGCTCCAAACACCAGTTCACAACAAGGGCCAAGGTTGATTGCTACTTTTCAGAGTTCAGACAATTTGCTGAATTTAAGCTATGATCTCCTACAGGCCTTACCTTTTCTTTCTTTTGCTGCGGAAGTGGTTATATAAAGTGCCAAGAGGCCATGTCATTGGTATTTGTGCACTCCATAGGTGCCATGATATATTATTATATTATAACAAGGACGTTAACATTTGAAAATTAAACTTTGATTTAGATCTTATGTGACGTACAAATGATGTTAATGATTAGTTTGAAAAATACAGCCATTTATATTTCTTCTAAATGCTTGTAGATCAAACATTGCAGGAGCCTCTTTAATGTATGCGTTAACATCTTGCTGCAGATCCACCAGAGATTCAGAACTTGTGATTAACATATTCGCAATGTATAGCTGTAATTATGTTATCCTAATTTGTTCATTCTGATTTAAAATAAGGTCAGTCCCCACAGGAATACAAATCACCAGAGAAAACTATTTGAATATTTACTGTTCAGATACAGAATTTTCTAAAGCATCTAATTTAGTATGAATGTGCTAAAACACATAGCCATCACTTCATGAATGTGTTTACCACGTGTATAATGCACATTGCTAAATATGCATAATAGAGTACAGATTTGTGTCCTGCTATCATTTGTTTTAAAACCGAATTAGACTTTTCTTTCAGTGCCTTTTTTAAAATATAATACGTTTAACGATCTGCAAAGTAGATAACATATTTTAGTTGTGACCTAAAGACAGCTTTTACTATTTATGCTAAAATATGGTCAAGAAGTCAGGCCCCGTTCTGCTGCTGGTAGCATTAAGTTGTATCCACATTCATTGGGTGCATCAGTCATGGCTTGCTACTTTTAAAATAAAATATGGGAGTTCTCGACCTGTCAGCAAGGGCTTCGAGTCCGAATTGCTGTTCTAACTTGAAGTAGATCTTGACATAAAAATGCATTAGACTGGATGAATGTTATAGGGTATCAGCAGGAAAATATGTTTTTCCTGAAACTAAATGCCTGATACAAATTTCAGAATCAATAATTTCTGGTAATCTCACGTTTGTGTGCTTTCCTAGGTCTGGTCTTGACACAGCTTTATCTGTCTTGCAAGAGTTTTTATCCTCGAGAGCAAGAGAGGAGAAAACAATCAGCCCATCACAGCCACTGGTTGTTGAGTCATTTATATTTGGGCCAACTCCCAAACATGAGTGATTGCTTGACTGTCAGCATATTCTGTGATTCATGGAGCTTTCCTTCTTCACCTGCATGCAGTCATTTTATTGATACAGCAGTTGTATGAGCCTGCGCTTCTTTTGCATGCTAAACAGGGAGAGGGAGTAGGCCTCTTACTGCAGGTAAGAGTCTTTCTATCACTGTGGCTGTGAGAGAAGAAGCTGGCCTGTCATAGTGTTCCACATGCCACCTTTTGCTACTGGTCACTACCGATGTTTGGATTTGGACCACTGAGGCCATAAAACGTGAAAACCTTCCACACACATAGACTGATTCACAAAAAGCATTTTGGAGTATGTGAAGTAGGACTCCAGTAATACTCCTTCACATACAACAAAATGCAATTCATAACTCTTTCAATTGAGAGCTCCAGCTCTCCTGCCTTTTCTGTATGGACACTTCCAACATGGTTGTGGGGATCTCCAACTCACATAAGTAGATGATTTAGTAGTAAATGTGGGAGGAATCATGAATATTGATGGAAAAATAGGAAATACACATAACTCAATGGGTGAGGTTAAAGGAAATGTAAGGAACAGTTCAAGGAGGAGCACGCTGAAACAAAACCACACCTATTTAATAGTAAGAAACTTGCAGTTCATAAAAGACATTTCTGCATCAATTACAGGACTTACTGTGACAAAACAGACTAAATATACTCTAATCGAGATTTGGATTCATTCAATTACGATCCACACATGGCCAAGCCATGCAACACATTCCCAAATGAACCAAGTATACCTTGCACTGCGTAGATTTCAGAGCTCATAAGTTATGTAATATGTAGGGTTTTAGCGGTGCATCACAGCAGTGATTGTTATCCTTAGCTCACTTACAAATAACTGGTGAATAGCGTGTTTCTTCCTAGGTATAACCCTATTTTGACCTTTGATTTTTCAGTGAATTACTATATTTAAATGTAAATTAATATGTTAAGATAAGTCTGCTGGGCGTGCCCTTCGGTAGTGTGAGATGAGATGCTGATGTGGGCACTCATCCCCCGATCCTTTCTGTTTTTCCTGTTCTTTGTTTCCCATCAGGGCTCCCTTGGAGCAGAATGGTGTGTGCTGGCTCCTACAAGAGTTCTGCTAGTCCACAAGGGGACCTCATTAGCTCCCATGGGAGACCCACATGAGCACAACACGTTGAAAAAGATTAAATTTTTTTAATGTTTGACTTTTGAGAGTCCCTCTTGTCCCACAAGGGCTGGAGATCAGGTGTAATTTGGAGAAATTTGGGGCAAAAAAGACCTACCCAACAGCACAGGAGCACAGCGTGAGCGGATGCTGACTACAGCTGTCCTTTTTCTGTTGCATTCAGCACTATTTTCTTAGTGCAAAATCCTTTGCTTCATTTTGGATGCGAGGGTTCATCTTAAACTAAGAAAATAGCACTAATGCAGGGTTACGCTACTCGCCTAGTTCTGTGTACTCTCACAGAATTGCTGTGATTTTCCTGTAAGCTTGTATATTTACGCAACTCAGACTTACACGAGGTAAGCCCACCCCTAAAAGAATCACTGAGAAAATCCTTTAAACCCAAAAAATCACTGTTATTTGCCAGTTTATTTTATTTATTTATAGATGTATAAAGCGCACAGCTACCCAACAGGGTTTCCCGGTGCTGAGTAGGACGAAAGGCATGCCACAGGTTGTGGAAGGAAGCGCAGAAGAGTTAAACTTGGTTGTAAAGGAAGGTCTTTAATTTCCTGCAGAAGACTAGGAGAGAGTAACACAACCTAAGTTCCAAATGAAGAGAATCCCACAGTTTGGGGGCGAGATACGTGAACGCGGGGCCTCTCATATGAGTAAGATGGACTCCGGGAACAGAGAATAAAGAGGGGCTCCCTGATCTCAGCTTTTGAGTGGGCACATAAGGGTTGACCAGGCTTTGTATGTAGGGGGCGCCAAGCCATGTTTGGCCTGGAACATGTAACATAAGGCCTTAAACTCAATGTGCTTGTTCACCTTGAGCCATTAGAGTTGATGGAGCAAAGGTGAGGTTGAGGCATGTTGAGGCAGCTGAAAAAGAAGGCATGCAACTGCATTTTGTATAAGCTCTAAGGGATGGGCGGAGGCTTTATCAGCACCAAGGTACAAAACGTTGCCATATTCAAGTCGGAATATCACCAATGCCTGCATTACCATTATCTGGGCAGCTGGAGGAATTAACCAGAGGATTTAGTTTAGCCACTTGAGGACTGCAAAGCAGGTCGAGGTGACCACAAACACCTGGACTCTAAGGGAAAGATTGTTGTCAATAGTAAAGCCCAGACGTTTGACTTTAGGGACCGGAGCAGGTAGAGGTCCCTGTGAGTAAGGGCAATGGGTGATTCCTCATAGTTCGGGAATGTTTCCCAGAAAGAGGACCTCAGTTTTAGAGCTGTTCAACTTCAAGGTGTTTCTGGACATCCACTGAGACATATTACTCAGTCCGAGCTGGAGCAGGGAGGGGTCCTGATGCTGAGCGGTTGAAAGAGAAAAGATGATCTGGGTATCATCTGCGAAGGAAAAAATGGTCAGTCCTGACTTCTCTGCAATGTCCGCCAAAGGGCAAATGTAAAGATTGAAAAGCAAAGGGCTCAGAATCAAACCCTGTGGCACTCATGAAGTTAAGGCTACTGGATTAGATTTTGTGGTGTGTGAGAACAATTGGAACAAGCGATCCTTTAGAAAAGAAATCAGCCACTTCAAGGCCTCACCTGTAATACCTAAGGCTGCAAGACGATCAACTAGGATGGAATGTGACACCTTGTCAAATGCTGCTCTAAAGTCCAGTAAAATGAGAGCTGCCATGCCACCGCAATCAAGCTGCAGCCTTAGAGATTCAGTGACCCCAAGCAGACTCTATTCGGTGCTGTAGCTAGATCGAAAGCTAGACTGTGATGGATGAAATAAGTTGTGACTAGCCACGTGAGAGGAGAGTTGGAAATTGATATGACTTTCAAGACTTTAGAGAAGACAGAGAAGAGGGATATAGGACAATATTTTGACCAGCAGAGAGGGTCAAGACCGGTCTTTTTTAGTAGAGGGAGCACCAGAGTGTTTCCATTTCTGCAGAACATGCCCAGAGCCTAAAGAGGCGTTGAGAATATTAAGAATCATGCTAAGCATTGACTTGACCAGAAGTCTGAGCTTGGATGGGGGAAGAGGATCAAGTGGGGATCAAGTGGGGAGCCGGACTTGATAGTTCCCAGTAAAGATTGAAAAGTGACCAAGTCCAGTGGGAGCCAGGCCCTAATTTGTTGAGTCTCGCCAAACGAGGAAGCCTGGGAGAGTGAGTTGGCCTGATCAACATGAAAGGTGGCTTGGAAGGTAAAGTTATCTTCAATGGGGATGTATGACGTTACAACGCACACTTTTACAACGCATACCTTTACAACGCATTTTTTACACTGCAAAATCCATTACAACGCACACCATTACAACGCATACCATTACAATGAATTCTTAGAAACTACCTTTACAACGCATTCCACTACAACGCATACTACATTTACAACGCATACCATTACAACGCATTACATTACATTGCATATAAGGTAAGTGTTTGATAGTGTAGGGGTTAAAATTATTATTCTAACTCCAGGGGGTGCAACAGTAGGGAAAGTGTTGGATAGTGTAGGGGTTAAAATTACTATTCTAACTCCAGGGGGTGCAACAGTAGGGTAAGTGTTGGATGGTAAGTTTTGCGTTGTAATGGTATGCGTTGTAATGACTGCGTTGTAATGGTATGCGTTGTAGTAGTGTGCGTTGTAGTGTCGTGCGTTGTAATGACTGCGTTGTAAATGCATGCATTGTAATAGATTTTGCGTTGTAAAAGTTTCGTTGTAATGGTAGTGCGTTGTAAAAGTTGCGTTGTAAAGGTTGTTTCCCCTTCAATGGATCAGCTGACAATAAATAGACTTTACTTTACTAAGAAAAAACAACACTAGCTCATTGCACTGAAGAAGCGAAAATTGTTTCACAACCTTAACTAAAGTTTTCTGGCAGTGTTGGGAATTCATGATCCTTTCCGTAAAGAATGTGGCACAAACTGATCTACACAGGGCATGGTATTTTTTCAATGCGGTCAGATTTAGCCAGTGGTGCATAGTGCTTCCTCCATAGTCTCTCTAAAACTTTGCAGTGTTTTTTCACCTGTATGAGGGAGTCATTGAACCATGGGACCGGAGGATGCACACTGAGTTGAGCTTTGGCTGACCGAGGAAAGGTTAAGACAATAGCCTCTTTGAGCCAATGAAGCACAGAAATTTGATCAGGGTCAAGTTGGGATGTGAGGATGGGGATAGTGTTTGAAAGCCGCTCAGTGAGCCCTCGCAAACGGGAGATCGGCCCATTTGTGACTGCAAAAAAGGGTAATGGCATTTACAAATGCTATTTTGTGAGTCACTGACTCACAAAATTTCCATTTGCCACTCTCGCTTTAGGAAGGGGCGCCCTTTCCTAATAGCAAGACTCACTGCCATGTACTTGTTTTCAGACCGCATTTGCGGCCGCAAAACACTCACAGTTTACCACCTACTTCCAGTAGGTGGTAAACCACTCGCAAATGGGAAGGGGACCCCCTTCTCTTTGTGAGTGTGTGAGAAAATATATTTTAAAAGCAGGCAGTGGTCCCAGGAGCCACTGTCTGCTCTTAAAAAAATGAAACTGAAAAGTTTCATCTTTCTCTTTTAAATGCATCCAATTTACCTTTAAGGAATACAGACTGCGTTAAAAAAAACTGCTTTATTTGAAAAGCAGTCCTAGACGTGGTGGTCTGCTGAGCCCAGCAGGCCACCATCCCTGGGAGTGCTAGCCATTCCCAATGGGTTTGCAAATTGTGCTTGCCTCATGAATATCGATGAGGCATGCAATTTGCAACCCCATTGGGAATAGCCAACAGTGTCAGTGACACTGTTGTACATTGCATTTTGCAAATCGCAAATTGCCATTCATAAAAAGTAAGGGTCGTACATCTGGCCCCAAGTTTGGACCAGTTCCTGACTATTGGCGTTCAAGTCACATGGGAGCGAGGGGCCAGGAGAGATTTGATCGTGAAAGGAACAGCAACGTGCTCAGACCAACTAAGCTGGATAGAAGGTGCAGCACACAGAGTAGTCAGGTTAGAAAAATTGGGGTCCAAAAGGTGTCCCGCTGAATGAGTAGGTGAGGAGTTAATGAGCCGAAGGTTAAGAGTCTTCAGGTCATCTATGAAAGCAGATGCTGGTTTATTATGGAGTCCTCAAGATGAAAGTTGAGGTTACCAAGCACTGAGAAATTAGCCACCCGGAGAATATGGTGAGCCAGTGAGTCAGCAAGAGCTAGGCCCCAATTGTTAGAAGGCCCGGGGAGGGAGGTAAATGCGGGCACCCAAAAATATGAATTTAGAGGAAAAGGGAATAGAGAAGAGTAAGGCTTTGCAGTTAAAGATAATGGCAATACTCCCACCTTGTCAGGGAGTGCAGCGATGACATCAGGCGTGGACCCATCATGAAGCCAAGTTTCGGTTAAGAAGACCACATCAGGATCAGCATCGATAAAAAAGTTAAACAGATTAAGCTGATGTTTGGGAAGGGAGCAGCAGTTAAGGCTAAAACAACTACATTTGTCAGGTGCATGAACATCAGCCATAACGTATGCAGGGGAGGAAAATTACTCCACACCATTAGTGTGATCAGAGCCCATCCACTGCTGGGAGTTGTAGATGTTAACAAACTGGCAGCTAGTGCAGTACATAGTGTAGTTAGTAGGTTCAAAAACCTGGCAGCAGGCCTTAGGAATGGTTCTAAACTTAGAAAGGGCCTAAATAGGTTCTGGGTGTTTACTGGAGAGGAGCAGGAGTTCTGGCCCCAGACCCCAGCCAGATACAGACAGGTGCAGACGGGCTTGCCTTTTTCGCATCCGCTCTGCGTCCGCTTTGGCATGAGTTAAGTAGTGTGGTGGAGGTAAACACTACACTGCACAACCACCGTAAATGCCAACAATTCTGCCAGAAGTGAACGAAACAGCCTGAATGGCATTGCAACGCCCTGCGCACAAACAGCATACAGCCGCAGCAGAACGGGGCGAGAGCCAGGGCATGCCAGAAGAAGTCACCATAAAGGTGGGCAAAGCGCATGGGTGCAGAAAGAGGCAAGTGACGCAAACACACAATATACTAAAAATAAAGTTCAGCTTAGAAGCTAAAAGGCTAGAAAGCAATTACGGTAGTATATAAATTTAAAAGTGCGGCGTCAGCAACAGACTTACTAACGTCTGATTTGGCTGCTAGTTATATTCAGCTTGTGTTCCTGCCACGCACTGCTTATGCCTCATAAAAAAATATCATGCATCACTGATGAAACCACTAAATACACTATTCGATGCATTTGACGGTATGGTGTCATACTGGTTGGTATTCAGCAAGGTACATCTTGACTTAGATTAAACAGCATGGTAACACATTTAGAACCCTGTGGTATCTCCCATGTGACACAGTCCCCAGGTTTGAGATTTGTTTCCAGTTTTTCCAATTTGATTTCACCTTACAACTTGTTTCTGAAAGCTCATTCACTGTCCCATGTAACCTCTGTGGTTGGCTCTGTTGCACACTGTTGGAAGATCCAGTAAAATGAGAAGGTATGCATGCTAATCATTTAGGAAGTTGTTGATATATTTCCTGTACTATTAATGTGATTTCCTCAAAACAGTAGCCTCACAGAAACCTGGTTGCTGGTCTGCTAGCAGTAGGTTGTAATTTAGGTAGTTTGTAAGCTGGATAGAATCACATTTCGTAATTGTTTATCCTAGGTTTTTTGATAGCTTTTTATTAACATTTTTTGAGTGGCATTGATGCTACATGAGTTTACAGTATATCATGATATTATACGGCATTTCAGAATATCAATGTTCAAACATCATATATCTGTGTGTTTAAATATATTTCATGCCCTCAGAGACAAAACATTTGTGAAACAGCCCAATAAACTGTCATCTTAACTCCACTACACTCATCAATGCAATGGCCCATCCAGTCACAGAAAGAAAGTAATTTTTGGTTCCTGATCAATCCAGTGTATTCTGGCTCATTGGTATTGTTGCATCAAGCAACCCCTGTCTTTCATACCAGTCTTATGAGCATTTTAGTAAACCTGGAGTTGTGACTGTTCCCCTGCTAGTCAGTACGGCCGATGACAGGGTCAGTGGAGTGAACACTCCTTATATTTCCTTATGGTCTGTTAGCATTAGCACGCCCATAATTATCCCTGGCTTTGATGGTGGTCTGTTATTCGATTTGGCTGGTAGTCAGTCAACAATATTGTGTCCCATGCTGTGATAGGTGTTGCCTTGCCCATATGTGTCTGAATGCGGGTCATGGCATTTATTTCCACAGGACTCCACTTTATCAAGTCTTTGAGGCACTTCAAGACTTGTGGGGCTGCAACGGTCTCCCAGTGCATTGCTGTGTTTAGTTTCTCCACAATTAAGGCCACATCTATGAACTTAGTGGTGTGTTTGGTCTTTCAGGTCTCAGGAATCTCTCTAATAGGCACTCTATCATTGACATGGACAGGGAGCGACCAATGAAGTCTGTCAAAAGGTCTTGGAGGGTTTTTCAATAAATCTGTATGTGTCGGCAATCCCATACCTTACCAAACAAATAGCCTCTACTATGTGGCAGCTAAGGCATTCTACCTGAAGCCCTGGGTAAATTCTAGTGGCAGATATGTATACTGTAGATAATTGAGTTGGGTGTATTTAAAGTGGGGGCACCTATTCACTCCCTTATTATATTCCACTATGTTCCCCCAGTCCTTGTCAAAAATGTCTCTTCCTATTGTTTTTAGTGCATTGGAGGTAGCATTAAAAATGGACTCCAACAACCTGTGCATAGAGGTCACCCCCTTCCTACTGACCCTATTTGGGAGCAACGTAAGAAGGATTTCCCTCTTCTTGAGTATGTGTCCAAATATACTTTAATCTCTCGGAACACTCTGGTGTAGGGAGGATTTGGTCTCATCCTCTGGTATAAATTTCGCAACAGATGCCCATTACCTAAGAAGCCCACTATGTCCTGACACAGTGGGTCGCTGTCCATTGCAAGCCATTGCAACAACCTTCCCAATTGTGCAGCTATATAGTATATTTCCAGGTTGTGCACACCTATTCCGCCCATATCAATGGGGTTCATAGTCTTTTTGATTGAGATGGAATTATTGGTACCCTAGTTCAAATCTAAGAAGAGAGAACTTAGGTCCATAAAGAAGGTCTGCGGTAGCTTAAGTGGGGGGGGGGGGGCATGAAGAAGTAAAACAGTCGAAGGAGGACAATCATCTTCAGAATGGCCAGCCTCCCCAAGGGGGATAGCCGGAGGCGAAGTAAAAAAGGAAAGCAACCTCTAATATAGGAGATGCAACTGTACAGATTACCTTCACTTTGGTCCTTTTCTGTGCAATAGATTTGTACCCCAGGGTATTTATAAGTGTAGGACTCTCACCCCATGGGTTACTCCAAAAAAAGTGGCAACTCTTGTGGCATCCCAGGATAGAACAGGCAAGATTTGTCCCAGTTCACTCGTAGGCCTGACAGTACCCCAAATCTTTCCAGTAGCCTCTCCACTGCAGACAGAGTGGGTCTTGGTTCCCTGAAAAACAACAGCCCATCATCCACATACCAGGCTGCCACTGTCTTTTCTATTTAAGGTAGTTTGGTAAGCAGTTTGACTTAGGCAAAAAAGATTTCGGTTTGTGGTAAACTCCCTTCATATAAAATCTGTCCTGTTTTCACGAGGTTCTGGAGGTTCACAGCAGTAGGAAAGCACTCATGAGAAGGTGCAGAGTATGCACCAGTAAGTGAACATTTGATTTGATAATATTCACTTGGATTGAGTCTTTATAATAACTCTTCTGATGGAGCTGTTGACACATTTTTAGAGATCAGCTGTGATGAATGAGGTGAAAGATTCCCAAGCATTCCATTTTTTGTAGGTAGGTGCTATCCATATTGCTTTTTTGGAGGCTATTTTTGTCTTCAACTGTGATCTGGCTGGATTCAGAAGGTTAGAAATCTACTCTTGGATCTAGTTTTATTTGAACTATGAAATGCTAGTTCCTAGTCTTCCCTGCATCTTTTAGTTTTATTTCATTACTGAGGGATTTGTCTGCTAGCCATATCTTATCCATAATCAGGATAAATGTTTTTAATGTGAGGAGAGTGTTGTTGCAAAATAGCTGACTCAGCTACTATCTTGGGTACTTCAGTTTGAGAGTGACCACGGTATTTATAAAGTCCTTTTTGGACCTGGCGTCCTTGGTGTCACCTTCCCCCAAACTTTTTGTTTTCACCCCTCTTATTTTTAAAAATTCAATTTTGTGGGTATTTGGACCTGATTGCCACATTTAATTTAATTATAAGCCCTTAATATATGGTACTACATGTACCCAGGGCCCATAAATTGCACGCTGCTAGTGTGCCTGCAGTACTCATTATACCACCCACTTAAGTAGCACTTTTAAACCTTATTACATTTAATAAGTGTAAATGTTCGATTGGGAACAGGTAGAATTTCCATGTTTGGTCTTGACAAAGTATGTTCAGCCTAGGAGGTAGACCTGAGGATACACAGGGTCCCATGGAGCCAGTCTCTTGTACCAAATGCCTACAGTGGGGAATGGATAATCTGCTCACACTAGAGGTAGAGGACCAGATAAGGTATGCTCCATGAAAGTCATCCTTGGGACTCCAAGAAGTACCACATTTGATTTCGGGACACCCAGAAGCTGCCAAACCTTTTTTTTTTTATTGTTTTATTGGTATACATCATTGCAGACCATAAAGACAACAACAGTGTTAGCTGAATCAATGAAGGGGGGAAATGAGTAAGAAGGGAGGGGGGGAGGAGGGGTCGGCTAGGAGTCAAGGTTGGGGACATGGGTGGGGGCATTGCCACATATACATGATCCAGTGCAAAGCATCATACAATAACAACTGCACACATTTCAATTCAGTACATTTTCCAGACACAACTTGAGAAATATCGACAGTATGGAGACATTGTACATGGGAAGGCTCTAGATTAACAGTGAATATGAACAGTTTGAATGACCAAGTGCTCTCCCCTGATCCATGAGGGGAACAGACACATCATCAGCAATACAGGACATTCATGGTGTTACGTCAGCTGTGGGTGAGTCAGGATCCTATTGGCAGTGCCAAGAGGGTAATGGCTTCCAAATGTCTTTAGTATGGGTGCAGATTGGCATGAGGTCCCAAAAATTAGACTATTGCTCTTGACAGTATGTGACATCATGCAGCCATGCCTTAATAGTAGGAGCCGGTCTCCTTCCCCAGTGTATGGTCACTCTGCTCTTAGCCAGCAGGAGTAACATGGCGGTAAGAAGACAACATGCACTGGTGGGGGTATCCCCAACAGAGCCTAATAGAACCACCAGTGGAGAGTAGAGTGCCTTATGACCAGTTATGATAACTGGTCATAAGGCACATGATCTGTAGTTCAGGGAGAAGAGTTTTAACTGTCCGCAGCCAAAACCATTGTGAACCTGTGATAGCTGGATCAGTGTTAGCCCTCCTCAACTCATGAGCTTTAGTAGTGGCAAGCGGTGAGGAGCTCTGAAAAATATTCAGAGTTTGCATTATTAGTTTATGTGGGAAGGGAGTGGTGAGAATATATTCCACCAGGAGGGCCGGAGGTAGAGCAGGGAACATGTTGTGTAGTGCGCAGCATGGCCGTGACTGGTAAAGTAGTAGGGTATCAAGAAGCCTGGGATTGGGACCCTTCATTCTGTAATGATGTTAACAACTGCCCATCTGGGGACAAATCTGAAAATGTAATGATATTGCGTTTGTGTACGTGTGCAATGGCTCCTTTAACTAGAAGTGGATGTATCTGGGGGTTATTGGCCAGTGGGACAGAATTGACGGAAAGGTGTGTTAACTTTGCTTTTTTCCTAAAATTATCCTAATCCCATCTAATACATTATACAGTATTGACCTCTTTCCTGAGGTTTCTGTAAGAGAGATAGAGCACAACAGTTAGGGCACATGGGGTGGCGTGGTCTGTCTCAGCTGCCACATGAGGCTGGAAAGGAGTCAGGTATATCCAGAAATGAAAGTAAGCACACAATTCCAAATCTGGAGCACTTATTCGGCATTGTATAAATGGGAGAGTTACAAGTTCCCAGGAAATCCTTGGTTGTTTTCCTACCCAAAAGGGACTTTAAACTTTTGAAGAATTGAACCATGAATGAAAGTTGAATGTTAACAAATAAGTAAAGGAATTTAGGCAGAATGATCATGTTTGCTATCACAATTTGACTAGCTAGAGATAGAAGTAGTTTAGACCATACAGCTATCCTTTCCTCCAACCAAGTCACAGCCCAGCAATAGTTTGACTAACACATCTGATCCGTGTTATGACTGAGCTATATACCCAGAAATCTAACTCACCACTGTCCTGAGCGGAATGCCTCCTGGGTACCGGGTAGCATGGACCACAAAGACCAGGATAAACCTGTGGCCCGTGGCTGTCTTGGGGTCCAGAGGCCCCACAATGTCAATCCCCACCCGTTGAAAGGGGGTACTGACTATAGGGAAAGGTTAGAGAGGGGCCTTGTGCCTCCTTCCACTTTTCCCACTTGCCTGGCAACTTTGACAGGTCTTAAAATGAGTATCTGAACTCTTTCGCATCTGGGGCCAATAAAAGTGGGAGACAAGCCTTTCAAAGGTGTTGTTCTGCCCCAGATGACCAGCTAAAGGAACATCATGAGCCAAACCCAGTAGGAAGGCTCTGAAGCGCTGGGGTACCACCAGCACACGGGCTGACCCATGCTCAGCAACCTTAGGCTCGCTATACAGGAGACCATTCTCCCAAAAGATCCAATGTGATCCAGACTGATCACCAGCTGCCTGGTTTGTGGCCTGTTGCCTCAAACGCACAAGAGAAAGGCACTTCAGCTGCTCTTCACAAAATTCCTCCCTGGAGGGACCCCCTTCTTGCTGCCAATGGGTCAACTCAGGAAGGTCCCTCAGTTCAGAAACTTGCTCTCCTGTAGGTTCCAGGGCATCCCCCTCGAGGTCTGCCTCTTCCTGGACCCTGGGAACAATTGGGGCTGGTTTCCAGCACCCCCTACCTCTTCTCTTTAAGGCAGGTCCCAGGGTCATACTTTCAGGCTCCAGGGTCTCTCAAACACCCTTAGCTGCCATAGACCGAGTGGTCACACATGCCCACTCAGGCAGACCCAACATCTCTAAATGCGCCTTCCTCTCCACCTTAGCCCAAGGGGAGCTTTCCAAATCAACAGACAATCAACAGGCATAGATGACCTCACAGCTACTTGAAGAGTACCAGAGACCCCCCCACTGAAAGGGAACTTGAGCCACCTTGCAATGGCTCTCTGTGTTGTCAGCAGCAACAACTGGAAAGTATGCATGAGGGACTACCTGCTCTTCAGAGACCAAGTGACACTTGACAGCTGTCACACTTGCTCCTGTGTCTCACAGAGCCACCACTCTATGGCCATTGATGGTCACCCACTGCCTGTATTTCTTAGTGTTATCAGGCAGCTGAGTTCTAGGTACCATCTCAAAGTCTCCTAATGAGACAAGGGACATTTCTGCGGGACCCCACCCACCTTAGGCACCCATCTCCTCCCCACCCAGGTCTACACTGGCCATCTGACGGGGTAGTGCATGGGGTGGCTCATACTGGCCATTCTGGGGACACTGGGGATCATACCAACAGTGTCCCACCTGCTTACAGTGAAAGCAGGTAACAGGCCCCTTTGAACAGGTTTACCTGTCGGGGTCCTGACTTCTTTTTAGGGGGAGGCTGGGAACCCTTACCTTGGTTCCCTTGGGAATTACTTCGGGGACCTTTTTGGAACTCCCTCTGTTTACCCTTGTCCCCCCCACTCTTCTGCTGGGGACCCTGCCCACCTTTGGCGGAGTCTCCCACAAGACCCTTGTGGACCCTGGTACTGACCCAGCGGTTAGCCTCTTCAGCAAGCTTGCTAGGATTAGTCAACTTGCTATCAATAAGGTGCTGGTGTAGCTCTGGAAAACAATTATCAGATAAGTGCTCCCTAGCAATCAAATCATAGAGCGCTTGAAAATTATCAACATTGCTACCCCTCACCCAACCATCCATAGCTCTGCAAAAGAAAGACACATATTCTACCCAAGTGGTTCCCTCCAGTTTCTTACAATTCCTGAACCTCTGCCTATAGAGCTCTGGAGTTAACCCATACCTTGTCATCAGTGCTTCCTTCATGTGGGCATAAGACATCCTATTTGTACTGGGCAAGTCTAACAAAGTATCCCTACCTTCAGTTAAAAAGTGGACCCACAACCCCGCTCGCCAATCCTTCTCAGGGACCCGGTGGGCCAACATTGCTATCTTACAGGCTGCAAAACACTGCCCAATATCTTCACCTTTGTGGAAATCTTTGATGGCATCCTTGGGAATATGTACCCTGCCTTCTGAAGGCACAGATGGTGCGCTGCCACCAGAGGGATTGATTTCTAGGCCCTTGGCCTTGATCTCTAACTCCCTCAACATCCTCTCATGCTCCATTCTCATTTTCTCCCTTTCCAAAGACAACCTATTATTCTCCTTTTCCCTCTGACTCTCCATTTTAAGCTTAGCCAACTGCAGCTTAAGTGCCCTACTTCTCTCCCTGTCTTCCAATTGTCTGGGGGACAGGTCTTTGGAAGAAATGCTGGTGCCAGGCGGGGACGGCACCCCTCCCCTGGCTGGATACTCTGGCCCATCAATGTGCCCTTCTGCATCCCCAACAGGCTCCACCACAAGATCCGGGACATTTCTGGCTTCTACCCAGGCCCTCAGTACCTTTGGTAGTCTTCCTTTTTAGAAATGCCTGGTGTAGCAACATTAAATTTCCTGCAGAGGTCCTTGAGCTGTTTCACAGTGTAGGTTTGCAACCTCTCTTCCTCAAAATCAAGATCATAGATGCAACAGACCCTGATTTACTCATGGTAGTAAAAATTGGGAGTTTTTCAGGAAAAACTAACAGTCCAAGGAAAAAGGATTTTAAAAAAAAGTATGTGGTCGCGTTTGGTCTGCACTCACTAGTAGTGTACACCAATAACTGTATATGAAACACAAATGCAAGGTCCAAATCCTCACCACTGACCACCAATGTTAGATCTGGGGGTCTCTAGTTGGTAATGGTATTCACCTTTGTCCAAATAGGGACCCTTACTTCTAAGTCAGGAAAAGGGGATTACACTCCTTAATAACCCCTGCTCACCCCCTTGGTAGCTTGGCACAAGCAGACAGGCTTATCTCAGAGGCAGTGTGTTAAGCATTTGTGAATTTACGCAGTAATACAGTGAAAACACTACAGATGGACACAACACAGGTTTTATAAAAAATAAGTATGCTTTATATAGACTTAAACACAGGACCACAAACGACACAAATCCACAATACTACACTTAAGATTACTCAAAAGATGATTAAAGTTGCTTAGTTCAAGTTGTTGATAAATGCGGCAAAGTTCTCAACAAAGTAGCTGGACGCGTAACACAAAGTGAACAAAAGGTTCGCAAAAGAGGAGATGTGTCGGTTCCGTGACCCGGGGGAACGGTTGCATCCTTCTTCAATGCTTGCGCAGAGTAGGGGGCCCGTCATGAGCCTTACCAGTGCGGAGATGATGCGTAGATTCTCGGCCTGCGGGCCCGTTGCGGTGCGTAAGATGGCGCCTTGATGCGATGCAATGATCCGGTTGCGATGCGAGAAAATGGCACCCTTGATGCGGCGATATGATGACGATGCGATGACGTCCTGGCAGCCTTGTGACGACTCTGTACTTTTGAGCCGCGACAGGCCATGCGATACGCTTCTCCAGTGATGCGATGGCGACTCTCTCGATGGCGTCACGCTTCTCCGGTGATGCGACAGCAGCTTCCATGGAGATGCGACGAATGCTCGCTTCTCCGGCGTTGCAATGATTTCAGCTGCTGCGGCGACATGCTTCTTGTCGATGCGTCGCGCTTCCAGCTCCTAGTGGCACGCAAGTGACTGGAGTCAGAATTCCCAGCAAGGAAATTCAGGAGGATGCTGGAGGTGATGTCTTTTGTCCCCGAGACTTCAGCAGGAGGCAAGCGCAGTTCAAGCCCTTGGAGAATATTCTGTAAATGAAAGTCCTTACAAAGTTCCTTCTCCTTTCCCTCGGCAATGAAGCAATCACTGCAGGCCAACCCAGCAAACAGCACACTGAAAGAGGGGCAGTACAACTCCTGCAGCTTCCTTGGTTCTTTTCCTGTGCAGAAAGGTTTCTTGTTCCAGAAGTGATCTATTTTTTTGGGATCAGGGTTCCAAAATGTATATCCCAAAATCCTTCGTTCTCTGAAGGCAGAGAGGCCTCTGCCTAGTCCAAACCAGTTCCTGAGCACTTTGTTTACATTACTCTCTTCTTCCTTTCACTGTGCAGGGCAGAGACATCAGCTGCCCCACAGGAGGTGGAGCCAGCACAGGGGAGTGAAGATACAGCTCTGGAGCACTCGGTTGACATGATTCCTCCTCTCCTTTCACAGTGCAGGGCAGAGACAGTCTGTTTCCTGGAATCCCCCAGCCCTGTCACTCACAAACCCAGACAAGGAATACACAACAAAGCAGAGGCAGGCTCAAATGGTTAGGCAAGCAAATACCTACTTTCTAAAAGTGGTATTTGCAAACACAGAATATTAAAAACAACTTTACTAAAAGATGTATTTTATTATTCTGAGTTCAGGCATACTAAATTCGAATTGCTTTCGTGATCCCTGAGTAAATTAGGATTATAAGCATGTAATAATCTAACTGCCCATTCTGGCCTATGAGAACAGGTAGCCTTCAATAGTGAAAAACCAAAATGGATGTAATTCACAATTAGAACACGCTACACACATCAGAGCATGTCCTACCTTATACTTACAATGCACCCTGCCCTTGGGCCTACCACAGGGGTGTCTAATATGAAGCAAAGGGAAGGTTTAGGGACTGTCAAGTGGGTGCACTTGGCCAAGTCGACATGGCAGTGCTAGACTGCACACAGGCCTTGCAATGGCAGGCCTGAGATACACTTTACAAGCTGCTTCTGTGGGTGGCACAACCAGTGCTGCAAGCCCACCAGCAGCAATTGATTTACAAGCCCTGGGCACACATGGTGCACTGTACTAGGGGCTGACAGATAAATCAAATAACTCAATCATGGAATAACCAATGAGTACATTAATTTAACATAGGGAGCACTTGCACTGTGGCACTGATTAGTAGTGGCACAGTGCCCAAAGCATAAATCCAGCAAAAACATATCAAAACAGAGGAGGCAATCCGTCAAAATGGAAGGGAGACTCACGCCAATGATGCCAGGTCTAACACAGGGTAAAGATAAATAGAATCTCACAAGAGCCGAAAGAGTCATTGCATTATTACTATGAGCAATTGCTTCAGGTGTTTCAACAACTAGAGGACTAGAACACCCCGACAAGAGTCATATGGGTTTCTTTGGATCTCAATTCGTTCTTGGTTTAGGACCAGAGATCAGTGTGCACATACAACAGAGTGTGATTTGCTAGCAGACAAAACTGTTAGAATAAATTCTGAGGTTTTTAAAATATTGTAGCAATGAGCAAGAGATGAAACAGAAAAGCTAAAGGAGAAATTGATGGAAGCTCAAATGAGATTGACTCTAAAAGGTTTTCAGAAATAGTAATTTGCAGTGAATTAGAGCGGAATGAAAGGTGTTGCTTTGCAGACTTAAGGTGTTCAAGGAGTAGTTGGTGTTTCACAGAGTAGAAGTAGAGGCATTCCAATTAATCCAAATTCTGGTGTAGATGTTTCAACGATGAGGAAAATTACCCCTTATCATTTCTGTAATGAAATTAGGCATTGGAAGAGGGAGTGTAGGCTGAATCTAGATTGAATGAGTAGAACTTGTCAAAAGAAAGGAGTACACCAAATGCAGATGCAGAATGTAACCATTCAGCAAATGCCAATGCAGAGACAGGCTCCAATGATGCAAGTTCCACCATCCCCGATGGTCTCACACAATATGGAAAATCCTTAATTTCATTCTGTTTTCTACTACTCTTGTGCTTTGTACTTTTAAAGATCTCTGTGATCGAAATAAAGTTATATATGATGGTGAATCAGATGCCTACGGCGAACCCAAACCCATTTCAGAACCAGAATCAGAACCCATTGTAACAATGCCTCATGTTAGATGTTGACAGTTTTGGCTTAGATAACTCCCAATGATGGTGCCTAAGGAAAGGGGAAAATTAGGTGCTTGCCGCAGTCCTAGAGGTAGACCAGAGTGGAACATTTGTAAAAGGAGAAGCTAAGGGTTACCAAGTGTCATTTTTTATGGACACTGGAGTGGCCCATTCCACTGTTAGAACAGCAGAAGTCCCAGCCCTGCCCATCTTGGGAAAAAAGATTCAAGTTGTTGGAGGTACAAATAAACAGATAACAAACTGAATTCCAGAAAAGGTTGTGGTAAAAATTGGTTCCTTTGAGGAAAACCATTATTTGTGTCTGTGATTCTAGTACTGTAAATCTGTAAGGGAGAGCCCTGTTGTGCAAGTTAAATTGCACTATTTACCAGATGGTGTCGAGTTTCAGACTCATGATGAAGACGTTGAATTTAAAATGGCCAGACATGTATCATAAAATGGGATAGTCCCAGATAAGGGCCAACAGACATTGCTCAAGTCAACAACACAAGGCTGTGGGCCCTTCCTCACCACTGCCTCAGGCCTATACTGCGGTGAGTAGGGTTCACAATTCAGATTGAGTCTCGATTGCAGATGACACAGTCCAGTAGGCAACAGGCGTTGTTACCAGTACGGCCTGCCCGGACGACCCATCATCGGCACAGTGGATCCCACATGTGCAACTGTGTCCTGAGTCCTGAATGGCAGTGACCCCAAGTCCATGGCAGCGACCACAGCAGCAGACTCCCTTTGATCAGTGAGGCATATTTACATATGCAAGGCAGGCGACACATGGTGCCACTAACAGTTAAGTTTCTTTGGGAGTCAAGAGAAATGTACAGAAAATACCAGTTTGATAAGTGTAGGCGTTGAAGAAGAGATGGAAGATAGTAGTGATGTAAAGTTTCAAAAAGAAATACCAACATTTAAAGTAGTTTCAGGTGAAAAGCCCAACTAGTATAACATCCCTCAAATCTACACAATACTTACTTCAATAACTTGTTTTATATCACGTGGTGCCACTGAACCTGAACTACACAAGCTGGTGGGGCCACCAACCTATGCACATCGCTGTGGGCCCTTGCTCACCGCTACTTCTGGTCTACACTACGGTAAGCAGGGCTCAAAATTCTGATAGAGTCCTGATTGGAGATGACGCAGCCCAGTAGGCAAGAGACATTGCTCACCAAACATCATCACAGGCTCATACAGTCTCAATGCTTCTGGTGCCACTAACTGTGCACCTCAACTCAACGCCACATGGCTATGGGCCCTTGCTAACCGCTACCTCTGCCCTACACTGCAGTCCTCAGGGCTCACAATTAAAATTAAATCTTGATTCTTTAATTACAGAGTTCAGTAGGCATATAACTATCACAGGCCTAAAACCTACATATCCTTTTAGTATCCTTGCTTCAAGAACTTTTTTATATCAGTTATAGCTTTAGTACAATCACCAAATTCATCTTCAAGTACAAACGAACACTCAATACAAGTCTAGATTGCGGGCAGCAGAGCTCGCAATTCAAAATTTTGGACACGTGCTGCTACTAACCCTGTTCAACACAAGCCGATTCCACATATGTAACTGTGTCCTGAGTCCTGAATGGCAGTGACCCCAAGTCCGTGGCAGCGACCACAGCACCAGACTCCCTTCAATCAGTGAGGCATATTTCCATATGCAAGACCAGCGACACATGATGCCACTTACCCTGTACAACACAATCCGATTCCACATGTGTAACTGTGTCCTGAATGGCAGTGACCCCAAGTCCTGGGCAGCGATCACAGCATCTGACTCCCTTCGATCAGTGAGGCATATTTCCATATGCAAGGCCGGCGACACATGGTACCAATAACCCTGTAGAACACAAGCCGATCCCACATGTGGAACTGTGTCCTGAGTCCTGAATGGCAGTGACCCCAGGTCTGTGGCAGCGACCACAGCATCTGACTCCCTTCCGTTTTATTTGTTGTTTTCTTTGAATAAAATGTTTTATATGTAAATCTATACATGACTATGATACTTGTTTGTCCAATCGTACAAGGACACTTCTGGGCCCAAAAAGGTTGTTAAGGGTATGTTGGTAATGTGGGAAGAGGGTGCGTTACCTGCTGATGTGGGGAGACGCAGCGTGAAAGGGGTATCCCTCACAGAAAGAACTCCGGTATGTTTTTAGAAATGCCTCGGACTCGCAGACGGACAACTGCTGCCCGTCCGCTCAACTCACAGACGCAGTACTATGAGCCGTCTGCGTCATTGGGGCTATCCCGGCTACTCCGATTACGTTCCGACGTTGGCCCCACATAGCTACCTGTTGCAGACTTACTCGCTGTTTGTGTGCAGGTCAGTGGTCTAGTTGTCAACGTCTCACAGCTACTCCCTCAGGGCAGGTTTGCACACACACCACACCCATTCGGCACATGCATCACAGTCCATGTGACCACGCAAATATAATGGATCGACAATGTCACATCCTTTATTGCCTGTGATGACTGGATAACGGACGCTCCACGGCTCTAAATCATAAAGAATCCATGAAAGTTAAGCAGAGGGTTAGTCTCACCCTAAGCTGTATGGCTGTCAGGGGCCTACTACCATGTGGCGCGGACTTGAGTTGCACTTGGTTAGTGCCACCCGAAGCTGATGTGGCCATGAGGGGCCCACCACCACATGGCACGGACTTGAGTTGCACAGGGTTAGTGCCACCTGAAGATGCTGTGACCCTCAGGGGCCTACTAGCACGTGGCGCAGAGTTGAGTTGCACAGGTTAGTGCCATCCAAAGCTGATGTGGCTGTCAGGGGCCTACCACCATGTGACTCGGACTTGAGTTGCACAGGGTTAGTCACACCCTAGGTTGTATGGCCATCAGCAGCCTACCACCATGTGGCGCTGACTTGCGTTGCACAGGGTTAGCAGCACCAAAAGCTGATGTGGTCTCCGCTATTCATGATCAGGACTCAACTACATCTGTGAGATCTGGCAGGCCACGGGGCTTTGACGGGCACGTGGAGTGCCCACTATTAGACACTCCGGAGGCAGCAGGTAATTATTTGGTCATGGATGCGCAGGGGCGGCAGTGTCTCTCTCTCTCTCACTTCCTTCTCTTCACTCTCTCTCTCACTCTCTACCTTCCTTTTGTTCTATCCATTCCACTCTCTCTGCCTTCTCCCTTTGTCACTCCCTTTCTTTCCTTCCCTCTCTTGCTCTCTCTGGCTTTTTTTCCGTCTCTATTTCTCTGTGTCTCACTTCTTTGATATGTGCATTACACACGTCCTTATTTTGCACTTTATTTTCCAGGCTGTGTCATCAACATCCATGCTCCCGACAGGAGTCTTCTGCCTTGTTGTTTTGTGTTCAGTTTGTTAAGTTTTGTTTATCCTTTATGTCTAAGTTTACGGAAAAATAAAGTTTGAAAAAAAAAGAAAAAGAAAAAAAATTCAATAAACTTTTTGGTTATTACTTAAGTGCTGTGTGACTCTTTCTCGGTCTTGTTACTGTTATTTTGTGGTGTCCACCATGGTGTTAAATTTTGGGGCACTTATCGCGGGAATACTGGTGATGTCTGCATTTTGCACCAGCTTCTGAATAGTGTGTTAGATTTATCTCAACTTTAGTTGCATTAAAATGCCGATAATGAGTTGCAGAGTAGGCGTTCCAATGCAAAAAGACACAAGGTGCACCTTTACAATCTATTCTAAATACTAAAATCCTGTATTGAATTGTACTGTGGTAGTGGGTGCATTTACAGTGTACACAAAAAATCAATGAAGAAATCTCAATGTATTTATATTGATTAGGAATAATGACTCAGGTGCTGGAGCTTGACGGAGTACGCTACCCAGTTCGTTTATTTTTCTGTACACGAAAAAACCACATCACAACTTTCACAATAAAAGGCAAAAACTGCGATGCAAAACAAATTCTGGCGATAAGCCGCGTTAGCACAAGGGAATTTACACCTGCTTTTTGCTGGTGTTAAACAGGATGACTACCTCAAACATGAAAGGGAACACAGCCAAGAGCCACAACGGTACACCCACAGGTGCCATAGAGTCAATGAGCATGAAACACGGATACCCATGAGGACCACAACACTCATAGCAACATCCCCAGGACTACCACTCACCCTGAACCCCCATCTGAGCAAGTGTGTCCGTGTGGTCATTGTGTTAGCACGATGGGCACGGGTCCTGCAACATTTATTTTATTTTATTTATTTATATTTAAATTTATAATGCGCAACAGTTACCCACAGTGGGTTTCCCGGTGCAAGGGATAGACTAGAGAAGAAAAGCAGACCTCTCAACAGCACCATGAATCAGCTAAAGCGACAGGCAGATCATCGCAAAAGTATGGTTTTCAATTATTTCCTAAAACAGAAAATGTTGGTTTCTGATTTCAAAGTAATAGGTAGCGTGTTCCAGTATTTGGGGCCTAGATGAGAAAAGGCCCGACCCCCCATCCTTACAAGCTTGAATTTTGGGACCACAAAGTCGCAGTTGTGAGAAGATCCTAATGTGCGACTAGGCTTGTAGGGTTGGACCAGACTCTGTAAGTATTGTGGGGCCGAACCCTGCTTGATTTTAAAGAGATAACACAGGGCTTTGAATTTAATACGACTGGGGATCCTCAGCCAGTGTAGATCGCGAAGAGCCTGTGATGCAGACTATCTCCTCGGGATGTTACAAAGAAGTCGGGCCGACGAATTTTGAACACCTTGGAGTTTATTAATGGTGGCAGCCTCGGCACCGAGATAGAGGACATTACCGTAGTCCAAGCGAGATGTTACTAACGCCTGGACAACAGTTCTCCTGGTGGCATGAGGCAGAATCCATAGAATTTTCTGGAGCCATCGCAAGGTGGCAAAGCAAATGGCGGCCATCTTAGTGGCCTGCTGTCTCATAGAGAGTTTGTCGTCTAAAAGGAATCCGAGGCTGCGAACCACAGAGGTTGGCTGGGGAAGGGGGCCCATGTCGCTGGGCCAATGTTGGGTGCCCCACAGATCTTTATGCTTTCCTAAGATGACAATCTCGGTTATGTCACCGTTTAGTTTGAGGAGATGCCTCTGCATCCACTCAGCTATACGAGACAATCCAGTTTTCAAGATCGATACATTGTTGCACTCGCTGCTGGAAAGGGAGAAAACGATTTGGGTATCATCGGAGTCTGAAAAAATAGTCAGCCCGTCGTCCTCCGCGATGGTATCCAGGGGTCTCACATAGATGTTGAACAACAACGGGCTGAGTATGGACCCCTGCGGAACGCCGTACGCCGATGGACAAGTGGCAGATGTGGCTTTAGAAGAAAAGACTTGGAAGGTGCGTTCACTTAAAAAGGAGGCAATCCAAGCCAATGCCGGCCCATCCACTCCCAGGGACCGAAGAGAATTCAAGAGAATGGAATGGGACACGGTATCGAAAGCCGCGCTCAGATCCAAAAGGATGAGTGCAGATGTTTCCCCGCGATCGATACCGCGTCGCAAGCTCTCCGTCACCCCGCGTAGAGCGGTCTCTGTGGAATAATGGGCACGAAAGCCAGATTGGGAAGAATGTAAAAATCCCGAACTTTCCACAAGATGGTTTCACTGAATGTTCACATGCCTTTCCAGCACTTTTGAGAGAATAGGCAACAAGGATATCGGTCTGAAATTAGCGAGATTAGACACATATGCTCCTGCCTTTTTTAAGAAAGGAACAACCATTGCGTGCTTCCAATCTTGTAGCACATGGGACTCTATTAATGATGCATTTAGGAGTCTCATGAGAACCCGCCGAGGTCCCAAATCCAATTGTTTGAGAATTTTCGCAGGTACAGGATCACGAGGTGAGCCAGATCTTACGCTGCTTAGGCAGGAGAAAAACAACGTATCGTCGAACAATTGCCAGTTTGTAACCTTCGCAGTAGGAAGTGGCTGTTCGATACCTGCGACCTGTTCCGATTGATGTTCATTTACAGCCAAGGGAGCGCTCATGGAGTCGTATATGCGCTCAACCTTGGCAATGAAAAAATTCGCAATAGCGTTGCACTGGGCTTCCTCCAAAGCTGGGGGTGTGGGGATAGTGTCCGCTCCTGTCAATTTTTTGACCACGGAAAAAAGGGTGCGTGGGCAATTCTGAGCTTGCGTCACTGTGCTCACAGTGAAGGCAGCTCTCGCAGTTTTACATTGCGAGTGGTATTCCTTTAGAGCCTCTTTATAAACAGTTTTCCGAGAGACTGAATAAGAGTGCCTCCTTTTCCTTTCTAGGGCCTTGCATTTGGTTCGTAAGGCCTTCAGGTCAGCGGTAAACCAAGGTGCAGGAGGACGATGGGACCTAGAGTGTTTCCGAATGAGCGGAAGGAGGGTGGTTACAGCATTGGTAAGCCAGTGAGAGACAGCGGTATTCAATTCCATGACTGAAGCCTCATTGTCCTCGGGGTGGGTGTCCATAAGGTGCTGGTTCAACTTAGTAATATCAAGTTTACCCCACCGATGTATTGACTCACCCTTATCGCGGCCACTGTTTACCAAGTTCTTAGTGTAAGGTAAAGAAAAGTGGACTACAAAATGGTCGGACCACTCCAGTGGGCGAGCACTCTGAGAACAATCAAAGGGAAGATTAGAAAGAATGGGGTCCAGTTGATATCCGGCAGAGTGAGTGGATCCAGAATTAAGCAGCAGAAGGTTAAGAGCCTCCAGATCAGATAGAAAACGCTTGCTGGTGGTACATAGTGGATCTTCTAAATGCAAGTTAAGATCGCCGAGAATAGAGAAATTTGCTGCCCTAAGAAGTAAGGGAGCTATAGTCTCGGCGAGAGATGAAATCCAGGTGAGAGGATTGCCAGGAGGGCGATAGACCAAAAGGCCCGATAAAGTAAATTGCGGGTTAATTACTAGTTTGAAAAGAGCGGTTTCGCTTCCGGGTAGGGGAAAGGCCTCAAGCTTACAAGTGTAGGTAAACTTGAAAATTATGGCAATACCCCCTCCCTTCCCAGAGTCTCTGTCCTGTCTCACCATTACATAGTTGTTAGGAACAGCAATGGCGATATCGGGACCAGAGCTATCCTGAAGCCAAGTTTCAGTAAGAAACAACGCGTCGGGCTGCTCTTCGACAAGGAAGTCGTGGATATGATATTTGTGTTTCGGGAGGGACCAGCAATTAATACTCCAAAACAGGAGTGTAAAGCAGTTAGGATGAATGTTAAGTCTCCTCTGTCTACCACGAGTGCGGCTCCGGCGCACTGCCTTACAGTTGGACATTCTGCCAGTACGGAAACTACAGCCAGCGCATTCAAAATTATGGGCCGGAAGGGAGCAGGAGGTGCAGTTGGTATGTATAAAGGGACGTAGGGAGTCTAAAACCTCACCAGTGTAGGAGTAGTTACCACAGGAACTAGAAATAGGAGTCATGGCCCCTGGGCCCGTTCTAACGCGGACGGGCGCAGACGGGCTGAACTCTGGCGTAACTCCGGCGGAAGTTCGGCGGTCCCGCAGCGCGTATCTGCTGCGCGTTAGCGTGACCTCCTTATGTAGAGGTCTAGCGTCCTTGTGACGTCTAGACCGTCAAGCAAAGTGGCGCCGTCAGGCGTCCTACTCACCTAAGATGGCCGCCGATGTTAGCAACCGGGACAAGGGCCCGCCAAGCTCGGTGCAATACAATTAGTGTGCAAGTAAGTGGGCAGTAAAAGTGCAAGTAAAAGCAGGGGTAAATAACACAAATTCAATTAAATACCAAACAGGTTTTTTTTAAAAACGCGATTGCACGTAACAGACGGCGTTATAGCAGCAATTGTAAGCACAGCGCGCTCTGAGAGATCTTCCGTGATGACAATCTATTGAGTGGTCAGTTAAATGGCCGAGTGCCTAGTTTATCCCCCTTATGTAGAGGTCTAGCGTCCTTGTGACGTCTAGACCGTCAAGCAAAGTGGCGCCGTCAGGCGTCCTACTCACCTAAGATGGCCGCTGATATTAGCAACCGGGACAAGGGCCCGCCAAACGCGGTGCAATACAATTAGTGTGCAAGTAAGTGGGCAGTAAAAGTGCAAGTAAAAGCAGGGGTAAATAACACAAATTAAATTAAATACCAAACAGGTTTTTTTTTAAAAACGCGATTGCACGTAACAGACGGCGTTATAGCAGCAATTGTAAGCGCAGCGCACTCTGAGCGATCTTCCGTGATGACAATCTATCGAGTGGTCAGTTAAATGGCCGAGCGCCTAGTTTATCCCCTTTATGTAGAGGTCTAGCGTCCTTGTGACGTCTATACCGTCAAGCAAAGTGGCGCCGTCAGGCATCCTACTCACCTAAGATGGCCGCCGATATTAGCAACCGGGACAAGGGCCCGCCAAACGTGGTGCAATACAATTAGTGTGCAAGTAAGTGGGCAGTAAAAGTGCAAGTAAAAGCAGGGGTAAATAACACGAATTAAATTAAATACCAAACAGGTTTTTTTTTTAAAACGCGATTGCACGTAACGGACGGCGTTATAGCAGCAATTGTAAGCGCAGCGCGCTCTGAGCGATCTTCCGTGATGACAATCTATTGAGTGGTCAGTTAAATGGCCGAGCGCCTAGTTTATCCCCCTTATGTAAAGGTCTAGCGTCCTTGTGATGTCTAGACCGTCAAGCAAAGTGGCGCCGTCAGGCGTCCTACTCTCCTAAGATGGCCGCCGATATTAGCAACCGGGACAAGGGCCCGCCAAACGCGGTGCAATACAATTAGTGTGCAAGTAAGTGGGCAGTAAAAGTGCAAGTAAAAGCAGGGGTAAATAACACAAATTAAATTAAATACCAAACAGTTTTTTTTTTTAAATGCGATTGCACGTAACAGACGGCGTTATAGCAGCAATTGTAAGCGCAGCGCGCTCTGAGCGATCTTCCGTGATGACAATCTATTGAGTGGTCAGTTAAATGCATCACAGTGTGCTGTCTTCAGCAGATGTTACCATGTCATCTCCGTGTTGGTAGTGAGCCTGGCCATGTAGCTATGCACGCATCCTCCTACATGCTCAAGTGGCGTGCACTGGTCCGGCTTACACAGGTCAGTGCAGGGGTGTACCTATCCGGCAAGGGAAACGGGGTGTCTCGGACATGTCCGTTTGCCGGAAGTCCGGTAAGTGTGTCTCTGTGTTCTGGTGTGATCGCCACAAGGTCCGCAGCAGTCGCTGTTGTAAAGTGGCATGCACCACCTCCAACAGGCAGTGTCACAGTGTTATTGGAATACTGCAGGACATGCGTGAAAAAATAGGCATTACAATGGTGTGCAGTAGGGGTGAATGAGATACAACGGCGTACCGCACAAAAGTGTGGTGGCTCGTGGGAGGGAGAAACAGCTGTTTGCAACGTAACACATAGTGGACCCGCCCATGGCCACATGCTGGGCATCTCAACCATGATGATCAGGGTCGCAGACATCCCACAACACCCACGACTGGCATTCCTACACATCCTATATGAATGCAGCTACAGAAGTTACTGTAGGATGAAAGGTTCTTTTTTCTGAGCTATCTTGCGAGCATTTGAGTCCTGTGTTTGATTGTGCAAATGTTTGTACTTGGACAACATTGTGCTGGATGTTGGTGTACTCCGCTTCCTATGTGTGTGTGCTGCATTGTGTGTGAGATGTCCCTTCATGTGAGGTTTTGTTCACCCTTCTCCCTTTCAGGCAGTGTGGTTTATACTTCAATGCTTGTTCAGTGGTACGATGTTGGCGGGTTGTGAGACTTGTGCTCCTTGTTGGTGTGTTTAATACTCCCTGCTTGTTCCTCTTCCTAGTGCTGTTGTGTCTGTAATTTTGCTCCTCCACACATAAATACAGGTAAAGAACAAATTAGAATAGTTCCTTGATTCTTTTACATTGCAAAACTTCTCTCTATTGTTTTTTTAAAACTTTCCATATAAACAGTTTTTTAAATATTCAAGGACACATACAGGTGAGAAGTTAAATGTATTCTATCAACACACTTTCTAGAACATTCTACAACACGTGCAGGTTAAAAGTTCATCAATTTTTTTAAACCTAACCATATTTTTCTGCAACATTTTCTTGAACATTTAACGGCATGTGCAGGTTAAAAGTTCACGATTGTTTTAAGTTCGAACAGTGCCTTCCAAATACAAGGAGCAATATGGTTGAGTTGAGCAAATTTTATTCTTTGATATGTACTCCACGTTTAAACTGCTTTTTCTTAACCAATCACAAAGATGCTTTTTCACAGAACGAATGTGCACCCTACTTTTAAAAAACAATGCTTTTCATCTCCCAATCAGTTTTCATTTTGTATGGGAAAAAAAGAAGTTCCCCATCTTTAAACATATCTCTTATTCTACAAATGGACTGCATGAGCTACAGACATCTATCCATACCTCCCAGCCATACCTTCAAAATGCTAGTGTGGTTTTCAGGACATAGCTATGTCTTCTGGTATAAAAGGTATGCAGAACAGAGACGTATCAACTTAGTCTTAGCTTTACAAAAGGTGGACATTAAATGGTTTGGACAAAGAGGATTGAAGTGGCACCAACTGTTACCTTTGGTTAAAACCTGTTTGCATCTCCAACACCCTGACCTTATGATTGTGCACTGTGGTGGAAACAACCTAGGCACATTGACTGGGGTAGGTTTGGAAATCCTAATGAAGGCCACCTTTAGACAAATGATGTTGCTTTTGCCTCAAACTGTATCTGTATATTCCAATATATGCCAAAGACAGAAGTGGAAATGGTCAAACCAATTTCGTCCTCAGATTGAAAAATCTAGGAGGAATGTCAACAAAGCTGTGTCTGCACACCTCAGAGACCTTAGAATGGGATCGATCTACAACTGACTCACACATATACAGCTAGGGACACCACAGCTCGCAGACGCACAGCTGCAAGCCGACGGACTGGTACTGTTTTATGCTTCAGGCTAGTACAGTAGTGTTTGTGTACTGTAGTGGGTTTGTGCTACTTCAGGAACTGACACTGTGGGCAGAAGAAACTTCGGTAATCCTGTTTAATCAAACTGGCTTCAGGAAAAACATGGGGACGTCCACCAACATCCTAGCCCTGTCACTACTGATCGACTCAGCGCTAGAGGGAAATTACCCCATGTATCTGGGTTTCATAGACTATAGCGCTGCATTCGACCGTGTGAATAGAAACCTACTGTGGCAAAAACTGAAGAGAATGAAAATACCAGTAGCTCTATTGAATCAACGTATCCTCCTGCCCACTGACACGTGGGTCCAGGTCAAACTAGGTTCCGGAGACTTCCTAACCAAGAAAATACCAACCCACACCGGAGTAAAACAAGGGTGTGTGTTAGCACCAACTTTATTCAATCTTTTTATGGCCGAACTATCTACTACACTAAACGACAATAACTCACATGCCCCAAAACTAGGGGGCACACAGCTGTCCAACTTATTTTACGCCGATGACCTAGTGTTAATCAGTCGGACTCAGATCGGCCTACAGCGGCTTTTCGACATCACTGCGGATTACTCCAAAGCAAACAAACTGAGTATCAATTACAGTAAAACAAAAGTCATGTGTCTTAATCATTGCAAGAAGAAACCAACATTCAGCTGGTACTTGGACACCAACAAACTGGAAACCACAAATAAATACTGTTACCTGGGAGTACTTATTGACGATATGGGAAGCTTCAAACCACAAGCGGAGGAAATAAAGAGGAGAGGCCTAATGATAGCAGTATCTCTAAGGAATCTCCAAAATAAGATCACTGGTCCAAACCTCATTCCACTCCTCCAAGTGATCCAAGCAAAACTGATCCAATCCATCACATATGGAAGTGAAGCTATGAGAGGCAGGGACTCTGAAACTTTGAATGGAGTAGTCACAAGAGCAATGCGGATAATGTTCGGTCTGCCGAAATATACCTCTCCGACGCAGATCCGACTTGAACTTGGGTTAGTTAGAGAAGAGCTAGCACGCATGGGAACATACCTCAAGACCTGGTATAAAATAAGCAGAGGTGATGCAAACACCCTAATGAACTCCTCTGGAAAGAACTACAAAGTAAAAATGACAGCCCAGCAAGACTCTTTCTGGAGGACGTCATCAACCAACCGGGGGCAAGGCAGCTATGGGAACTGCAAGGGAACCTGGCAGGCTTTAAAAAAACTGTAAACAAAATCGTCAAGAAAGAATCCCTTCTTCAAGACAAAGCCTCATTAGCTAAACGAGCACATGGCTGGCTGACTTTACAAACATACAACAAACGTACTCCACAGGCGTACTTGTCGACAAGTTTCTCTAAAACAACAAAAGAAACATTTCTAAAACTATGACTGGGAGTATTACCGTCAGCGGACCATATGGCCCCGTGGCTGCGCCCTCCAAAACCAGCAACATGCCGCCTGTGCGGATTGCACGAGGAAACCATCACACACCTCATTACCATCTGTAAAGAGCTGCTGCAAGCCCGGTTGAACTTACTGAGACCCCTATTTATAAAAAAAGGAAACAGGACCTGCAGAGAATCAACATTGGCCTGCTTCAGAGGTGACGACGTGCAAATGGCCTGTCGATTGGTAAAATATCTTGGAGTGGCAGAATCCAGGTTCAAAACATTGGAAGACCAAACGCTCACCGACTCCACCCCCTCAATGCAGTCGGCCTCTAAACATCAGGATGGCCTAAAGACTTAAATTGTCTCGGAACACTGAAGCATTACCTCAATGATGTACGATCATTCAGGGAGAGGACCAGCCCGCCCCCCAGAGGAAAACATTGGGGAAAGGAAATGATAGATCGTACTGTTTTTTAACTGTTTTTTTTTATAATCTGTTTTTTATTATTGCCGATGGCTATTTGTAATGGTTTTTAGTAACTGTACAATAAAGCACTGAACTGAACAGTGAACAGGGTTCGTGCTGAACGTTGCATTTTAGGGTTTACGGTAGTGTGTTTTAGAATTTACAACAATGCACTAATGTTTGGATAGTGTAGGGGGTCATGCTGGGAGTACTGTTTTGGGGTTTAGGGAAGTGCAGAGGTGTTTGTGTAGTGTAGGGGTCATGCTGGGAGTAGTGTTTAAGGGTTTACGGCACTACAGTGGTATTTGGGTAGCGTAGGGGGTCATGCTGGCAGTAGTGTTTTAGGGTTTACAGCAGTGCAGTGGTATTTGTGTAGTGGGTCCTGCTGAGAGTAGTGTTTTAGGATTTAGGGTACTGCAGTGGTGTTTGGGTAATGTAGGAGCTTCGGCTGGCAGTATTATTTTAGGCTTTAGGATAGTGCAGTGTTTTGTCTGTAATGTAGGGGGTCCTGCTGAGGGTAGTGTTTTAGAGTTTACAACAACGCTGTGATGTTTCAGTAGTCTTTGGGTAGTGTAGGGGATCATACCGACAGACTGACTCACAGAGGTCCGAGCCTTGCACAAAGATTCCTATGGGAAAATTAATTTTTCACTCTTATTTTTTAAATTTCTCAAAAACTACTGCACGGATTTTCACCATTTAAAATTTACAGCTCTATCTTTCTGCCAACTTTGGGGTAATTCCGTTCAGCAGTTCGGGCTGTAGCTCGTCACAAAATTTTCCATGGAATTTAACATGGAGAAAACATGTTTTGGAACCCCCC